>NC_138779.1:142669712-143269712 GCF_965119305.1 Pelophylax lessonae | reverse complement strand
GCGTGGGAGGAGTTGCTGCGTCACGCGGGAAAGCGTGATCCAAAAGGCACTGCATAGCAGGAGGAGCCACAGCCAAACAAGGAGTATTGGTGGAGACGTCGGTAGCGCCCAGCCAATCAGGAGTGACTAGGGGAGCCCATATAATACTCTCCCCTTCGGGTGTAGATGAGAGGGAGACACATGCGGGGAGAAGCACCATGGAGTTGTTTGGAGAAGAAAAGTGCGCAGCCATGATCGTTTCACCCACTGGTGGAGAACCTGCTGGGCAGATCCAGGAGCAGACTGGGAAGCCAAGCTCCACTTTCGTATGGAACACAGACATACAGATGATGCCTGAAGGAAGACCGGTGCTGTACACAGGAAGAGGTCGGGAGTACCTTGGCACGGTATGTCCTCAGTGTGAGAGAGTCACTATGAAGGTGCAAGCATGGAGTCAGGGTGGGCATTGCGGCTACCTGCTGCTGCGGGTGGAGAAAAGGGAATGCCGGCCCAGGCAGATGTGTGTGGCTTGGGATTCGGGGCTCACTCGGGAAGTGACAGGCACGGAGTCCAGGTTCCTCCGCAGATGCGGGAGGGGCATGATCAGAGTGCTGATGAGGTTGGAGACCATCCAGGCTGACAGTGGTCCAGCTTTGTCGGTACAGGGGACTCTCACTGTCACTGGTAGAGGGTGCATGCTAGCTCAGCAGGCCGGGAGGTGGCCAGAGGATGCACCGGAATCCACCGCAGCAGTACGAAGGTCTGCCCCTGTTCCTATATCTCAGCAAAAATGGCCCACGGCCATCAAGGCCTCACCGACCGGTCGGAGTAGTGGGGAAGAAGCTGGGGTCATTAATGTGGGGTTTCCCTCCTTTCAGTATAAGTACGGATCCGTAGAGGAAGGGATTGATGATTGGAGATCCAAGGGTGAAACGGAATGGGATTGGGGTTCTGAAGCTGGGAGCAGCTCACCAGGCCCTGTCACCAGTAATGTGCCTGATAAAGAGACTCAGGAATCAATTGAAAGAGGAGGGCTGGCAGAAAAGTTGGGGTTTGTGAGGCCTACACTAAAAGGTTCTCAGACTTCACCCCATCTACAAACTATGCTCGGGCTCGGGACCAAAATGAAGTATATAGCTCCCTGATCAAAAGAGAGGAGACCCCCTTTTCATTGCCTGGGAGAGGTAACAGGAAGAACCTCCCCTGGCTCTCAAGAATGCAGCGATGGATGCAATGCAAGGTAGCTATGGAATATGGCTATGATTATCCATACGCTCCTAGGGAGGTCATGTTGAACATAGAGGCCAAGAGAGACTTCTGGTGTGATGAGGCCAATTGGGATTTTCTCTTTGTCTCTAAACCTTTTTGGGATTCAGCCAGGACTGACCTCAAAGAAAAATTTGATGCAGTAAAGACTCAATGGCTGTATGGATGGTCCATATACATCGACCCCGTGGAAGTTTGTCGCCCGGATGGGTCGGGCCAGGCTTGGTCAATCCGAGTGCAGGACAACCAGGGGGCCCTTGTTAGGGTCCCTCACCCAGAGTATTATATTTAAAAAGAATTTAAAAAAATGTTGTTCTGCAGACCCCTTGGGCCATCAGGCCAGGGTCCTAAAGAGGAACTCCAACTTCACAAGATCCCTTGGGCCAAGGGGCCAGGATCTCTGGATTACAATTGTTGCTTAAGAAAGAACTGAATTAAAATTGGTGACTGTCGCAGTGATGGGCGGTGCATCCAGGAAGTTTGGTGGGGGGTGCTCTGAAAGACCCCTTGCATTTCCCTGACTCAGCAGGACTGCAGGCCACTCAGTGTAACGTTCATGCGTTTTTGTTAGTGGATGGATTTACAGCTGCAGAATTATTACACTCAGTAGCCTTGTAGAGAATCTGTTGAACAAACATATCCAACTCTCAGGACTTCATCACCGTGTACAGCCTGTTATATACCATATATATATTAATAGATGTTAATGGAGGGATAGAATATATGAGGATATATAGATGAGAGACAGGCTATTGTATGGTGAGCACTAGAAGTAGTATTAGGAGAGTTGCAGGTGATGGTAAGCAGATAGGTTCTGATGTCAAGTATAGTGCAAATGGTAAGAGGACACAGATGGAGTATACTTAGACAGAGTAACCTAGTGCAAGGATAGTTGAAGGTAGTCCCAAGAGCTAACAGTCTATGCAGATGATAGTGAATAGATAGATACAGATAGTCTTGGTAATTGCAGTAGATGACAGTAGGAGATTGGTTAGTAGGAATCCCCTGCGGGGTACTTATCACTTAGATAGGTTTAGGAGTAACAGTGTCCATTGGAGAGGGGTGATCCCGTAGCGAGATACGGATCACCAGCGAGGTTTCCGGCTTCAGTTCAGCAAGGGAGAATGTCAGCAGCTCCGACTTCACAGGAGTAGGTGCGGTGAACATGCGGTTTGAACGAGCGATGAGTGAGAGCAAACCGGCGATTGAAATAGCCGCTCATAGCGGCGCTCGGCAATGATGTCATCCGGTCTTAAAGGTATATGCGTCCCTTGTTACACAAGATGGGACGCAATTAGGAAAGGAGAAATATGGAGACAAGGGTACCAGAGGTACCAGAACATTACACTCAGGCTCCAGTGGTTTGCCCTGTTTCCATCAGGAGAAGTATCGTGAGCGACAGCAGGAAGATGCTGTAATTCAGGCCCCTGGTGCAGTCCTGTTAAGGTATATTATTTATCATAATGGTTGAATACCTGGGGATCTTTGTGAGGGCCCCTGGTGCAGTCCTGTTAAGGTATATTATCTATCACAATGGTTAAATACCTGGTGATCTTTGATTTTTTTCTGCTCAGGCTAGGCTGACGGGTTTCGAGGGCGTACCCTCTTCCTCAGAGCCAAGAAGTGCTGCTCTGTGGAAGAGGCTATGCCCTCGAAATGCGTCAGCCTAGCCTGAGCAGACTCATGCGGTTTACTGCATGCTATCCAGCACCACGCAGTATCTTGGCTACCTTGGAGATTTTGTGTTAATTATGCTGTTATGTGTGATGCCCACACTTGTTTTGTGAGTATTATTTATACCTCTTATCATTTTTATAAACGCTTTTAGTGGTAATGCACTAGGTCGGTGCGCCCTTCTCCTTTGTTGTTGTTTTCGAATGTGTGTTTCGGATACCCTTGATCCTCAGGGGGCAGCAAGACCACAAGCTACACCTGTTTAAGACCACTTGAAACATCTTTTTCCCTCCATCATACACCACTTGAGCGCAGGAGAATTGTTGTACATGTCCAGACAGAGGGTCAGGGGTCCTGAATCCTGATAGGACAGCCAGTTCAGTATGAAAACTCCTCCTACAAGCTTTAACCAGGCACTGATAGACGTCATAAGACTGCTATATACTGCTGATGAGAAAAGGTATTTAGCAGCTTATATTTACTAAAATGATTGCATTTCCATGTTCCGTGTACTGTGGGAGACCAGATATAGTGAATGCAGGCTCCGAGGTTTAGTAACACTTTAATGCAGCTTCTTGTGGTGGTGTGGCAACAATGCTGCATAGTTTCTGAATTGAAAGCAGAGTTGCCATTCTCGGGAAGGCTGTGCTTACTTACACTACAGTGGGATGAAAACAACTAAATTCTCCTGTATTATTTTACAGTTTGAGCTATTGGATGAATTTTGGCTTCATGAAAGTAATGGGAGTTGTTATGGCATATGGAAGCCGTAGCGAATAGGATTCCAATTTGCAGCTGGGTTTATCCCAAAGAAATTAGCTTTATAGTGATGCCACTTCTAGAGATAAGGATGAGCAATATGATTATGATTTAAGACCTCCTAATGAAGGTTTTTCTTTCTAAAGATGATTGATCATAGCTGCAAGCTTTTTGGCACAATAAAGTCATCACCACTGAATCTGTAAAATGTTTTCAAATGCTTCCTTTGAGTTGTAGTTCCTATTTTCATTTCTGTTCCTTTTGCTGACTTAAAGTCGCATTAAATCCAAAATCAAATATTTATTATATTGCAGTTTACCAATTCTTAGATGTGGTGGCTGCATTCGTTTTCCTTTTTAGGCTTTCTTTCCTTCATTGTCATCTGGTTATCTTGCTAGTAAAGCCCCGTACACACGCATCGAAAATTGGCAGGGAATTTTCGGCCAACGTCCGATCTGCCGATTTTCGGCTTGTTAGTATGATGCTTCCGACAACTGACCCCGATTTTTCGGCTGAAAAAAATCAGGTGTGCAGACTAAAAAATTTTTGTTGGTCGTCAAAACACGGCCGATTTTTGTGCAGTCAGTACAGATTTCGACAGGGAAAAATCTAATGAGCAAGACTAGGCATGCTCAGAGAAGAAAGAACACAAAGAAATCAAACCAACACATGACATCACTTCTGAAGTAGATTTTTGTTGGGCGAGAAAATTTGTGTGCAGTCTAGGCACATTCCAACCAACAAAACACAACTCTGGACAAAAGTTGGACGATTGGTCGGCCGATAATCGTTGTGTGTGTACGGGGCTTTAGTCTGTTGTTTTTCAACAGAATTGGCTGTCCTGCATATGTAAGTAGGTGTCTGTACAATGGTCAGCTTTTATTTATTTATGTAAAACCTTAATCCCAAAAGGAAGGGAAAAAAACCTGTTGCTGTAACAATTGAAACATTGTTAGCTGCAGTTTGGCATCAATTTGTTGGTGTATCTAAATCTGCTAGTATATTTAACACTCCCCTACCCCCCAAACAGAATATTCTGCTATCCAAAGGTGTCTCTGTTGCCCCTTCATGCAGAGTGGATGCACTCTAAAGCCTCGTACACACGATCAGATTGTCGGATTCATGTTCGTCCGTTTTTTGTTTATGCTAGTCTCATATCGAAAGTGAAGAGGGAACTTTCATATGAAATTTCTCGTATGACAGAATTCAACTTCAGAAGTGATGTCATATGTTGAATTGTTTTGTATGTATTCTTTAGTTTCTGAGCATGCCTAGTCTTGCTTTTACCATTTTTTTCGGACGAAAACTGTACTAATTAACCTCTTGCCGACCACCTGCCGCAGGTATACTGTGGCAAGGTTATATGAATAAAGCTGGCACACGAAAAGGCTTCTTCCAAGTAAAATTCCTTATTCCAACATGGATAGCGGTGACAGCATGACAAATTATGACGCGTTTCGGCTTTACGCCTTCCTCATATTTTAGTTGCTATGAGGACGGCGTAAAGACGAAACGCGTCAGAATTTGTCATGTTGTCACTGCTATCCATGTTGGAATAAAGAATTTTACTTGGAAGAAGCCTTTTCGTGTGCCGGCTTTATTCATATAACATTTGGTTTGGACATTCAGCCTGAGCACCGACACTTAGCTCTTTATCTTCCCACAGTGCGGTGGAGTTAGGGTGAGTTATTGTTTATACTGTGGCAAGATGGCTGGGCTGCGTGAAATGACTGTACCCATACGTCGCTCCTCGGGAGGAAGCTGATCTGTGTGCCCGGCGGGCGCGATTACCACCGTGCGACCGCGATCACTTCCCGGTAAGACAGTACGACGGCGATGTTATAAACACGGCAGACCGTTGTTCTGTCAGCAATCAACACAGGGCTTCTGTGTTCCTCCTATTTAGGAACACAGGTCCCTGTGTTAATTCCATAAGCCCATCCCATTCACAGCTAGAAAACACCCCCTAGGCATGCATTTAACCCTTTGATCACCCCTGGTGTTAACCTGTTCCCTGCCAGTGTCATTAGTACAGTAAGAGTGCATATTTTTAGCACTGATTACTGTAGTAATGTCATTGGTCCCCCCAAAAGTGTCAAAAATGTCAGTTAGATGTGCGATCTGTCCGCTGCAATGTCGCAGTCCCGCTAAAAAATGCTGATCGCCACTTTTACTAGTAAATGAAACACTAGTAAATAAATAAATAAAAATTACATAAATGTTTCTCCTAGTTTATAGACGCGATAACCTTTGCTCAAACCAATCAATACACTTATTGGGATTTTTTTTTTACCAAAAATATGTAGCAGAATACAAATTGGCCTAAAATTATGAAAATACTTGATTTGTAATTTTTCTATTGGAAATGTTATATAGCAGAAAGTATAAAATGTTGTTTTTTTTTTTTCAAAATTGTCGCTATTTTTTTGTTTATAGCGCAAAAAATAAAAATCGCAGAGGTGATCAAATACCATCAAAAGAAAGCTCTATTTGTAGAAAAAAAGGACATCGATTTTATTTGGGTACAACATCGCATGACCACGTAGTTGTCAGTTAAAATAATGTGTGTACGGGCCTTAAAACAGGAGGTGTGTTACTGATAGGATCACCAGGCAAAAACAGAAGAAAAACAGCCTAAGGCCCCTTTCACACAGGTGGACCGTTCAGATCCTCCTGTCAGTTTTTTTGGCAGATCTAAACGGTCACCCCATGCATGTCTATAGGGCATCGGATGTCAGCGGAGACATGTCTGCTGACATCCGATCCGTCAAATCTGGACGGATAGAAACCCTATTTTCCATCTGTCCAGCGGATCGGATCGGATGAGAACGGACAGACGGTCCATTCCCATCTGATTCCCCCATAGAGATGCATGGGGACCTGACAGCTCTGTCTCCACACACAGCGCGTAGACACAGCTGTCATCCTCCTGCTCAGCGGGGATCAGCGGATCGATCCCCTGCTGAAAAAAACGGAGTCCGCCTGACGGACTCCAAGTGTAAAAGGGTCCTAAATAAAGAAAACTAATGCAGCCACCACATCTAATGATTGGTTCTGCTGAGCTGTGTCACTATACATGTATGGTGTGAACATGGCAGATAGAAAACAATTTTAAATCAAAGCTGGATCACTGGAAAGGCCATTTAGACAATTGCTTTAGACTTGTTATGTGAAGAGGTGCCTGGCAAACACAGGGACAAATATTGTCCAAATTTCTTCTTTGGGGCCGGTTCACACCGGAAAAGCATGTGCGTTCCCATGCGGTGTGTTGTAATCTGCAATTGGGATACCATTACCAACACATTGGCACCCCCATGCAGATTGCAAAGGCAGTGTGTAGGGAGGAACCCACATCCCATTCTGGTGTGCACCAGCCCTTAAATACTTTGGGGGACATTAACCACTTTAGCCCCGGAAGGTTTACCCCCATTTATGACCAGGCCATTTTTTGTGACACGGCACTGCATCATTTTAACTAACAATTGCGCGATTGTGCGACGCTGTACCCAAATAAAATTGATGTTTTTTTTTCTCACAAATAGAGCTTTCTTTTGGTGGTATTTGATCACCTCTGCGTTTTGTTTTTTTTTTTTTTGTTATAAACAAAAAAGACTGAAAATTAAAAAAAATAAATAAAACACCAATATTTTTTACTTTATGCTATGAAAAATTCCCAATGAAAAAAATGTAAAAAAAATCAAATGTATTCATCAATTTAGGCCAATATGTATGCTGCTACATGTTTTTGGTAAAAAAAAATCCCAATAAGTGCGTATTGATTGGTTTGCACAAAAGTTATAGCGCCTACAAATTATGGGATATGTTTATGGAATATTTACTAGTAATGGCGGCAATCAGCGATTTTTAGCGGAACTGTGACATTGTGGCGGACAAATCCGACACTAGGTGACACTTTTTGGGGAACAGTGATCAGGGCTAAAAAAAAATGCACTGTCACTGTACAAATGACACTGACAGGGAAGGGGTGAACATCAGGGGCAACCAAAGGGTTAAATATGCTCCTAGGGGGTGCTTTCTAACTGTGTGGGGGTGTTTTGACCGGGGGGAGACAGAGATTGGTGTAAATATGCTCCTAGGGGGTGCTTTCTAACTGTGTGGGGGTGTTTTGACCGGGGGAAGACAGAGATTGGTGTTTCTGCTGATTAGGAACAAAGGATCTCCATCTTACCCTCTCACAGAATAGCAGTCTGCCTTGTTTACATAGGCAGACTGCCGTTCTGGCTCTCTACGAAGAACCCAGTGCAAGAAATGAAGTACAGGTACGTGATTTCATGCTGGAAGGCCCCCCTGCACAGTATATCTGCGTAGGGCAGTCCGTAGGAGGTTAACTAAAACTGGTGCAAACACAATCTGGTGCAGCTGTGCATAGTAACCAATTAGCTTCTAGATTTTATTGGTAAAGCCTTAGGCCCCTTTCACACGGTCCGCATTACGTTCTCTGCTCAGCAGGGATCGATCCGCTGATCCCCGCTGAGCCGGCGGACGACAGGGAGGTGTCAGAGCCCCGCTGCTCTCTATGGGGAATCAGATGAGAGCGGACCGCCTGTCCGCTCTCATCCGATCCCATCCGATCTGATCCCCAGGACGGATGGAAAATAGGGTTTCCATCCGTCCGGATTTCACGGACAGGATCGGATGCGGATGGCAGCGCTGACATCCGCTGCTCCATAGGGCTGAATGGGGCATCCGATCAGATCCGCCTAAAAAACTGACAGGCGGATCTGATCGGAACGCCCGTGTGAAAGAGCCCTTAAAGCCTAAGGGCTCTTTCACACAGTCCGTCCGTTGGGGGAATCGGATGGGAACGGACGGTCGGTCTGTTCTCATCCGATCCCATTCGATCCGATCCGCTGGAGGGATGGAAAATATGTTTTCCATCCGTCCAGATTTGACGGATCGGATGTCAGCGGACATGTCTCCGCTGACATCCGATGCCCCAAAGGGATGTATGGGGGGACCGTTCAGATCCGCCAAAAAAAAACTGACATCAGTTAGAAGTAGAGATGTATAGAACTGTTCGCCGGCGAACAGTTCCCGGCGAACTTAGCATGTTCGCGTTCGCCGCTGCCGGCGAACATATGCGATGTTCGGTCCGCCCCCCATAAGACATCATTGAGGCAAACTTTGACCCTGAACTTTACAGTCAGCAGACACATTTCCAGCCAATCAGCGTACCTCCCTCCCACACCCTCCCACCTCCTATAAATAAGCAAGGGCAGCATCCATCTTAGATCATTCTGAAGCAGTGTGTGTAGTGAGAATAGGGAGAGAGCTGCTGCTGCTGCTGCTGCTGTTAAGCTAGGGACAGTTAGTCAGTGTTCCTGGTCTTGCAGTGTTCTTGGTCCACTACTGCTGTAATATCAGCACCCCAAAAAGCCCTTCTAAGGGCTGGTATTTGTGTTTTTTTTTTTTTTTATATATATATATATATATATATATATACCTAGCGTCCCCAAAAGCCCTTTTAAGGGCTGGTAATTGAGTTGTTTCTTCATATATATATATATCTATATCTATCTAGTGTCCCCAAAAGCCCTTTTAAGGGCTGGTAATTGAGGATTTTTTTATTTTTATATATATACATATATATATATATATAGTGTCCCCAAAAGCCCTTTCAAGGGCTGGTAAGGTAATAGATTTTTTTCTTTATATATATATATATATATATATATCTATTGTACACTGCAGTTGCCTGCCCGCTGTGTGTGAGAGGCCACAGACCTACCACAGACTGTACTGTGTGCACACCACACTCATTTCGGGTGGCACAGGCACAGTACCTGGCATTTTAAAAAATATTTTTTTTTTCTCTGTCATAATTGCAGTGAGTGCTGTGTCAGGTCCACAGAGTGCACTGTACCCACTGCAGTGCACTGCCCACCACTGATATATATACGTTGGCACAGCATCTTGTTGCAATAAATTGAAAAAAAAAATATTTTTTTATTATTGCAGTTGCCTGGGCTGCCAGTGACTGTCAGGTCCACAGAGTGTACTGTGCCCACTGCAGTGCCACTGTGTGCCCACCCACCACTGATATATAAGGTGGCACAGCAGCTTGCAAAGTAAAAAAAAAATATATATTTTTTTAAATTGCAGTTGCCTGGGTGCCAGTGACTGCTGTCAGGTCCACAGAGAGTGTACTGTGCCACTGCCCACCCACCACTGATATATAAGGTGGCACAGCAGCTTGCAAAGTAAAAAAAATATATATATTTTTTTAAATTGCAGTTGCCTGGGTGCCAGTGACTGCTGTCAGGTCCACAGAGAGTGTACTGTGCCACTGCCCACCCACCCACCACTGATATATAAGGTGGCACAGCAGCTTGCAAAGTAAAAAATATATATATATTTTTTTAAATTGCAGTTGCCTGGGTGCCAGTGACTGCTGTCAGGTCCACAGAGAGTGTACTGTGCCACTGCCCACCCACCCACCACTGATATATAAGGTGGCACAGCAGCTTGCAAAGTAAAAAATATATATATATTTTTTTAAATTGCAGTTGCCTGGGTGCCAGTGACTGCTGTCAGGTCCACAGAGAGTGTACTGTGCCACTGCCCACCCACCACTGATATATAAGGTGGCACAGCAGCTTGCAAAGTAAAAAAATATATATATATTTTTTAAATTGCAGTTGTCTGGGTGCCAGTGACTGCTGTCAGGTCCACAGAGAGTGTACTGTGCCACTGCCCACCCACCACTGATATATAAGGTGGCACAGCAGCTTGCAAAGTAAAAAAAAATATATATATTTTTTAAATTGCAGTTGCCTGGGTGCCAGTGACTGCTGTCAGGTCCACAGAGAGTGTACTGTGCCACTGCCCACCCACCACTGATATATAAGGTGGCACAGCAGCTTGCACTCATAGTACAACAGTAACAACACATTAAAAAAAAAATGACAGGCAGAGGCAGGCCACCCCGCAAGGGCCGTCGTGGTCGTGGTGCTGTGATTTCCTTAGGCTCTAGAATAATGCCCAGTGTTCAGAGGCCACCACAGCCCCTGAACTCAAAAAATTCTGAGGCCATAGTTGACTGGCTTACACAGGACACCCAATCGTCTACAGCTTCCGCTCGGAACCTTAATGCACCATCCTCCTCCAGCTCAGCTTCGGGCACCTCTCAATTTACCACTCGCCAGCCCGCCGGCACCACCACCAACACTAGCAACACAGCCGCTTCACTTGATCCGTCAGAGGAGTTATTTTCACATCAGTTTGAAGAAATAAGTGATGCGCAACTATTAGTGCCAGAGGATGTAGATAACGGGGATATGTCTCAGTCAGGCAGCATTATACACATGGACGTACATTGTGATGATGATGATGATGATGTACCTGCTGCTGCTGCCTTTGCTGAGTTGTCAAGTGAAGCGGCTGATGATGACGATGTGTCTGTGGATGTCACCTGGGTGCCTGCTCGAAGAGCAGAAGAAGAGGGGGAAAGTTCAGATGGGGAGACAGAGAGGAGGAGGAGACGAGTTGGAAGCAGGGGGAGGAGGTCATCGCAAGGAGCTAGTGGCGCAGTCAGACAGCATGTAGATTCGGCACCCGGGGTCAGCCAGACAGCACGCCAATCAACGCAAGCTGTTGCCACCACCAGAATGCCGTCCTTGCAAAGCTCAGCAGTGTGGCATTTTTTTTGTGTGTCTGCCTCTGATATCAGCGATGCCATTTGTAACCTGTGCCAAAAGAAACTGAGTCGTGGGAAGTCCAACACCCACCTAGGTACAACTGCTTTGCGAAGGCACATGATCTCACATCACAAACGCCTATGGGATCAACACATGAGTAAAAGCAGCACACAAACTGAAAGCCACCATCCTCCTCCTGGTCCAGCATCTTCAGCCACGTCAACCACTGCTGTCCTCCATGCCCCCTATCAACAACCCGCCCCTCCGCCTCTCACCTTCAGCAGTTCCTGCTCGTCACCTGCCCACAGTCAGGTGTCTGTGAAGGAAATGTTTGAGCGCAAAAAGCCAATCTCGCAGAGTCACCCCCTTGCCCGGCGTCTGACAGCTGGCTTGTCGGAACTCTTAGCCCGCCAGCTTTTACCATACAAGCTGGTGGAGTCTGAGGCCTTCAAAAAATTTGTCGCTATTGGGACACCGCAGTGGAAGGTACCCGGCCGAAATTATTTTTCACAAAAGGCAATCCCCAACCTGTACTCTATTGTGGAAAAAGAAATCATGTCACGTCTGGCACACAGTGTTGGGGCAAGGGTCCATCTGACCACTGATAGCTGGTCTGCAAAGCACGGTCAGGGCAGGTATATAACGTACACTGCGCATTGGGTAAACCTGCTGGCGGCTGCCAAGCATGGAATGCGTGGCTCTGCTGCAGAGGAGTTGGTGACACCGCCACGACTTGCAGGCAGGCCTGCTGCCACCTCCTCTACTCCTCCTACTCCATCCTCTTTGCTAACCTCCTCGGCTGAGTCCTCTTCTGCTGTTGCGTCTTGCTCCACACCAACTGCACCCCCCCAGCTCCCCAGGGGCTATTCCACATGCCGGATACGACAGTGTCACGCTGTCTTGGGGTTGACTTGCCTGAAAGCAGAGAGTCACACCGGACCAGCACTACTGTCCGCCCTGAATGCACAGGTGGATCAGTGGCTGACCCCGCACCAACTGGAGATCGGCAAAGTGGTGTGTGACAACGGGAGCAATTTGTTGGCGGCATTGAATTTGGGCAAGTTGACACATGTGCCGTGCATGGCACATGTGTTGAATCTGATTGTGCAACGTTTTGTGCAGAAGTACCCAGGCTTACAGGACGTCCTCAAGCAGGCCAGGAAGGTGTGTGGCCATTTCAGGCGTTCCTACACGGCCATGGCGCACTTTGCAGATATTCAGCGGCGAAACAACATGCCAGTGAGGCGCTTGATTTGCGACAGCCCGACACGTTGGAATTCAACACTGCTAATGTTCGACCGCCTGCTCCAACAAGAAAAAGCGGTCAACGAGTATTTGTATGACCGGGGTGCTAGGACAGCCTCTGCGGAGCTGGGTATTTTTTTGCCACGCTACTGGACGCTCATGCGCAATGCCTGTAGGCTCATGCGTCCTTTTGAGGAGGTGACAAACCTAGTGAGTCGCACTGAAGGCACCATCAGCGACATCATCCCATATGTTTTTTTCCTGGAGCGTGCCCTGCGAAGAGTGCTGGATCAGGCTGTAGATGAGCATGAAGAGGAAGAGTTGTGGTCCTCATCACCACCAGAAGCAGCCTTGTCGTTGTCAATTGCTGGACCTGTGGCAACGCAGAGAGAGGAGTCTGAAGAAGAGAAGTCAGAGGAGGAAGGTGGCTTTGAGGAGGTGGAATACCAGCCACAGCAGGCGTCCCAGGGGGCTTGTTCTCACCTTTCGGGGACCCTTGGTGTTGTATGTGGCTGGGTGGAGGAAGAGACCTTCAATGATGTCAGTGAGGACAAGGAACGGGACATGGCTAGCTTGGTATCCAACCTTGTGCAAATTGGGAGTTTGCGGTTGTGCAAATGGACTGACTGACTGTTAAACGGGGAGTTTGGTCTGTCAGAGTTTGGTCTGTCACTGTGAAGCGGGCAACGGGCGTAACCCTTACACTACTTGACCGATAAAACATCATACCTGATCGTATTCACACACTGGATGTTTTAGTGCTGGTTTACACTGCCGCTACCACTAAAGTAGCGTTGCTTCCAGTGCGACTTTGGCGCGACCTCATCGCGAGGTGACTTTTTATTTGGCCAATCACAATATCATGTTTTGTTACCGTCACCTAATTTCCTTTTCCTGTTTTTTGTTTTACATATTTCCCCATGTGTGCAGTGTTGTCTGTGTCATAGCTCAACTGATAGGCATGTTTGCCTTGGCATATCATATTTCAGCTTGCCAGAAAGAAAAAAAGACAGCTGGAAAGACACTGCATTAGTTTTCTACTAAAAATCATAAGAAAAATGCTGTTTTTTTTGGGTTGTGGACATACTACAGAGCTGAAACTTGACAGGTACACTTTTTAGACCCCCCAGACACTAAATACAAAAAATGACATGCCTGCCTAAAAAAATGCCCGATAAATGCCTGCAAGAGAAAAAGACAGCCGCAGAGAAGCCGTATTCCTGAAAATATAAGAAAAATGCTGTTTTTTAGGGGTTCTGGACATGCTACAGATCTGAAACTTGACAGGTACACTTTTGTGACCCCCCCAGACACTAAATACAAAAAATGACATGCCTGCCTAAAAAAATGCCCGATAAATGCCTGCAAGAGAAAAAGACAGCCGCAGAGAAGCCGTATTCCTGAAAATATAAGAAAAATGCTGTTTTTTAGGGGTTCTGGACATGCTACAGATCTGAAACTTGACAGGTACACTTTTGTGACCCCCCAGACACCAAATACAAAAAATGACATGCCTGCCTAAAAAAATGCCCGATAAATGCCTGCAAGAGAAAAAGACAGCCGCAGAGAAACCGTATTCCTGAAAATATAAGAAAAATGCTGTTTTTTAGGGGTTCTGGACATGCTACAGAGCTGAAACTTGACAGGTACACTTTTGTGACCCCCCAGACACTAAATACAAAAAATGACATGCCTGCCTAAAAAAATGCCCGATAAATGCCTGCAAGAGAAAAAGACAGCCGCAGAGAAGCCGTATTCCTGAAAATATAAGAAAAATGCTGTTTTTTAGGGGTTCTGGACATGCTACAGATCTGAAACTTGACAGGTACACTTTTGTGACCCCCCAGACACTAAATACAAAAAATGACATGCCTGCCTAAAAAAATGCCCGATAAATGCCTGCAAGAGAAAAAGACAGCCGCAGAGAAGCCGTATTCCTGAAAATATAAGAAAAATGCTGTTTTTTAGGGGTTCTGGACATGCTACAGAGCTGAAACTTGACAGGTACACTTTTGTGACCCCCCAGACACTAAATACAAAAAATGACATGCCTGCCTAAAAAAATGCCCGATAAATGCCTGCAAGAGAAAAAGCCAGCCGCAGAGAAGCCGTATTCCTGAAAATATAAGAAAAATGCTGTTTTTTAGGGGTTCTGGACATGCTACAGAGCTGAAACTTGACAGGTACACTTTTGTGACCCCCCAGACACTAAATACAAAAAATGACATGCCTGCCTAAAAAAATGCCCGATAAATGCCTGCAAGAGAAAAAGCCAGCCGCAGAGAAGCCGTATTCCTGAAAATATAAGAAAAATGCTGTTTTTTAGGGGTTCTGGACATGCTACAGAGCTGAAACTTGACAGGTACACTTTTGTGACCCCCCAGACACTAAATACAAAAAATGACATGCCTGCCTAAAAAAATGCCCGATAAATGCCTGCAAGAGAAAAAGCCAGCCGCAGAGAAGCCGTATTCCTGAAAATATAAGAAAAATGCTGTTTTTTAGGGGTTCTGGACATGCTACAGAGCTGAAACTTGACAGGTACACTTTTGTGACCCCCCAGACACTAAATACAAAAAATGACATGCCTGCCTAAAAAAATGCCCGATAAATGCCTGCAAGAGAAAAAGCCAGCCGCAGAGAAGCCGTATTCCTGAAAATATAAGAAAAATGCTGTTTTTTAGGGGTTCTGGACATGCTACAGAGCTGAAACTTGACAGGTACACTTTTTAGACCCCCCAGACACTAAATACAAAAAATGACATGCCTGCCTAAAAAAATGCCCGATAAATGCCTGCAAGAGAAAAAGCCAGCCGCAGAGAAGCCGTATTCCTGAAAATATAAGAAAAATGCTGTTTTTTAGGGGTTCTGGACATGCTACAGAGCTGAAACTTGACAGGTACACTTTTGTGACCCCCCAGACACTAAATACAAAAAATGACATGCCTGCCTATAAAAATGCCCGATAAATGCCTGCAAGAGAAAAAGCCAGCCGCAGAGAAGCCGTATTCCTGAAAATATAAGAAAAATGCTGTTTTTTAGGGGTTCTGGACATGCTACAGAGCTGAAACTTGACAGGTACACTTTTGTGACCCCCCAGACACTAAATACAAAAAATGACATGCCTGCCTAAAAAAATGCCCGATAAATGCCTGCAAGAGAAAAAGCCAGCCGCAGAGAAGCCGTATTCCTGAAAATATAAGAAAAATGCTGTTTTTTAGGGGTTCTGGACATGCTACAGAGCTGAAACTTGACAGGTACACTTTTTAGACCCCCCAGACACTAAATACAAAAAATGACATGCCTGCCTAAAAAAATGCCCGATAAATGCCTGCAAGAGAAAAAGCCAGCCGCAGAGAAGCCATATTCCTGAAAATATAAGAAAAATGCTGTTTTTTAGGGGTTCTGGACATGCTACAGAGCTGAAACTTGACAGGTACACTTTTGTGACCCCCCAGACACTAAATACAAAAAATGACATGCCTGCCTAAAAAAATGCCCGATAAATGCCTGCAAGAGAAAAAGCCAGCCGCAGAGAAGCCATATTCCTGAAAATATAAGAAAAATGCTGTTTTTTAGGGGTTCTGGACATGCTACAGAGCTGAAACTTCACAGGTACACTTTTTAGACCCCCCAGATGCTAAATCCAAAGAAATTTTTTATTTTTTTTTTTTTTTAATTTTTCCAATAATTGGCTCTCTATCAAAAAATTATAATTTTTAAGAACTTTTTTTGCGTGATCCCTCTCCGGCATGCCACAGTCCAGGTGTTAGTCCCCTTGAAACAACTTTTCCATCACTATTGTGGCCAGAAAGAGTCCCTGTGTGTTTTAAAATTCGCCTGCCTATTGAAGTCTATGGCGGTTCGCCCGGTTCGCGAACATTTGCCGATGTTCGCGTTCGCCGTTCGCGAACCGCGAATTTTAGGTTCGCGACATCACTAGTTAGAAGCTGATTGGTTACGATGTACAGCTGCACCAGATTCTGTGTGCACTTGTTTTAGTAAATTCTCACCCCATTTAAGTTATTTTTTTTTTTACCCTTCACTTCAAATAATCATAATGGTATATATGTATGATTTTTAGGGACAAACCAACAAGCTATACAAATCATTTGCTAACGATACGGATTTGTTTTAGGTGGGAAAGGTAACATCAGTAAGGTTCAATTCACACTTGTACGACTCCAAAGTTGGACGCAAGTTTGGATGGGAGTGACTTGAATGTGACTTTGGCTTTGACCAGTGATAACGGACAACGGTTGCACACAAGTTACACTGTATAACATTCAGGTATGACTTTTTTGAGGGTTAACATCTATGGCCCTCAAGTTGCATGAAAGTCAGACCAAAGTAGTGCATGAACAAAACTTTTTCTGTGTTTTTTCCCTTGAAAGAAAAACGCAGGAAAAATGTTCCGCTTTAAATTCTTTGGGACTTTTTGCACCACTGTGCTGTGGGTGTGATACGTTCTGAAAAGTCCTGCATGCTGTATCTTTGGTGCCGTTTTGAAAAACTCACCAAAAACGCAGCTTTCCATTGAAATGAATGGAAATCGCTGTAAAATCACTAATGACGGTAAAAACGCACCAACAATTTGTGTTTTTGAGTCACGTGTTCATTTTTGTTAGATGTAGGTGGCCCAAAAACACACAGGAAACGCATCTGAAACACTGCAAAATCGCAATAAAAACGCACATGCATTTTTACCGTGGTTTTTCTACAGAGCAGTGTGAAAGGGGCCTTAAGTGTTACTACTGTTGTACTCTTGTCTATCAGGCTGTTTTGTAAACCATATTCCATTAGCTTCAATGTTGACCTTTAACCACTTGCCGACGGCCTCCTGTATATTTACTAGCAGGCTCCTACAGGCAAAGCGATGTAGGTCTATGTCGCTCTCCTGAAGGCAGCTAGGGGGCGCGCTCCCGCCCCCGATCATCAGCGGGGAAGCCAATGCAGGTGTTAGGCAGCTCCGATTGCCGCCTGACACCCGCGATCGCTCCCCACTGAGAGAGAAGGAAGGTCGGCTGTTGTAAACACAGCCGACCGTCCTTCTCCCTGAAATTATTCCAGAGCTCATGTGATCCTGCTATAAAGGATCGCATGTCTCTGTGATCATTTCACAAATCCAACCCCCATACAGTTAGAATCACTCCCCTAGGGTCACACTTAACCCCTTGATCACCTATACTGTTAACCCCTTCCCTGCCAGTGTCATTATTACAGTAACCGTGCATATTTATAGCACTGATTACTGTAGTAATGTCACTGGTACTCCCAACAGTGTCATGCTGACTGCTATGCACTGTGGAAGCGCCACCCTTGTGAGTAATATTCTTCCTATTCAATAAAGCAGTTTGTTGCAGTAATACAGAGAGCACTAGATTTTTTCCTTTGTTCCCTTCATATGTTTATCGATGGTAACACCTCTGGAGGCGACAGGCTTCCCATAGCCTATGTGATCTGAAGATCTCTGTGTTTTACTAATGCCCCATACACACATGCAGATCGTTGGCCGAACGATTGGCTGTCTTTTGTCCCCGGGCTGTCGTGTCTGTTGAAAAGTGCAAAAGACTGCACAAGAATTTTGTCCGCCGACTACAGCCGACTGCAGAAGTGATGTCATGTGATGGTTAACTTTCCATGTGTTTTTTCTTTTCTGAGCATGCCCAGTTTTGCAAATCTGCTGTCTGTCGGCCGAATTCTGTATTGACTGGCGAACAATCGGCCGCTCTGGTGTCGGCATACAAAAATTTTAATGCTTGCACGACAGATTCTTTTCGGCCGAAAGTGCGCTGTCGGAAGCATCATACTAACAAGCCGAAAATCGGCCGATCGGTCGTCGGCCGAATCTTTTCGGCCGACAATCTGCACGTGTGTACGGGCCTTTACGCTGGTACTGACCCAGCATTGGGTCCATAGTGGAGGTGAGAGACCAATTCACCTGGTGGTGGGATTGCACTAATCACAGAAGCACCTAATTAAGTTTTGCACAAGATTATTCTCTTGGACACATGGGAGTGGATTTATCTTTCTGATTGATTTATATGGACACTTGGATGTTAGCTTTTTTATGACACAGACTTTTGAGTTTGTTAATCACCATTTGTGCACTTGACTGGCGCATCACTATTTTTGGCTTATTTAGGGGTCCGATCTGTCCGCTGCAATGTGGCAGTCCCACAAAAAAGATCGCCGCCATTACTAGTAAAAAAAAAAAACATTAAAAATGACATAAATCTTTCCCGTAGTTAGTAGACGCAATAAGTTTTGCGCAAACCAATCAAAATACGCTTATTGTGATTTTTTTTTACCAAAAATATATAGCAGGAAACAAATTGGCCTAAAATGTTAAAACATTTTGATGTTTAATTTTTTTTTAAAAATTAAAAAAAAAAGACCAGAAAGTGAAAAATATCGTTTTTTTTCAAAGTTGTCGCTTTTTTTTGTTCATAGAACAAAAAATAAAAATCGCACAGGTGATAAAATACCACCAAAAGAAAGCTCTATTTGTGGGGAAAAAAGGATGTAAATTTTGTTTGGGTACAGTGTCACACGACTGCGCAATTGTCCGTTAAAGTAATGCAGTGCCGAATAGCAAAATATGGCCTGGTCATTAACCACTTTACCACCGGAGGATTTTGCTGTCTTCCGTCCAGGCCACTTTTTGCGATTCGGCGCTGTGCGACTTCAACTGACAATTGCGCGGTCGTGCGACGCCGTACCCAAACGAAATTTACGTCCTTTTTTTCCCACAAACAGAGCTTTCTTTTGGTGGTATTTGATCACCTGTGCGATTTTTACTTTTTGCGCTATAAACAAAAAAATAGCGTTTATTTTGAAAAAATAACAATATTTTTAACATTTTTTTATATGAAATTCCCCCCAAAAAAGATGTAAAAACCAATTTTTTTAAAAAATTTTGGCCAATTTGTTTTCTGCTACCTATGTTTGGTAAAAAAAATCGCAATAAGCGTATTTTGATTGGTTTGCGCAAAAGTTATTGCGTTTACTAACAAAGGGAAAGATTTCTGTCATTTTTGGTGTTTTTTTTTTTAACGCGTAATGGCGGCGATCTGCGATTTTTTTTGCGGGACTGCGACATTGCGGCGGACAGATCGGACCCTTGACTGACATTTTTGACACTTTTGGGGGTACCAGTGACATTACTGCAGTAATCAGTGCTATATATATGCACTGTTACTGCAAAAATACACTGGCAGGGAAGGGGTTAATTTTATTGGAGAGGGAGGGGTTAATGTATGCTTGGTGCTTACTGACGTGTGGGGGGGGGAGGTGACTGAGTGAGTCATGGACAGATCGGATGTCCAGCTATGCTGAACAGTCCGATCTGTCACTCCCTGTCACTATGGAGATCCGCCCGCTTGTGTTTACACACAGCGGGCGGATCTCCAGACTCGATCCCCGATGATCGGGTAAGAGCAGCGGCGATCGCCGCTGCTCCTCCCCTGGCCCGACTCCCGCTGTGAATGAAAACAGCGGGAGCGAGCCTCCGGCGGCGTGCAAACGCCGCCCAGAAGGGGGAGTGTCTGACGACGTAGTACTACGTCGTCAGACGATAACGAGCCACTCTGCCGCAGTAATATTACTGTGAGCAGTCGTAAAGTGGTTAAGGGGGCAAATCCTTCCGGTCTTTTTTTTTTTTTTTTATTTATTTATAACAAAGAAACAAACAATTGAAAATAAATTACCTTGATCCCCCTTGTTTCTCTCATTTTCCTTCCTATTTTAAAATATCTTATACCAAGATCAGGATGAAAGAAAGAAGACAAAGAAAAAAGAAAGAGAGAGAGGAAAAAAAAAAATGTTATTATTTATGGGAGGGGGGAGGGAGAGGGAAGAAAAAAAAAGGGGAAAGGGTCTGGGTATATTAGTTGGGATATTTTGGGAGGGTTATTTCCCCCTGACTAGTTCCCGAGCCACATCGATTCCCTCATCCATGGAATCTGCCAAAACCTCTACTGTGGAGGTCTACTTACAATAACGGAAAATTTATATCAAATACTTACCGTAATTTTCCTTTCCTGATGGACTCCATGGCAGCATACGTATCGGGTTTGGCCCCGCCTCCAAACCTACCCATAGGACCTCACTCCCATAAATCTTTGCTCCTGTTCAGCACACGTGTTCTGTAACTATCCTCCACAGAAATCCGGGAGGGAACTCCTGCTGCCATGGAGTCCATCAGGAAAGGAAAATTACGGTAAGTATTTGATATAAATTTTCCGTTTTCCTGACAGACTCCATGGCAGCATACGTATCGGGAAATAACTCGCCGTACACACAGGGTGGGCAGGTGCTGAACAGAAAAGTTTTAATGCATTTTGTCAAACAGACAGGACTTGCAAACCAAAATTCACAGAAGAAAGAGCCGCTGGCTCAACACAGTAATGGGATAAGAAAGTGTTAATAGAGGACCACGATGCTGCTCTGCAAATGACTTCAGGAGCCACATGTCTGGATACTGCCCAGGAGGTAGAGATGCTCCGCGTCGAATGAGCTGTAACTACTGCTGGAGGGGTCAAGCCCTTAGCCCTATAAGCCCACTGGATGGTCTGGATGATCCAAGAGGAAACGGATCTCGTCGAGGCTCTTGAACCTTTGTTTTTTCCATAAAAGGTAACGAAAAGATGTTCTGATTTTCTGAAAGAGGAAGTGGCATTTAAATATTTCTTAATACACTCTCCAACATCCAGCGGATGAACCGAAGATTCTTCCTCTTCCTGTCTAAAGGTTGGTAATACTGTTTCTATGTTTTCATGGAAGACAGAGGTCCTTTTTGGTCTCGCATCCAGCATGGGGATGAGCACCACTCTGTCAGGAAAAAAGGTTAAGAAAGGCTCTTGTGTCCCAAAGGACCCAATTTCCGACACTCTTTTGCTGAGGTTATAGCCACCAGAAACACTGTTATCAGTGTAAGCTCTCTTATGGTCAAAGAATCAAACATGTCTTGAATTTGACTCGCCAGGAAATCCAGAACTAGTGGCAGATCCCACTTGGGAAACCTGGGTTTTCTCTGAGGTCTGATTCTCACTGCCCCTTGGAAGAACTGACGAATTAGGGCATGAGTGGCCCAGGAGATCCCTGTAAAAGCAGAAATAGCCGAGACCTGGACTCTGAGCGAACTCACTGATAGAGGCAAATCCAGTCCTGATTGGAGAAAGCTCAATACATCCTGGATCTTAATTGAAGATTGAGGATCAGGCCTTGTATTCAGTTGTGCAGAAAATTTTTCCCAGATTCTCTGATACACCCTGTTCGTTGAGCTTCTTCTAGCACTAAGTAATGTCGAGATTGCCGTTTCTGGACAGCCTAAAGCCTGTAACCTCCTCCTCTCAACATCCAGACCTTGAGATGTAAACGGTCTGGGCACGGATGGAGTACAGACCCCTGGGACAACAGGTCCGGTCTGAAGGGTAGCGGGATTGGGTCTTGGACACTGAGTAGCGTCAGAAGGGGAAACCATGGCCTGTTCGGCCAGAAGGGAATCACCGCCACTACCTCCACTGGCTCCGACCTGAGTCTCCGAAGGAACTGCAACACAATCGGAATTGGTGGGAAGGCGTATGCCCTGTGGAATCTCCACTGATCCGAGAGTGCATCTATCCCTGATGCTTGTGGATCTCTGAATCTTGAGTAGTACTTCGGCAGTTTGTGATTGCAGGGGGAGGCGAAGAGATCTACCTCTGGAGAAAACCCCAATGTTAGGATCCAGTCGAACGTTTCCTTGTGAAGGGACCACTCGTTGTTGTCCAGATCCACTCTGGACAAGAAGTCTGCTTTGACATTCTGGACTCCTGGAACATAAACCGCTGAAAGATTCGAGAGATTTTTCTGTGCCCAGGACATAATCGGCTCCACTTCCCTCAATAGGGACCAGCTGCGTGTACCCCCTTGTTTCCTGATGTATGCCACTGCTGAGGTGTTGTCCAGGCGCAGCATGACAGGTTGGTCTTTTGTCAGGTGAGCAAATGCTCGAAGAGCTTGGAATGCTGCTCGGAGTTCTAGTATGTTGGATACTATTCCTCGAGTGGAAAACTCCCACCTGCCCTGTGCCACCTCCGACAGACAGTGGGCACCCCAGCCTATGTTGCTGGCGTCCGAGGTAACCACTACCCACGGAGCTGGCCTCAGAGAGTGGCAGTTCAGCAGGTGGTCTCTGCATAGCCACCAAGGAAGACTCGCTCTCATTGAAGGGGTTAGGAAGATGCGTTGATCCAGATGCCACGTATCCCATTGCTGAAGGAATCCCTTCTGAAAGGGTCTCATCCTCCACAGGGCCCACTTCACCATGGGGACTACTGCGACCATAGTCCCGATCACCTTCAGACATTGACGTGCCTGAAGATGAGAGGATGAGAGGGCAAAGCGAATCCTGTCTCGGAGAGTCCCTATCTTTTCCTCTGGAAGAGAGATAGTCGCCTTCTCTGTGTCGAACAGAGCGCCCAAGTAGATCAGGGACTGAGTTGGAATCAGGTGACTCTTCTCCTTGTTGAGTAACCAACCAAACTTCTGGAGAGTGGACACGACCTGCTCCAGATGAACTAATAGTTGGTCTCTGTCTTGGGACAACAGGAGTAGATCGTCCAAATAGTGGTGAAGACGGATACCTTTCAATCTCAGTAGGGCTACCACGGCCAATAAGATTTTTGAAAAGGTCCGTGGAGATGTTGAGAGCCCGAATGGGAGACAGATAAACTGAAGATGTAATCCTCCCACTTCGAACCGGAGAAACCTTTGAAAATCTTCGTCCACAGGGACATGAAAGTAGGCGTCTTTCAAGTCGATGGACACCATCCAATCTGCCGGCTGGACTGACTGCTGTATGGACAACAGGGTCTCCATTTTGAACCTTTCTTTTTTTATGAATTTGTTCAAGAAGGTCAAATCTATTACTGGTCTCCATGATCCGTTCTTCTTTTGGACCAGAAAGAGCGGAGAATATATTCCTTGGCCTCGCTCGGACTCTGGAACGGAGATGACAGCCCCTTGAGCAATGAAAGCTTCGACGTAAGAAAACAAAATCTGACGCCTTTCTTCTAGACATGGTATGGCAGTAGGCAGGAACCTTGAGCCTGGCCTCTCCTTGAAGACCCACTTGTGGCCTGAAGACACCGTCCTGACGGCCCAGGGGTCCTGAATCGAAGCCGCCCAGACATGTCGGAAGGAGCGTAGACGTGCACCCACCCGACATGTCTGAGCGGGCCCACCTTCAAAAGGACTTAGTGGGCTCACGGTCCCCAGAGGAGACGTTCTTTGTCGTCTTCCTGGAAGACTGTCTGGATCTCCAGTTCCGGTTGAACTCCCGACCAGGTCTATAAGAACGAGCTTCCCTGGCCCGGTCAGGCACAAATTTACTGGTAGGCTGTCCTTTCTTGACGTTGAACTGGCGCCGATCCTGGGGAAGAAACCCAGACCTACCGCCTGTAGCCCGGGTTATGGCCTCGTCCAGTTTATTCCCGAAAAGGGAGGACCCCTCAAAGGGAATACGGCACCAAACTTGCTTTGATGCCGGATCCGCCACCCAAGGGCGGAGCCAAAGAGCTCTCTTAGCTGTGACCGAGGACAGCATAACTCTTGCCAATAGACGGATCAAGTCTATGGAAGCCTCCCCAAGGAACGACGCGCCCAGCCTAAGCTCCTGGATTGGAGCGCTTCTGGCCACCTCCTCCGAAACCGATCTGACCGATTCGTCTACCACATCAGCCCAAGACTCCATGGCTTTGGATAGAGCAGCCAAAGCCAGGACTGGCTTACAGGCCATACCTGCTGTAAGGTAGATTCTCTTCAAATCAGAGTCCATCCTTCGGTCCAACGGGTCTTTAAATGAGACCGTATCCTCTAAGGGAAGGGTCACGTGCTTGACCAGTCTCATGACTGCTGCGTCAACTAGGGGAGGGGACTCAAGATGTTTCACATCATCCTCTTTGAAGGGGTAAAGTTTAGCCATCTTGGATACTAAGGAATTCTTTCGTTCCACCTTTTTCCACTCCTCCAAGATGATTTCACCCAACTCTCCCAGGAAGGGAAAATTAACACGCTCCTTATTGAGCTGTTTAAAGTACTTCTTCTGCTTGGGAGGGGGAACAGCTGACTCCTCCCAATTTAAGGTCTCTCTGACCGCTTTAACCAGGGAAGGCACCAAGGTATATTCAAAACCCAAGCAGGGATCCTCATCTATAGAGTCGCTACCTGACAAGAGCATCGACTGATGGCTTGTGTAGGCTGACTCTAAATCTTCCTGTACCTGTAGTGCTACAGGGGAGGGGCTTGGGGAAGCCGTTGCAGTGTCTTGAGAACGACTGACACCCAACTCTGCCAAAGAGTCCTTAACCACTCTCTTGACCAAAGCCTCAATGCGCTGATCGGAAGTATCCCTTTCTCCCGCAGCCTGGGAGAAACATCTATCACAGAAAAGCTTCCTCTCCGGGACACTAGCGCCACAGCCTCTGCAACCTGCTTTGTCAGGTCTCCGTGCGTGGCTGGCTGAAGTAGATGATTTTTGATGATGTGAGCCCGAACGGGACTTTCCTGTAGAGTGCCGGTGGCGAGAGCTTGAGCGTCTTTCACTTCTTTGAGAAGAGTGCCTAGTCTCTGAACGAGGAGGGCTGTGAACAAGAGAAAAAACAGAAAAAACAGACAGGAAGCTAGGAACACTTGAGTTCCTACCCCCACCCCCTATAACCCACAGCCCCACCAAGAAGCCCCAAATACCTGTTAGGGGCGGGCTGACCACCGGAGGGCAAAGTAGCTTCCATTCTGATGCTGACCTACAAGAATGAGCCGGACAGCAATGTCAGAAAACCAGCAAAAAAGGAGGGGGGGGGGCTCCCAAACTGGGGCCAGTACTCACCAAGAACCAGAGGTTAGCAGGCAGAGCGGCAGCGAACAGCAGGCGTCCAAAAACCGATCAGATGCGGAGTATAGAACACCCAGTATCAGCAGTGTGTATAAACACAACACTGCTGACAGTTCTGGGGTTTAAATATGGCGCCTGGTGACGTCATCAGCGATCGCCGCCGACGCCAACTCACTGCGCATGCGCCGCGCTCTTACTGCGCACGCGCGAGAGCCAAGCCTCGTTCTGGAGGCGCCGCACATGCGCAGTAGCGCACCGCACCGGCGGCCGGTCAGGAAGTGAACCGCTGACCGGCCCCGGACCACTAGCCACCAGGGAAGGCAGGAAAGACCAGGTAAGAGAAACATATATAAACAAGGCAATATAAGCATATAAAATAGCTGCCATGGAGTGTACTCACGAACCGCAGACCACCAGGGATGGATGCACACCGGACTTATCTCTTCAAGGGTACCGGCCACCCGCAGCAGCTGGGCTTTTTGGCCAAGGCTGCTACATCTTCGCCCCTCCTCCATACCCCGCAGCAGCTGGGGCTTATTGGAGAGCTCCATACCCGACTGGTAGAGCCATCCATCACCCGGAATCCATCTTCAGGTAGGATATCAGGTAATCCTTTGGAGGACAAAAAAAGAACACGTGTGCTGAACAGGAGCAAAGATTTATGGGAGTGAGGTCCTATGGGTAGGTTTGGAGGCGGGGCCAAACCCGATACGTATGCTGCCATGGAGTCTGTCAGGAAATTTGTTTTTATTGCATAAGCCCTTATGGTCTTTCTCTGTTTAGCAACTTAATATTTTTCTTTGCCTCTATGGAGGAGGGAGGTTCCTTCCCAGTAAGCCTGGAGGGGGAGTGTGTAGATAGGGGTGTGGGAGAGAGACCAAAAAAAAAAAAGGAAACCCCGTTTTGTGGTTTTCTCATCTGTGTTTATTTGTGTCTTAACCCGTTGTTCATTGTGCCATTTAGTGCTCAAACTATATCTCACTCATCTTCCCCTCTTCCTTCATTTCATATCATCTGTGCTATGTTCCCCTCCACCTCATGTCCCTTTATGGGGTTTATCCACTCTTGAAAAAAAAAAAAAAAACCCTATTTCCCCCGTTTGCGTGTCCTATTTCTCTCTTATTTATTTCTTTTCATATATTGTCTTAGAATTTGTGTTTTTTTTTCCCTTTTCCCCTTTCTACCCTCCCTTTATTTAGTTTTTTTGGACTCCCTCCTCTTTATGGGGTGGGAGACAGTGTAAAAAAAAAAAAAAATATTAAAATTGTTTTTTCCGTCTCTCTCCTCCCCCCCCCCCTTTCCCTAAGATATATTTATCTTGTTCTTTACTCTGCCATATTCAGGGCCCTCCCTTCCTCTGAGGCTATAAATTGATTCCATGTAGCCCACCTTTTAGTATAGAGTTCTCTTCTACCTTGTCCAGTTAAGATCATATCCTCAAATTTATTTATTTCCTCCACTTTATGCGTCCACATATTAATGGTTGGTGGGTTTGAATCCCGCCATCTTAATGGGATGCATGCTTTAGCTGAGTCTAGCAAATGTCTTAAAATCGATTTTTTTTTATATTGTCGATCTGTCCATTCTGGTGCATGGAAGAGAAAAAATATGGGGTCCTCCGAAATTTCAAATTCAGTAAATTTCTGAGCTATTTCCTTTATCTGACACTAAAATCTCTTTATTTTTGGACATTGCCAGAATATGTGATATAGACTTGCCCTTTCCTCCATACATCGCCAGCATCTATCCGGTGTTTGTTCTGTAAATTTGTGTAACCTGGTTGGTGTATAGTACCACCTTGATAGTAATTTGTAATTTGTTTCCTGTATTCTTGTGCATATCGAGGATTTAAACGTATATTTTATTATGTGCTGTAGTTGTTTTTGTGTAAATTCAATCCCTAGTTCCTTCTCCCATACACTAAAATAGTGGGGTCTATAGTCAGTGGGCGGAGCTATTATCAGGGAGTATGTCTTTGAAAGTATGTGAGCAACTGCGTCTTTTTGTGTGCACACTCTTTCAAAGGCCGTCAGTGGTCTATCAAATTCTGAGTGGGGTGGAAGTGATTGTAGATAGTGGTTCAGTTGTAATGCCCTCCAATAGTCAAGTCCGAAGTCCCCTCCTGGGTCCTTCAGTTCGTTTATAGTTACCCAAGCACCTGCTTTTATAAAGTGGGATGCCTGGAATTTCCCTCTCTCTCTCATTCTATTAAATTGGGCGTCCTGGTATCCTGGATTAAATGCTGGGTTCCCTAATATAGGGAACAATGGTGAATACCTTGTTGTTATAGCTGTATTTCGGAAGAGTTTTCTGCATATCTTAATTGTAGTTCCTACTGTTGGATGTTGCATCGTCTCCTTATTTAATAGGCCTGGGCACCATGAGGCCCTCTTCAACGGTATAACGCTTTGCGTCTGTTCTATGTTAGGCCATATTTTGGTTTTAGTATGACAGCACCAATCTATGAGCCTACAATCCTTCCGGTCTTAACCACTTAAGCCCCGGAAGATTTTACCCCCTTCCTGACCAGGGCCTATTTTGTGATTCGGCACTGCGTGACTTTAACGGACAATTGCGCGGTCGTGCGACGCTGTACCTAAACTAATTTGACGTCCTTTTTTTCCCCCCACAAACAGAGCTTTCTTTTGGTGGTATTTGATCACCTGTGCGATTTTTTGATCATGCGCTATAAACAAAAAAAGAGCGTCAATTTTGCAAAAATAAAATTTTTCACATTTTTTTATATGAAATTCCCCAAAAAAATGTAAAAATCAAAATTTTTTAACATTTTAGGCCAATTTGTTTTATGCTGCATATTTTTGGTAAAAAAAAAAATCGCAAAAAGCGTATTTTGATTGGTTTGCGCAAATGTTATTGCGTTTACTAACTAAGGGAAAGATTTTTGTCATTTTTGTTGTTTTTTTTTTTTTAACGCGTAATGGCAGCGATCTGAGATTTTCTTGAGGGACTGCGACATTGCGGCTGACAGATCGGACCCTTGACTGACATTTTTGACACTTTTGGGGTTACCAGTGACATTACTACAGTAATCAGTGCTATACATATGCACTGTTACTGTAAGAATTACACTGGCAGTGAAGGGGTTAACTTTTTTTTGAGAGGGAGGGGTTAAGTGTGTCCCTAGGGGCGTGCTTCTAACTGTGATTGGTTGTGGCTTGAGGTGTAAGAACAATGATCAACGGTCCTACATAGCAGAACCGTATAATCACTATTCTTACACAGGGGAGAATGACAAGCGGCTTGTTTACATTAGCCGCCTGACTTTCTCCCGGTGTAACGGACAATCGCGAGTGCCTGGAGGACATCGGGTCCACCGGGCACACGCACGGGGGGGTCCGTGACCAAGCGGGAGTGGGAGCGCGCATCCGGCGGCGCGCGCTTGCTCCCCAGAGCCTCACAGGCTAGCGACGTAGGGGCTGACCGCCGCAGTATATGTACTTGCGGCAGTCGGCAAGTGGTTAAATACATCATAAGGGATAAAGGATAAGTTCGCCTTTTGTAACATGTTACATCCATGTTCAGGGTATAGCACACTGTATAACATTTTACAAATCAGCCGGCCTCACTCCTCCCTGGCTCTCCAATGTTACAGGCCGCTCTCTGCCATATTCTGCATTCACAGAGTTCTCTGAGTGGAAAACTACAAGATCCGGGAGCCTTTGCGGCTGTCAGCTTGTAGATCTCCATGGACTATCACGGTGCTGTTGAGCGCAGTGTTAGTTCATTGATGCTTCCTGTTAATGCGTATTTATTATTATTTTTTTTAAATAGGTGAACTTATCCTTTGATATGGTTCATGAAGACAGTCTAATAAATACAAAGCAAAGATCAAGAACACGGGACATGACCTTACATTAGGAACAGGAAAATGATCTTATTGCAAAACTAATCTTAGAAAGTATTATTTTACTGAAAGTGTAGTTGATGCTTGGAAAAGACTTCCAGCAGAGGTAGTGTCAGTCAACAGAAAGTCAATTTAACCACGTGCCGACCGCAGGCTGGCTTGGCTGCGAGAATCGACGTAGGGGTACGTTGGTTCGTGGGCGCGCTCCCGCCCCCCAGTAGGCAGCAGGGATGTCGATCCACAGGATCGGCGGCCGCGATTCCCGCCGGGCACCCATGATTTCTCCCTGCTGAGAGAGAAGGACGGTCGGCTGTTGTAAACACAGCTGACCGTTCTTTTCCCTGAAATGATCACAGAGCGCCTGTGATTCTTCTATATAGGATCACAGGTCTCTATGATCATTTCACAAGCCCCGCCCCCACAGTTAGAAAACACTCCGCTAGGCTCACAATTAACCCTTTGCTCACCCCTGGGTTAACCTCTTCCCTGCCAGTGTCATTATTACAGTAACAATGCATATTTTTAGCACTGATTACTGTAGTAATGTCACTGGTCCCCCCAAACAAAAGGTGTCAAAAATGTCAGGTGTCCAATCTATCCGCCGCAATGTCCAGTCCCGCTAAAAATCGCAAATCGCCCGCCATTACTAGTAAAATAAATAAATAAATAAAAATGACATAAAACTTTCCCCTAGTTCGTAGACGCGATAGCTTTTGCGCAAACCAATGAAAATACGCTTATTGCGATTTTTTTTTTTACCAAAAATATATAGCAGAATACAAATTGGCCTAAAAGGATAAAAAAAAAAAAAAAAAAAAATGTTTAAATTTTTTCTTTTTTGGGAATATTATATAGCAGAATGTGAAATATATATATTAAGGGGGCAAATCCTTCCGGTCCAGGAGTGGTTAAACAGAGATCTATTCTCAGACAAAAAAATAAATAAAAATAAATTCATACATTTAAAAAATAAATAAGGCAGACTCGATGAACCACGGGGGTAGATATACATATATACTGTATATATAAATATATATAAATATATATATATATATATAAAATAGTGGCAGCAGGCTTATAAAAAATTCTGGTTATATCCTGGATAGGCAGTATGTATGTCCCAGATTTAGGCAGATTGCTGGATATCTTTCTTTTGTATTTTAGGCGGAAGAAGTTGTTGCAGATTGCTAATTAAACAATGAGCTCAGCTGAAGCAGGCCAGGAATGTGGGGTGGGGTATCAGACTATATAAATTCCCAGTCTGCACCACCCTAGGCCCACTTACCATGCATTACTTCCTGCCTGTGTGGGAAAATACTGCTCCTGTTTGTGAAGACACAGCTTGTGTGGCAAGGACTATTTTTATTTTTTTTGCAGAGTTGGATGGCTGAGCAGGCAGTTGTGTTAGGCCTGTTAGCCAGAGACCCTGTGTGATGGAAGTCTGGCAAGTGGCAAGGTTTTTCTCACCTATACAGTATGTACACACACCCTGCCATAAGCTATTAGTTAGCTTTCACACTGCTCTGTTAAAGAATGCATCAAAAATGCATTTGCTGCTGTGAGTTAAATTGAATTCACTTTTGATGTGTTTTTGCTACGATTTCCATTGATTTCAATAGGGAGGTGCCTTTTTTTGTGCAGCTTTTTAACCACACCAAAGTGCTCTCTCACACTGCTTCATTTTAAAAATTGAAATAAAACCCCACTTTTTTTGGTGCATTGTGTTTTTGATGAAATGTTGCCCCATTTGCGGTGCATTTTTCCCCTGGACATGTGACTGGACAAAGCACTTTACACATGCATGTTGAGTTTTTTTTTATTTGTTTTGCCACAGTTTCTATTCATTTCAATGGAGAGTTGTGTGTTTTTTTGTGCAGCTTCTTTACTGGATCAAAAATGCAACCGGAAGGATTTTTGAAAATGCAAGCAACCAATGTGAAGAGTTCCATAGGGTTTAAAGTAATTTTTTTTTTTATTTTTCTTTTGCTTTTTTTTTTTGTCTGAACAACTGATCAAAAACTGGTCAGTGTAAATGGGCCTTTAGAAAAAAAAAAAAAGTTTTAGCAGAGCGTACCTGAAAGCAGCAGTGGAAGGAGTTCAGCCACACCTTGAAAATATAAAACCCCTTTTTTTTAAGGATAAGTTTGCCTTTGGGAACATATTCCATGTTCCACCTATTTTTAGGGTAGAACATGGAACCTAGTCCCACGCCTGCACCCGCTGCCCTCTCTGCTGCCTCTAGTGACAGCAATTGGGTATCTCTCCCTTCTAGATTGCAAGCTCTAACGAGCAGGGCCCTCTAATTCCTCCTGTATTGAAATGTATTGTCTTCCCTGAAACTGTTGGCGCTATATCAATCCTGTATAATACTTCCCCAGCTTGCTGTCACTATTAAAAAAAAAAAAGTTCTGTAAGTGGGAAACAACAAATACCGTGGTTGTTGGATTGGAATTCTCAATGATCTACCATGGTGCTGTTGACCGCTCTGGTGGCTCATTGTCTCTTCCTGTCGGTATGAGCAGACTGACAAGTCTGTAATGCTTTACAGCAGGGATATGCAAACTGTGGCCCTCCAACTGTTGCAAAACTACAAGTCCCATCATGCCTCTGCCTCTGGATGTCATGCTTGTGGCTGTCAGAGTCTTGCTATGCCTCAAAGGACTTGCAGTTCTGTAACATCTGGAGGGCCACAGTTTGCAAATCCCTGCTTTACCGGCTCCTTCAAAAAAAAGATGTGCATTTATTATTTTATGTTTTTTTTAAAAGTAAACTTTATTTAATGATACTGTGCTAAAACCAACTGCAATCACAACTTCCTACAACTAATGTGCCAAATCCAATGATATTAAGTGTTCTAAACAAAAAAAAAAAAAAAAAAGTCAATAGGAACACACAAGATCATTACAAGGCTATAGCAATCGAGGTCAATCACAATTGATCCACACAAAAGAGAACCAGCAATGATCTTATGCTCAGATAGAATGAGCTCTAGATTCTAACAAAACATTTTCTTGCTCCAGTTGCTATTTTGTTTATTTTTGAATAATTTCCCCTGAATGGATAATTCTCAATTCACAGCTGAGGATAACATAGAAATGTGTGTTCTGTTCCTGCTTAGAATTACAGATCTGAAGCTGTGGATGTTGGGGCTTTCTCCTGACCATTCAAAACTGTATACACACAGGCATCCCAACCTGCAAAAACTCATTTCAGGAAGGTGGCACTCCGCGCCGGTGCAGCCGCCCTCCCCCCCCCCTCTCCACGTCGGCGCCACCGCCCGCCCTTCCCGCACCAGGACTGCTCTATTTGTTACCCCCTCCCCCTTTTCCTAATCCTATGCACTGATTGGCTTGTCATCCCAAAATCACTATGATTAATACTACTTCCTACACTGTTTCAACCCAGTTTAATTCATTAACACGCACCTCCTACTTCACTTCTGGTTTCTAATGATCTGACCACTTAATAATAAGTTGTACTACAGGAGGAAGAGAGATCCTATGTGACAGGTACAAAGATGCCTGCAGCATTGAGGACACTACAGACGATATCACTACACCTTCTAGAGCCATATAAGATTTCTAAAATATGACAAATACAACTTCCCAGAAGCAGGAAGCACCACAGATATGACTTGGAAAGGATTGTACTCCTAACAAATCACCAGCATTATTACCTCATATCTCTGTAGGAGGAGGGTAGAGGAGGACAGATTGCACAGCCCGATCTTCTGCCGCTGCTTCCTGTGGCTCCTGTCACAGGCGGAGTGCATTTCATATCACTCCGCCTGTGACCGAGCCGGAACTATACAGGAATCAGCGGCTCTGTCACTGGCTCAGCAGACATCCGAAGTCTCCCGCCGCAGCCGGGAGATCGCACGATGCTTGCGGGTGTCCGTGAGCCGCCCGCCAAATGCGGGAGACTTGGGATGTCTGTACACAAGCTAAAAAGTAGCATAGGTCTGCATTACAATGTAAAATGCATTGTAATGTATTGCAAGCACAATATTCACAAGTTTTAAAGCATATAAAATCCTCAACAAAGGTCCTGCTTTCTCCCAACCAAGGTTCTGGCTTCATGACAGGTTAGCCTCATGTAACTGTAGCAGGTTTTCCAGGCATTGGGCCTGATGTGGGTCTGCCATTGTTACCGGTTACCTCTCCAGCCCATGTGACCTGGAACCTTGGGTGGAAGAACTGACTGGGACTGGACCCCTCTTGCTCTCTGCTGGTTCTCGGCACACTGGATCCCCTCAGCTCAAATCCGCACTCTCTGGATTCTCAGGCAGCACCCGAGACATCCTCTTCCTCAAACAGAAGGGGAGACAGCCGTTCTCTACCTCCTGGGACTCTGCTCCCGCCAAAGACACCCAATCGCGCACTTCCCTCAAACTTATACCCACTCCTAGAATCCCTTGAGGCATAATCTGCCTTCTGGGGTAGTTACAAGCCTGAATGTGTCTCCTGATTGGGTTTCCTCCACTGCCCTATGAGAAGCCTCTTACAGGAATACCTGGAAGCCATGGCACCCTGACAAAAAGAAACCATGGCCCTGCTGTTAGTCAGACAAAGCCCACTATACATTTACCTAGCACCTACCTGTAGGGTGCTACACCACCTTAACCACTTGCCGACCGCCGCACAACTATTTACTACGGCGGTCAGCCCCGTACAGACAAAGTGACGAAGTACTATGTCGCTCGCCTGAGAGCCTCTAGGGGGCAAGCTCCCGCCCCCGCTCGTTCCCGAACATGTCCGTGCGTGTGACCGGCAGACCCGATAGCCGCCCGTCACTCGCGATCTCCCGGTGCAGAGGGAGAAAGGCAGGCGGCTGATGTAAAAAAAGTCGCCTGTCATTCTCCCTGATCTAACTGCAGAGATCATACGATCCTGCTATGTAGGATCGTAGGTCTCTGTGGTTACATCACTATCCACACCCCTTTGCAGTTAGAAGCACGCCCCTAGGGACACACTTAACCCCTGCATCACCAATAAAGTTAACCCCTTCCCTGCCAGTGTCATTTTTACAGTAACAGTGCATATGTATAGCACTGATTACTGTAGTAATGTCACTGGTACCCCCAAAAGTGTCAAAAATGTCAGTCAAGGGTCCGATCTATCCGCGGCAATGTCGCAGTCCCGCAAAAAAAATCGCAGATCACTGCCATTACTCGAAAAAAAAAAAAAAAACAATAAAAATGACAAAAATCTTTACCTTAGTTAGTAAACGCAATAACTTTTGCGCAAACAAATCAAAATGCGCTTATTGCGATTTTTTTTTTCTACCAAACATATGTAGCAGAAAATAAATTGGCCTAAAATGTTAAAACATTTTGATTTTTACATTTTTTTGGGGGGGAATTTCATATAAAAAATTTGAACAATATTGTTATTTTTTCAAAATTGTCGCTATTTTTTTGTTTATAGCGCAAAAAGTAAAAATCGCACAGGTGATCAAATACCACCAAAAGAAAGCTCTGTTTGTGGGAAAAAAAGGACGTCAATTTCATTTGGGTACGGCATCGCACGACCGCACAATTGTCCATTAAATTCACACAGTGCCGAATCACAAAATAGTGCCTGGTCAGGAAGGGGGTAAAATCTTCCGGGGCTGAAGTGGTTAAAGTGGTTCTAAGGGTAAAGAGCTTTTTACCTTCATGCATTCTATGCAGTAAGGTAAAAAAAAACCTCCAGTGTGCAGCTCCCGCATTATGCTCACCTGAGCCTGATTCTGATCCAGCAATGTGCAGGAAAATTGAAGCTCTCCCCCGGGTCTCTCACTCCTCACTGGCTGAGATGCAGCAGTAGGAGCCATTGGCTTCCACTGCTGTCAACCACAGCCAGTGAGAAGGGAGCAGGGGAAGGGCCAAGCCACACTCAGTGTGTCTCAAAGACACATAGGCGGCATGGGAGCGAGCACGCACAAGTGCCCCAGAGCAAGCAGCTTGCTATGAGGGCACTTAGCAGGGGGGAGGGGCCAGGAGTGGCAGCATGGGATCTGGGAAAAGGAGGATTGTGGCTGCTCTTTGCAAAATTATTGCACAGAGCAAGTATGACATGTTTGTTATTAAAAAAAAAAAATGAACCTTTACAAACGCTTTAATCTGCCTGTGTAAATGATTTACAAAATTATCAATTTACAATAATCTGAGCAAAAATTTATAAACCAAAGGAGACCCTAACCCTAAACCAATAAATAGGTTCGCTAAAGGGTAGAACTAAATAGCCTTATAGCCAACCTTATAGCCCAAAGCGACTCTCTGGTTACTGCAGGAAGTCATACATTTAGTGGTGGTATCATCACTAAATGTGACAGGTTCCTTCTTAAGGTTGTCCATCCACTACCCCTGGTTAGTTGCTAGGACCTTGCTGGCCTCTTTTGTTTTAGCATTCAAGAACACTGTGCTTGCAAAGATATCATTGGTTGCTAGGATGTTGGTGGTTGCTCAGTCACTGAATATGGTGCACCATAGCAACCAATGATGCTGTGCAAAAAAAGGGGAGTCTCTGCATAGGAGTCAGTAGGACTATATCCTTTCCCAGGAGTCGGGGGGCTACAACACCCATGATGTTTCCACCTTTGTGATTGGACTTGTCATGGTTATACTACACCAGAGTGGTTACGCTGTCTCTCCCTCCCCTTTTGATTATTATCACCACTTAATGTGGCAGTTTCCTTCTTAAGGTTGTCCATCCAATCCCCTGGTTGGTTGTTAGGACCTTGATGGCCCCTTGCATCTTAGCAACCAAGGACACTGGGCGGGCAAAGATATCATTGGTTGCTAGGATGTTGGTGGTTTCACAGTCACTAGTTGTTATAATGGACAATAATGGACAAATGATGCTGTTGGAAAAAAAAGTGGGCTCTATAACAGATAAAGGGCTGGTACAGATATTAAGTAGGGACTTCATAAAAAAGAAAAAAGTGTTGGATCCCCCTCAAAATTTTTACCCTTATCTGAGCATGCAGCTTAGCTGGCTATGAAAAAGGGGGTGGGGCAGTGAGCATGTGGCCTCCTCCCTCCTGAACAATATCTATGTCCTTTTTTTCACACCCCTAACCATGACAATATTCATCATTGTTACTCATTGGTGTCACCAAGGATCCCCTGTCCATTTGTTTACATTCACCTGCCAAGCTAAAAAATGTCATTCAGGGCAACTGTTCATCATGTTAGCGCTTAGCATCAGTGCCATCCTAATAGCATCATGGGCCAGAGGGGGGGGGGGGGGGGAGTGATGCATTGGGGACCCTACCAGGGAGATGGTGACCTGTGGAACGTGGCAACAAAAAGTGGGTGTGGCTAAATTATGCTATATATTTGGCATGGCTTTTTAGTCTGATTAGAAACAACAAATACATACAACCAGGGAATTATCCTAAAATAAATCAACCCCCCCCCCCCCCCCTGTCCAACCTCTCTACACATTGCCTCTATTGTACACCCTGTACTCTTTTTTTTTTTCTTTTTTTTTTTCCTGCACACACTGCTCCTACTCCTTTTTTTACACTACCCCCCTCCCTATACAAACTGCCCCTCTGTCATAAATACCTCTCCCAGCCAACCTGTATTTATGTATGTCTGTACACAATACAGGGTGGGCAGGAAAGCCCAGTTGGGGGGGGGGGGGGTAGAGGGTACAGTATAGGGTGCAGTTGTGTATAGTAACAGGTTAGGCTGGAATAGTGGCTGGAGCCCCCCCCCCCCCACTGCTGGGCTCTCTGCTGACCTGATCGACTTGGCCAAGTATTTTTACAAAGCCACAAGGACAGGGTCTGCTTAGTGTGTTTTGTTTTGAAGGATCGGCAGGAGTCATTCATCAAGATTGACATGGATCTTCATCACTGGCAATGTGGTCGATGATGGATTTATACCATGGGACTTTTTTAAATAAAATATTTTATCAAATGTGGAATGCATTTATTTACTTTGTATCTTTTTTTTTTGTGATTAAATTTCCAGGGGTACTATGTACTCCTTACTCACTTCTATGTACATTTATAGACAGGGGAGCAGATATCTGGGGACCTCCTTTTTTTTTAAAAGGAGCTTCCAAATTACAAGTCCTACTTCGCACTGCCCTACATTTACAGGCCCAGGGATATGGAAAAGAGGCCCTTGTCCCCATCAACATGGAGTAGCATGTTTTTTCTTTTTTTTTTTTGGCTGTCAGTTTGTGGATGAATATTCGTCTGATCCACATAGAAGGATGAAGTAGCTACCAATGAATCAAATGTTCCAGTGGATGTTCTGCTGAGACACCTTTGTCCCAAACGCTTGTGTTCCACTGCAGGAGCCACACCACCACCACTGTGTTAGATGCCTAACTAGGTTCACCACCTACAATTATATCAGTCACAGGGGGCTAAGCGCTCAGGGCCTGGGCTTTAGCCCGGGTCCCCAGATTGGGGATACAGCCTGCAGGCAAAGACTATTCCAGAAGCTTGCACTGCATATTTGTTAAAGCCTGGTCCAATGGCCAGCTAACAAGCATACAGAGTTAAGCCTCGTACACACGCATCGAAAATCGGCAGGGAATTTTCGTCCAACGACCGATCTGCCGATTTTCGGCTTGTTAGTATGATGCTTCCGACAACCGACTCCGACTTTTCGGCCGGAAAAAATCTGGTGTGCAGGCTATAAAATTTTTGTCTGCCGTCAAAACACGGCCGATTTTTGTGCAGTCAGTACAGATTTCGACAGGGAAAAATCTAATGAGCAAGTCTGGGCATGCTCAGAGAAGAAAGAACACAAAGAAAGCAAACCAACACATGACATCACTTCTGAAGTAGAATTTTGTCAGGCGAGAAAATTTGTGTGCAGTCTAGAGCACATTCCAACCAACAAAACACCACTCTGGACAAAAGACGGACGATCGGTCGGCCAATAATCGTTGCTAGTGTACTAGGCTTAAAGCTATGCTGCACCCCTTGACAGAGCATTGTGAAGCACTCAATAGGGTCTAGGAATTACTACAGCATAAAAACTCTGCTAAACTAAAAACAGCTAAAACAGTAAAATAAGTGCATATTAAACAGGCTTTGGGAAACAAATCCATAAAGGAAAAAAAAAAGAAAAAACATTATTTTAAATGTTAGCATAATGCCTACAAAATCTTTTGGTGTGCATTGGAAAAGTAGGTCTCAACATGTATACATTCAGCTACATTTTAGCAGTGATGCGTAATTCTCTGGACCTGCATTAAGTGGCTATGTCTGAGCATTGTGCAACCATAATTAAATTCTCTGTTTTGCATTTAATACTTGCAAATTGGGACCCAGTGGACCATCAACATTAAATGAAAAAATTTCCCTTTGTGTGTTTTATCTCATAGCTTACCTTGAGCAAATTGGCTTTGCCTGCATATACTGTACTTCACTGATTATTATGATTTTGGATATACCAACACAATATCATAATGCATATATGGTCTCTTACTACATATAATTCGAGAAAAAATATGCTGGACACAAAAGCACAGAGAAATCTTTGAAGGTTTTTGCATTAATGATACATCATTTAAAATCATAAAGCAATAAAAGTGCTTTTCATAGAAGCAAATAATATACAATATTGAATTCTAAAGCAGAAATATAGAAATTTGTACATAAAGAATGGAGTGGATTACAGTAGCAGACTTTCAGTTAGTAAATAAATCCATAGGGTTCAACACCATGGTGCTTTATTTGCACAGCCTGGTCCAATCACAGAATCTAGTTAGCTCTCAGCTTCTCCTCCTACACAGTGCACTGTTTGTTGGATGAAAAGTATCTCCCAGGGAGACCCCAGAGAGGAGGCTCATATGTCTATTCTTTGTGATTAGTCCAACACTATGTTCAGTTCCAAAGCCACAGACTGCAGTCCCTGGGGCAAGAGGCCAAATTACAGCCAAGAATAAAGATCTAGGGGAGCAATCCACCCACAGAAATGTTCTCCGTGTATAATTAGTGGCAATGAACAGAAGTTAGCAGAAAGCTGTAAATAAAATACGGCTGACAAAAGGCTATTCCTAGACAAATTGCTCAATTCAAGTGCCATCAGAATGCATTTCCTTCTGCAACGCTTGTTTACCTGATACTACAGAGTATTGCTAGATGCAGTTTCTAGCCAAAAAAAAAAAGATGTAATGAGATGAGAAACCCCTACACAGAGCATGTTTCATTTATTGTGTTATTTTAAGAAAATAACAGAAATCTCTTTTACAGTTTTTGATCAAACAGAATGACATTTAGACTACATCCCTGTTAGGGGTATGTCATTTTCAACAGGGATATTGTTTTTACAAATTACAGTACTTAAAGCGGAGTTCCGGGCACAGAAGTCATTTTTTAACCGCTTGCCGACTGCTCACAGTATATTTACTGCGGCAGTCAGCCCCTCACAGGCAGAGTGACGTAGGTCTACGTCGCTCGCCTGTGAGGCTCTGGGGAGCGAGCGCGCGCCCACTGACCCCCCCGCGCGTGTGACCAGCGGACCCGATGTCCGCCGGTCACTCGGCGATCGGCGGGGGAGAGGGAGAATGTCAGGCAGCTTGTGTAAACAAGCCACCTGTCATTCTCCTCGCTGTAAAGACACTGATCACTTGGATCTAGTATGTAGATCCGTTGATCAGTGTCCTTACAGCTCAAGCCACAGCCAATCACAGTAGAAAGCACGTCCCTAGGGACACACACAGCCCCTCCCTCCCAAATAAAGTTAACCCCTTCACTACCAGTGTATTTTTACAGTAACAGGGCATATATATAGCACTGATTACTGTAGAAATGTCACTGGTAACCCCAAAAGTGTCAAAAATGTCAGTCAAGGGTCCGATCTGTCCGCCCCAATGTCGCAGTACCGCAAAAAAAATCGCAGATCGCCGCCATTACACGGTAAAAAAAAAAACACCAAAAATGACAGAAATCTTTCCCTTTGTTAGTAAACACGATAACTTTTGCGCAAACCAATCAAAATACGCTTTTTGCATTTTTTTTTACCAAACATAGGTAGCATAAAACAAATTGGCCGAAAATTTTAAAAAATTTAGATTTTTACATTTTTTTTTGGGGAATTTCATATAAAAAAATGTGAAAAATATTGTTATTTTTGCAAAATGTATGCTCTTTTTTTGTTTATAGCGCAAAAAGTAAAAATCGCACGGGTGATCAAATACCACCAAAAGAAATCTCTGTTTGTGGGAAAAAAAGGACGCCAAATTTGTTTAGATACAGCGTCGCACGACCGCGCAATTGTCTGTTAAAGTCACGCAGTGCCGAATCGCAAAATACCCCCTGGTCGTTTAGCAGGAAAATCCTCCGGGGCTTAAGTGGTTAATAAACATACCCCCGGGACAGTCAGGGCTAGCACATTCCACAATGGCTAGCCTCTGATCTGTCCCGGTTCGCACTTACCTTTTGAAGAAATACTTACTTATAAAATTTCTTCCACAGCGTTTCCATCTCTCTTGTGGGCAGCTGAAGCCGGCGCGGTCCTCTTCTGTGTCTTCTTCTGCGTCTTCTTGTCCCAGAATGCGCCTGCACCGGCCCCTCTCGTCACTTCCGGTGCGGCGCCGCATTCCTCCACAGCTTCTGGGCATGCCCAGAAGCTGTTTAGCAGGGGAATGCGGCGTCGCCCGGAAGTGACGAGCGGGGCCGGTGCCGTCGCATTGATTCCTGGGAGCGATGACGTCATCGCTCCCAGGAATCATCGCGAGACAGGAAGTGACGGGTGAGCCGCGGCGCTGAGGGAGGAAGTACTCTGAGGTGAGTATTTACGATCTTCAATTACAAGGTAAGTAAACAAAAAAAAAAAAAAACCTAACTATCCAATTCCTTTTCAGGTGATGTCTAATTAGCGGAGGGGCACAAAAAAAAAATATAGATTTTGTGCCCGGAACTCCGCTTTAAGTAATACGATTGTGTAATGTTATTTGGCTAGACAAGTGGTTGCCAGAACATGGTCACCTAACTGGAAAAGGTCAAAATGAATTTTTAATTGATTGTATCTATTCTCATGATGTTTATTATTATTATTTTTTCTTACAATACCATGCTCTTTAAAATTGGAATTGCTAAGCACAGATGCACGTCTAAACGTTTGTGTTGTAATATTAAATTTAAGAAAATTCTTAAATCCCTTGAAAAAAAAAAAAGTTGAAACTGATTTACAAATGGCATGTCATTCTGTGAATTAAACTGGCCACACATTGTCATCTGTACAATCTTCTTTCGATTTGCACAGATTTTTTTTTTTTGTCGTATAACCACTGGTTTACAAAATCCAAATTTTTCTATCTGAGTGAACTAGTTTAAATAAATAAATCTAAAATACAAAGTGCTGTAAGATATGACCCCCTTACCTTAGTAGTACTCATACACAAAACAAAAGTGTAGTAAATAAAAAAACACTTTTTGAAAAAATAAAAATAAACTGTGCCACAGTGTAAATCTATCATCAATCATGTTGTAAATCCTTACCAATCACAAATAACAACTTCTGCCTGAAACACCAAAAGACAAAATTAGCTGATCTCCGACACAATCCACTTCCATTTATCATACAAATGTGTATGTATATGTACATATATATATATATATATATACAGTGCCTTGCGAAAGTATTCAGCCCCCTTGAACTTTGCGACCTTTTGCCACATTTCAGGCTTCAAACATAAAGATATAAAACTGTAATTTTTTGTGAAGAATCAACAAGTGGGACACAATCATGAAGTGGAACGAAATTTATTGGATACTTCAAACTTTGTTAACAAAAAACTGAAAAATTGGGTATGCAAAATTATTCAGCCCCTTTACTTTCAGTCCAGCAAACTCTCTCCAGAAGTTCAGCGAGGATCTCTGAATGATCCAATGTTGACCTGAATGACTAATGATGATAAATAGAATCAACCTGTGTGTAATCAAGTCTCCGTATAAATGCACCTGCACTGTGATAGTCTCAGAGGTCCGTTTAAAGCGCAGAGAGCATCATGAAGAACAAGGAACACACCAGGCAGGTCTGAGATACTATTGTGGAGAAGTTTAAATCTGGATTTGGATACAAAAAGATTTCCCAAGCTTTAAACATCCCAAGGAGCACTGTACAAGCGATAATATTGAAATGGAAGGAGTATCAGACCACTGCAAATCTAGGAAGACTTGGCCGTCCCTCTAAACTTTCAGCTCATACAAGGAGAAGACTGATCAGAGATGCAGCCAAGAGGCCCATGATCACTCTGGATGAACTGCAGAGATCTACAGCTGAGGTGGGAGACTCTGTCCATAGGACAACAATCAGTCGTATACTGCAAAATCTGGCCTTTATGGAAGAGTGGCAAGAAGAAAGCCATTTCTTAAAGATATCCATAAAAAGTGTCATTTAAAGTTTGCCACAAGTCACCTGGGAGACACCCCAAACATGTGGAAGAAGGTGCTCTGGTCAAATGAAACCAAAATCAAACTTTTTGGCGACAATGCAAAACATTATGTTTGGCGTAAAAGCAACACAGCTCATCACCCTGAACACACCATCCCCACTGTCAAACATGGTGGTGGCAGCATCATGGTTTGGGCCTGCTTTTCTTCAGCAGGGACAGGGAAGATGGTTAAAATTGATGGGAAGATGGATGGAGCCAAATACAGGACCATTCTGGAAGAAAACATGAAGGAGTCTGCAAAAGACCTGAGACTGGGACGGAGATTTGTCTTCCAACAAGACAATGATCCAAAACATAAAGCAAAATCTACAATGTAATGGTTCACAAATAAACATATCCAGGTGTTAGAATGGCCAAGTCAAAGTCCAGACCTGAATCCAATCGAGAATCTGTGGAAAGAACTGAAAACTGCTGTTCACAAACGCTCTGCATCCCACCTCACTGAGCTCAAGCTGTTTTGCAAGGAGGAATGAGCAAAAGTTTCAGTCTCTCGATTTGCAAAACTGATAGAGACATACCCCAAGCGACTTACAGCTGTAATCGCAGCAAAAGGTGGCGCTACAAAGTATTGACTTAAGGGGGCTGAATAATTTTGCACGCCCAATTTTTCAGTTTTTTATTTGTTAAAAAGGTTTGAAATATCCAATAAATTTTGTTCCACTTCATGATTGTGTCCCACTTGTTGTTGATTCTTCACAAAAAAATTACAGTTTTATATCTTTATGTTTGAAGCCTGAAATGTGGCAAAGGTCGCAAAGTTCAAAGGGGCTGAATACTTTTGCAAGGCACTGTGTATGTATATATATATATATATATATATATATATACACGCACATCTCAGCATTAGCTTATAAATACACACAAGTACTAAATTATTCCAAATGCGGTGATGGATTATAACATATACAAGTGCTTGAAATATAGTCCATGATAAATCAAGGGTCCATAAAAGTAAACTGAAAGTCCATAATAGTGAACTAAAAATCTGCATTGTACAACACAACATACCACAAGGGTCAAAAGGGGAAAGAGGCGGGACTCTTAATGATGCCAGGGAGATCAAACATTTTACAAATTTATTGACATAGCAAGTTAAAAAAATTCCCAACAATGGGGGTGTATACAAACATGACCAAATCCATGTAATCCTGGATAGCATGAACTTTAGATTGCTAACACACATCGAAAAAATGCAAACCCAAAGCTTATCGTCCAGAACTCCGACGCGTTTCGCCTGGTTCAGTCTTCTTCAGGGGATAGTGGACTTACAATGCAAGTTGGGTTTTCTAAAATTACAACAGACAGTCAGACAATTTATGCATGATGTTTAGAAAAAAACATAAATCAGTGTTTGAAACAGTAACAACATACATAGCGGTCTGGGTAGCTTATGATGGGGATCCATTCACTGGATGGAACCAGATGTAACTAATCTTTGCCGTGGTGCTGAGTCTTCAAAGCAAAGGACACGGAAGTGGCAGCCAGAACCTAATGCATTTCAAGAAAATGATAATGATGATAAACTGAAGTAAGAGTCATAAAGACTGCATTTATGGTTCCATCCAGTGAATGGATCCCCAGCATAAGCTACCCAGCTCACTATGTATGTAATGTTGTTTACTGTTTCAAACACTGATTTATGTTTTTTTTCTATACATGCGTATTGTCTGACTGTCTGTTGTAATTTTAGAAAACCCAACTTGCATTGTAAGTCCACTAATTCCCTGAAGATGATTGAACCAGGCGAAATGCATCGGGTTCTGGACGATAAGCTTTGGGATTACCTTTTTCGATGTGTGTTAGCAATCTAAAGTTCATGCTATCCTGAATTACATGGGTTTGGTCATGTTTGCCTACTACCTTTGTTGGGAATTTTCTTTAACTTTCTATGTCCATAAATTAATAAAATGTTACCACATTTTGTGTTAATTGTTTGATCTTCCTGTCATTATTAAGACTCCCGCCTCTTTCCCCTTTTGACCCTTGTGGTATGTTGTGCAATAACAATTTGGAACAGATGCCATTCAGGTAATCTAAGTCTATTTTCTATGTGCATAGGCACTGGTTAGATGGTTGTACATTCTGCTTTGTACAATCCTCCAAAATCATCACCCACTTGCACAGGGCGTATTCTGAAGTGCTGATTTATCACAGATTAGGCTTCATTCATTTCTATGCATATGTTTAGATTTATCATGGAATTTTGAAATAATTTAACTACTGTACTTGTGTAGTCATAAGCTAGTGCTGATATTTTTATTTTTATGATATTTGGAAGCACAGGGGTGTGTATTATTTTGGCGGCTGGTGGTGTTATAATTATTCACCAAGGGGAGTGGGAGTTTTACAATGCAGTTTGTATTATCAATCAACTTCCATTGCTCAATTACGAGAGGGGAGGCAGTATGTGGGGCCCTTATTATTCCAGATTCCAATAAGTCATCAGCCCAGAGATCCCCACAACCACTAGGGTTATGGGGAAGAGGCTCTTGTCCTTATAAACAAGGGGACTAGGTGCTTTGGCAGTGTATCCCTCCATATTGTGGGCATGTGGCTTGGTATTTTTTTTATTGTATTTATTTGCACATGGTTTACCTTTAAAATCCATCACAGACATTTTTCCTTTTTTATTTGCATTGGGTCCTCCTTGATTTCCATGCAAGACGCTCACCAAGGACAAGAGTCAGGCATGTAGTTTTAAGGATAATCCTGCATCTTTTTTTGTGGACTCTCCCAATAACATTTATATATGTAAACCCTCATCTAAAATAGGAGTCTTGTACAGATGAAGGGAACCCCTTGCCGCTTTGTTTAAAAACAGAACTAGGTAGCTGGGAAATTAAATGAACAGAAATTAAAACACTGTTTTTTTCCCTTGTAATTATCAGTTTTGCTGCTGTAGGCTGTATTCATTGTGCAGATGTGCCACTTCACAGGCATGTTAAGAGCATCCTCTAGGAATGTTATTTAAATGAATTTTGAAATGTTGATGATGTTAGTGATAATCAATATCAAAACCGTTGCTCCCCATCAAACTGAAAGCTTTTATTTTTTATTTATTTTTTTGCTTTGGTACATGTTCCTCAGGGATTTAGCACCCAAATTTTAGTAAAGTTCATTGCGCTCACCTCAAACAAAACCCACCTTTGTTCAACTCATCCCTAGCCACAACATAAATTATTAATTCTGAGCAATTTCTGTAAGTTATTACCCTTTCCCCTTTGCTTGTTGAATATTGGTAATTATGTGTTTTCCTACAGTATATTTGTTGCCCTACAACCCTTTGAACCCTATCTTGTCCGAAACACAGAAGCTGTTTTTTTTACCTTGTCTTTGTACTTGTCTTTGCAATGTCTGCATTTCTTAAGAAGTGGACAAGATTCAAGAGAGTATCTCACCAATAATGCAAATTCTTTTGCATGAACTGCCTGAGCAAGTATCAGGACCTGGATCACCTCCTGGTGGCATTGTGGTTCCCAGAGCTGAAAGGAGTTCCAGTGGCCACCAGCATTTAACCCCCTGCAGCTATAAGAACCCAGTAATCAGTTTCTACCTGATGCTGGCTGCTGGGAAGGCATATAACCCCACTGCTAACTTATTTAGGCCTTTCATTATTCTGCCTGTGTGCCATATGTAGTTGTTGATGCTTTGTTCATGTTCCTGCTCATGACCTTGATGCTGATTACTTCCGTGACCTTTTCCCTTTCCCGTCCAGTACCTGCATCCTGTACCCTGCTACCTTCAATCCTGTATACAGTATCTACTCCCCTTGTTCCTGATCCCAGTTCTGGTCCCCTTCCTGATTGCTGAATCGTCTGTCTTACCCTGTTTATCCATTGTTCCCCTTTTTTTGTATATATTATATCATAGTTAGGTGGCTAGTAGATATTCTGTAATTTGGATCACTGTTCATCAGGTTAGCTGTGCCTGGAAATCAAACAGTGATACAAGATTGCCACATAATTTTCTCCATTTCTTTCAGTAGTAAACGGAGTGGTCATGCGACCGCTCCTTAATACTAGCACTAGGGGAAGCCTAGCATTTGTGTCTCTTTTGATAAAAAGTTCCTGTGAGACTACAGCAAAAGGAATGAGGCCAAATGCCCTGAGTTTGATTCGGCAGGTTTTCTGCAAAGTTCAAGGATGTTTGAATGCCAAGATCGAACCCTATTGAAATCAATGGGATTCGAAAAAAGGTTTAAAGACTAAGTTCACCTTTTTGGGCTGAATTTCACCTTTAACAATAAACAGAATAATTTTCTAATGTCCTTTCTCCCCAAGCCATCTCAATGTCCTTATCTCTCATTTACCTCTTCCACAACAGCTTTGAATTTTCAACTTTCTGTTTGAAATTTTAAAAAATGCTTTCTGATTGCATCATTTCCTGTATGTAGATCATGTGACATTCCAGTAAATGTCATATCCCATCATGCACTGCCTTAGTGCATCACAGAATAGGGCCATGTATTACCACTTTGGATTACACCTTCCTCATTACTATACTACCTCTTATTTTATTTCCATCCACTTTCCTAATTCTTCTTTTAAAGTGGTAGTAAACTCTTGTAAGAGAAAAAAAAAAAGTTTCCACCTACAAGGCAATATCATAATGTGCTAGTTTGCACCACATAGAATCACATTAAGAAAGACTTACTTCGCATTGTCACCGCTGCAGATGCTTCCATCTTCACCCGGTCTTCCTTCTGGGTTCGGGGACTCTGGTCATCTGATTGGCCAAACCATGGTGTTGTCACTCCCGCACAGAAATCTCTGCCACGGCACACATGGGTATGCTGTTCCTTTAGAGCACATGCGCCGGTGATGTCACTGGCTGCTGCTCACTAGAATATCTCCTAAATGATGCAGGTTTAGGAGATATTAATTTTATCTACAGGTAAGCTTTATTATAAGCTTACTATATGTGTAGGTAAAAATAAAAAAAAAGAGTTTACTACCACTTTAAGGTTACCTTACATCTCCTTTAGATCTACCAACAGCTATGTAGTGTAAGGGCCTGCCTGATTTGATACAAATTGAATAGATTGTTCAGGTGGGTCCTCCTATTCCATAGTTTTAGTAAATCTAAAGGAAATTGTACAGAGATTGTACAATCAGATTGCATAGTGCATGCCCATCTTTATTTAGGTACATAGGAGGGAGTGGATGGGAATGCTCAGTTGTCAAGCCCCATTCCCATCTCACCATTGCGGGAACTCTTGTTCCCGCACCTATTTTTGTTGTAGGGGCATTTCCACTCATCATGCATAGGGCAGCCCATTAACTTGAACGGGCTGCCATATGCAGGACAAAAGACAAACGGCACAAAGAAGCTCCAGAACTTTTTTTAGAGTGAAGCGTTTTTCACCATGTTTTTTGGTGTGCTTTCAACACGTGTGTCGCACGGCAGGTGCGTACCTGCTACTAGTGCTTGTGGTACTATTGCCATTGAATGGTAATGCAAGTGTGAGAAGTTTGTAGCCTGTTTCCTAAATGCATGACAAAGCGCAGATTTTCTGTGCAGTTTGCCATGTAGTAAGAAACACACAGATGTGAATAGAACTTTATTGTTCTAGTGTAAATACATCAATTTCACTTTCAGGGTCCATTCACATCTAGCATAGTGGGAGTGCGCATTTTATGGCTCGTTTTTTCTGCAGCATGCAAGGGCAGCCAAAACATCAGATTGGTAAAGCGCAGCAATACAAAAGAAAAATAAAAATGTAATGAACAACAAGAAACACAAATGATTATTTTCAGTTCAGCATCCTAATTTTCTGGATGCCTTAACCACTTACCTCTGTCCCGTGAAACGACATACCTGTACGTTGCTTCGCGGGATCGCTAGTGAGGGAGCGCGCGCCGATGGGCTACAGGGGGAGCCCAATCAGCGGGTCCGGCGGTCGCGATGTCTAGGCACCCGCGATCGCTCCCCACGGAGACAGAACGGCGATCTGTCGTTGTGAACACGGCAGACCGCTGTTCTGTCAGTAATGAACACAGGGATCCTCTGTTCCTCTTATTTAGGAACACAGGTCTCTGTGTTCATACAGCAAGCCCAACCCCCACACAGTTAGAAAGCACCCCCTGGGGACATATTTAACCCTTTGGTCGCCCCTGGTGTTAGCCGCTTCCCTGCCAGTGTCAGTACAGTAACAGTGCATATTTTTAGCACTGTAGTAATGTCGCTGCCCCCCCCCCCAAAAGTGTCAAAAATGTCAGGTATCTGATCTATCCGTCGCAATGTCGCAGTCCCGCTAAAAATTGCTGATCACCGCCATTACTAGTAAAAAACAAATAAAGAAATAAAAATGATATTAATCTTTCCTCTAGTTTGTAGACGCGATAACTTTTGCGCAAACCAATCACTATATGCTTATTGGAATTTTTTTTACCAAAAATATGTAGCAGAATTGGCCTAAAATGATGAAAATTTTTGATTTTTAATTTTTTTTTCATTGAGAATGTTACATAGCAGAATGTAAAAAATATTTTTTTTTTTCGGAATTGTCGCTCTTTTTTTATTTATAGCGCAAAAAATAAAAATCACATAGGTGATCAAATACCACCAAAAGAAAGCTCTATTTGTTGGAAAAAAGGATATCAATTTTTTCAGTTAAAGTAACGCAGTGCCGTATCACAAAAAATGGCCTAGTCATTAAGGGGAAAAAAACCTTCCGGTCCAAAAGTGGTTAAAGCACCTGGGATAAAAAGGAACAATTTTTGAACTACGATCTAGGCAGTTTGTATACCACTAATAAATGGGAAATAAACAGCTGGATATCATAAAGACACAGTACAAAGCCAACAAAGTTGCTTGAAAGATGTAGAACTATGCCCAGGGATAGGCCGATCAGCCCTCATCATCGCTGTGGTAATCGGGAGCCCTTTGAGCATGGTCAGGATTGTGGTCTTCACTTGCAGGTGTGCTCTCTAAAATCTTCCAGTCTTTTAGAAAGTGAAGGTCCTCCTTAACTGATGAAATACTTAGTAAAAGACTTGTCATCTTCAGTGATTTGGCAGGATATTTCTATGTATATAAAATGCGATAGTTTAGCAGTGGTTTTGTGATAGTGGCAAGATTCCTCCTCTGTTTTAGTGTATAGGCAGACAAATCCGCATATGGTTTGCCGCCAAGTGAATTTTGCCGGTCCTGTCCATCAACTAGCAGCCTTTCTGGTGGAGCATCCATGTTCTTTTTTGGCGTTCATGTCCATTCGATATACTGTGTTTGATGCAAATGTATGTTTACAATACTCCGTCATATGTAATATGCGTTGTTGGAGGAGGGGAGTGTTTTTCTTGTCCCCTCCCCAACACGCATAACCAAGTGAATAAATTGTGAATACTGTTTTATGAAAACTGTTGTAAAGAATGTATCTTTATTTATTTCTCTGCTTTAACCACTGTACAGTTGTCCCTCTGAACATCTATCTGCACCCCTGAGGAAGCGGACCACACCGCGAAACATGTAGGGTAGTGGGTAGTTGTACACCTAAGGGAATACGTGGGTGTTCACCAGATCAATCTGGCCCTACAGTATTCCCCAGTGGTCTCAATACAACTTCAAATATATGAGGTTTACAACCTGTTAGATTTGATTTTATATTGATATGTTTGTTTTTGTATTTATATTTTGTCCTCCTGTCTCCTTTCTTTCTGTTTATCTATGTACAATAAGATAAAAGTTTTTATACCTAACTCTTTGGAGTAGTATTATACCACACGATTGGCCATAGACGGTACCCTATAAAGTCCCGACTTGTGCCCCACATTCACTTCAATTTATGTTTTTCAAATCTAAAGTATTCAGCCCCCTTGAACTTTGCGACCTTTTGCCACATTTCAGGCTTCAAACATAAAGATATAAAACTGTCATTTTTTGTGAAGAATCGACAACAAGTGGGACACAATCATGAAGTGGAACGAAATTTATTGGATATTTCAAACTTTGTTAACAAATAAAAAACGGAAAAATTGGGCGTGCAAAATTATTCAGCCCCTTTACTTTCAGTGCAGCAAACTCTCTCCAGAAGTTCATTGAGGATCTCTGAATGATCCAATGTTGACCTAAATGACTAATGATGATAAATAGAATCCACCTGTGTGTAATCAAGTCTCTGTATAAATGCACCTGCACTGTGATAGTCTCAGAGGTCCGTTTAAAGCGAAGAGAGCATCATGAAGAACAAGGAACACACCAGGCAGGTCCGAGATACTGTTGTGGAGAAGTTTAAAGCTGGATTTGGATACAAAAAGATTTCCCAAGCTTTAAACACCCCAAGGAGCACTGTGCAAGCGATAATATTGAAATGGAAGGAGTATCAGACCACTGCAAATCTACGAAGACCTGGCCATCCCTCTAAACTTTCAGCTCATACAAGGAGAAGACTGATCAGAGATGCAGCCAAGAGGCCCATGATCACTCTGGATAAACTGCAGAGATCTACAGATGAGGTGGGAGACTCTGTCCATAGGACAACAATCAGTCGTATACTGCACAAATCTGGCCTTTATGGAAGAGTGGCAAGAAGAAAGCCATTTCTTAAAGATATCCATAAAAAGTGTTGTTTAAAGTTTGCCACAAGCCACCTGGGAGACACAACAAACATGTGGAAGAAGCTGCTCTGGTCAGATGAAAACAAATACAAACTTTTTGGCAACAATGCAAAACGTTATGTTTGGCGTAAAAGCAACACAGCTCATCACCCTGAACACACCATCCCCACTGTCAAACATGGTGGTGGCAGCATCATGGTTTGGGCCTGCTTTTCTTCAGCAGGGACAGGGAAGATGGTTAAAATTGATGGGAAGATGGATGGAGCCAAATACAGGACCATTCTGGAAGAAAACCTGATGGAGTCTGCAAAAGACCTGAGACTGGGACGGAGATTTGTCTTCCAACAAGACAATGATCCAAAACATAAAGCAAAATCTACAATGTAATGGTTCACAAATAAACATATCCAGGTGTTAGAATGGTCAAGTCAAAGTCCAGACCTGAATCTAATCGAGAATCTGTGGAAAGAACTGAAAACTGCTGTTCACAAACGCTCTCCATCCAACCTCACTGAGCTCGAGCTGTTTTGCAAGGAGGAATGGGCAAAAATTTCAGTCTCTCAATGTGCAAAACTGATAGAGACATACCCCAAGCGACTTACAGCTATAATCGCAGCAAAAGGTGGCGCTACAAAGTATTAACTTAAGGGGGCTGAATAATTTTGAACGCCCAATTTTCAGTTTTTTATTTGTTAAAAAAGTTACGCTTTTTGCAATTTTTTTTTTACCAAACATATGTAGCATAAAACAAATTGGACGAAAATATTAAAAAATCTTGATTTTTAAATTTTTTTTGGGAATTTCATATAAAAAAATGTGAAAAATATTGTTATTTTTGCAAAATTTACGCTCTTTTTTTGTTTATAGCGCATGATCAAAAAATCGCACAGGTGATCAAATACCACCAAAAGAAAGCTCTGTTTGTGGGAAAAAAAGGACATCAAATTCGTTTAGGTACAGTGTCGCACGACCGTGAAATTGTCCGTTAAAGTCACGCAGTAAAAATTGCAAAAAGACTCCATCCTGCGTCCATTCATAGACTTAACCACTTTAACCACTTAAGCCCCGGAAGATTTTACCCCCTTCCTGACCAGGGGGTATTTTGCGATTCGGCACTGCGTGACTTTAACGGACAATTGCGCGGTCGTGCGACGCTGTACCTAAACGAATTTGACGTCCTTTTTTTCCCACAAACAGAGCTTTCTTTTGGTGGTATTTGATCACCTGTGCGATTTTTTGATCACGCGCTATAAACAAAAAAAGAGCGTCAATTTTGCAAAAATAACAATATTTTTCACATTTTTTTATATGAAATTCCCCCCCAAAAAAAAGTAAAAATCAAAATTTTTTAAAATTTTCGGCCAATTTGTTTTATGCTACATATGTTTGGTAAAAAAAATCGCAAAAAGCGTATTTTGATTGGTTTGCGCAAAAGTTATCGCGTTTACTAACAAAGGGAAAGATTTTTGTCATTTTTGTTGTTTTTTTTTTTTAACGCGTAATGGCGGCGATCTGCGATTTTTTTTGCGGTACTGCGACATTGGGGCGGACAGATCGGACCCTTGACTGACATTTGTGACACTTTTGGGGTTACCAGTGACATTTCTACAGTAATCAGTGCTATACATATGCACTGTTACTGTAAAAATACACTGGTTGTGAAGGGGTTAACTTTATTTGGGAGGGAGGGGCTGTGTGTATCCCTAGGGGCGTGCTTTCTACTGTGATTGGCTGTGGCTTGAGCTGTAAGGACACTGATCAATGGATCTATATACTAGATCCCTTTGATCAGTGTCTTTACAGCGAGGAGAATGACAGGTGGCTTGTTTACACAAGCTGCCTGACATTCTCCCTCTCCCCCGCCGATCACCGAGTGACCGTCGGACATCGGGTCCGCTGGTCACATGCGCGGGGGGGGTCCGTGACCACGCGGGAGCGGGAGCGCGCCTCCGGGGGCGCGCGCTCGCTCCCTAGACCCTCACAAGCTAGTGACGTAGCCCTACAAGGGCAAGTGGTTAATACTGGGCACTTTCACCACCTTCCTGCCCAGGCCAATTTTCAGCTTTTAGTGCTGTTGCATTTTGAATGACAATTGCGCGGTCATGCAACACTGTACCTAAACCAAATTTATGTCATTTTTTCCCCACAAATAGAGCTTTCTTTTGGTGGTATTTGATCACCACAAGGTTTTTTCTTTTTTGCTGAACAAATAAAAAAAAGACAGAAAAGTTTGAAAAAAAAAAAGTTTTTTTGTTTATGTTATACAATTTTGTAAAAAAATATGTGTTTTCCTGCACTGATGAGCACTGATGAGGCCACACTGACAGGCACTGATGAGGAGGCACAGATGGTGTGGCACTGATGGTGTGGCACTAATATGCGGCACTGATAGGCAGCACTGATAGGGAGCACTGATGGGCACTGATATGTGGCACTAAAAGGGAGCACTGATATGCAGCATTGGTGGGCACTGATAGGCAGCACTGATGGGCACTGATAGGTGGCACTGAAAGGCGGCACTGATGGGCACTGATAGGTGGCACTAATGGGCACTGATAGGCAGCATTGATCGGCACTGATGGGCGGCACTGGTGGGCACTGATAGGTGGCACTGGTGGGCAATAATGGGCACTGGTTGGCGGCACTGATAGATGGCAATGATGGGCACTGGTGGCCAGCACTGATGGGGAGGGCACTGGGGGCTCCCTGAGCCCTGATTGCCATCCCTGGCGGCCATAGTGGGCATCACTGGGGTCATGGGTGGGCATCCCTGGTGGTTCTAGTGGCACCCCCCCCGAGGGTCTGCACTGGTAATCAATGATCTGATTACCAGTGCAGACCCCCTCGCCCATCAGGAGAGCCGCGGATCGGCTCTCCTCTACTCGTGCCTCTCAGGCACGAACTAAGGAAAGCCGATCATCGGCTCTTCCTGTGTACTATGTGACCAGCTGTGATTGGACACGGCTGGTCACATGGTAAAGAGCCTACGTCAGTAGGCTCTTTACCTAGATCAGAGATGCGGCGTGTCAGAGTGAGGGTCCCCGGGGGCGCGCAGAGCGTATTATCCTGCCGCCGTCATATGACGTCCGGTCAGGATAATGCAACCACTTTCCCGCCGTCAATCGCCTATAGGGCGGGCGGGAAGTGGTTAAACAAGATTATGATTAAAAATCACTATTTACTCTCCCTGATTTCTGAAATGTTGGAAAGATTCTGCTCTACCGAAGTCTTTACCAGATTAGATTTACGGAGGGCATATAACCATGTCTGCATTTGTTCTGGAGATGAATGGAAGACCATATATGGACATGTTGAGTCTTTGGTCATGCCTTGTGGCCTTTGCAATGCTCCTGCAGCATTTCAGCATTTCAATAATGATGTTTTGCGAGATCTTATAGGCCAGTTTGTGATAGCATATCTGGGTGATATTCTCATTTTTTTCTGATAACTTGGAGGAACATTGCAAGTATGCCTGCATTGTCTTTGAAGGAGACTAACCAAGAATCAACTTTAAATCAAACTGGAGAAATGTGAGCTTGAACAAACTCAGATGCAGTTCTTGGGATGCATCATTGCTTCAGAAGGAGTGAGCATGGATCCTGATCAGATTAAAGCAGTAGTGAAATTGCCTACCTCTAAGAACATTGAAGAAATGCAAGTATTTGCCAACTTTTACAGAAGATTCATAAGGAATTTCTCCAAGCTGATTGCACCAAATGCGCAGCTGACGAAGAAGGGGGCGTCATTTTTGTGGTCACCTGAGGCACAGACTGCCTTTAGTAAACTAAAGACTCTTTTCATTTCTTCACCAATACTGGTACATCCTGATCCTGAACTACCCTTCATCGTGGAAGTCGATGCTTTGGATTTTGCTGTGGGAGCTATCCCTATGTCCCTCCACACATCATGGATGTCATTGAGGACTCCTGGAAAGAGTGGGAGGATGACCTGGTGTGGGAGTACAGGCATGTCCCCAAACCCTTGTGGGGACTGCATTGTGACCATACTTGGACCTGGTTTCAGGACATTTGGCAGGAATTACAGCTGGGGAGAGCTATTTACAAAGACAGGATGATGATTGTGAAAGCTGGGCAGCCTACTAAAAGCCACTTTGTCCCTGTCAGAGGAGCTGATGGCAACCTGAGGAGATTGCTCAATTCCTCAGTACTACCTGTGAAGGGACTGATGTGAATGATTTGTCTCACAGTTAAATTACATTAACAGCATGGAGAGGATTGCTGCATTTGTTGTTCACAGCCTAATACCCTGACCTGTTCCAGATGTATGTCTGTTCCTGATGAAAAACTTTAGGTGAGGCCTAGTGTGCTATTAACCACTTGCCGACTGCCTAACGTCTATCTACGTCAGCAGTCAGCCCCTCACAGGCAAAGTGACGTAGTTCTACGTCGCTAGCCTGTGAGGCTCTAGGGAGCGAGCACGCACTGCCGGAGGCACGCTTCCACTCCCACTCGCTCATGGACCCCCCGCGCCTGTGAGCGGCAGACCCGATGTCCGCCGCTCACTCGCGATCGTCGGTTACACCAGGAGAAAGGCAGGCGGCTAATGTAAACAAAGCCGCCTGTCAATCTCCCTTGTGTAACAGCAGAGATCATACGGTCCTGCTATGTAGGACCGTAGATCTCTGCTGTTACATGAAAAGCCACATCCAATCACAGTTAGAAGCACGCCCCTAGGGACACACTTAACCCCTCCTTCTCAAATAAAGTTAACCCCTTCCCTGCCAGTGTCATTTTTACAGTAACAGTGCATATGTATAGCACTGATTACTGTAGCAATGTCACTGGTACCCCCAAAAGTGTCATAAATGTCAGTCAAGAGTCCGATCTGTCCGCCGCAATGTCGCAAAAAAAAAAAACACAGATCGCCGCCATTACTCGTTTAAAAAAAAAAAACAATAAAAATCTTTCCCATAGTTAGTAAACGCAATAACCAATCAAAATACGCTTTTTGCGATTTTTTTTTTTACCAAACATATGTAGCAGAAAACAAATTGGCCTAAAATGTTTAAAAATTTTAATTTTTACATTTTTTGGGGGGAATTTCATATAAAAAAACGTGAAAAATATTGGTATTTTTGCAAAATTGTCGCTATTTTTTTGTTTATAGCACATGATCAAAAATTCGCACAGGTGATCAAATACCACCAAAAGAAAGCTCTGTTTGTGGGAAAAAAAGGACATCAATTTAATTTGGGTACAGTGTCGCACGACTGCGCAATGGTCTGCCAGCGCACGCAAGAGCAGAATGCAGCATTTCTCAAAGCAAGGCCTTGAAATGCTGCATTCTGACCGCCCTCTGTGATGGTGGTAACATTTCTGCCGTTTTTTGTTTTGTACCGGGGGTCTAAGTACGTTGCCACCCAGTACTAGTCCTTGCCCTTTATGCTTTTTATACGGGGGTCCCTCTTAAAACACTGGAGCATGAAGGCCCCAATTTGCACTAAACTAGAAGCGGTGTAGTGGCCTGGCTCCTGCTCATCATCCAGGATAATGTCGTCCTCGTTCTCCTCCCCCCCATCCACGGACAACACCAGGGATCCCAGAAAGGTTTAAAGCATGCTCTTCTTGCTCCTCCTCATCCGCCCCGGCACCATCCTCCTCTGACTTCTCTTCAGACTCCTGTTGTTGACTTGTCTCAGATGGAGTAGCCCCCCCCTGGGAATTCATCCAGCATTGCGACTTCCTCATCTTCCTGCTCCTCGACAGCTTGATCAATGCACGCTCCAGAAAGAAGGCGTAAGGTGCGATGTCACTGATGGCGCCCTGGCTGCGACTGACCAGTTTGGTCATCAAATGGCCGCAGAAGTCTGCATGCGTCGCGCATGAGCAGCCATTGGCGCGGGAAAAAAAAACAAGCTCCCCAGAACCTGTCCTGCCGCAGATTTCGTACAGGTAGCCGTTAACTGCATGTTCCTGCTGGAGCAGCCTATCAAGCATATACAAGGTTGAGTTCCATCTCGTTGGGCAGTCACAAATAAGACGTCTGGCGGGCAAATTGTGTCTCCGCTGAATGTCAACAAGGCGAGCCATGGCTGTGTAAGATCTTCTAAAATGGCCCGAGATTTTCCTGGCCTGCCGCAAGACATCCTGGACCCCAGGGTATTTCACAACGAATCAATGCACAACCAAGTTCAGGATGTGTGCCATGCATGGCACGTGTGTAATTTTGCCCTGTTTCAGCGCGCTCAGCAGATTGGCACCATTGTCGCACACCATTTACCAACTGTCAAATTGAGCGGTGTTAGCCACTGTCTGATCTGCCTGTGAAGGCAAAGCTGAAAGGGGTGCAGGACCAGTGTGGCTCTTTGCTTCCAGGCACAACAGACACAGCACAGCATGGCAACGTCTCACCTTGCATGTGGAATAGGTTCTGGGGATCTTGTGCGGCACAGCGGAAGAGACGGTAGCAGCAGAAAAGGAGGAGTCAGCCGAGGAGGAGCGGGAGGATGGAGGAGGAAAAGAAGAGGCAGGCCTGCATGCAATCCATGGTGGTAAAACCAAATATACACAGGTGCCACGGGTTACATGCTTGACAGCCGTCAGAAGGTTCACCCAGTGGGCAGTACAAGTTAAATACCTTCCCTGCCCGTGTTTGCTAGACCACGTGTCTGTGGTCAGATGTATCTTGGCACCAACACTGTGTGCCAGAGATACATTCACTTGCCACTGAACATGGCCATATAGCTCTGAGATGCCCTTCTGCGAGAAATATTTCCTTCCTGGGACCTTCCATTGTGGTGTTCCAATGGTCACAAATTTTTGAAAGGCCTCCGAGTCCACCAGTTTATATGGCAGTAGTTGGCGGGCTATCAGTTCCGACAAGCCAGCGGTCAACCGTTGGGCAAGAGGGTTATCCAGCGTCATCATTTTTTTACGCTCGAACATTTGGGCCATGGAAGTCTGCCTTTTTCCAGAAAAACGTGAGGACGGCAAGATGGAATGTGGGGGACAATTGTGAGGAGAGAGGAGAAGGAGAAGAGGCTGGACGGTGAGAGCCTGGAGTGTGGCTTTGTGGGTTCTGACAGCATTGCTCCCACTGGGCTCGGTGATGGGAGTCCAGGTGCCTTCTTAAGGCAGTCGTCCCTAGGTGAGTGTTGGGCTTACCGCGAATTATGCGTTGACTGCAAAGGCTGCAGAGGGCAACACTATTGTCGGCAGCGGACAGGTTAAAAAAAGCCCACACTGAGGAGTCATGTGACGGCGTACTGGGAGCACCAGATGTGACCGTACATGGTTGATGGCTTGCTCCTGTTACATTAGCAGTCTGGTTTGTCCCTCTTGTGCAATGTAAGTTGGGCCTGCTTCTCCTCCCTATCTGCTGGTCCATCTCTCCCTCTGAACTCCCCTCCTCTTCCTCCCTTGTGGGCACCCACGTGACGTCCATAGACATGTCATCATCGACGTCACCTTCCCCACCACTAACATTTGAGATCTCAGAGTAGGCAGCAAAAGCGGGGACCAACCTCCTTGGGCTGTCGTCAGACTGCTGAGTGGCGGCTGTTGCTACCTCCTCTTACTGATCTGATGCCAAGAATGGCTGCGCATCGCAAATGTCTTGTGATGATCGGAAAATAATTCCTGTGACTCAAGCGGAGGGTATATGGTGGTGGTGGTGTTGGTGGTGGTGTCTTTGCGGGTGCACACAGCAGAGAGTGAAGAGGGTGCAGATAGAGAGGATGAGGAGAGTGCAGAAGAGGAAGGCTGAGTGAGGCACTCAACCAAGTCTGGTGCGTCCTTTGACAAAATCGAACGCAGCTTGTGCAACTTCCCACTTTGGGTCCGGCCTGGTGCTCCTGCCCTACCCCTACCACCCCTGCGGAAGGGCCTGCCTCTTCCTCTGCCTGTCATTTTTTAAATGACAATGTGACAAAAGTCTCTAGAGAAGCGCAGTATATGTGGAAGAAGGTATATAACACCCCGCTTCAATCTGTCATTTTGGGGGGGGCCACTGGTTAAAAAAAAAATTGTAGTAACTTTTGTCACTGTGTGTAGCAGAGTTAACGCAGCAAAAGAGGCAACATTTCTGCAGTACCCAAATACATTATTATGAAAGTATATTGTTATATAACACCCCACTTCAATCTGTTGTTTTGGGGGGCCACTGGTCTATCACACCAGTTATAAAAAAAAATTTCCAGTAACTTTTGTCACTGTGTGTTGCAGAGTCAGCGCAGCGAAAGAGGCAAAATGTCTGCAGTATCCAAATCCACTATAATATGCTTTCTATATTAGAAAGTATATTATAAGTGTATTACACCCCTATATACTGCACACCAAACAATAGTACACCTTTACCAGTCCTTAAAAGGACTTTTGTTGACCTATTAGCTAGTGATTTTTGTCACTATATAGTCTGTCCCTGCTCCACACAGCAAACCTTTCCCTACACTGTCAAAAGGCAGAATGTAAAATGGCAGCCAGATCAGGTCTATTTATAAGGTAGGGGGTATGTCCATGTGCTGAAATGTCTCAATTGGCTGTCCTGTACTACCTGATGGATGTGTCATGGGTCAAATTTCTTCTTAATGTAAAAGAATTTGGCGGTCGCGAACATCGCCATATGTTCGCATGATCGGCGAACGAGCAAAGTTCGCCGCAAACCGACCGCTGGGCGAACCGCAAAGCCATCTCTACCGATCAGGTCCGCCTCAAAAGCTGACAGGCGGACCAGATCGGAAAGCCCGTCTGAAAAGGGCCTTACTTCTTCCCTGAAAAAGGCTTTTTTATATAACTCTGAAATGTACAAGTTATTCAATGTTTGTTAACCTAAAGGTTTTTTTTTTTTTTTTCACCTCTGGCAGTGTACCACTTACCCTTTCAGGCTATTCCCGGGACTTAAACTTTTTAAGTTAAAAAAAAAAACTATAAAAAGTGTGGTGTTCTAAACTTTTTGACTGGTAGTGTATATGAAGAACTCCATCTTAGGAATAAGGTTTGAGTTAGTTGGCTGAATGGTTAGATTTGACCTGCTCATCCATGCAAACCTCTTACTGCTTTGCAGCAAAAAGCCATTCATTTAGTGGCATTAAATTTGCTACTAAATGACATTGTTTGCAACAAAGAGTCATTTGTTGTTAGGACACTGGAGTCATTGGTTGTTAGTGCACTATAACAACCTGTGATCCTGTGGAAAAAAAACTATGCCCGCCCACCCCCCAAAAAAATGTCAGGTAGGTAGGGGTCCCGTATGAACTATAAGGGGGACCCCATGTAAAAAAAAAAAGGCACTTGGTGCCCCAAAACCCATACCAGACATTTGATATATATTATTAATTTAAACGATGTACCCTACAAAGGAAACAAAAAAAAACAAAAACATACCAAAGCAAACTGACCAGAGCTGCTGCGGGATGACAATGCTGAGACCAAAAGTGATGTAATACACCTCACTTTTGGGTTCATTCACTGGTGGGAAGATCAGCCAACTCATGTTCTCTGAGCTCCTTCTGCTCTGCCTAGAGACACATGCCGTGCTGATGGGACAGTAGATGAGGCAATACTTACCGGGAAGGTTCATGCTGAAGGAAGGTGGAGGGAGGAATGGTACTTTCCAGTGCTAGTCGAAATGACTTCCTTCAGGAAGCTGGCTGTCAATTTGACAATTGCACACACTCTCCCAGCTGCTGTAACACCAGGAGTGTGTGTAAATACCCCTGCTAGTGCAGAATTATGCTGTACGTTGGTGGCAGTGTAGGATCTAAGTCATCCTCCAAGCATGTTATTATTGTGAATTTTTAATCTTACACTTTAAGTCACAATAAAAGAGCTGCTCCTCACTGAACACTGTTTTTTCATTTTTTTTGTCAGCATTGGTACATTCCCCTCCCAGCAGTGCCCAGCTTCCAATAACATTTGTGCAACTTTCCCTTGCTTAATAGACTTAGAAATTGATTATCAAGATTTGTATCCTACTGACTTCACATTAGTTTCCAATCAATTAATCAATACATTTTTTGGTTGTGTTCACTGAATGTACCTGTGATTCTAACCCAGGGATCCTCAAGCTACGGCCCTCTAGCTGTTGCGGAACTACACATCCCATGATGGGGCATTGTAAAACTCTGACATTCACAGCCATGACTAGGCATTATCGGGATTATAGTTCCTGAACAACTGGAGGGCCATAGTTTGAAGACCCCTGTTCTAACCCCATCAAATGCACTACTCCATCTGTACTTGGTTTAAAAACTAGGCCTATATTCTCTATACAGTCAATCAGCACCTGTATGAAAAAATATACAGGGTTGGAAAAAATCTCTGCAATTATTGAGGAGTTTCCTATAAAGTGTGACTTCAAGAGTGATGCAGAGTCTGCTTAGTGCCGCTTTCCTCACTAAGCAAAAGAAAATCAATTTGGTGTAGTCATGTAGATTTCACAGGCTCAGCTACCTTTCCTCCATTTCTCTTGTTAAACAGAGCGCTGACTAAAGAGGCATCTAATAAAACGAGCAATAAAAAGGCAGTGCTGTGTGTTGGGAGCTCAGCTCTGCAGTGACTGATGGCCTCTTCTGTGTGCTTGGACGGAACACAAACAAGGGAGGTGATTGCTGCAGAATGTTAATCTAACTTTACCTATCCTAGTTGTACTTTGTCTTTTCAGATTTCCCTGGGGGGTCCATTATTTTGTGAGGCTATTTTGCAGAAAGATGTGCATGTTGCTTACCTGAAAAACTAACAGTAATGTATTATTTGTTGCTGTCACCCCTCATGTGTCTTAGGTATGCTTGTTTAGGATATACAGGGTGGGACACTGACTGTTTTCACAGATGCTAGAACTATGCAAGCATGCTCCATCAAATAACCTACCTTTGGAATCCACCAAAATACAAGACTCTCGATAAATGTATCGCTTTCCAACATCCACTTCAAAGATCATCTTCAAAGATCCTCACTCAGCTCCTCCTGTACTTACCAGTTTTGAATTATTAAAGCCAAATTTTCCTCTGTTGTCTCCCCCCAGTATACTGTATATAATTTTTTTTTTTTTTTTAATTTTTTTTTTTTATTTCCTGTCACTTGACACACTAGGTTGTGTTACTTGCTTGATCTTCTCCAATGGTGGGTGGTCCTTAGGGATGTAGAGGACCACCATGATGTCAGTGCCACTCTCTGCATCACTACACTATAAATGAAGGGTGCCATGGTGATGCCCCTTTAGGGGGTGGTGTCATGATTAGAGTTGAGCGAACACGGACTGTATTATTCGGGTCCGTACCGGATAATTGGATTTTTGTTACCCGGACACAGACCGGAAAACTTTACTGTATGTTCGGGTTTAAAATCTGTGTTCGGTAATTTTATTTCCTGCTTTGTATGTAATGGCGCGCTTTTAATGGTGGGCTTTCAACAGCCAATCAACAAGCGTTTAACTGGTGTGCGCCATCACAGCCATGCCTACTAATGTATTAGTAGCTGTGATTGGCCAGCTGAAGCATGTGACCCAGGTCTTTATAAGCTCGAGAGACACAGCGCGGTGCGTCAGTCTGCTGTACTGTAAGGAGAGAGCACACAGAACGGTGCTGGCTGCTGCTGATTAGGGACAGACAGGGTAAAACAACATTGTGATGAAAAGAATGCAGGGACAGGTCGGAGTGTAGGCAGGGAAAGATATTTGAGCATTTTAGGGACAGGCTGGAGAGATTAGGCAGGGAGAGATTAGGAGACACAGGACAGAACAATCGTCCGTTGGCGATCTACATCGATTTTGCTGTGTGGGGGGTGGTGCAGTGAACAATCTTGTTTCCCTCACTTGAGCCCACTGAGGAGGAGGAGGAGGAGGAGGAGGGAGAAAAAAATATATTTTTATCAGTCTGTTGTGTGCAGCGTTCAGCTATATTTTCTACAGAGTGCTGTTCTAATCTGCTATTTAAAAATTACAAATTTAAAGGGGAATTTTTTTTTAAGAGCACTTGCCATGCTCTTAACTACATTTTGCTGCCATTTGCAGCACTCTAGCCTCTTCCATTTGTTTTTTAGAGCCATTTTAGTGCCTGAAAGTTCGGGTCCCCATTGACTTCAATGGGGTTCGGTGTCCGGGTAAAGTTCGAAAAAAGTCCGCAACTTTTTTTTCAAGTTCGGCCCAACCCGCCGAACACGGACATCCAGGTGTCCGCTCAACTCTAGTCATGATGCCTGGTGCATAGAAAAATTAGGATATCATATGGTAAAAAAAAAAGTACTAGGGGAGACAGGTCTAGTTTGAAAATTAGTATTGCATCCTGAGCTATATTTTTTTTGTTCTTTGCTTGGGGGGCTATTTCATTTAAAAAATTAATGGCAGTCATGGCATCAGTACTGTACATTAGTTATGTTGGATTCACCAGACATGTGGACCCTCTGCATGGGTGGTGAGCTTACATATTTTAGCCAAAATAAAAATATCTCTTGATTTTGCATGTTTTGGTAATAAATGGCGTAGCAGCTTAAAAAATGGAATAGACAACAAGAAAATCACTGTGTATTTTTTTTTATTTAATATGTTACTCATTGTATCAGGGACTTTATTATTTTGGTATGAAAAGAAGAGCGGGTGAGCACAGCTAATGAAGTGCAATGCATCTAGTCAGTAGTGCAGGAACAATAATTACGGTGTTGGTCTCTTGCTCCACCCAGGCATTATTAATTTCTTCTACACCTATTCCCACAACACTACTAAGGTCCAATATCAACATTTGTATTAGCTGTTATCATTATGTGCAAAAAAATTTGAAAATAATTACTTTTACATACAGTGATTTAGAAGCTATAAGGCAATCACAAGACCACAGTCACAATAGGAAGATTGTAGGACTTTGTTCTGGCATCCAGTATACTAGCTCTAATTAAAATATAATTAATACTATATATAGCTCAAGCAGCTGTCTTTTTCATAGCTAGCATTAAAATGACACCATAAAAAACATAACATTATTTCACTAATCAACTCATCTCTCTATAATGATGCTCTGTGATGGCCACCTTATCTTAAATATATCAATTTCTGCTCTATAGATAAATATATAACTGGACTTCCATCTTCAGGGTTAATTACACTGTAGGTAATAAATACCCAGAGTCACAGGGCTGAGAGCACTAAAGGACATCATTTAATAGGCATATTCTGAGCAACCAAAGTTACTAGTTATTGGCTTGTTAAGCAACTGAATTATTCAGCAGTCATAGGGTTACAATTGCCCTTGAAGTCATCAGCACTGTCAGGGTTACAACAACATTCAGACCTTGAGAACAGCCCTTACAATTTATGGCAGAATACTAATGGATGAAGATCAATCACTTGATTGATTGTACACCCCTAGCTTTCACGCCTTCTCTAAAGCCTACATTTTTTATGTGATTTGCAGCATGTATTTATTTTCAAGTATTGTATGCTTTAAAATTGTTCATGCTGTTATCATGCCAACCTTGGTAGATTGGTTGATGTTATCCTGATTTCTGTAGCAACTTGTCTTATCTGCATGTGTAATAGAGTAAGACAATATAGAAAGGAAGAAAAAAAGTCCTGCATTTTTGTCTAATTTATTGTTGGTGAATTAAGACACAATCTTTCAAATATGAAAAATGTGCTTTTAAACTTACTGACTCATGGGGTACAACTTTCATGTTGAATAGCATCTTGTGCACTCGGTTGCCCAGCTCACTAAATTGGTATGCTTACCAGTGTAATCTCAACGTTAATGATGTTCTGAACATGTCTTAAAGTGGTTGTAAATTTCCCTATAATGTTTGTACCTATAGGAAAGCCTATAATAAGGCTTACCTATAGGTAGTGTATATATCTCCTAAACCTGCACAGTTTAGGAGATATTTACTGTATACTGCGCAAATAACCTCATCAGCGCATGCGCTCTGAAGGAACGGCTGCCCGTGCCATTTCTTCAGATCCCTGTGACGTTTCTGGCAGCTCTCACGCTCATGTGTAGAAGTGACATCACGTGGCTCCAGACAGTAGCACAGCCGGAGTCTGCAGACCTGGAAGGAAGACGGCAAAGTAGGATGCAGCCTCCGGCGGGGGCAATGTGGGCTTCGTTTGCATACTAGTACATTATGCCTTTACTTTGTAGTTAAGAAAAAAAAAAGCAGACTTTACTTCCTCTTTAAGTCTAGTACACACGGGCTGAATGTTTGGTGACATCGGCTGGTTCAATCGAAACCAGCCAACATTTAGCCCGGCTTCTGTTGGACGTGCACGTTGGAAAACCTGCAGCCACTGAAGGCAGTGGGGCAAAGGAGTTTTCTTTCAATTAAACTCTTATGCCTATGGCAGTGAAAGGGTTAATGCACGCTTTAAATACAGGTGTACGTTTATTAAAAATAAATAATTTATCTTATTTCAGTTCTCAGCAGTTCTCAGAGAAAAATCATCTCTTCTGGCACCCTGTTTATGAAGCAGAGAACAGAGGAGAAGTTTTTCCTTTGAGAACATCTGAGATGTATGTCGAAAGGGAAGGGCTGCTTGTGATCTCGCATGAGATACTTGTATGATTAGAGCATAGTTGAGTTTAAAAAGTTAAACCAGAGTTAAAAAGACCATGTAATTACATGAAAATAATGAGCACTGACCACTGGAGCATTTTTTTTAACTCACAGGTTTTTTTTAATGCGTATTTTGGCTCCTTTTTATTGTGCATTTTGGCATTATTTACACAAATTTTGCTGTTTTTTTTTTACATGCCATATTTTTTTAACGCACATTTTGCCTTGGGTCTTTTTATTGCTCATTTTGGTGCTTTTATAAACACACATTTTGGCGCTTTAATGCACATTTTGGCATAGGTTTTTTTTAACACACATTTTAGTGTGGTTTGTAATGCACATTTCGGTGCTTCTTTTAGCGAGCATTTTAGCACGTTTTAAACGTGCATTTTGATTTGGTTTTTAATGCATATTTTGTTAAACTGCACATTGGTTAGCCACTTTTAAAGGAGCTATGAACAATGAATGGCACCGCAAACAAAACGTGCATTTTTCATGCGTTCCCAGGACACACACAAAAACACAGGTAAAATAAGTCAAAATACATTTTACAGTTTAAAAAGCACCAAAATGCACATAAAAATGTGCTAAAATTAGTTTTAAAAAACATGCCACAATGTATGTTGATAAAAAGCAGCAAAATGTGCATTTAAAAAGCAGCAAAATGTGTATAAAAAGGCCCAAAAAGCCAAATTGAACTTTTTTGGGCATGGAGATTGTAACAGGAGTCACTTTGGGCATGGGGGTTGTGGACCCCAAATTCCTTTAAAGAGGTTGGGAGACACCATGTCCGGCCTTGTGTGGCTTTCTTATGTTTAAGTCACCCTGCATCTTTTATGGATGCAGGGTGACCGGGAGGGTGTTGTACACTGAGAATATGGTTTGGACTATTTCAAATGGGACAGTATATGCATTACCAATATCTCTCAGGAAATATGGAGATCTACCTTATTCCTATACACTCTAAGGCACAGGAAGTGCAACTCCTAATTTGGGTGTCCAGGAAATAGGAGAGACACCGTGTCTGCTAATCAATGTGTATTAGCTGCAGAGAGAGGGGGGGGGGATTGTTTCCAGCAGCCCCTCCTAAAGAATGTCTACTGATTAACTAAGTGCTTTTGTCTAAAATAGGACAGTATGTTAAATGGGTCTGAGACTATTGATAAGTATGTTAATGAGCTCATCTGGCTGTCTACTAAGGGAGGTAATTACACAGTCATTGTTCATGTGGTATTCTCAAAGTATATATAAATGCTGTGTTTCTTTCAATAAAGGAGAAGAGAGTAAAGCCCCGTACACACACATCGTAAATTGGCAGGGAATTTTCGTCAAACGTCCGATCTGCCGATTTTCGGCTTGTTAGTATGATGCTTCCGACAACCGACTCCGACTTTTCGGCCGAAAAAAATCTGGTGTGCAGACTATAAAATTTTTGTTGGCCGTCAAAACACGGCCCATTTTCGTGCAGTCAGTACAGATTTAGAGAGGGAAAAATCTTATGAGCAAGACTGGGCATGCTCAGATAAGAAAGAACACAAAGAAAGCAAACCAACACATGACATCACTTCAGAAGCAGATTTTTGTTGGGCGAGAAAATTCGTGTGCAGTCTAGGCACATTCCAACCAACAAAACACAACTCTGGACAAAAGACAGACGATCGGTCGGCCGATAATCGTTGCGTGTGTACGGGGCTTTACTCTTGATCGAACCTCACTACAGAGCCTTGTCTCGTACTTGGGGGGGAATTATTGATGGGCTTCATGTATGGCGGATTGGAGTGGTCAATAGCTGTCCTGGTGTTCGGGAGCGGTCTATCCCAGATGACTGTAACCCCTTTCATACTTTGGGGTGTCGTTACAGAGATTTGTGCATTTTTTCAATGTGCATATTGGCGCGTTGGTAGCGTATTTGTCAAATGAAAAATGTGCGGCAAAATCAATGTCTGATACCCGCATTTGGGGTGCCGTTAGCAATGAATGGCACCCAAAAATGCACTGCTTATTTTGAAACAGTTTTAGTGCAATTTGGTATTGCAGCTAGAATTGCGCAATTTTGCCAACAATACTGCATTGCTCAGATGGGAAAGGTCCTAAGAGACAGTACATTATAACTATACTGTGTTTATATATACTGTATGTATATACAGTATATATATATATATACACACACACACACACACACACACACACTCGATACATAAAAACATATATACACACACATAACATATATAGTTAGTATTATCACTCTTTAACCCCTCTGGTGCTGATAATAGGAAGAAAGAAGCCTTCCTTCTCACGTCACAACAGCTTCTCACCAAGATTCTCCACCTCTGGGCTGGAGAATCTGGGACAGAGATATTTTACAGAGATGACCAGTGAGATCTTCAGATCTCACCTTCAAAAACTGCCACCTCAGTGACAGATGACGTGTCCTGTGATGAGAAGTGAAAAACATGTTCTCCACTCCTCATCTCAGCTTCATAAATTGGCACACCAGAGAGATCAGCTGTGATTATCAGGATCTCCGTTTTTCTTTCTTTCATGAATGGACACCACAGTGTCTATATTTAAAAATGAACCAAGGTCTTTAACAGTAACTATAAACCTGTAAGTTTAACTTCTATAGTATCCATGAGAGACCAAAGTTGCCAAACAAATCTACTAAGACAGAAATCTAGACAAAGGAGTCGTTGTAGACGTAGCAGACTTTGCAAAAACGTTTGACACTGATCTACATAGACAGATAACGTGTAAAGTAAAGCTGAACTGCAGGAAAACAGCTAAACACACAGGTGAAATATGTACAATACTGAAAGGAGGAGCAGCACACTGAAGAACTCATCGGTCTCTCTGCTCTTTCGTCCTACCAACATGACCCTTGCAACTGATTGGCTCCTTGTGCTGCTACAAACTTTAGCAATCTGAATTCTCCTGTAAAGGGATTGCAGTAGGACATCAGGTCAAATTCAAGTACTTACTCTGCTTTCATAACATAAATAAATATATTTTAAAAATTCATTAAAGTGATTGTAAAGTCTCATTTTTTAAAATTAAAAAAACATGTCATACTTACCTGCTCTGTGCAGTCGGTTTTGCAAAGAGTGGCCCGCAGGGGCAGACTGGCAAATTTTGGGCCAGGGGGCAAGTAAAAACCAGAGGCACATGGGGCAGCAACTCGGCCCCCCTCCCACTCTCCCTCTTTCCATCCTCCTGACCCCCATTCCAGGCTGAAGCCCTGCTCCAGGTACTCTACTTACCAGCTGAATCTGGGTTTCCGACCTGGCCAGCATGGGGCGGTTGGGGGGAGCTGGGACAGCTCGGTTGGGTTTGGCCCGGGGAGAAGGGTCTCCAGTGGGGCATGGAACCGGCCTCTGCTCAGACACAGTTTACACCATCCATGCTGGGGGAGGCCTGCGCTCTGTCCTTGTCTTCATCCCTCACTCAGTAGGTCAGCAGTGGGGACTTTTTTTACCAGGAATCCTTTAGGAATGTCTGTGGCAGAAGCGGTGCAGCCTTTTTATGGGGCATCAGAGCGGCCCAGGGGGCAATTGCCCCCCTGCACCCTGGCCCAGTCCTCCCCTGGTGGCCCGGATCCTCCTCTTCTTGGGTTCCTCTTGTGTGCTCCTGGCCCCTCCCTCCTGTTGAGTGCCCCCACAGCAAGCAGCTTGCTGTGGGGGCATCCGAGCCGAGTCACAGCTCCCTGAGTCAATTCAGACATGGAGCCGCAACCCGACTTCGCCCTGCACCCTCTCTCTCCGCATTGGCTGACTGACTTTGAAAGACAGCAGCGGGAGCCAATCGCGCCACACTGCTCTCTCAACCAATGAGAAGGGGAGTCCTGGGCAGCTGAGAAACTCCGGCAACATCGCTGGATAAAGATGGGCTCAGGTAAGTATTAGGGGGGCTGCTGCACACAAAAAGTTTTTTTTTTCTGCCCTAATGGATAGAATGCATTAAGATAAAAAAAAAAAACCTTCTGCCCTTACAATCCCTTTAACTTGTGTATTTTATATCTGGCTCAAATTCAGCTTTAAGGTTTATAGGCTTGAAAACTTAGTTTGAAAATGAACAGATCAGTAAATGAATAGCAAACTGGCTTAAAACTGTGCTCATAGAATGGTGATTAATAATTCATTCTCAAAATGGTCTAAGGTTGTCAGTGGTGTGTCCCAAGGTTCAGCTTTGAGTCTGTTACTTAACCTATTTATAAATGACAACGACTTTGAGGATAAAAATAAAATGTTTGTGTCTGCTTTGTAGTGCGATTAAGCCTCTACAGCATGTCTCCGAAAAAGCAACTGGCCTGGATGCATTATTTGATTGGACAACTACATGGAACATAACTAATGTTTATAAATAAAAATGTAAGCACTTGGAGGCTAAAATAAAGCATACATCATTTAATTTAGGTGACTAACAATTAGATGAGACAATAATTTGGAAGGATCTGGGTGTCCTGCTAGATTATAGGCTTGACATCAGATTTTAATGGGGAAACATATCATGCTGGATATCTATACTGACATGGACTGGGTAATGTGTTAGGAATGAAAAATTGCCACATTGTTTAATGGAAATTAAAATTATCATCCTACAGAGGGCTGAATTCAAAGACACCCCGAAAATCAGAGTGAAAAAATGATGCAGCAGGCTAGTCCAGTTTTCTGAAATTTAGTTGCAGCAACTCAAAATGGTACTCACTAGTTTGTATGACCCCCACGTGCTTGTATGCATGCCTGACAACATCGGCCCATGCTCCTAATGAGATGATGGATGTTGTCCTGGGGGCATTTCCTCCAAGATCTTGACCAGGGCAGCACTGGGCTCCTGAATAGACTGAGATGCAACCTGGCAGCATCGCATGGACTGAAACATAATGTCCCAGAGGTGTTCTATTGGATTTAGGTCAGGCAATCATAGGAGCCATTCAATGGTATCAATTCCTTCATTCTCTAGGAACGGGCTGCAAACTCTGCCACATGAGTCCAGGTATTGTCGTGCACCAGGAGGAACCCAGGACCCACTGCACCAGCGTGGGGTCGGACAATGGGTCCAAAGTTTTCAGCCCGAAACCTAATGGCAGTCAGGGTGCCATTGTCTAGCCCAGTGATGGCAAACCTTGGCACCCCAGATGTTTTGGAACTTAATTTCCCATGATGCTCATTCACTCTGCAGTGAAGCTGAGCATCATCGTAAATGTAGTTCCAAAACATCTGGAGTGCCAAGGTTTGCCATCACTGGTCCAGCCTGTAGAGGTCTGTGCATCCCTCCATGGATATGCCTCCGCAGACCCTCACTGACCCACCACCAAAACCAGTCATGCTGAACAATGTTACAGGCAGAATAACATTCTCCACGGCTTCTCCAGACCTGTTCACATCTGTCACATGTGCTCATGGTGAACTTGCTCTCTTCTGTGAAAAGCACAGGGCACCAGTGGCAGACCTGCCAATTCTGGTGTTCAATGGCAAATGTCAATCAAGCTCTATGGTGCCGGGCAGTGAGCAAAGGGCCCACTAGACGACATTGGGCCCTCAGGCCCCCCTCATGTAGTCTGTTTCTTATTGTTTTGTCAGAGACATTAACACCAGTGGCCTGCTTGTGGTGATTTTGTAGGGCTCTGGCAGTGCTCATCCTGTTCCTCCTTGCACAAAGGAGCAGATACCGGTCCTGCTGATGGGTTAAGGACCTTCTACTGCCCTGTTTAGCTCTCCTAGAGTAACTGCCTGTCTCCGTGAATCTTCTCCATGCACTTGAGACTGTGCTGGGAGACACAGCAAACCTTTTGGAAATTGCACGTATTGATGTACCATTGTGGAGGAGTTGGACTGCCTGTGCAACCTATATAGGGTCTAGGTATCGTCTCATGCTACCAGTAGTGACACTGACCCTAGCCAAATTCAAAACTAGTGAAAAATAGTCAGAAAGGATAAGTAGGGAAAAAATGTCAGTGGCCTCAACCTGTAAAACTATTCCTATTTTAGAGGTTTTCTCATTATGGCCCATCTAGCGCATCTGTTATTAATTTCATTAACACCAAATCAGATGAAACTGATTTACAACCCCCCCCCCCCTGCTACTTAACTGACCAGATCAATATCACAGGAGTTTACTTGAACTGATTCTATACTCTGATTAAAAAGTGTTCCTTTAATTTTTTAAAGCAGTGTTTGTATGTATGTATGTATGTATATATATATATATATATATATATATATATATATACAGTATCTCACAAAAGTGAGTACACCCCTCACATTTTTGTAAATATTTTATCTTTTCATGTGACAACACTGAAGAAATTACACTTTGCTACAATGTAAAGTAGTGAGTGTACAGCTTGTATAATAGTGTAAATTTACTGTCCCCTCAAAATAACTCAACACACAGCCATTAATGTCTAAACAGCTGGCAACAAAAGTGAGTACACCCCTAAGCGATAATGTCCAAATTGGGCCCAAAGTGTACATATTTAGTGTGGCCACCATTATCTTCCAGCACTGCCTTAACCCTTTGGGCATGGAGTTCGCCAGAGCTTCACAGGTTGCCACTGGAGTCCTCTTCCACTCCTCCATAACGACATCATGAAGCTGGTGGATGTTGGAGACCTTGCACTTCTCCACCTTCTGTTTGAGGATGACCCACAGATATTCAATAGGGTTTAGGTCTAGAGAGATGCTTGGCCAGTCCATAACCTTTACCCTCAACTTCTTTAGCAAGGCATTAGTCGTCTTGGAGGTGTGTTTGGGGTAGTTATCATGTTTGAATACTGCCCTGTGGCCCAGTCTTTGAAGGGAGGGGATCATGCTCTGCTTCAGTATGTCATAGTACATGTTGGCATCCATGGTTCCCTCAATAAATTGAAGCTACCCAGTGTTGGCAGCACTCATGCAGCCCAAGACCATGACACTCTCACCACCATGCTTGACTGTAGGCAAGACAAACTTGTCTTTGTACTCATCACCTGGTTGCCGCCACACGCTTGACACCATCTGAACCAAATAAGTTTATCTTGGTCTCATCAGAACACAGGACATGATTCCAGTAATCCATGTCCTTAGTCTGCTTGTCTACAGCAAACTGTTGGCAAGCTTTCTTGTGCATCATCTTTAGAAGAGGCTTCCTTCTGATGAATCAGTCCTGGATCGACAGAAACTATCAAGCCCCTTATGCTGATGTAACTGATTGAATTTGCTAGGGATCTGGGATCCCTTGAAAACTGCCTATGCTGCCTATCCTATTCCTGAATCTTGATTATTCTAGCTTCCAACAATGTTTTTGGTTTATGGCACCACCAACACCCAAGGCCCAATTTTTCTGCACCTGTATCACAGGTGCATGTAATTTCAATTTTTGTTTCTGATTTTTAAACAGCAGGGCCTGTTCCTGCGCTCAGCAAGAGTAACTGTGAGGGGTTACAGTGTCCAGGCCTCACCATCACCCAAGGCCCAATTTTTCTGCACCTGTATGACAAGTGTATGTAATATACATTTTTGTTTCTATGTTTTTAACAGCAGGGCCCGTTCCTGTGCCCAGCAAGAGTAGCTGTGAGGGGTAACAATGTTCAGGGACCACCAACACCCAAGGCCCAATTCTTTTGAACCTGTATGACAGGTGCATGTAATTTTCATTTTTGTTTATAATTTTTAACAGCATGGCCCATTTCTGTGCCCAGCAAGCGTAACTGTGAGGGGTCATAGTGTGTTCAGGCACCACCAACACCCAAGGCCCAATTTTTCTGCACCTGTATGACAAGTACATGTAATATCAATTTTTGTTGCTAATTTTTAACAGCAGGGCCCGTTCCTGCACCCAGCAAGAGTAACTGTGAGGGGTTACAGTGTTTAGGCACCACCAACACCCAAGGCCCAATTTTTCTGCACCTGTATGACAGGTGCATGTAATTTAAATTTTTGTTTCTAATTTTTACCGGCACGGCCCGTTCCTGTGCCCAGCAAGAGTAACTGTGAGGGCAGAACAATGTTCAGGCACCACCCAAACCCAAGGCCCAATTTTTCTGCATCTGTATGACATGTAATTTCATTTTTTTTTTTCAAATTTTTAACAGCAGGGCCTGTTCCTTCGGCCAGCAAGAGTAACTGTGAGGTGTTTCAGTGTTTAGGCACCACTAGGAATGGTTGAATGGTTTGGGCCGAGAATATGTTTGGCCCAAATATCGCCCATTCAGGTACTCGCCTAATACCTGAACTTTCTCGCCCGCCGAGTGCACAGTTAATAGGTTGCTAAAGCTTCCTTGCTGAGAGCTGAATAATTGTAAAAAGAAAATGTAAATTATAAAGAATTGGGGTAAAAACAGCTTGGGGGAACTTTTTTTTTTTTGGCGTGGGTTTTCCCTTAAAATCCATACTGGGGGGGACCCTACGCCATTTTTTTTTTATCTGTATTGCCGGGAGCCGACAATACATTACAGCACGTTTAAATGACATTTTTTCCTTTAGAAATGTCAGTATTGCTGCAGCAAGATCTATACATTGTACCAATGCGCCACTTTACAGGCAGACTAAGAAGACTCCCCAGGCACGATATTTAAAGGAATTTTTAATTTTTATTGTTTCACTTTAAGCATCATTAAAATCACTGCTCCTGTAAAAATGATTGTTTTAAAAACATTTTTTTTTGCATTGATGCATGTCCCTCAGGGCAGTACCTGGGTTCCCATACACTTTTTATGGCAAAAACTTGCATATAAGCCTTTAAAATGAGGACTTTTGATTTTTCATGTTTGTGTCCCATAGACTTTAATAGAGTTTGAATGTTCGCTAGAACTTTTCCCCTGTTTGAGATGTTCTGGTGCAAACCGAACAGGAGGGTGTTTGTCCCATCACTAGTTTACCATATAAGCCACCACTTTACTCTCACTTAAAGCTGGATACATAAGAACTGACCCCAACTAGGATACCCTTATGATCTTCATAAGCTGGTCTATTGCAAAAAGGTTTGAGCTGATGATAAAAAGTGTTACTCTTTGACAGTGTCCTCAGTGATGGTGGTAACTTGGTGCAAAAGCTCTTCCTTATATTTTCTGATCTGCTGCTCTATGCTGTTTGGGAAAATCCTCTGCCTTGGTCTTCTGCGGCATTTAGAAAGAAACCGAAAGACTGGCTATTCTCCTGTTCCACATCTTAAGACAATTCCTCTTCTTGTGTGTGGGGAAATGTGGATTGTCTTATGGCATACTCCACTGCTTTTTTAGGCACTTTCTGAATATTCTCATTATTCCACATCAACAAGGGTTTCACAGACAGTAAGGTTGACAAAACAAGCAGCTGCTGCAAGTGACAAGAACATTTTATCAGTTGGATGTAAGAATGAAGCAAAACGTTGCTTCACATTCCCTTTCATTTTCTGTGCAATTGTGGCAAGGTCTTGGTAGCTAGTGTTCTTGAGTGTTCTGTCCTCAAGGTGGCTGAGAAGATCAAAGAGTGCAGGGACAGCCAGGGACATGGACATGGTGTCGCTCTGGAGGGTCTTGGTATGTTCTGCAAAAAGCAGCAGTAGGTCATGCAATGATGTGCGCTTTTGCTATTCACTAGGGAGTAAGCTGTCCCATCCCATGTTTTTTTTGCGATTTGGCAGACTTACTCTTTCAGTTTGAGGGTCTTGCGATCATGTTGAATGTACTTGATCAGCGTGTGGGGCAGTCATTTATAAGAGTAAGGACACAATGCTCCAATATCTTCTGTGTTCAGTGGAAGACTTGCGGAAGAGGTTCACTATTGATCTTGCTTTATCCAGGATTCTCTTAACATTTGCCACCTCCTGCATCATGTTGACCACAAATTGTAAGGTTTGCACCACACATGCTGTCCAGTTCGTGTCGATCTGTTGGTACCTAACAAGTGGAACAAGCATAAAGTATAGAAAATGTTACTATTCCATTCTATTTTAACACTTAATGTATTATGGGAATGCTTTTACACAAGATTACAAATAAAGTGGAAAAATAACAAAGATACACCAGTAGAGTAGAGCAGATAGTGCCCCCCATATCAATCATCTCATATCTATGTGATAATTGACTGGTGTAAACCATGTCATCATGTAAAAGAATAGAAAAATGGCTCACCACAGATCATCAATTTCAGGATCAGTCTCAGTCACTTTCCGTCATTGGGGGAGTCTTCCTCACTAAAGTTGGGTGGTTCTTCTGCTGCTGCTGTGGTTTGTCTAAATGCTGCCACCATATTACTCCTGTTGTCTGTTATCACTGTAAGGATCTTTGGTATGTCCCACTCTTGCAAGCATTTGACTTCAATGTGTTCAGGCTTAAGTTGTTCAACACAAAAGTAGCATGCACTTATAGCAAGGAATGAAGCTGTGAGTCCTTTTTTGGTCCACAAATCAGTGCAAATAGATACTCTCTGGGCAGAAGCCAGTCTCTTTCTGAATTTTTATTTTTTATCTACAAGCTGTTTGTCAATCAGATTGCTTATATTCATTTTCTTTGGAACAGTGAGCTTCCTATCTACTCTGTCCATCATGCTAACAAAGTCCTCATCTTCAATCACTCCAACTGGTAATCCGGTGGACCCCAATCCATCTTGCTATGGCCTCCTCCCTGGTCTGTTGTTCCTTAGAGTCAATTTTGTATTTTGAAGCACCTAAAAGAGCAGCACAAATAGTTTGCTGTGGTTGTGCATTATTCTGATTTTACATTCTCTCTCATGTTTCACCCCACACAGTCAGCTCCAAGTTGTCTCTCTAGAATATACTACATGTTTGGCCTTTCCCAGGGCCGGCTTTAGGCCTTTAGGCGGCGCCCTGTGCCTTGCGAAAATTGACAGTGCCCCCTCCCAATGATCATATCCCTCTATATATAGAGGGATATGGTCACACCCACCCCCCATGTTGAGGGCATATGGCCTGGTATGGTTCAGGAGGGGGGGGCGCTCATTCGCCCCCCACCCCCATCCTGGCCAGCCAGGCTGTGTGCTCGGATAAGGGTCTGGATTATAGGGGGAACCCACACTCCGTTTTTTTTATTTTGGCACGGGGTTCCCCTTAAAATCCATACCAGACCCGAGGGGCCTAGTATGGACTGGTGATTTATTGGAATCAGAGGTCAGAATCCATGATAAAACTCGAAGTTCCCGCAAAGAAGCCCATTTGTTCGTCATTCAATGAACGAGAGAACAGTCAATGGCTCAAGTCGAACTTACGCTCGACTCAAACTCTCGAAGCTCATCCCTATTGCTTGCTTGCTGGAAGCGGAAGCAGGAAGAGCTCAGTGAAAACCAGAAGTTCATGAGGGTAAATGTCCCTGTCTCACATTTTGTTTTGTTTTCCTTAGTTAAAGAAAATCAAATTGATTTTCACCATAATTTTCGTCAGCGGATGAAAATGTGGTGTACTTTTCATTTAGCTTTCGTTGCTGTTAAAAGGCTACTGACGAAAATGTTTTTGTTGATGAAATTACCACTGTCCAAAAAGGATGTGACAGACCTGTAAAGGTTACAGAGTAAGGCAACAAAATTGCTATGTAAGTGCTTAGCTAAGAACAAAGTTTACCAGAACGGATTGTTCTTTAAATAGTTTTTATTAAAGTTTTCATAAAGGTAAGGTACAACAAAGAAATACAAAGAAAAATTCTACAACATTTTCTGATGTACAATCGTTCATTGCATAGTAAATGGCTTGAATTGGAGCTGTGACAACACAGGCTACACCTAAGCCAGAGCAGTATCTGAATTATTGAGTTTTTCATCTCATGGTGGACGAGACACCCCATACACCCTATCTTGGAGCAAACTGTGTCAATGGGCCAGGAATGCCGCAACCAACCTTTATTATCGTCCCTTTAATATGTTTTTATTGGAGTATCAGTGTAAACTATATATTGCATAGCATCTGAATATACATCATTCAACATAAATCATTAAACAGGGTTAAGTCTCAAAGTAGGAGTTATAAGCAATATGTTGCAGTCACGCTATAAACCTCATCTCCATTTAAGGATGAATAACTGACCAAAAGTACAACACCCACTTATCAAGAAAGGGATAGATAAACACACAATAACAAAAAAAAAAGAAAAATGACTAATGAAATAAAATAAAGAGCATTATTACACCACTAGCCATCAGCATTCCTAGAAACCTGGAAACATTACAAGCTTTGGGGATCTATAAATCCCAATTAGGGAACATTTGGATCAAACCGCTCCATGTATCTTCAAAACGCTGTATTGAGTCTGACCTAGGTGAAAAACCTTTCATGTTGGGCAGAGACCTGTACCCTATCCATAACCTCTGACACATTAGGGGCTTTATTTGTTTACCACCAGTAAGAGGTAATGGTCATTCGAGCTGCCATGAAAATTTGGGAAATCGGTGTGTGGAATTGTTTAGGGATCTTATCTATGGGTAGGAGTAAGAGAGCTAATTCTGGTGATGGGGATATAAAAAATCATGTAATGTTAGAGATTAGAGAAAATACTCCATTCCAAAAGCTTCTAAGGCTTCTGCAATCCCAAAGCATGTGGTTCAAGTTACCCACCTTGCCACATTGTCGCCAGCAACTTGATGGGGTATCAGTGAATATTTTGGATAATTTATAGGGAGTAAGGAAGCCTGGCAACTCCATAGGCAAACCAGTCAAGGAAGCTAGGAGAAAGGAAAGTAGATCTCTATTTGTAGCTATGGCCCTTTCCAAGGACACCCGAAGGCATTCCGAGGGAGCGTCAAAACATGGGTGTAGTTGCTCCAGCAAAATAGCTTTGTGGTATAATTCTAAGGCTGGTAGGCTAACTCCACCATGATGTTTTGGTTTGGTTAATGTAGAGAAAGGTATTTTATCCATTTTCCCTTGCCAAATAAAAAGAATGATAAATAAAGGCAATAAACAATTTACCGTGTGGAAAAAGGGGGAGCAAGATTGGTATGGTTCTAAAAAAATATAGCATTTTAGGGGGTACTAGCATTTTAAATGCTGCACTGCGTCCAATCCAGTTAAGCTCAAATTTCTCAATGTTTGAGAGTTCTTGTTTAACAGTGGATATTGGGAAGGATTTTCTTCATAGATGTTCTTAGTGGGGGCACACAAGGTTATACCTAGATATAATAGCTTATGTTGTACCCATTTGTATGAGAAACTTGCCTTTAGTGATCTTAGAAGGGACTTAGAGATACCCACAGGTAAAATAGAGGACTTGGTCATGTTCAGTTTGTAATATGATGCATTACCAAAATCTCCAATAATCTCCTGAACTGCTGATAGGGAAGACGCAGGATTGGTGACAGTCAGGACTACATCATCAGCAAATAGTCCAATTTTGTGCTGAATACCTGCTACTTTAATACCTGACACCTCCGGATTTGTTCTAATCGAATGAGTTGCTCGGTCACTTTTTAAAATAGTTGTGACAACTATCAGGGAAGATCCCCATTATCTTTTAGATCAGGAAGTGTGTGTGTGTGTGTGTGTGGGGGGGGGGGGATTGGCCAGGTCTGTTGGTCACATGTTACAAAAGGTTTACTTTTCCTTTAAGGTCATTGCAAATCACTAGATGGCACTTTTAGCACCTAGAGGGAAAGAGGTTTAGACTCTTCATATGGAAAGCCTTTTTTTTACTGCAAGAGTTGGTAAAATATGGAAGGTTCCTCCATAGGAGCTGCCATAGGAGCTGGTTCTAGCCCAACAAGCAATTTTTTTCATAAATGGGCTGGGTGTGTTTCTGGACATTTTTCTATATGCACATATTAACTGAAATTAAATTAATATTAAAGGAAATATTATTGTAGAAAATCTTTGGGGATCAGGAAAGGATTTTTTCCATGTTAGAGCTAATTGGGTCATGCTTTTTAAGGATTTCTTTTGTCTTCCTTTGCCTCAACATTGGTTTAAGGTGCCAAGAATGCTGTTTTTTTTTTTTTTTCTATTTTTGGTAGAACTTAATAGACATGTGTTTTTGTTTCAACTTGGCTAAGTATGTAACACACATTTACTTTGCCTTAACTCTTTTTTCGTAGTAAATTCTTCAAAAAAATCAATGTTATTGATGAAAAATACATGCAAGCTTCTAATATAATGACCTTTTGAAAAGAGGGTGATTGAAGTCAAGAATTCTAGTCAGTGAGTCAGGGGGTCCCAATCAATGTAGATACGTGTATAGCCTAATAAAAATAAAAAAATACAACAAAACAAAACAAAAAAAAAAAACAACCCTTTTACATCTTCTCTAAACAGAATTTAGACAAAATTTTGTTGAACCTTATAGGTACGAAAAGGCTTATTAAAGAATAATGACTTGAGTTTCCAATAGTCTACAGATAGCAAAACAGTTTTCAAGTGGGAGAAATTTAGCAATGCTAATACTTCCCTTTGAAGTGGGTATCGTTCAGATATCAGTGCAAGGGTATATCATGCAATCCCCAACAGGAGTCCAAAATGAGAAAAGCACTTATCAGAGATGTCAATGATATGTTATCAACAAAGAAACAGCTGTTCTACAAACAACATCTCTCTTCCGTGTACAAGACCACCTGGTTATTTCACATTACCATTGAAATAATAATCTATGATTTATGAGAGCTTTGTAGTGTACGTGTGAAAAATCAATAGACCCTGTGGATGGTGAGTAGATCTGGGGCAGCTCATCTCATGAAGGAAATACAGAGTGGGTCCCTTTAAGCATGTGAAAGTAGGTGAGGAGTTTCAGGTGTGAATAGAAAGTCTTAGAAACTCCAGTAATTAACAATGATCACTTAATTGGTGTATGATATAAAACATAGCCAGAAGGATGGGTATAATGGTTTCCTCATATGGTTTTCTTGTTCCTACTGAGAGTTTTGAGGAAAGATTTTGCAGGATGTGTGGATTCAGTAATGGGAGGATGATTTAGTATCTCGGGATTTCTGTGCTATCTTGATTGCTTTATTGGGAGGTGTGAAGATACATTTAGAAATCTGGGTGCATTACATGTGATTAGTTTCGGTCTTTTTTTTTTTTGTAAATATTATTGGTCAGAAAACCTGTGTGTTTATGTGTCTCCACTGCCAACCTCCTGAGATGATCCACCTAAGAAGATTCGATTGGCACAAACACTGCAAACATTTGATTCAACAACGAAAAAAACTGTTGTTCGTAACAGGGGCTCTACTGTCTATGGGTCAGTGCAGGTCCAAAGAATTGCTTTTGCCATTTCTACAGATGCTGTCATCTCTAGACCACTGAACTTGTACTTTAATTCTGGGACTGTAAAGTGAGGTGCTTGGTGCCCTATTTAAAATGAATGCAGAGACATTTTAGCCACAGCATCAAAGAGGCTACATAGCCACACAGAGCTTGTTCATCCTAGGCTAATCCCAGCACTACAGTATTACCACTATGTCCTAATATGAATACAGTGGGGTAGATTTACTAAAGCTGTGCATGGTAGCCAATCAGCTTCTAACTTCTACTTGTTCAATTAAGCTTTGGCAATAAAATATATATAATAAAATCTAGAAGCTGATTGGTTTCCATGCACCAGACTTTGCACTCTCCAGTTTTAGAAAATAAACTCCAGTGTTCTGGATTGTCAAATGAAACTGAAGTGGCAAACAGGCACAGTGTGGTATATCTACCAATGTGGAAACAGACTTAGCTAGCCAAGAACTTAATGGAGTCTGCACTAGAATTCAGAATTTTTTCACCACTAAAAACAGAATGTCAGAAAAGAATGGAACAGTGGAAAGGTTACCCAGGTGCACAGACTTAACAAAGATTGGATTTTGTGCATATATCTATGATACATACAGAACATATACCTCATTTATCAATAGTAGACGTGTAGAGCAGGTATAAATAACATGCAATAGCCTTAAATAAATTCAAATTAATTTTATATCAGATGGACCTTATGAGTAAGCATGGATGTTCAAAACACATCAAAGCAGTTTTCTAATTAAACAAAAAAAAGGTAAAAATGAACTTGAAAGTGCTGAATCTGTATTAAAAACACAGATTTAGCATTTCCTATAGAAAAAAAAATCACGTTTCCAAAACACTTTAAAGTACACCCACTCCTAGACTCCAAACCAGGGATTGAATATTGGGTAAGGAAGGAAAATGGGGTAATGCGGGATACATTTTGGAATAAATCTACATTAATTGAGTGATGACTAATACAAAAAAAACACTTTTAAAATTCAAGAACAGATGCAAGGGGCAAATGCTGTTAAATTTTATTTTGGCCCAGTGAATGTTTAGCAAAGTCTTCTTTTGGAAATGGGTGAAAACTGCTCTGAAAAATATTGCAATATTAAAATTTGGCCAAAAATGTTGGTTGAATTGCTCTTCCAATCAATGATAAATAGATCCCATTGTTTTAGAATTTAAAAAAATGGTGTTTGCACTATTCAAGAGTCTAGTGTCCATCTGCCAACATCCCGATATATAGTCAAACAGAAAACCTCCCCATTGTGGTTGGGACTTTAAGGGGCAGGCAAGACACCAAAAATTATAAAAAAAAATTATATGAATTTATTTCAACATATTAAAACATTGGTAATGAAAAATACTCAACATGAAGCAAGACATGAACATACTGTTTGTGCAGATTACAAAACAAATGATGCATGGTACAAACATCCTATTGTCATTGAACATACTACGGGTATGCTCTCTCCATGGAGCCCAACTGGGTGCCATGGAGAGAGCATACCTGTAATATGTTCAATGACAATAGGATGTTTGTAAAATGCAATAGTTTTGGAATGAGCTGGGCTTCCACAAGGTACTGAATAGTTCAAGTCCCACCCAACACCAAATCATTTACATTGTCTGGAAGTATTCTTTATATCATATTCTTTCAATAACCTTTTTCTCCCTTTAACCATTTACCTGTCACTTTTGTAAATTCATTTATGAAAACAATCCTCAGTTTGTATGCTCTATCTGAGCTGGCAGAGCTCCAGAATGATTTACTGGGAAGTAGTCCAAAATAGTTTACTAGCCTTGTTGCAATCATTCATTCACTGTCTCAGATACACTGGCATTCTAATACACGATATATATATTCAAGACATACACTGGGATATTTTGCTTCTTTTTAGAGATACATTTCAAGACAGGGTAGCTTGTTCATACAGTGATGTATTGTGACTGAATACCATTCATTCTGCGACAATCCATTTGATTGTTGAAAAAAAAAAAAATCCATCTGATTGGCTATAAAATGACTTCTTAAATGTCCTTTTCATTTTATTATCTTATTTTTAATGTTAGGGATCTCCCCCAACTTACTCCTATTTGAAAACATTAGATAAAAATGTGTTGAACTATTTTTCTAGATAACCCTTTGCCTTTAGTCAAATACTGTAACTTTCCATTCTTTAAATGCCTTGTAGGTTGTACAATTTAATGTGATTGCTAATAATTATAATCAAGCTCTGCTTTTTCAAGTTCTAGACACTTCCAGCAAAATCAAACACATTTCTTTATAGGGAAAATATACTTTCATTTTTAAGAGCAGGGGTAGGCAACCTCTGCACACCAGCTATTTTGGAACTAGGAGTTCCTTGAGGCTTTGCAACTCATCCCAGACATGACTCCCAAAGGCAAAGGAATAATGGGGTTTCTAGTTGCACTACAGCTGGAGAGCCAAAGGTGCCTAGAGACTTATTTAATATAGCACAGCAGGGGGGTAACAACATTCAACAAATTTAGTTTTACCTATAGTCAAGTAAGAATTGAGGAAAATTGAACGTGGCAAGTACTGTGTCATATGCACTGGGCATTTATCCCGTGTCTGAGATTCCAGCATTTTCATGTGGTGGAGGGCACAGGTGCACCATTCAGCCCCATCACCAGCATCCTGTAAAACTCTGTGAAAGATTGAAAAATGCAGCTGCTGGACGAGGTAGAACAGTGCACTGTTACTAATGTTTAGGGCTATATTCTCCCGTGGATGAATGTGCACAATGTAAGAGGCTTGTATCAGGTTCTACAGGTAGGCCGTATAAAATAGAGGAACTTTTTACCTGTGAAACGTCACATGTGGTATACAGGTATGTCTTGGAATGTTCATGCGGTCAACAGTATGTCAACAGTATGTAACAGCGTAAAGCGCCCCCTCCAAATACGTATTGTAGAACATGAATAAAAATATATTATTACGTTTTGAGCAACATAGTTTCATTGCATTATAAACGTTCATAACAAACGTTCTGAACAAACATCAAAACAAAGATGCACCTTGCCACCGTTTTTGGGGGATCGATAGGGTGTTTTCTTTTCTTTTATTTAATTAATTTAGCATAGCATTACTTTTTGAGCATGTACATAGTTACCCACTGTCCACTACACAGTACAGAAAATTCAGCCATTGCTATCCATTTACAGGCTGTGTTCTGGCAGCAGGATGGGACTTCCCCTCCGGAAACAGAATCGAGTCAGTTTAGGTGCTGCTCAGCCATTCACAGAAAGCTTTGTACTTTCTGAATAAGTTCAATGCTTTCTCTAATTTTCTACTGCCGGAACACATCTGTGCGCTGATGCTACATACAGTTTATACAGTGCTCACAATGGGCACATCTAGTAGTGAAGGAAATAGTATGTTTAGGCCAGCTTGGTCCTAACCAGCTGTATTAAAGTGTCAGAAAGCTTAAGGTCAGCCCTTTTACTGCTGGCTAAGAATAGTCAAATACTTTAATATCCATACTCTGGGAGGAGGTGCACTTTAAAATACTTCCAATTATGCTGACAAGGATAAACATCAATTTATCTTGTGTAGAGCAGCCCTCAGCATTGAGAAATTGGTTTCCATAAAATTAAATCTTTTTGTACTTCCAGCACATGTTTGTTTTTGTAGAATCTTGATTATGGCCCCTTTCACACGATTTTGCTGCGACTTTGTTGCCGCGATTTTGATGTAAATTTGACTGGGCTTGAATGTCTTTGGCCTCAAAATGCATCAATATCATGCCTAAGTAGTGCAGGGACTACTTTGAAATTGGTGCGACTTCAAATCGCACTGATATGAATGGTACTTATTGGAAATAGTGGAGAACGACTTGTCATGCGGTTTTGCTGTCCCCAATCGCATGACAAGTCGCACAAGTGTGAAAGGGGCCTAAATGTAATCACTTCATAACCTCTATTACCAAGACTTTCTTTAATGTATACATTTGCAATAAGCTCTACATTGACTGAGAGACCCAAAAAAGTGTTTACTTCTAGCTGGTGGCCTCTATTAAAGTTTTATGAAACTGCTCCAGCTAAAGTTCATAATCTTTTGCCCTGTTGCTATACCCATAGTGCCATTACACTAGTCGGTTTCAGGACACTGCAAACTCTGATTATACAGTATTACTAAAAATAAGACAATTGATGTCTAGAGGCTGCAAAATCCTCTAGCATAAAGGTTCAGATTCCTTCCTGAACTCAGGGAGCAACAGGTGTTGCTTACAGCTGCCAAGTTAGGGGAATGGCTGTTCGCCACCACTCATTTGTAAACACCGATGATTGTTGCATATGCATACAGAATTTTTCAAACAATGCAAAAGTTGCAACTTCAGGAAAATAAGCCCATATGCACATGATGCTCACTTGTATGAGAGGCTGTAGACAATGCCTGAGGCTCCCCAGATGTGGTAAAGAGTCTGGAGTTTAGCCTAAAGGATTTGGCAGCCTTTAGATGTCCATGTGTATGAAGCCTAATAGTGAAGTGGTAAAATGTGTTCCAAAGGACCCCTTTCCAGTTTACTGTATAGAGTGACCATGACTCTCCCTCAACAGGAAACTCACACAATCCAGCATGATGTCACTGCCACTGAGATTAGTACTGTATACTGCCTAAGTGAGATTTTGCCCCATAAACCTTAACAATCTTGAACATGAGTGGAAACAGAAAGATTGCTCCTTTGGATTGTTTTGCCACTTCACTGAAGTGAATTGCAATTTCTGGCAGAACACCCTCAAAACGTTAAACCTCTATCAGAGCAGCACCAGGGAGTTGTTCCAGCTGCTCCAGTTTAATCCTGTTATCTGTGCGGTGTCCAACACCTTGTGCGCATGGCACCACTTTTGGCGCTGCCGTACTGTTTGCCATCTGCGTGCTGTGTTGTGTAGTGTGGGGGGGGGGGGAGCGCTCCTCGGTGCCAAGTAAAGATGGCTGCTTTGGAGCTGTTGCCGCCCCCCTTGCTAAGCACACCAATAGCGTGGCGTTGGGAGTGGTTTATTGGCATGACCTCACTACAAATATCACTTCCAGGTGAAGCATTCACTTCCTGTTTCTTGCTCTGCTATACTGCACACCTGTTTGGATCATGCTCTCTCACCCAGAATTCAGGTATCACTTGATTACATTGTTCACTCTGGCTGTTTTGTTTTCACTGGTCTCTTGGTGGTTTTCTCATATCATTCCTTCCTTTGGTGAGAGCTATATGTTTCCATTTCATGTCACCATCTACTTTTATTTCTCACCTGGGTCTACTCCTTCTGACACCTTGCTTTTGGGCTTCAGTCCTCACTATATATCATCAGATGTGCATTACTTACATTGATATATATTTTATTACTCTCCACAGAATGTCCTTTTAGGCACATTCAGCACCATTTTTGAATTTTAATGGGGACCCCACTCCCATGGCAATCTATCCACCCTTGTTTGTGCTGGTTTCATGCCGCTGGCCACTGCCACAGCTCCCGGAGATGAGTCCCCCACTATGTCTTCGGCTTCCAGCACCTCATTTGGAACCTTTAGCTAACCTGTGAGTAACCAGGGGAGGCTCCTCCCTCCCCCTTTTTACTTTTCTACCCCCCCCCTTGTTTTTTGCATTTAATACTAGACTACAAATATACTTTATTGCAGGTACAAGCTTATTTACCCTGCATCGGCTCCTGATGAGTGGAAAGAACCCACGAAACGCGTAGAGCCCTTTTCGATGCTACGCAATTACCACTATCTGTTATATTACTTGTTCATACAACCATTATTATCAATGCATCTTGACAGTGAAGTCTAGGTCAATTCATAACACCCACAACACGCTGGTGTGGCGATATGTCTTAGTGTATATATATATGTACTATGTGCGATTAATGAGCAATACTATTTATTCATTGTATTTTGAAATTACTCAATATGTGTATATGTACCAATAAACATTTTATACATTGATTTTCTACATCATGTTATAGCTGTGTGCTTCATTCAAAGTCCCAAACCTCCCTCCTTTAACACCGCGAATAAGGCTCTCTATACACAACATCCCCTGTGACTTCACTGAATTGTCGTGAAACATGTTACACGATGTAGAGCCTCCAGATAGTCAGGGATAGAAGACTTCCCTCATTTCAGCAGGAGCTATGCTGATTGCAGGTCTGAAAATAACTATCGCTGAAGCTCCCAACATCATGGTTTCTATGGTCTTCCTAAATAGAACAATATCCCAGCTTCAGGCATGGGTGTCAGTGAAAATTATGGCAGGTTGTTCTCCTAATCAATGACAATGGAAAATGGCCTTGTCTAGAGAGACTAACATAAAGCCAGAGCAATTCTTACAGCTTTAACACATTAATAGAACAAAATCAAGAGTGGGCATTCTCAAACCTTTGTATCATCGCCTATTCCTAAATTTCTGCCATGTGTTCACATAGTAACTATAGGAGCTTGCAGTAAAGAAGAGTGCAAGACCTGACCTTGTCATTTACATTAGATAGTGCTGAAGGAGTATTGGGAAATGAAGGAATGGCAGGATTTGGATGTCAAAATTCTGCTGCTGGAATTAACTTTAAACTACTGTAACATTTTCAAACAGACATACTGTATATAGTTGCTCGCAGGTAGTACACCAGCTTCAGAATTATTTCTGCAAATTTGTAGTCATTCAATTTGTTACTTAGCTTTGTGCAAATCTCTGTTTTCCCAAACACGGCTTTCACTTTTTAAGTACCGTATTTATCGGTGTATAACACGCACCGGCCTATAACACGCACCTCAATTTTAGGAGGGAAATTTCAGGGAAAAAAAGCTTAAATTGGAAAAAAAAACAGCTTTGAACTGAGAACATTTTTTTTTTAAACTAAAAAGCAGCCTCACCAGTACCCATGAATGCAGCCTCATCAGAGCAGTGTCCATCAATGCAGCCATGCAAGCTCAGTGTCCTGTACTGCAGCCTCGCCAGCGCCGTTGACAGCTCCCCAGGATTAATCATGAGTGGTAAATCATCCATACAGCAGGGACACCCAGGAACAATTCAAGCAGGATTGTCCTGCATTTTTATTTATTCAGCAAGGCAGTAAATCAACATGGTTAAATGCAGAAGGGCTTCTTCTGTGCTGGAAGTATAGCGAGAGCCAGAGGGGGGCGGGCCGGGCAGAGGAGAAGGGAGGACGAGCTGTCGATGTCATCTGAAGTCCCGGCGCCTATGATAGACGTCACAACGGGCTGTCTATCCTAGGAGGCGGGACTTCATATGACAGCGTCCACTCGTCCTTCCTTCTGCTCAGCCCGGCCCTCCCCCCTCTGCCTCTTGGTGCTGCTTGGCCTTTTTTTTTAATATATCGGCGTAACACGAACTGCTGTTTTGTCCTCCATTTTTAGGAGGAAAAAGTGCGTGTTATACGCCGATAAACACGGTACCTATCCTTTCACCTTAATAAATCTAATATGAAAGATTTCAATTGCAAAAAGGGAGATATGTGTGTATTATCCAATTTAATAAATATGGCACAAGCGAAATGTACTTCACCATAATCTTCCAGTACAGGACTGTGGCTAGCTGTGTCTCCAGTTCCAGCTGGTTGTTGCTTCAGCACCTGCTACACCTAAGCACTATTCAGGAAAATAAATTAAATTCATAGCCGATCATCTGTTCCTAGCCTCAGATAACTGCTGGATGTAGGCTTCAGACATGTGACTCTTGCCAGCCTGTCTGTCAGCACCTGGATCGCCTACTGGTGGCACTGTGGTTAACAGAGTGGAAGATCATAGTTCTGTTGTCCACCAGCGGGGGTCAGAAAAATGAATAGTGATAATGTCAAAAACAAAAAATTATATGTATAATGGCAATATGTGTAAATAATAAGCAAACTCAATGACCTTAAATCATAAGTGCTTCCCAATATCACACCAAAAAAATAATCAAAAAATAATTAAGTGTCAATAAATCAATATGTGCATACAATCAAAATCATGAAATTAAATGTCCATAAATAGGTGCATTCCAATCCTCAAAGTAATGGCCACCACAGACGTGATTAAAGCGGAGTTCCACCCTCGTTATACATTTTTTTATAAAAATACCCCCGGGACAGTCAGGGCTAGCACATTCCACAATGGCTAGCCTCTGATCTGTCCCGGGTTGCACTTACCTTTCAGGAGCAATACTTACCTTGAAATTGTATTGTCCAGCGCTGCCATCTCAGGTGTGGGCAGCTTGAAGCCAGCGCGATCCTCTTCCGCGTCCTCTTCGGTCCTCTTCCTTCTTCTTTGGTCCCACGATGTACTGCACCGGCCCCGACGTCACTTCCGGGTCTCGCGCGTCATCCCTCCACAGCTTCTGGGCATGCCCAGAAGCTGTTTAGAAGGGAATGACGCGCGCGCCCCGGAACTGACGTCGGGGCCGGTGCAGGCGCAATGATTCCTGGGAGCGATGACGTTCAGCTCCCAGGAATCATTGCAAAAGCCAGGAAGTGACGAATCGCCGTGGCCGCCGAGGGGAGGAAGAAGGAAGTAAGGTGAGTATATTTTCTCTAAAAGGTAAGTGAAAAAAAAAAAAAATTGCGATTATCCATTTGTTTTTCAGGTGACCGGGAGCGAGAAGATGGAGGTAAGTATAAATTTCGGGTGGAACTCCGCTTTAATACATGATATTGTGCTTCACTCCACCGCCACCAGAGATCAAAGCCTCTCACCTTAAGATTTGACCCAGAACACTGAGTCAAAAACAGCATTTTTACCCCTCTGGGGTCACAGGCAGATGTCGCCAAATGGTAAGGAGGTCTCAGACAGATGCACAGGGACAAGGTAACAGCGATGGTGTCGCTTTCACACAGGGCACATATAGATCAACACATAAGCAAAAAAGCAAAAAGAAATCTAATGCTCTCCGTGCGGATAAGCTGGTAACAGCCGTTTATTATAATCAATATACTCACAAACAGCCACTTGGAGTCATGCTTGTAGCAATGAGATCGCACAGCTGAGAGGATACACCGAGCAGCAGGGAAGGCTCCGCCCCCTATATGCGTTACGTCTAAGCCTATTGGGCGCTGGCTTCAACAGTAGAGGTGTCTTTAACCAGTGGCTTAAAAAGTGACACATGAAAGACATTGGAGATACGCAGGCCAGGGGGAAGACCAAGGGCATAGGCCACCGGGTTCACCTTACGGAGGATGCGAAAAGGCCCAACAAAATGGGGTCCCAGTTTTGGAGTGGGAACCCTGAGGTTGAGATTATGGGTCGACAACCACACCCTCTTCCCGACCTGGTATGAAGGAGCAGATAAATGTCTCCAGTCTGCTTGTAGGAATGAAAGGCACAAAGATAATCTTCCAAAGACGGGATGTCCTAAACGAGAAAGACTCAGGCAACACAGCAGATTTGAACCCATAATTGGCCATGAATAGAGACATTCCAGAAGACGAGTTGATGGCAGAGTTCCTGGCAAACTCCGCCCAGGGTAGTATATCAACCCAATTGTTGTGATAGTCAAAGGTATAGTAGCGGAGAAATTGCTTGGAACACTCAGCTGCACCATTGGACTGCTGATGGTAGGCCAAGGAGAAGGAGATTCGAATACCCAACTGGGAGCAAAAGGCATGACAGAACCAGGATTGGTCCGAGACAATCTCCTTAGGCAACTCGTGTAAATGGAAGACCTCCCTGGCAAAACACCGAGGCAAGCTCCTGAGCGGTAGGCCGCCTCCTAAATGGAACACAGTGGCAGATTTCAGAACCGGTTCACAACCATGGGGATAACCGTGTAACCTCGAGACGTGGGAAGTTCCACAATAAAATCTATTGCCAGGTGAGACAAGGGACGCTCCCCATTGGGAAGGGGATGCAGTATGTCCAAGGGAAGGTGTAGAGAAGATTTGTTCTGGGCACAGACCGAACAAGCAGCCATATATGCAGCAAAATCAGTACAGAGAGATGGCCACCAGAACTGACGAGAAATAGCCCAGGACATCCGGTTCTTACCAGGATGCCCAGCAGTCTTGGAATTGTGGTACATGCGCAACACGTCAGGTACAAAACATTTGCCAGCAGGTCTCTCTGTGGGAGCATCAGGTTGGGCAGCCAAGATTTGTTTCCCAAGAGGAGAGGTTAAGTTGGTGCAGATGGCAGCCAGGATATGATCTGAAGGTATGACCGGTGTCGGCATGGAGTCCTCCCTGGACAACTCAGAATACTAGCGAGACAGGGCATCAGCCTTAACATTCTTGGAGCAGGGCAAATAGGAGACCAATTTGGTAAAACAAGACAAGAAAAAGTCCGATCTTGCCTGATGGTGTGTGGGTCTCTTGCCCTCCGAGAGATACGTCAGATTCTTATGATTGGTGAGAATGAGAACTGGAACCACAGAACCTTCGAGAACCTGTCTTCACTCTTTGAGAGCCAGAATAATGGCCACATGCTCTCTGTCTACAATCTCGTAATTGCATTCAACTGGAGACAGCTTCTTGGAGTAGAACCCACAAGGAAGTAAGGGTCCATCAGGTGTCTGACGCTGAGACAGGAGGGCGCCTACTCCCATCTCAGACGCCTCCACCTCTAGGACAAAGGGCAAACCAGGATTGGGATGAGACAGAATGGGAGCTGAAGCAAAAGCAGATTCGAGGGCCTAGAAAGCTTGGATGGCAGCAGGAGTCCAATTGTGGGAATCGCTGCCCCTCTTTGTCAGATATGACATAGGTTTGGCCAAAGAGGAAAAGTTCCTGATAAATTTCCAATAGTAGTTGGCAAACCCAAGGAAACGCTGAATGGAACAGAGACTACTGGGGCAAGGCCATTGTAGGACAGCCAAAACCTTGTGAGGGTGCATGGAGAACCCTTCAGCAAAAATGATGTAGCCCAAGAAGGCAGCCTTCTCAAGCGTACAGAAAAGCCCATTCTCATGTAACCGTTGCAGCACCTGTCTGACATCCATTTAGTGTAATTTAATGGAGTCCGAGTAAATCAAAAAGTCGCCCAAACAGACTACCATGCATTGCTGCAATAAAACATGAAAGATATCCTTAATGAACTCCAGGAAGACAGCGGGCACATTGCACAAGCCAAAGAGCATAACCAGAGATTCGTAATGACCTGTTATTAAAGGCGGTCTTCAACTCATCGCCCTCCTTGATCCTTATGATGTAATACACGGCCCTTAGGTCAAGCTTAGTAAAGATTGTTGCTTCCTTGAGGTGGTCGGACAATTCAGTAATCAACAGAATCGGGTATGCATTCTTGACCAGGATGCTATTGAGGCCCCTATAATCAATGCAATGTCTCAACTCACCCCCCTTTATCTTTACAAAGAAAAAAACGACACCCGCTGGAGAAATGTACTTGCGAATGTGCCCCTGGGCAAATGCATCCGCAACGTACTCCTCCATGGCCTTATTCTCTGCAACCAAAAGAGGATAAACCCTGCCACGAGGGGGAATAGCACCAGGTTGCAAGCCTATGACACAATCGTACAGACTATGAGGAGGAAGAGTATCAGCATGCACCTTATCAAATAAATTTTGATACTCACGATATTCAGTAGGCATCACTGAATCAGAGGAGGTACAAAGTACCTTAACATGCCCATGGATACAAACAGCGCCACACTGTGGAGAACAAGAGAGGATCTCGACTGACTGCCAAACAAAGGTCGGATTGTGTTTCTAAAGCCAAGGGTACCCCAAAACAATGGAGTAGTGCAGGGACAAAATAACCTGGAAACAGGTCAACTTCCTGTGAACAGCCCATATCGCCATATCAACCGGAACAGTCTCATGGGTAACCTGTGGCGGTTGCGGGGGTCTGCCATCAATCGCCTCGATAACTAGTGGAGAAACACGAAGCTGCAAGGGTATGGAATTCACAGTAGCAAACGTACTGTCAATAAAATAATCGCCAGCACCAATGCCTGAGTAACCACCTGAGTCTACCAACCCCTGAGTAACCACCGAACCCGCTGCCTTGTGATTAAAGGTCTATCTTTACGGGAAACTGGGGACAAGGAAATTACACCTATGATCTGCCCCCGACAGGACCTTAGGTGGAACGTTTCCTGGACAGGTCAGACAAGATGTCAAGAAATGACTACCAAGACCGCAATACAGGCACTGGCCCTCATTCCTCCTGAAGACCCGCTCAGCCTCGGAAAGATGAGTGAGCCCCGGCTGCATAGGTTCACAGCCAGACGTACCATCCCCAGGAGGCGTGTGAGGTGTGGGAGGAATATGTGGGAAAGAAAATGTAGGAGCCAATCTGGTAGGAGGCTTTCCGCAGGCGCTCCTTAAATGATGGTCTCTCCCTGAGCCTGGTATCGATCAAAATTAGGAAGGAAATGAGAGCCTCATCAGAGAGATCCTTGGCCACAATCTCATCCTTCAATGCATAAGAGAGGCCATGAGAGAAGACAGCCACCAGAGCCTCATTATCCCAGCCCACCTCTGCTACCAGGGTACGAAATTCAATGGCATACTCAGCAATGGTTCATATACCCTGTTGAATGGACAGGAGCTGATTTTCAGCAGAGGCAGAGCAAGCAGGAACATCAAATACCCTACGAAAGGAGGCAACAAAACTCAGGTAATTGAATATCACAGGATTATCCTTCATAAGAGATTCACCCAGGCCAAGGCCTTGTCCGAGAGCAATTAGGAAGCCCACCTTAGACCTATTAGAAGGAAACGCCTGAGGAACCATCTCATAATAAATGCCCACTTGGTCTAGGAAGCCACAACACTGACTCAGCTCACCCCCATAGTGCTGTGGAAGGGGGGCTGAACCAGTCACAGTGACTCCTGCTGCAACTGCAGGAGCAAGAGTGGGAATAGGAGAAGTAGCAGGTGCAACAACAGGAGCAAGGTGCGGTGTGCGTGCAAGCAATGTCTACAACACCTGAGCGAACTGACCCACCAGGTGATCTTGTTGATCGTGCCTGGTAACCAGCATGGGGAGTGTAGGAGTACCTGCATCATCAGGATTCATGGCCCTTGCGTACTGTCAGGGTGCCAGGAAACCAGACCACAAGGGGATGCAGATAAAATAAAGCAGATTATTGAAACAAACAACAATAAACCCACAGCAAGAGTGAAGAAGTGAGAGCAGGAACAAGCCAAGGTCAAGTCCAGAAGTGGGTAGGCATCCAAGCCAGGGTCGAGTCCAGAAGCAGGTAGTCTACTGATACTGGGTTGTCTGCCGATGCAGGATTGTCTGCTGATGTGGGGTCGAGAGCCAGGGGAGTCGTCTGCCAAGCCACGTCATACATGGAGGAACACTGAGAACAGAAGACTGCTAGCAGAGATGTACCTTGGAGCACAAACGCAAGGGCAAGCACTGCAACCCATCAGGTGATAGACATAGTCAGGTGTGCAGCATCATCACTGTGTGAAGCCCAGGCAGCAGGCAAGTGATGATGCAACCAGAGTCTATAAGAGGTTTTTTTTACAATTTTTTGGTGAATGGGTAGGGGAACAATGTACACGATATTCATGGGGAGGGCTGGGATCCGGGGGTACTCCTTGATAAAGGGGGCTTCCGCATTCTGATAATCCATCCCACAGACCCCCCTAGCCACCGGCCACGGTTGTGGGGATGAGCCCCTCTGCCCCAAAGAACACACCGCCCATGTTTAGGGCATGTACCTGGTATGGCACTCATTCGCCCCTCCCCCCTTCCTGACCTGCCAGGCTACATGGCCGGATAAGGGTCTGGTATGATTTCTGGGGGGGACCCCACACATTTTTTAAATACATTTTGGATTTATATTTTCAATAGTCAGGTGCCGGAAATTGTAACCGCAAGTCATTTTTAATTGGATTTTTATTGTTTTTTTGTCTTTGGAAATGTCATTTTTGCTGCAGCATGTTTTATGCATGCTACAGATGCATAGTTTTTCAGTCACATTAAGGGGAAACCCGAGGCATTACATTTAAATGAATTTTTCATTTTTATTGTTGCACTTTAAGTAGAAGTAAAATCACTGCTCCTGAAAAAAAACAATTCTTTTAAAACATTTTTTATATTGATACATGTCCTACAGAGCAGTACCCAGGCCCTCATACCTCTTTTATGGTCAGTTACTTGAATATAAGCCTTCAAAATGGGAACTTTTGAGGGGGTGTTCAGACCATGTCTATTAATGATATATCAGAGGTTATCTCCACAAAAATGGCAGCACTGCCACTTCTGGTTTTAACGCTGGGCCCTAATAACATTTTATCAATATGTGCCCATAGCAAATAACCACCTTTTTTATATAACTGGCACCTTTGGTAGTTCCGGTGCATGACAGTCCCTCATATGGTGGCTACAGCACTTTCATTTTAATGTCTGTTGCGATTCTGAACTGTTATACCAATATAATAACATTAAAAAAATGAGACTTTTTTTTTTGGCACTTCCAGTTGTGCGGGCCTCTTCCAATATAGCATCTGGAGCACTCCTGGTTGTGTGGCCCACTCGCAAGATGGAGGCCGGAGCACTTCCTGTTTTGGCTATTTCACAATTTCCATTGTTAAATGGGCTATTTAAGGGGGTTGAAAGTCTGATGTCAGTTTAAGGTATTCCCTTAATATTGTGCGTGGCACAAAACACGTCAGGAGGGGTCTATGTGCTGATGCCGCCATGTACATATGCTTAGAACAGCGGGTATCACTGTAAATGCACTTATTGATTTTTTACCATGTTATAATGCTTTTATGGATTTTTAAGTGAGTCAATAAATACTACACTATACAAGCTTTTTTCGGGGTTCCTGGCTGGTGAGCTTTTTTCATTTAGTGTGGTGTTTTGGATCCAAATATTTCATATTTTGCTTTTACTGGCTGCTCTGTTTATAAAGGTCATATAGAGTTTGAATTAGAGAGATTAGTTCAGAAGACAATATCATTATATTGTGCTCTCTTTCGCCTAAAACGCTCTATGAATTGTGTTTCATGGGTGTTCCCTCTAATAGATGTTATTTTGTAAAAATAGTTACAGGTTTCAGCTTTGTCCGGAGTAATTCAGTATACACCTTACCTGGCCAATACTCCTAGAAGATGCAGATCAATGAAGAAGACCCCACTACTCCAGTGATCTACACTTCTATTTTGTTTCCAGACCACATGCTAAGCAGCCTGATGCATTCTGAATACAGGAGTTTGGCTGTTCAGCATTGGACACATTAGAGTGGTGGGATGGTGACATCATTTTCTTCACCTTGTCCAATCAGAGAATGCATTCACATGGATCGAAAATAATGATGGCAGATAGTTCCTACAACTAAAACTGGGTGTAGTAAGATGGCATCTGACTGGAAATGCAACACATATCACAAGTAGGGTTGAGCGAACCCGAACTGTAAAGTTCGGGTTCGTACCGGACTTTAGGGTTTTTGGTACCCGGACCCGAAAATCTTACTGTATGTTTGTTATCGAGTTCGGTGTTCGGCAATTTAATGGCGCGTTAAAAAAAGATGCAGGGCAGCCAATCCACAAGTGTTTAACTGGTGTGCCCTTAGAAGCCATCACAGCCATGCCTACTAATGGCATGGCTGTTATTGGCCAGTGCAGCATGTGACCCAGTCTCTATATAAGCTGGAGTCACATAGCGCCGCATGTCACTCTTCTCTATCTAGTGTAGGGAAAGGCTGCGGCTGCTGCTTTGAGGGAGAGAGTAGGATAGGAGAACAGAATCTTTATTCTTTAATCAGAACTTCAACTCAGCGATCTACATAGATTTTGTTGTGTACTAGGGAAAGGCTGCGGCAGCTGCTTTGAGGGAGAGAATAGGAGGAGGACAGAATCTTTATTCTTTAATCAGAACTTCAACTCAGCGATCTACATAGATTTTGTTGTGTGCTAGGGAAAGGCTGCGGCTGCTGCTTTGAGGAAGAAAATAGGAGGATGACAGAATCTTTATTCTTTAATCATAACTCACAGCGATCTACATAGATTTTGTTGTGTGGGTACAGTGCACAATCTTTTTACCCTGCCCTGATCCCAGTGACAGAGAAAAAAATACTTTTATCAGTCTGTTAGTTAGGTGGGCGGCGGGGGTTGGGGGGGGGGGAACATTTTATGCAATATATAGCTATAATTTTCTGGGTTTTTAAAAACACCCTTTTTGGGCTAAAATACACCATTTTATAGCCCTTGCTTGCTACATCTGTAAGTGTAGAATTCAATGGTTATATACTGCTGTCATATATTTTTAGTAAAAAAAAAAACACCCTTTTTGGGCAAAATACACAATTTGTGTGATAAAAACAAGCTTGAAATGCTGCAAAAATTTTCAGGGTTTGAAAAAACACCCATTTTTGGCAATACCCTCCATCTTGGGCCTCTGTCACATTATTCAGTGCGCATTTTAAGCTAATTATAGCTATAATTTTCGGGCTTTTTAAAAACACCCTTTTTGGGCTAAAATCCACAATTTTATAGCCCTTGCTTGCTGCATCTGTACATGTAGAATTCAAGCGTTATATACTGCTATCATGTTGTGTTAGTAAAAAAAAAATACCCTTTTTGGGCAAAATACACAACATGCTGTTGTTTTATCCTGCTATATAAAAAACACCCATTTAGGGCAAAAAAATATTTTGCAGCGTTTGCTGCATATGTTACTGTGAGATACACCCTTTAGATACTGTTGTTCTATTTTGCTACTCAGAAAACACCCATTAAGGGGAAAAATCTTAAATTGCGGCCTAGTCTGTATCTGTACGTGTGAGATACACCCTTTAGATACTGTTGTTCTATTCTGCTGTTCAAAAAACACCCATTTAGGGCAAGATCCTAAATTTGAGAAATATGAGGAGAACGTCAAATAAGGGACGTGGCCTCGGTCGTGGTGCTGCAGGTGGAGCTCCTGTTGCAAGGAGAGGACGTGGTCAATCTGTGCCAGCTACACGCACAAGTGAAACACCTTCCTCAGGTGCGAGTAGGCAACAGAACCTGCAGCAGTATTTGGTTGGGCCTAATGCGGCTCTACGAATATTGAGGCCAGAACAAGTACAGGCTATAGTAGATTGGGTTGCTGACAAGTTCCTCCAGTGCCGTCACATTGTCTTCCACCCAGTCTCCTGCTGAAAGATCAGAGTTGGCACCTGCAGCTGATGTCCATCAATCTTTCACCTCACCCCCTTGCAAATCAGCCAAGCAGTCTGAGCCCCAAGTCAGGCAGCAGTCTTTTCTGCTTTTTGATGACTCTGTTAGCATGGTTTCTCAGGGCCATCCACCTAGCCCTGCCCCAGAAGTGGAAGAGATTGAGTGCACCGATGCCCAACCACTTATGTTTGAAGATGAGTACATGGGAGGACCATCACAGCACGTCTCTGATGATGACGAAACACAGGTGCCAACTGCTGCGGCTTTCAGAATTGTGGAGACCGACAAGGAGGGCAGGGGTGAAGACTGGGTGGAAGATGATGTGGAGGAGGAAGAGGTCCTTGACCCCCACATGGAATCAATGTCATGCAGGTGACCTGTGTGGTTCGGAGGAAGAGGCGGTAGTCGCACAGAGCCACCAACACAGCAGAAGAGGGAGCAGGGTGCAAAAGCAGAGCGCCCGTCCCCTAGACAGTACGCCTGCTACTGCCTAATGCAGCAAGGGACCGAGCACACCAAAGCCAGCTCCAAGGAGTTGTCTAGCGTGGCAGTTCTTCAGACGATGTGCTGATGACAAGACACGAGTGGTTTGCATGCTGTGCTCAACCTGAGCACAACTTGCATGACCAGGCATCTAAGTGCAAAGCACGAGCTGCAGTGGAGTAGACACCTCAAAAACCAAGAAAGGTCTCTGGCTCCTCCTGCTTCCTCTTCTGCTGCAGTTGCGGTGTTAGGATTAAGTTCACCTGCTGGTGGCACTGTGTTGCCCTGGGCTGTATGCTGCAGTTTCAATGTCTACCAGCAGGTGTCTCCCAGAAGCCAGCAGGCTTCTATGATCACTTACAACTGTGTTCAGCTGCCAGGTGGCTATTTAAGGCTGATCCTCCCTTTCCCAGGTGCGTCACTATTTTGATTGCCTCTTTGCTGCCTGAACCAAGTGTCTGTGATCCTGATCCATACCCTGATCTATCCTGTACCCCTTGCCTTGCTCCTGCTCTCTGCCTAGTATTCAGTCTTGCTTGCCCTCTTCCTTGCTTCCCTGTTACCCTTGTCTCTGATATTGTATATAGTTGGTTCTTTAGTTATTGTGTCTTTGGGGTTGGGTTTTGTTTACTGGCATTTGCTTTGTTCACTGTTGCTGTGTATGTTTGTTTTGTGGTTCACTATAATACATTTTACTTTAAGGCTATCTATATTGTTTTGGTGTGTAGCTACATGTGTCTGGTCTCCCTAGCTGCTACTGAACTCTGACACGCGGCCTCTTTATCCACCTCTGTAGTGACAGTGGCGCCTGCCACCCTAAAAACAGAGGATCTGCCAGCAACACCACCACCTGGGTCCAACCATCTCCACAATGTCCCATGGAAACGTTCAGCTCTCTATCTCCCAAACACTGGAGCGGAAGAGGAAGAACCCCCTACCCACCCACGATCCCTGGCCCTGAACGCCAGCATTTCAAAATTCCTGGCTTTTGAAATGCTGTCATTCCGTCTGGTGGAGACGCAGAGTTTTAAAAGCCTTATGGCGGGGGCTGTCCCAGTTTTCCTCCTGTTGCTTACTCCTCCTAATCCGCTTCTTCATCCTCTACTGCCCCCTCATCCAGTCAGCGTAACACCTTCACCACCAACTTCAGCACAGCCAGGGGTAAACGACAGCAGGCAGTTTTAAAACTTGCCTGTTTGGGGGAAAAACCCCACACCGCGCAGGAGTCGTGGAGGCGCATTGAATAACAGACCGATGAGTGGTTGGTGCCAGTGAGCCTCAAGCCCGGCCTGGTGGTGTGCGATAATGGGCAAAATCTCCTAGCAGCTCTGGGCATAGCCGGTTTGACGCACATCCCTTGCCTGGCACATGTGCTGAATTTGGTGGTGCAGAGGTTCCTTAAAAATTACCCCGATATGTCAGAGCTGCTGCAGAAAAGTGCGGGCCATCTGTGTGCACTTTCAGTGTTCTCACTCTGCTGCTGCTTGCCTGTCAGCGCTGCAGCGTAACTTCGGCCTTCCCGCTCACCGCCTCATATGTGACGTGCCCACAAGGTGGAACTGCACCTTGCACATGCTGGCCAGACTGTGCGAGCAGCAGCAGGCGATAGTGGAGTTTCAGCTGCAGCACGCAGGCGTGAGTCGCTCTGCGGAACAGCACCACTTCACCACCAATAACTTGGCCTCCATGCGAGACCTGTGTGCCTTGTTGCGCTGTTTCAAATACTCCAGCAACATGGCCAGTGCCGATGACGCCGTTCTCAGCGTTACTATCCCACTTCTATGCCTCCTTGAAAAAATGATTTGGGCGATGATAGAAGAGGATGTGGCACAGGAGGAGGAGGAGGAGGAAGAGGAAGAGGGATCATTTCCAAGGCTTTTAGGGCAGTCATTCACAAGTGGCTCCGAGGGTGGGTTCCTGCACCCACAAAGCCAGGTACACAATTGTCCAGCAAGGGCACAGTTCTGGAGGATGCCAAGGTGGAGGATGAGGAGGAGGAGATGGTGGAGGAGGAACCATGTTCACAGCAGGGTGGCACCCAGACCAGCTCATGGCCATCACTGGTGCGTGGCTGGGGGGATACAGAGGACATAGACGATACATCTCCCACAGAGGACAGCTTTTCGTTGCCTCTGGGCAGCCTGGCACACATGAGCGATTACATGCTGCAGTGTCTCGCAATGACCGTCTTGTTTCCCACATTATAACTTGTGCTGATTACTGGGTAGCCACGCTGCTGGATCCCCGTTACAAGAACAAAGTACTGTCCTTAATTCCCTCACTGGAGCGTGATCGTAAGATGCGTGAGTACAAGTGCATGCTGGTAGTCGCCCTGCTGGTGGCCTCCCCACCTGACAGCGGGGGCACAGTGGAAGCACAAGGTGAAGGCAGAGGAGGAGGAGGAAGAGGTAGCCAACGCAGCCGGGGCACTGCCAGCACCTCAGAAGGCAGGGTTAGCATGGCCGAAATGTGGAAAAGCTTTGTCAACACGCCGCAACAACCAGCACCACCAGCTAATATTGAACATCTTAGCAGGAGGCAGCATTTCACCAACATGGTGGAGCAGTATGTGTGCACACGCCTAGACGTACTGAATGACTAGTCTGCCCCCTTCAACTTCTGGGTCTCCAAATTGGGCATATGGCCTGAGCTTGCCCTTTACGCCTTGGAGGTGCTGGCCTTTCCTGCAGCCAGTGTATTATCTGAACGTGTATTTAGCATGGCAGGGGGCGTTATCACAGAAGAGCGCAGCCGCCTGTCCAGAGCCAATGTGGACAAGCTCACGTTCATTAAAATTAACCAGGCATGGATCCCACAGGACTTTTCCGTACCTTGTGCAAAATAGACATGTATACCGGCCTTACCCAGCCATTGTTGTATTTTTGATCTTTCTCACTCTTTTGGGGTGTACCCTAATTAAAAAAATAAAATAAAATTAAAAACAAAAACCAGTGTTGGCTACCTCGTCCTCCTCCACCGCCGCTGCTTCCACCTACACCGCCACATCCACCGCCAGCTCAACCTCCTACTCCATATGAACCTATGTATTTCATGTTATTATAAGTTATTTCCCTATCCAAATTTGTTTGCAGAACACTTACCATGCTCTTAACAAAATTTTGCTGCCATTTGCAGCCCTCTAGCCCTTTCCATTACTTTTTTAGAGCCATTTTAGTGCTCAAAAGTTCGGGTCCCCATTGACTTCAATGGGGTTCGGGTTTGGGGTCAAGTTCAGGTTAAGTTCGGGTGCCGGACTCAAACTTTTTTGCGAAGTTCGGCCAAACCCGTCGAACCAAAACATCCAGGTGTCCGCTCAACTCTAATTACAAGTAAGGATGATCAAACTTTTTAAAAGTTCGGTTCGACCAGAACACCCGAACTTCCCGAAAGTTCGGCCCGGATTTCAGAACCCCATTGAAATCAATGGGACCCCAACTTCGTTAAATCAAAAAACATAATTTTGAAGCCCTAAAACCCAATAAATGCCCCTAAAAAGTGCCTAGGGTTCTGGGTCATGCCCCAGGGACTATTAATCATACAAAAAAGTTCTCAAAAATTGTCATTTTTGATAGAGAGCCAATTATTGAAAAAATTATTGAAAAAAAAAAGCGATTTCTTTGGATTTAGTGTCTGGGGGGTCTAAAAAGTGTACCTGTGAAGTTTCAGTTCTGTAGCATGTCCAGAACCAGAAAAAAAAAGTTTGTTTGTATTAGAATTGCAATAGAACAGGATAGTGGCTCCGCTATTTTCACACCTTGCCGGTTTTGTAGCAGGCGTTTTTTTGGGCATTTTTTGGGGGTCTTTGGAGGCAGGCATAACATCAGAACTTCTGTGTAGGGGTATATATACACACACACACATGTATGTATATATACACATATATACGTGTGAAAGTAGCAGAAACCTATGCTTGCGCTAATGAAATAATTAACATCCATATGGCTTCTCTGCTATAACACCTATATGTGTGTATGTGTATAAATACATATAAGTGTGTGTGTATATATACCCCTATACAGAATTTCAGATGTTTTGCCTGCCTCCAAAGACCCCCAAAAAATGCCCAAAAAAAACCGCCTGCTGCAAAAAACACACCTGGGAGTTTTTGTAGCTGGCGTTTTTTGGGCATTTTTTGGGCGTCTTTGGAGGCAGGCATAACATCTGTACTTCTGTGTAGGGGTCTATATACACACACACACATGTATGTATTTATACACATACACATATATAGGTGTGAAAGTAGCAGAAACCTATGCTTGCGCTAATGAAATAATTAACACCCATATGGCTTCTCTGCTATAACACCTATATGTCTGTATGTGTATAAATACATATTAGTGTGTGTGTATATATACCCCTATACAGAAGTTCAGATGTTTTGCCTGCCTCCAAAGACCCCCAAAAAATGCCCAAAAAAAAACGCCTGCTGCAAAAACACACCTGGGCGTTTTTGTAGCTGGTGTTTTTTTGGGCATTTTTTGTGTGTCTTTGGAGGCAGGCATACATCTGTACTTCTGTGTAGGGGTATATATACACACACACACACACACACACACACACACATGTATGTATATATACACATACACATATATAGGTGTGAAAGTAGCAGAAACCTATGCTTGCGCTAATGAAATAATTAACACCCATATGGCTTCTCTGCTATAACACCTATATATGTGTATGTGTATATATACATACATGTGTGTGTGTGTGTGTATATATACCCCTACACAGAAGTACAGATGTATGCCTGCCTCCAAAGACACACAAAAAATGCCCAAAAAAACGCCTGTGCCAAAAAAAAAATGCCCAGGTGTGTTGTTGCAGGTGTTTTTTTTGGGCATTTTTTGGGGGTCTTTGGAGGCAGGCATAACATCTGAACTCCTGTATAGGGGTATATATACACACACATTTATATGTATTTATACACATACACATATATAGGTGTTAGAGCAGAGAATCCATATGGGTGTTAATTATTTCATTAGTGCAAGCATAGGTTTCTGCTACTTTCACACCTATATATGTGTATGTGTATATATACATACATGTGTGTGTGTATATATACCCCTACACAGAAGTACAGATGTTATGCCTGCCTCCAAAGACGCCCAAAAAATGCCCAAAAAAACGCCAGCTACAAAAATGCCCAGGTGTGTTTTTGCAGCAGGCGTTTTTTTTGGGCATTTTTTGGGGGTCTTTGGAGGCAGGCAAAACATCTGAAATTCTGTATAGGGGTATATATACACACACACACTTATATGTATTTATACACATACACACATATAGGTGTTATATCAGAGAAGCCATATGGGTGTTAATTATTTCATTAGCGCAAGCATAGGTTTCTGCTAATTTCACACCTATATATATATATATATATATACATACATGTGTGTGTGTGTATATACCCCTACACAGAAGTTCAGATGTCATGCCTGACTCCAAACATGTCCTCAAAAAAGCCCTATAAACGTCTGCAACAAAAAGCCGGGTGACAGGGGAAAGCCACTGTCCGGTTCTATAAGTGTTCTAAGAGAAACAATCTTTTCTCTATAGCGGTCACCCTGACATGGAAGGGTTTTGTCAACCTGCCATAGCAGTCAGAGTCAGTTAACCCTACACTACACTACGGTCCCCTTACACTTAACACTTTCCCTACAGAAACTAGATTATTAAATCTAACTATAGTGGAAAATAGTACCCTAACTACACTAGATATCCCTTTCCTCACACTAATAATTGCTAAATGACACTTTGAAGCAGAAGTAACAGAACTGCTTCCACTCTCTTCCACAGCCCTGTATTAAAATGGTAGAGATTTGGCAGGCTATCTTATACACTGGGGGGGCGTATTCACTAATGATTGGCCTCTGGACCCCCTAGTCACTCCAATCACATTCCTAGCATTCTCCTGCCCCCTCAATTGGCTTTTACTGATGGTTCTGGTCCAATCACAGGCTTTTAAAGCCCAGTTCCTGTCCCATTGCATTTTGGTCGGTTCCGGTTGCCGAATTCCGAACTTTTTCAGCAAAAAGTTCGGAATTCGGCCGAACCTCGAACAGTCAATGTTCAGGTCGAACCGATGGTCGACCTGAACCGTTCGATCATCCTTGCCAGTTAGGCAACAAGTGCCCAGATCAGGTATTATCAATCTTAAAACGAATAACAAATATGAAATCAAGTAAACTAAACTAAAAATATATAGTATAGACCGGATCAACTGCCAAATAGAAATAAGTGTAATAGATCAATCAAGGGCATATGAGATAAAGGGACATGGGCCGGCAGGACAATAAGAACCACAGCTCCACCCACACTCTGCATGTATCCAGATCTATTGGGGAGAAAAAAGAAAATACTTATGTTTATATCAATTATTGATATTCAGACATGAGGCATAGTGTACAAAACAAATATCCAACTCATCAACATTTAAATATCAAATATAATGTTGGAACATGAAAAATGTTAGTATAAAAAAAAAAAGGAAGGGGGGGGGGGTAACGAAAGATGAAAGAAGTTGGAAAAAGGCTTAAGTACCTCAAACCTGTAAAATATATGTAAGGACTAACCTAAGAGATTAATAATTAGAACATATCGTTCTACAGGTATGGATTTGTATTGGAAGGGGAGAGGATAAGTGGGGGAGAGATTGTACTGGGAAGGGGGACTTGATTGAGAGGATTTGTGATGGAACTAGGGAGAGGACTTGTGCTCACGTGGGGAATTTGGGGGAAAGAGGTTTTGTGCTGGGGATGATGGAGGGGGGGGGGGGATCTGACCCAGGATAGGGGGAAGTTGTGCAGGAAGGGAGGACCTGGGGTAGAGGATCTGTGCTAGAAGTAGGGAGAGAGTTTTTGCTGAGAAAATGTACATAAGACGTGTTTCACTTGTTTTGTATTTTTTTTTTTTTTGTATATGCATAACCTTTTGATTAACCCTTAAAAAAACTCATAATTGAAAAAAGAGAGTGGGAATGGGGGGAGGGGCAGGTTTGTCCTGGAGGGTTTGAAGAGACATCCTTCATGCTGCACCCTATCACAAATAAGGGCGCAATGTAAAAGAGGTCCCTGCTCAGCTGTGGACACTGGGGGTAGGGAGTTGTGGAGGTGGCAGAAGAAGAACAGTGGGGTATGGGGGGAGGCACCAAAATGCACTGCCTGTGTATGTACCAACCATAGAAATTAATTGGACAAGTGGCACGCATATGCAGTAGTAGCTGGACGTGGCCAGAAGGTTTTGCCTGGCAGGGCTACACAGTGAAGGTCCCAGGAGATTTGACAAAGTTAAGTATTTCACTGGGGGGTAAGGGGAAACAATAAAGGACAACATCAGTGAAAGCGAACATGTCCTTTAAATGAACTTATTGTTTTGCCCTGCATTGACAAAGCACAGGTTCACTTGAAGGTAATACTGCAGTAAATATGTGTGCTCACTGAAAATACATTATACTTTCCATTCAGTGTCTACATTTAACAGCATTATTATTCTGCATTCTGTTTTTATTACACTATGTGATTTGTAGTGTTTGTAGTGTATTATTTAACAAGCATGATAATGTGAAATACAATCTGAGTATCACTGCTCCCAGGCGCTCTATAAAATGACTTCTATGTTCACTGTGGATACTTGTCAAATCTGTCTGTCCCCAAGCACACTTGCTGCAGGCTACCATACAAAGGATAAAAGTTCACACAATCTCCTTGCACAGGTGCTCCTTATTCAGCAATCCATATCCAGCCCAAACAGACCTTTGACTCTAATATTAGCTGATCTAGAGCCCGACATGATGAGCTAGGGGTGCAAAGAGAGGACATAGCAATGAATTACACAGGACCCAATTTATGGGTGCTTATTTACAGTATGTTACACAAAGACAATTTGATGGATCCAGGGCTTGTTCCAGAAAGGTGCAGGACAGCAGTATGGCCAGGGACAATCTGCAAGGCTCACGGGGGGGATAGAGTATGGTAGAGTAAAAGGGTTAAGTTCTTTTGGAACAAACCAAGGTACAGCCAGGGACAGTTCAGCAGGATCACAGCAGCAGCAATACAACAGAGCTGGCACAGCCCTGCAAGGGAAGAAATAAGGTAAGTCTCAACAGCACACAACAGGAAAGGAGTTACAAGTCGTATCAGACCTCAGCAGTACATGACAGAGAAAGAACTACATGCCCAAAACTGTAGGAATAAATGACAATGTAGGCAATACAAATCCCAGCAATATTCACAATGGTTGAACTGAATAGTAAGAGTCAAGTTGGCCAAAGATGGATTACAATTAAGCTGGTTCAGATAATGACTGAATTTCGATCCATGTGTGGCTGCACTCAACAGGAGTCAAACTAATGATGAGCTTGTAAGCAGGTGAAGTGCAGTACTCCTGCAAGGGTGGCGCTGTTCGGTGGCTGCTCTGCAGAGAGGACGGAGGACAAATGGGAACCAGGTCCCTCCATAAGTCTCTTCAGGGAAGCAGCTGTCTGATAGGATGCTGCTGCCCTGGTTTACCTAGTGGTCATCACTGAGGTGGGCAGTCCTTTTAAGTATTAGGGGCGGATCTCCCACTGGCTAAGCATAGTCGGAGTAGTGTAGAGTCAGGATGTTGTGGAAGAGGGACAGAACAGAGACTGTCACTGTGAACCTTTAGTAGTCTCATATGTCAGACCCAGCTTTTAGTCTAACTTCTAGGTGCCTCCCATGCTGGATGCTGTCAGGTGTCTCCAGTGTGTAACATACTCTGTCTGGTCCATTGTAAGTGTACCGGTCCAGTGTGTCTGTCTCTGCAAAGTTTGCTGTTCTCTCTCAACATTACTATGTTAATATACTTTGCTGTATCATCCAATCCCCTGTGGGCAGTGAGCCTGGGCCACACCTGCATGCCAATTGGCTGCAGCCACTGATAAGTGTATTCTAACAGTGGAGAGTCCCTGCTGTCTCATTCACTTCTAATAGAGGAATCCATTTGTTTTTTTTTGTTAAGCCCAGTGGCTGAATGAAAACAAAATCCACTTATGGCCAACCTTATTGAAAGTCCCAGCTACTGCAAAGCTGTTTGTTCAAATACACAGAAAGAGCCTGCTCTGTCAGTCACAGTCATAGGCGTGCGCAGCCCATTAAATTAGGGTGTGCACCCCAAAGCTCAAACACACGTGTTTGTGTGTGTCTACGTATATATGACCCCAGCTCATTTATCTCCCTGCTGACACATTGAAAGGCAAGTGTCTAAAGACTTCTCTTATGGCAGAGCCAGTAAGAGAGAGATTTTTCCCATCTTCCTACCAGCACAAAAAGTGATAATGGTAGTGTACATGGGGTGATTAGGGTGTGCCCAGGCACACCTGGCACACCCTGTGCGCACACCTATGGTCACAGTAAAGGACACCTGCTTGGCCCTCCTACAGACCTTAAATAAAGGTCCTAAAAGGTAATATCAAGAGGTATAGGTAATATCAGGGGTTATAGGAAGGCTGCGCTCAGGCACTGGAAGCTTACTCTTGTACTTGAGTGTCAAGAATCCCTGAATACAACACAGCGGACTTTCTGTGTTCTGTCGGCTGCAGCAGCTAGCATGATAGCAAGAGAGGGACCTGCTGGCAGGTTGAAGTTTTGGCTTCCCATTTGCACTGCCCAGTCGGGAAGAGTTAGGTGTTTTCCCAGATTTTCTGTTTGTCAGGTTTTGCTGGGTCTGGTCAACTGGTTCTGTGTGATATAAAAGGAAAGGAGGGTTCACACCCAAGGGAGAAAGCCTAAGCCAAAATAGGGTAAAAGAATAAGGGACAGCCGGAGTTGGATGGGGCCCAGAGATGCTGGGGGTGGAGTGCTGCAATGCTGTCATCAGAGTCTGGATGGCCAGAAAATTACCAAAATTGGAATATAACTCACTCCAAATTAAGGACTTAAAATGAGCAGGTACAGTATACTGGGTCAGCCACAATCCTGTAGTTAGGGACCAGAGATGTTAGAGAATGTTAGTACTTTATCTTGGACTGTAAAATGTCGTTGCCATCATGCTAATGTATTTAAAGCTTTTTGAAACTTTGCATTTGCCTGGTCTGAACTTACTAAAGGAGTGCAGTGTAAGTAACTGAAACATTTAGTCTGTAACTTGGGTCACTAAACACATTGTGGTATAAAGACATCAGTACCAGAGTTAATACAGCGTAAAGACATAGTGGTTACCAAGGGTAGCAAAGGTTTCTCTAGCAAACTGTCATTAAGCATGTACATGTGTACTTGTAGACAGTGCGAAGGTCAAGCTTGATCGGACACGAGTCCAAATCTCACAGAGCTATCTTGCAACAAAGCTATCAAAGCTGACAGCTAATCATAGGTGGCAAAGGAATTCCTACACCACTTATGAATGGGTGCTGACTTTGACACCTTTCGGGTGGGATAGCTCAGGCAGGTTGGGACTTGTATCTTAGAACGCCTGAGGTCATCCCTCCTTGTAGCATGCCCTAGCATTACATTCAATGAATATTATGTATGGCACTTCGGTAATATCAGGGGCTGCATTTGATGTCCCACATTTTAGGTAGAGTGATGAGTCAGACAGGGAAATACTCAATTAAGTGTACCAGAAAAAAAATGTATGCTTTTATTTATTTATTTATTTTTTGTATGATATAAAGCACAATAATGTGCATAAACTTTACACCTCCTGGGCATTGCCCCTTGAGCCTCATAAAAAGATCCTAAATTTGCCCTCCCTGCACAAGACTACATGAACAGAAACAAGAGGGGTATATTAGACGATACAGTAGATGAATCAGTTTTACTGTCTCCTGCTGCTTTTTCAGAGCCGCCTCAGGAATTCACAACACAAACACAAACAGCTGTTCCTCTCCTTCGACTGAATTACAAGGTATTAAATAATTGAGCAGTTATCAGGTTTTCTGATAGTCAGCATCTTGTTACCTGTGAATCACCAACTGCTTCTGGAGCTGCTCTGTGAGCCATTAACCATTTCTGGAACTTATTTGAAAAAGATCACCTTGCGTAGCTCTATGGCTTCATCCTATAGTCTGCATTGTTAGAGCACAAACATTTGGCCACTACTCTGGCAGAATTCCTTAAGGAACTGCAACCATGGGCCTCCTCAAACTTTCCACAGAGGGAAAATCTCAGTAAATGAATAAAGTTTTCCCAGTAGAAAGTGATTATTGTGAGTGGGGAAGGTGAGAGAGCAGAATTTCAGCTTCCCGCTGTCACATTGCTTCTTCACTCTCATCGCACACCCTCACAACTCTCTCCTGTGCACAGTTTGGGAGATAACGCTAAAGCATCTCTGCAGGGAGCGCACGCCACAACAAGCTGTTTTTCTGCATTTTTTTTTCATCAGGTTTGTCAGATATTCCCTGTTTATGATGAATGAGTGTTTCCACAGAACATTTATTAGATAGATATAGCTGGGAGGAAGGGGTGTGTAATACACATACAAACTAAATAAACAGGATGATTTGCCTACTAATTATGAGGAAGCCCCCGGCTGCTTGCTATCTTCTGAGTGCACACATATATACCTGGTGCATTGACACAGAAGGTGTTTACGTCCAGCTGAGATAAATATAACCAAGAGAAACAACTTTAATGGGCAGATGATCAGGCCCAGAGTGAAACTGAGGATGTTTCAGGCATGGCTGAGAATACAAATGATTTTTTTTTTACAGTGAAATATTTTCAAACAACAATGTGTTGTTACACCATTTTTTCACACATGAGTAATAGTTCCTAAAATGATGCCACTTGTATAATTTACTAAGAGCAAAGGGCAATGAGTAAAACCATAGGAAAAAAGCATATTTCAACTGTCATCGTTTTATAGTGGTCAGAGCAAAGAAGAATGATTGCTAATTGGTTTTGCTGGGCTAAGGGGTTGATGCAGTTTACAATTTCAGGCCACATGTGAAAGGATTCTGTAAGCTAGTAATACTATCCAGTTAATGCAGAAATTCTGCATACAAAGAGATTCAACATCACTCTGACTTCACTGGTTACATGCATGCTCAGCTCACAGACTCTGAAATTATTGAAAAATTATGATGTAGCGATACTGCCGTAGTGGCCGCTGGTTAACTGGTTCTTCCCTAAAAGTACAGAGGATGCCCATCCTTGCAACTAGCAGTTTATTCACACAGGCTCCAATAATACAGTCCAAGGAATGTATTTTTAAGGTTTATTGCTGTTGCTTACTGATAGTACTTAACAATTAGGGGACAGCCTTCTCCTAAGGCATGTATGGGTGTTGACCTGTCTAATACCTCACAGCTGAGGACCATAAGGCAGGTTTCTGAGCAGTCTAAGGCCTCACAGATAATGATGATGAGGCAAGTCTCTTTGGCATCTGGTTACCCTATGGCAATGCACAACTGCTGGTACCCAGGGATCAATTTAGGGTCTTTACTCACAAGTTCCCAGGCCAGCTACCACCTTCCAAATTTTTCCAGTCCAATGAGTGAGACAGTCCTTCTCTAAACCAGATCCCCCATGGTAAGGTCCTGCAATCAGCTTCTAACAAGGTCCATCCAGGCCCTCAGCCCAGACATCGCTGAAGACTCTAAACAGCTGCATAGTCCATGGAACTCTGTGGAGAAAAAATCCAGACTATTTATCACCTTTCCAGCCCCCTACTGAACACTCACCTTCAGGCATTGGCTAGATATTCAGGCTGGTTATTTGCATCTCGCTCCCTAAGCTTTAAAAGCTTCTTCCAGAGGCAGGGGGAAGCAATTCAACTCCCAGCCTGTGAAACTCCAAACACACCAGGACAAATGATTACTGCTCTCTTGATTACAGAAGGAGCCAAAAATGAAATCCGCCTAGCATCCTTTACTAGGAGCATCCTACAAGGATCAGCATTAGAGATGGGCTGAATGACCCCCTGTTCGGTTTGCAGCAGAACTTTCAAACGTCGCAAACGTTCTGAACCAAATAATGAACCCCATTGAAGTCTATGGGACCCGAAGTGTAAAAATTTAAAGTGCCCATTTTGAAGGCTTACATGCAGAAAATTGGGCATACAATGGTTATGAGGATACGGGTACTGCCCTGGAGGACATGAATGAAAAAAATTTTTGCAAGAAACATTTTAAATGACCAGTGATTTACTAATGCTGAAACCATAAAAATGAGAAATCACAATAAAAATGGGAAATTTCTTTAAATATAGTGCCTGGGGGACCCGCTTAGTCTGCCTGTAATGTGACACATCTGTACCATGTATAGAGCCTGCATAGCAAAAATGACATTTATAGAGCCAAAAAATGTTCCATTTAAGTCTTCTTTATTTTATAAACAATGGCTATGAGAGCCAATCTGTATAATGAGGCCACAATTAAGTGCACTTGGAACAAGATAAATTCTGGTGTCTCTTTCACAGACTTTGGATAGAAGTAACAGGTGCGGAAAAATTGGTCTTTGGGCGTCTGTGGCACCTTCACACCATAGAGGTACTCTTGATAAAAAAAAGAATTGGCCTTGCTGTCAAAAATTGAAATTATATGCACCTGTCAAACATGTGCAGAAAATTGGTTTTTAGGTGTTTGTGGTGTCTAAACGTGCAGTAACGCACTGAAATAAACTGCGTTAAACATGCAGTAACACGCTGAAATATACAGCGGTAAATGTGCAATAACACACTAAAATATACTGCGGTAAACGTGCAATAACACACTAAAATATACTGCGTTAAACATGCAGTAACGCACTGAAATATACAGCGCACTGAAATATACAGCGTTAAACGTACAGTAACGCACTGAAATCTACTGCGGTAAACGCATATAATCACAATAGTACACTATAGCAAACTAACTCGCTAGTAGCACTAAACGGAGCCCTGTTCTACCTCCCTCTACGCCAATATCACACTTCAAATGGCCGCTATGGGGACAACATTTTTATAGTGTGAGGTGGGACTAAGAGCAATGAGCCATGAATTGTCATTACTTTCTGTAATCATGGCTCTGACAGTGCTCTGTGCCTGATTGGGCAAAGCTTCCATTGTGTCAGCCAATCATGGCTTCCAATGCACTGTGTGGCGGAGGAGTGCATTGTGATCATTCGGCGGGCCGAACAAATGGTTGAACGCCCTGATAATTTGGGTGTTAGCCGAACGGGCGAACAGCCAATGTTCAGCCCAAATCCATGCTTGGGCTGAACCGTTCGCCCAACTCTAATCAGCATGATGACGAGGTAACTGTCATTTTTTTTAGAAGGATGTCATCCTCCATTTTGCTCAGTATAATGACCTTTAAAAGAAATTTGGGGAAGCCATGCAAACAAATACAAGCAAATTGAAAAAGACTAGAGTTGAGCGAACACCTGGATGCCCGGGTTCGGCGGGTCCGGCTGAACTTGAAAAAAAAGTCTGGGTTTGTGATCCGGTCTTAACCCGAACTTTACCCCGATCCCGAACCCCATTGAAGTCAATGGAGACCCGAACTTTTGAGCACTAAAATGCCTCTAAAACAAACATGGAAAGGGCTAGAGGGCTGCAAATGGCAGCAAAATCATCTTAAGAGCATGGCAAGTGCTCTGCAAACAAATGTGGATAGGGAAATAACTTAAAATAACAGAAAAAACAGAAAAATAAAAAATAATCATCTTGAATGATGTAGGGGGAGGACGAGGTCCATATGGAGTAGGAGGTCGAGGTGGCGGAGGATATGGCGGTGTAGGTGGAAGCGGCGGTGGAGGAGGAGGACAAGGCCCATATGGAGTAGGAGGTTGAGGTGGTGGAAGTGCGGTGTAGGTGGAAGTGGCGGTGGAGGAGGACGAGGTAGCCAACACTGGTTTTTGTTTTTAATTGTATTTCTTTTTAAATTAGGGTACACCCCAAAAGAGTGAGAAAGATCAAAAATACAACAATGGCTGAGTAAGGCCGGTATACATGTCTATTCTGCACAAGGTACGGACAAGTCCTGTGGGATCCATGCCCGGTTCATTTTAATGAACGTGAGCTTGTCCACATTGGCTCTGGACAGGCGGCTGCACTTGTTTGTGATAACGCCCCCAGCCGTGCTAAATACACGTTCAGATAATACACTGGCTGCAGGGCAGGCCAGCACCTCCAAGGCGTAAAGAGGAAGCTCAGGCCATGTGCCCAATTTAGAGACCCAGAAGTTGAAGGGGGCAGACCAGTCATTCAGTACGTGTATAGTACATAAGGAACGGTAAGGAACTGTATATGGTAAGGAACGGTGATGGCGGCGGGGGGCTTTTTTCCCCCTTCTGGGTTGAGTCTGGCCTTGGAAAAGGTATGTGTCCCTGGTTGTGGGCCGGGCTCTCCCAAAGCTGTCTAAGTTCTGAGGCCTTCTGGTAGGGACCGGGCTGCACTGGTCTTGCCAGGGACCGGGATTCAGAAAAGCCTGTGGTGTATGTGCCCCTGGAGTGGCAGTCCAGGGGTGCCATAATTCACAGTGGATGGCAACACTATGAGTATGGCACCAAGGACACTGCACTTCCTACACACGATTTTCACACCTGCCTCTAGGGCCAGGCCTTTTGGTCAGGAGTCAAGACCAGAGGAATTTTTTATTCCTGGCCGAAGGGCCTGCCATAGTATTGCAATGTGGCACTAACCTTGCACTTCTCCACTATCCCTTTCCCCACTTATATGTGTTGTGTGTCTCACGTTTTGTGTTTTTTATTGTGGCGGTACACTTTATTTTGCACAGTGTGATTAGTTGGGTGTAGGTCCTTAGGCCTGTCCCTGAAAGTCTTGGGTGGGGGTGGATATGGCCTTTCACCTTGGTTCGCCCTCTCTCATGGGGGGTCTCTCTTCGGGAGAGCCCCACCTAGTACTTGGGGTGGTCTGTTTCAGCAGACCTCCTAAAGAACGGGGCGGCCTGGTTTCGGCCAGGTTAGCCAGTGTAAGTACCCCAGTCCCTGTCAGGAGCCTTGCGCCCCGGGGGATCGGGGTCAAGGACCATGTGTACACCCTGTGCACTTTTTGTGTTTTACTTTTTGGTGTGAACTTTTTTATGCACCCACCGGGTTATAGTCTGAGTGTGTTCACACACCACGGGCTAAAAAAAAAAAAAAACAGCTGGTGGTCCTGGTTGTTGTGGCGTGTCGACAAAGCTTTTCCACATTTCATACATGCTAACCCTGCCTTATGAGGTGCTGGCGGTGCCCTGGCTGTGTTGGCGACCTCCTCCTAATCTTCTGCCTTCCCCTTGTGCTTCCACTGTGCCCCCGCTGTTGGGTGGGAATGCCACCAGAATTGCTTCTCGACCTTTTGGCTAAGATCAAGTGTAGTATCTGTTGTTATCAGTTATCTGGGTGCCACCCTGCTGTGAACATGGTTCCTTCTCCTCCCTCTCCTCCTCCCCCTCATCCTCCACCTCGTCATCCTCCAGAACTGTGCCCTTGCTGGACAATTGTGTACCTGGCATTTGTGGGTGCAGAAACCCACCCTCGGAGCCACTTGTGAATGACTGCCCTGAAAGCCTTGGAAATGATCACTGCTCTGGATGTAGAGGCGGTAGAGGATGAGGATGAGGAAGCGGAGTAGGAGGAGTTAGCAACAGGAGGCAAACTGAAGCGCCCTGTAATCTTCGGTGGTGGAAGGAGATGCGCCAAACAAATTTAAAGGGTGTATCTCACAGTAACATAATCAGCAAACGCTGCAAAATTATAAATTTTCCCATAACTGGGTGTTTATTGAATAGCAGAATAGAACAACAGTATCCAAAGGGTGTATTTCACACGTACAGATACAGACTAAGCCTCAATTTAATGTATTTCTGTCCACAAAATGGGTGTTTATTAAATAGCAGAATAGAACAACAGTATCCAAAGGGTGTATCTCACACGTACAAATACAGACTAAGCCGCAATTTAATATCTTTCTGTCCCCTAAATGGGTGTTTATTGAATAGCAGAATAGAACAACAGTATCCAAAGGGCGTATCTCACAGTAACATATGCAGACTAGGCCGCAATTTAATATTTTTTCCCTATATGGGTGTTTATTGAATAGCGGAACAGAACAACAGTATACAAAGGGTGTATCTCACACATACAGATACAGACTAAGCCGCAATTTAATATCTTTCTTTCCCCTACATGGGTGTTTATTGAATAGCAGAAAAGAACAACAGTATCTAAAAGGGTGTATCTCACATGTACAGATACAGACTAGGCAGCAATGTAATATCTTTCTTCCCTTACATGGGTGTTTATTGAATAGCAGAATAGAACAACAGTATCTAAAAGGGTGTATCTTACACGTACAGATGCAGACCAGGCCGCAATTTATAATTTTTTCCCTAAATGGGTGTTTATTGAATAGCGGAATAGAACAACAGTATACAATGGGTGTATCTCACACGTACAGATACAGACTAGCCCGCAATTTAATTTTTTTCCCCTAAATGGGTGTTAATTGAATAGGGGAATAGAACAACAGTATCCAACGGGTGTATCTCACTGTACCATATGCAGACTAGGCTGCAATTAACTTTTTTTTCCCCTAAATGGGTTTTTATTGCAAAGCGGAATACAACAGTATGCAATGGGTGTATCTCACTGTACCATATGCAGACTAGGCCGCAATTAACTTTTTTTTTTCCCTAAATGGGTTTTTATTGCAACGCGGAATACAAAAGTATGCAATGGGTGTATTTCACTGTACCATATGCAGACTAGGCTGCAATTTTTTTTTTCCCTAAATGGGTTTTTATTGCAAAGCGGAATACAACAACAGTCTGCAATGGGTGTATTGCACTGTAACGTATGAATGAAAATCTGAAAAATTTGTGCTTGTTGAATAGCAGATTTGAAATGCAGTGTCTAAACGCTGTAAGTCATAGTAAAATATAAAGGAAAAACGTTTTTTTATTTTTTAAATGCAGATTAAGCAGACACATATGCACTCAGCTTGCATGAAATGGCCGCTACACACCACACGCATAACAGGTTGGATACTGTTGTTGTTCTATTCCGCTATTGAATAAAAAAAAAAAACATTTGAATGAAAAACTGAAAAATATTTTTTTTTCCCTAAATACTGAAAAATAATTATTTTCCCCTTACATTTGTGCTTTTTGAAGAGCAGGTTAGAAAATCAGTGTCTGTCTAAACACTGTATGTCAAAGTAAAATATGAAGGAAATTTTTTTTTCATTTTTAAATGCAGATTAAGCAGACACATACGCACTGAGCTTGCATTAAATGTGCAGCACCACACGCCGCCCACCTAACAGACTGATAAAAGTTTTTTTTTCTCCTTTCTCCTCCTCACTGGGCTCAGGTCAGGGCATAAAGATCGTGCACTGCACCCCCACACAATCAAATCAATGTAGATCGCTGTCTGGTGAAAGAAGATTCTTCCTATGCTTTCCCTCAAAGCAATCTCCAGCCTAACCCTACAATAACCTCCCTATCTCTCCCTCAGCAGCATCAGGAACCTCTCCCTAGTATAGTTTGAGCAGAGTGACGTGCGGCGCTATGTGACTCCAGCTTATATAGACTCTGGGTCACATGCTGCACTGGCCAATCACAGCCATGCCATTAGTAGGCATGGCTGTGATGGCTTCTAAGGGCACACTAGTTAAACGCTTGCTGATTGTTTGCCTTGCACCTGTTAAAACCACGCCATTAAAACCGCGCCAAAACATTAAATAACATTACCGAACAACGGACAGTACTCGAACATACAGTGAAATGTTCGGGTCCGTGTCCAGGTACCGAATACCCAAAAGTCTGGTACGAACCCGAACAATACAGTTCGGGTTCGCTCAACCCTAAAAAAGACTAGTCACCAGTATTGTCTGTATGCTGTCTGCAGCTGATATTTTCCTCATTACTGACTTACCTTCCCCTTATTCTTTGCTGTGTCTCTGTGAGGAATTGACCATTCTGACAACGGACAGGGCTTTGCTTCCAGATGTTAGATATACTGATGGTTGGGGGGTCATGGGGGGGGGGGGGGGGGCTTGGAAGCTACAGAACCACAGAAGTAAGAAGATCCTTGCACTTCAGGTTCTAAGGTTAAAAAATACCATTGCAGTTCCATCATCACAGCTCTTCTGAATAAATTCTTAAACACAAGGTCCCCACTGGGTGTTTGCATCTTCTGCTAATTATCTTAGCGCATTATTTATTCTTAAAGTGCAATACCTATACTGGAGAAAAAAGGACACTTTTATATCTAAAGTATAGCACTTTACGTAAATCTTCACTCCCAGCTAAGTGTCCTTCATTTCCTTCTGCATATCTTTTTTTACATTACTTTATATATTCAGTTTTATCGTGAGCTTTTATATGTATTCGCTGAAATTATTATTTTATTCTGACATTCAGAGTCTTGTTATTATAACATTCTTCCATGCTTCTCATGATTATGCACACGAGATGTTGAAACTCCTACAGTTTGTACACTTACTGTACTGTCAGAATAAAGTTCTGGTATCTAGGTCAGAACATAGAACCAAAAGTTTATATTGCTGACTGTGATAAAACATAATTTTAATTATACATTTTCTACTTTCATTTTCAGCATTCTGTTAGAAATGAGAAACAATTTTTGAGTCAATTTCTTTGAAATCATCAGTCTGGTTGAGAGAGATTACTTTTAAAGTAAAACACTACTTTCATAAAATAATTTATATAATATATAATTGCTGTTTTAGCTATTTTACAATTCAGTGCTATTAAAAATTACCTCTCCCTTTCAATCTGCAGCCAGTGAGGATTTTGAAAAACACAAAAAATTGAATGTGCACTTCTTGTAGCTATAGAAATACTGGAGATGTTATGTTTTTGCACATCATGACCCCTAAAATGTAATTTCTTGCTGATGTGATTGGCTCAATGCTTTCTCCCTTTCTAACAACACTGGGGCTGAGCATATCACTATAATGGAGAGACCTAACCCGTACACACTTGCTAAGCATACAGGGAAGTGACCGGAATGACCTGTCCATATTCACAGAGGTGAAATAAGGTTGCAATGACAATAATAATATAAAAATATTGTATAATAATATTAAAAATAATAATAATATGTCAGTAATAATATTAAAGTATTGTTCTTTTCTGACCATTTCCCTTATAAATGGAGGTTAAATTGCCAGGAGGCCTTTAATGATATTACTTTGGCGTCCCATCATTTACATGACTACACTCCTGGAAATGGTGGCAGGATTCTGTAAAGAGGGATGACGTTACCCTTGAGTTTTTTTTTTAGGTTATTGTGTCATTTAGTTGGGTAGAATAAATCTGTAATGTCTCCTTATGGAGATTTTTTTCTGTCCCACTGATCCCCATACAAGAAATAGGCACGGGGGCCTCATTGGGACAGAGGGGCATGAACTGCTATGAAAACTTTGTCAGTTCCCACCCTCTCGACTAAAAATATGTTTTTGCTTTTGATCCCATTTTGACACCTTCCTAACAAAATATGAGGGTAAATCTTCAATAGGGACATATAGTATGTGATCGAATTAAAAGTTATACATAATAGTACTATGCAAATATTTTAGGCCATTATAAAAAAAAAAAGAAAATGAGAAAGCTTTCAGAAATAATTAACTATTCATTTTTATTTATGAATTTACTAACTAGAAGGTGCATAAAAATAAAAAAAAAATAAAAAATCAAACCAATATCTGATGTGCCTACCCTTTAAAATAGCATCAAATCCCCTAGGAGCACTTGTATACAGTTTTTTTTTTTTTAACCACATACTTACCGGCTTACATCTTAAAACTGCAGATTTGTTAACATTTATTTCTGCAGTGGTACAAATGGCACTGTAGGACTCAAATACAGCCAGTGAGCCCATTTATGGCTGTGAACTGAGACCTCATTCAGATGGATTCATTGACAGACACAGTGTACTGTCTTCATTGACAGACACAGAAAAGTCGCGGTCGCCTGTAGTGCGATCCGGGACCTGTAGCAGCACCGCTGGCTCCCCCAGCCAGCCGTGCTGCTACAGGTCCCGGATCGCACTGCAGGCGACCTCGACTTTTCTTTGAGCATTTGCTGTTTACAACACCAGATGTTTGTAAGTGTTTTTACCGTTTTTTTACTTAATAAACTGTGGGTAATGCACCATTAGTCCCTTCCTTTTTTTTGCGGTCCTCCTGTTGGTATCCCCATCCATGAAAGCCTCCAGACCCCCAATATACCGGGAAGCTCTGTTGATCCATCCATCCCACCTGATATCCCATCAACTTTTGCTGATCTGTTGGATTCCTTGGTACCACAATACATGCTTCAGTCTCTCCTAAATGTGGTAAGAGTCCATCCACATCACTGGGTGTCATCACAAGATTGCAATTTTGTTTAAAGTCACGTTTTTGGTTTGTTTTGGTAAGAGGTTAAGTCACCTATTCCGTATACACCTATCATCCATCAGCTGGTTTTTCTGCACGCATCACCTTGTGAACACTCCCCTCCGGATGAAAAAGACTTTTATTACATTTTTTGATTTATTTGAATTTTTCTTATACATGGAGATTATGTTATTGTTCATTTATTCACGTATTAGCGCACTTTTGAAATCTACACTTTACATTTCCTCATTTATTCATTTTTTATCTCAGTGCTGCTTTTACACATATTCATATTGGTTCGCGCACCTTTTTCTCTTCAACAATATTATGTATTAAGCATATTAAATTATAAAGGGCATACAAGGAAGATTTACCTATACTAAATCTTGATAGATATAAGGCTACATGTACACTAGCCTTCCCTGACTGCGGCAGGAAAACGCAAAATGTGGCAAAAAAGCAAACCGCATTTTGTTGCGTTTTTACGACAAGTTTAGGAACTGCCAGTTAACATAAAGCTTTTGGCAGCCAAACAATTGCAGCGCTTAACAAAATATAAAAATTAGAAAACAATATTTTACACCCGTGCAGAGTGTGAAATGTCCAAATAAATAACTAATGAACAAATATTGAATAGTGATACAAAATGTATTGAAGCTGGTGATCCTAGAAAAGCTTTGGACAATCCTTCACAAAAAAGATACACCACGTCCCTTCCACCTTAGTGGTAGAAATGCAAAATTACCAGACAATGATGCTGTCTATAAAACAGTACAGCAAAATATGCTCATTACAGGAGAAACATCTCATTCAGGAAATCGGTTATTTCCTCACTTGGTGTCTGGTACAATAAACCCAGAATTCTTTCTCTCTTTAGAAATCCACCATGTCAACATATCAAGGCATCCAGCTAGTGATGGATGCGTTGACTGCAAAGGTTGCAGATGGCAACACTGTTGTCAGCAACGGACACATTAAAAAAAGCCCACACTGCGGAGCCATGTGTCGGCGTCCTGGGAGCGCCAGATGTGACTGTACATGGTTGATGGCTCGCTCCTGATACATTTGCAGTCTGCTTTATACCTCCTGTGCAATGCAAATTCTGCCTGCCTCTCCTCCCTATCTGCCGGTCCGTCTCTCCCTCTGAACTCCCCTCCTCTTTCTCTCTTGTGGCCACCCATAGACACATCATCATCCACGTCACCTTCCCCACCACTAACAATCTAGATCTCGGAGTAGGCAGCAACAGCGGGGACCAACCTCCTTGGGCTGATCTGGGTACTGTCGTCAGACTGCTGAGTGGCGGCTGTTGCTACCTCCTCTTCCTGATCTGATGCCAACAATAGCTGTGCATCGCAAATGTCTTGTGATGGATCGGAAAATAATTCCAGAGACTCAAGCGGAGTGTATGTGGTGGTGGTGGTGTTTGTGGTGGTGTCTTTGGGGGTGCACACAGCAGAGAGTGAAGAGGGTGCAGATAGAGAGGGTGAGGAGGGTGCAGAAGAGGAAGGCTGAGTGAGCCACTCAACCAAGTCTGGTGCGTCCTTTTACGTAATCAAACGCACCTTCTGAAACTTCACACTTTGGCTCCGGCCTACTGCTCCTGCTATACCCCTACCACCCCTGCGTAAGTGTCTGCTTCTTCCTCTGCCTGTCATGTTTTTTAAATTACCCTGTGACAAAAGTCTCTAGAGAATTGCAGTATATCTGGAAAAAGTATATAACACCTCGCTTCAATCTGTGGTATTGGGGGGCCACAGGTTTATCACACCAGTTCTACAAATAATTGGCCAGTAACTGTTGTCACTGTGTGTAGCACAGTTAACACAGCAAAAGAGGCCACATTTTGCAGGACTAAAATACACTCTTAGAAATGTATACTGTTAAATAAGACCCCACTTCAATATGTGGTATTGGGGGGCCACTGGTCTATCACACCAGTTGTTCAAAAAATTTGCCAGGGAGTTTGGCACTGTGTGTATCAGAGTTAACCCAGCAAAAGACGCAATATTGTTGCAGGACACAAATATGCTTATGAAAGTATACTGAGATGACACCCCACTTCAATATGTGGTATTGGGGGGCCACTGGTTTATCACACCAGTTGTTCAAAAAATTGGCCAGTGAGTTTGGCACTGTGTGTAGCAGAGTTAAAACAGCAAAAGAGGCAATATTGTTGCAGGACACAAATACACTTGTAAAAGTATACTCAGATACCACCACACTTCAATATGTGGTATTGGGGAGCCACTGGTCTATCACACCAGTTGTTCAAAAAATTGGCCAGGGAGTTTGGCACTGTGTGTAGCAGAGTTAACACAGCAAAAGAGGCAATATTGTTGCAGGACACAAATACACTTGTAAAAGTATACTCAGATAACACCCCACTTCAATATGTGGTATTGGGGGGGGGGGGGGCACTGGTCTATCACACTAGTTATAATACATTAAAAGTGCTTTTGTCACTGTTTGTAGTATTGCTGCAGCAACGCTCAGTCACCACACCAGTCACAATGCTGCACAGTGCACAATACAAATCCACTATAATATGCTTTCTATATTAAAAAGTATATTATACCATGGATTACACCGCTATATAGTGCACCGCACACCAATACCAAAAAAATCCAGCCCTTTAAATGACTTTTGTGGACATTAAGAGAGTGATTTGTGTCACTGCAGATCTGTTCCTAGAGCACACTGGATACCTGTCCCTAAACTGAATAGAAACTGCACACCAATACCAATAAAATTCCAGCCCCTTAAATGACTTTTGTGGACATTAACAGAGCGATTTGTGTCAATGCAGATCTGTCCCTAGAGCACACTGGATACCTGTCCCTAAACTGAACAGAGACTGTACACCTATACCAAATAAATTGCAGCCCTTTAAATGAATTTTGTGGACATTAACAGAGCGATTTGTGTCACTGCAGATCTGTCCCTAGAGCACACTGGATACCTGTCTGTACACCTTTACCAAATAAATTGCAGCCCTTTAAATGACTTTTGTGGACATTAACAGAGTGATTTGTGTCACTGCCGATCTCTAACTGTCCCTAAAGCACAGACTGAATGCCTGTCCCTAAACTCAAAAGAGACTGTAGTAGACCTATACCGAAATACTAGCCCTGAAAAGGACTTTTGTGGATCTTAACAGAGCTATTTGTGTCTGGCAATCTCTCCCTCATGAACACAGCAGACCTTTCCCTACGCTGACAAAAAGCAGAATGTGAAATGGCCTCCTGCTCGGCTCTATTTATAAGGTAGGGGGCATGTCCATGTGCTGAAATGTTTCAATTGGCTGTCCCGTTCCACCTGACGGCTGTGTCATGGGTCAAAGTTCTCCCCAATGTAAACTAATATGGCCCTGCGAACAACGCCATGTGTTCGCAAAATCGGCGAGTAGCGAACAAGCAAAATTTGCCGCAAACCGACCGCTGGGTGAACCGCAAGGCCATCTCTACATCCAGCAACTCTCATCAAGCAAAATCACCAACTACAAAAAATATATCTGATAGTGTATTAATTTCTTATTGATGATAGCATAATCAAAAACATATCCAGAATAGAAACTGTTAAAAACTTGTTAAAAAAACATTAGAAATCTATGCCACTAGTTTACTTACATCTGGTGCCATCAGTTTAGATTAGAGTGGCCGCAGGACCTCAGGCATTGTACAAATGACTCAGGCCAAACCATTAGGTGGTTCCACAAATGAATGGTGGTGTTGATCTCTCTTTAGATAGATGGGCTGCTACCTTACTGGTATGACAGAGCTGTCATTCCAGCTGAAGAGATACTTGGGTAGGGAGAGAGGAGCTCATGCTTTCATAGTGCTTTACCAGCACTACAGTAAAAACGTTTAATCCTTTTGGGAGGAGCACGACATAGGCAATGACATCGCCAGACTCTTAAATGCTGTGTCAATTACATCTATGAGGTTGTGATTTATGAGTTGGTTCTTATTTGCAGTTATAGATATGGTGGATTTCTTTTTGTATGGCACTTTATGAAATTCGTTATGATTTTTATGATGTAAATAAATATATTTTATTATGTACATCATAAAAATCATATAATGATTATTTTTTAGCACACATTCATATGTGTTTGATTATTTAGTATTGTTTATCTCACATCTTAAGCCTTCACATGCAGTTGTAAGCACTGTATGCATTTACATATAATAATGTAAATTATTTTGGAAAAATCATTAAATTGCAAAATGTTTTCCTTTGTGTATTGTTGATTGGAAATCGTTATTATTATTGTACAAGATTTATATAGCGCTTTTCTCTTCTTTATAACTCTGCCTAAATAAAAATCTAATATTGGAAATACAGATTGGTTTAGATATCTGTTACTTGCACAAAGATGATAGGGGGTGTTTTGCAGAGCTCACACGATGCTCTTTGTGTTGAGAAAATTAATATTGTAATTGGGAATCATGGAATTAACAAAATTATCAAAAGAGCCCGAGGAGAGTGGTTTAAATGATTTCAAACACATTACCGTGGATTTACTAAAGTAATAAAACAGAAGTGACATCAGAGTTTTATCTGCTAAAAAACACGATTTAAAGCCAAAAGCTCAATACACAGGATCTAGGATCAAATGGTATTGATAATCCCAATTGGTTCTAAATGTAGTTCAAGACCTCATTCCAGAATACATTCATATGGTTACATTCCCAGGATATATGGAAAAAAACTCCAGCTTTTACTTGACATGAAGGTCATTGATTGAAGTTTTTACAGATAGTAGTATGCTGTGTGGAAGAATTTGTATATGGAAATGTTTTGTTGTGCATTGGTAATTAGGAACGATTATTTTCCTTTCTTCACAACTAAGCCAATGTACTGTATAAATCTAGTATTCAAAATACTGTACATACTGGTATAGATATCAGTTACTTGTACAAATATGATAGGGGGTGTTTTGCAGAGCTCAAACATTGTTCCAGAAAGGATTGTTTTCTCTTTACAGAATTATTTGTATTTGCAGTATGTTTTAGGTGAAAATAACAGCATTTCAGCCATACTTTAACTATAGTCAATCAAATTGGTAAATTGAACCCATTCTCGACTGTGTACCACATACAGTCAGGTCCATAAATATTGGGGCATTGATACAATTCTAATCTTTTGGCTCTATAATGGATTTGAAATAAAACAAACAAGATGTGCTTTAACTGCAGACTTTCAGCTTTAATTTGAGGGCATTTACATCCAAATCAGGTGAACGGTGTAGGAATTACAACAGTTTGTTTATGTGCCCCCCACTTTTTAAGAGACCAAAAGTAATGGGAAAGATTAACCATCATAAATCAAACTTTCACTTTTTAATACTTGGTTGCAAATCCTTTGCAGTCAATCACAGCCTGAAGTCTGGAATGCATAGACATCACCAGACGTTGGGTTTCATTCCTGGTGATGCTCTGCCAGGCCTCTACTGCAACTGTCTTCATTTCCTGCTTGTTCTTGGGGCATTTTCCCTTCAGTTTTGTCTTCAGCAAGTGAAATGCATGCTTAATCTGATTCAGGTCAGGTGATTGACTTGGCCATTGCATAAGATTCCACTACTTTCCCTTAAAAAACTCTTTGGTTGCTTTCGCAGTATGCTTCGGGTCATTGTCCATCTGCACTGTGAAGCGCTGTCCAATGAGTTCTGAAGCATTTGGCTGAATATGAGCAGATAATATTGCCCGAAACACTTCAGAATTCATCCTGCTGCTTTTGTCAGCAGTCACATCAAGTTCCATTGGCAGCTATACATGCCTACGCCAAGACACTACCACCACCATGCTGATGAGGTGATATGCTTTGGATCATGAGCAGTTCCTTTCCTTCTCCATACTCTTATCTTCCCATCACTCAAGTTGATCTTGGTCTCATCTGTCCATAGGATGTTGTTCCAGAACTGTAAAGGCTATTTTAGATGTTGTTTGGCAAACTCTAATCTGGCCTTCCTGTTTTTGAGGCTCACAAATGGTTTACATCTTGTGGTGAACCCTCTGTATTCACTCTGGTGAAGTCTTCTACTTTTGGTCCCTAAAAATGGGGAGACACATATACAAACTGTTGTAATTCCTACACCTTTCACCTGATTTGGATGTAAATACCCTCACATTAAAGCTGAAAGTCTGCAGTTAAAGCACATCTTGTTTGTTTCATTTCAAATCCATTATAGAGCCAAAAATATTAGAATTGTGTCGATGTCCCAATATTTATGTATATGCAGGGTCCATGAAGTGTGTTTTAATCCTGGGTGCCGCATGTATGTGTTTCACTCTTTGTGCCCCCCTTTCTCTCCTACACATACTCGCTATATAGCGGTCTCTATGTAAACCGTATGTTAACCCCTTTCTTTCCTTTTCCTACTCATCTGAACATTAACCCCTTTATCTCCATCCACGGCCTTCTTCTTCCTTTTTTAATAGGTACATTAATGTATCTAGTGCACCATTTACAAGCTTTAGGTTTAACTCCCTCAGTACCATAATGTTTCTTCATTTTCAATGAATTGTGGCAACAAATGTAATCGCCATAGGGTGTCTGTTATCCAAAAAAGGGAAAGTTTGAGCGTTTCTGTACTATTCTAGCTTTTTGAAAGTAAAGGAAAATGGGGATTTTTTTTCCAAAAAATATGGTCTTTTTTCTTTTTTATAGTAAAAAATCCAACAGTTGTTAAATGCCACCAAAAGAAAGCTCTGTCCCCAAAAAAAAAAATTATTTGGGTTGCATGACACATGAATTGGCAATCAAACTATCACAGCATTGAAAACTGAAAAATAGCCTGGTAATGAAGGGATATTTACAGACTGGTACTCAAAAAGTTGAACATGGATTGTATTTGCCCATTAAATATGTCATTCACTAGTGGGTATATGCTAAATGACTGCTTAAAATTATTATTATTTTTTTTTTTAGAAAAGATAAAACACCATACAATGGATGCTAGTATGGAATCTCAAATTGATACAATGAAACAATATTTAAAACTATGCTTTTAAAGCCATGGAATATGAGTTCTATTGATTACGGCAGTGTTCAGGAAGGAGAGGGGAGCATGTTGGACTGCTCTTCGCTTGGCCACTTCTTTGTGTGAGAGAATCACTCCCCTATGTGCTGAAAGTACATGGTATTTTACCCTTGCTCCAGCAAATAGTTAAAAAAGTAAATGTGTCTCGTGTTTAATACAATATATTTTCTTTCATATCTTTAATGCAGCCTGGCTGCATTAAATAACAACATTTATATTGGGATTTCAGATTCTTGTAAAATCTCTTTGGAAAAGATCTATTCTATTTAAAAAGAACACATTTTTATCATATATGCACAGCTATTGATTTGCAAATGAATATTTATAATATTAAAATTTACAGTTAATTAAAATGCAAGTCAGGTAATGGGGCAATTGCAATCCTAACATATCTAAATTGTGAGCCTAATATATATAAACTGGCAAGTCTGTCAATGCGGGCAACCTGTGGGCTTGGATTGTCCCTTGTCTAAAAAACATATCTGCTGTACTTATCTTCAAACAAGGGACGTATACTGAGCACAGTGTACAGTTGTGTATATAGAAGTAAATCCTGGGATTACCAAATAGGAATGGCCAATGTTTCTACTGCTAAGGGCAAAAGGTCTGGAGACAAGAGACTGCCTTAATGTGTGTTATTAAATAAAAGGACACATTGTGAGATATCTAAGTTCATCCTTACCAAGGCTGTAATCTCATTCCAAAACACTAGAATGTTATTAATACATTTGGTGCCAAAGCCAAAAATGTCAAGATGCCCCATAAATAACATTATTTATTAGAATGAAATGCTTTCTCATAATCAACTAAGGCTATAAATTGAGTCCTACTGTTATAATGGCTGCATAGAAAGAATATTAAACAATCATTTTAAATTACCATCAGCTCTTTTACCATCCATGAAGCCTGACTGATCTGTATGAGCTAACTTAGGTAAAACTTTAATTAAGTGATTTGCCATGACATGGGAATAAATATTAATTTCCTACCAATATAGGAGGGAAGGAGTCTTGTTCCAATAAGTCTTTCCCTTCGTTCTGAAATAAAAAGAAAAAAATTCTCTCATCACACTGGGAAACACCCTTATATATACTGTGATTATAAAGAGAAAGTAAGTATGGGGCTGTAACATTGATACGAATGAGAGGGCTTATTACAGCATAGATCCTTATATGTGCTTCATGAGAAAAGTGGACAATGGCTACCACAAGCTCCTTGGTTAAATGCTACCCTGTGAATCCTCTCCGAATGTCCTCCTCTGCTGCCATTGATAGAATCCCACTAAGCCTCAGTCTCATTATCTTTTCCATTGTACCTCTACAATTGCAGACAGGAAATTCTCACACATCTCTCTTCCCAAGCCTCATGATGGGGGTAATAATAATTCTCACCAAAGAAAGTTCCTGGATCTCAGGGGCCTCTTTCCCAAGTTGTTCACCTCACTGCTTCTAATCAGACCTTAAGTGGTTGTAAACCTGTATATATTGTATACCCAGTGAAGTGACTAGCGTTAGGTGATACACAGACATGAAACAAGTCCTCCTACATAAGTTGTAGCTGTGTATCTGCAGCCCTTTTGTCTGTAGATCATCCTGAAAATGCAAAGATGCAAGGAGTAGGGGGGGGGATATAAAATGTTTACAGAGCCAATGTCTCTGAGCCCTGATTGGAGGGAAGGGATACACCGCCCTCCACACAGTACGGAGAACAAGCACAGGCTGAGTGCTACAGCACCCTCCCCCATCACCTTTTTAACTCTTGGTGTCGGGAAAAAACTGCCAGAAGTGACTGATGCTGATAACAGAGGAACCAAGCAGCAGAAAGAAATGACACACAGTACTTTGTAGAGAGACAAGTACACATTATTGAATGATGTGCTTTTTTCATATTTCATGTCTGAGGTTTGCAACGACTTTAAGCATCTCTGCACCTTCCATATCCCCTCAGCCAATATTAAAGGATAAGTTTACCTTTTTTGTTTTCTAAATTCCAGCTCCCCTGTGTAACAATATACCATTAATGTACTTATTTTGCAGAAATAAATAAGCTTTCTATTTATCTTCACATCCCTTACCTTGGTGTTCACCTGGCTGTATGAAAAAGCTCCTCCATTATTTCCTGGATGGACCTTGGGACATGACACAGGAAGGAGTTTACCAGCTGACCTCATTAGCGCACACCCATCATCTACCTTTCTACTTCAGCAGATTGCTACTACCCATAATCAGGTGCATATTTTCCCTATGCAATCAGTAAATATCGTTCCCACTAAATACACAGCCAGAGATCGTTTATTTGGCAGAGTGTGCAGGAGCGGAGCGATCAGATAACAGCCTACTGTATTTGGGTAGAGCTGTATTACTGAAAAAAGGAGAAGTATGTTCTGGATTCTGTAAAGCTCACCATACACTATACAATCTGATTGTACAATCTCCTTTAGATCTCTCATCAATTATGTAGTGCAAGGGCCTGCCTGATTGTATACAGAGTGACATGAAAAAAACAGTAAGAAACAAAAATGCACATTAAAGAGAAAGGCAACCTGAACCACGCCAAAATGTCCCATGAGCTACTTGATTAGGGTTTGTAGTGATCTGACAGAGTAGGAGGATAGATGATGCCAGGTGTGTGCTAATGAGGTCAACTAGTAAACTCCTTCCTGTGCCATGTCCCAAGGTCTGTCCAGGAAGTAATGGAGACGTTTTTCATACAGCCAGCTGAACACCAAGGAAAGGGGTTTGAAGATAAATAGAAAGCTTTTTTATTTCTGCAAAATATGTACATTATTGGTATAATGTACATATGGGAGCTGGAATTTAGATAAAAAGTGAACTTATTCTTTAATATTTTTCACCTGCAACTGCCTGCATCACCTCAGGCAGGTCATCTTCATGTTGTGTAAGGAGTGAATGGAGTGCACACACAGGTAGTAGTTGATTATTCATATTGTGAGACCAGGATGATTTTGCCTAAAATGTTAGCTAAAGTGGGCTTAAAGAAATAATGTTACCAACTTAAAGGGCAAATCTACTTTCGTGAAAAAAAAATAGCAAATAAAAAAACAAATAATAATATAATGTATACAATTGCGACACAGGTCATATTGTAATTGAATGTTATTAAAAATGACATTTCCTTTTTCAATCTGCAGCTCTGTAATTTTCTGTAAAATGCAATGCAATATGGTGACCTAGAGGTGTTCTGTACACAGAACATAATTTCCTGCTTGTATGATTGGCTCACTGATTTTCCCAGAAGTCTGCAGCAAGATATAAGTCACATATCAGGCATCCCCTGCAACAAAACTGTAATTTTTGGTTAGACAATCCCAATAGGAAATCATTTCTAAAGGGATGCAGATCCTGCAATTTTCCTCATTAGAGCCCTGCAGGTGCAGAAACTGACGGATAAATATGAAACCACTCCCATACATATTAATTTTCAACATGGACACAGACAAACAAACAAACAAACAAACAATGATTTCTTCTGAATAACAAAAGGTATAAATCTGCAACAAAGCTTGTTAAAATCCCTTCAATGTACAGAGATCACCCAGAGAGGAGGTTTTTTTTTCCTCAAAAAAGTAGAGGTATGCTTTAAAATTTAAGGTAAATGCATAGACAAAAATCAAGGGTTTAAAATGCTTATATGAAGTAGTTGTCCATTCCATAAACTATTTTTTTTTGATTTGTCAAGTGCCTCTAAAGGCTCTTTCACACAGTCCGTCCATCAGATGGAAAATAGGGTTTCCATACGTCCAGATTTGATGGATCGGATGTCAGCGGACACGTCTCCGCTGACATCCGATGCCCCATAGACATGCATGGGGTGACAGTTCAGATCCGCCAAAAAAATGGACAGGCGCATCTGAACGGTCCGCCTGTGTGAAAGGGCCCTAAAGCCTCGTACACACGCGTCAAATTCGACAGGGAATTTTCATCCGACGACCGATCTGCCGATTTTCGGCTTGTTAGTATGATGCTTCCAACAACCGACTCTGACTTTTCGGCTGAAAAAAATCTGGTGTGCAGGCTATAAAATTTTTGTCCGCCGTCAAAACACAGCTGATTTTCATGCAGTCAGTACAGATTTCGACAGGGAAAAATCTTATGAGCAAGACTGGGCATGCTCAGAGAAGAAAGAACACAAAGAAAGCAAACCAACACATGACATCACTTCTGAAATAGAATTTTGTCTGTCAACAAAAGTCCAGTGCAGTCTAGGCACATTCCAACCAACAAAACACCACTGGAAAAAAGACGGATGACCGGTCGGCGGAAAATCGTTGCGTGTGTACTAGGCTTTAGGCTCGATTCACACCAATGCATGTTGCTTTTGAGCATTTCTGCAGTGTTTTTTGCGGGTTTTTACCACAATGTTATCGCAATTTGCCATTTGCATGCTTTTTTTTTGGGGGGGGGGGGGGGTTTGTTGTCGGCAGATTAAAAAAATGCAAAATCGTGGTGAAATTGTGGTAAAAATGCATTATATGCTTTTCCTCAGCTTCTCCGTTGAAGTCTATTAAACCAAACACACAAAAAAAGCACAGTTTTGCATGTTAAAAAGTCCCTAACCCTTTCTAGAAATGCAGTGGCACAAAAATGCATTGATGTGAACATTTTCCACAGGAACCCATGTTAAAAAATGTAATGCAATTCTGCAAGAAGCAAAAAGCATGATAAAACACACAATGGTGTGAATGGAGCCTAAATCTGGTAAAAAAAATTTGACTACTTTTGGAAGAGTTTCTTTCCTTGCAAAGCCCCCTCATCCCCTGCATGTCATAGCCTCCACCTTTTCTGGAAGTGTCTAATTACTGTCTGTTCTGACCGAGCTCCTCCACCCCTTACTTCCCTAACAGCTCTGAGTAGTCTGTCCTACCCAAGATGGCTGCAGGCAGCAGCAGTGTCAGGAGTCTTGGATGTCTACACAATAGAGACTTTTACAGAAAAAGAACAGGCCTAAAATATGTTAAATTACTTTTTAATAATATGGGGGAATTGTTGCTGATAGTAATAGTCTGAGAGTCTCTTTAAATTTCAGTTATATTTATCTTTTATTATGGATAGCTAGCAAGATCACATAGGAAGGGCGTGATCAGAAACGTAATTGATAAAATATTTATAATCTGCTGTTCTATGGAGGAAAATGTTGCATGGTCAGCGCATGACCTTATGTAAGATGAAGATAAATTTACATGAATAAAGGCATGCTATTAGACGCTTCCACATCCAAGCTTCAGTGTATGAGCATTTAGCAGCCCATTTAATGTCTTATTTTGTCTCTAGGTGTTAGTCTACTTATCATAGGTTCCAAAACATTACTAGAATGTGCTATATTCAAGATAGGTGTGGAAGGGAGAGAAGTTTTCTTTTTAGTAGGGATGAATGAAAGTGACAGTTTTCATTTCTCTGAAATTAGTATGAAAATAGGGAAATTTTGGTGAAATTCTGCCATTTGGATGAAATGCATTGGTATTAATGCAGAAGGAAAAATAAGTGGTTTTAAGGCTACAATTAGTTTTGAATTGCTCTTTACAATTAGAGAATCTACCTTTACTATCCTGGCTCTGTTCTTGTGCCCAAAATACAGATTACTTTAAGTTTTTTTAACAGAAAAAATGTCAAGAGATATTACACAAATAATGATCAAATACACAAAAAAAAACTAAAATAAAAAACAGGGAGCAATGTTTCCACTTATCTGTAGTGTGCAACTTTCCACCTTTTGTAATAACTATTCCTAAAAAGGTATCCCAGTAGTAGTAGCTGGAAATAGTCCAACTGTAATGTTTTCATAATTAACTGACTTGCTGAATATATTGGAACCTTTGCGCTTACACTGCTTCCAATGTAATCACAATAATCTCTTATAAATTTGGTGCACAGATATTAAGGAACGATCACAAATGCTCAAGCATGACAAATGCCCTTGGTTACATTCACAATGATTTTCATAAATAAGACTAATGAACGATAAGAGCACTTTGAGAATGTTGCTATCTATATAACATTACGCAGATATATATATATATATATATATATATATATATATATATATATATATATATATAGAACAGGGTTGCCGCTGTGGATAAATAAAGTCATGTTTTTAGTATATTATCTAAACAAATCTATTTGATATTTCTCATTAGCACATAACTATAGTAAAGTTTGTTAAAATGGTTCTAAGACAAAACATTTCTTACCTAAACACATTTCCTACATTAAGGTAAAAAAATGTCCCATTAGCTGTATTTCTCCCCCAAATCCCTAAATAAAGTCCTCACTTGATCCAGCATGTTGCCAGTCTGCAACGACTCTCTCTTCTCTCCCTGCTTTCATAGGATATGGAGGCAGCAGTGGGAGCCACTGGCTACTGCTGTGGTTCGTGAATTCCTGTGAGCAGAGAATGGGGAGCTAAGCTGTGAGTGTTGATTGCACACAGCCTGGCTCAGGTCTATGCCTGCATGTGTGCCACCATAGCATTCAGCTTGCTATGGGGGCATACACAGGGAAGAAGAAGTGGAGAGCGCCGGTGGGGGACCCTAGAAGAGGAGGTAAAGGACCGCTCTGTGCAATACCATTGCACAAAAAAAATAAAGAAATAGTGTCCCTCAATGTAAATCCACCGTCAATCATGTCGCCCGCCGGACCCAAAAAAAAAAAAAGAAAAACGCTCCTGTTTCTTGGAATGGCCTCTTGCCGTATGCCCGCTCTGCGCTTTGACATTTCTTATACAGGCAAGGGGCAGCGCTGCCCCTTCTGATGTCTGGTTATGTCAGAAGGGGTGGTGCCCCTGGGTGACGTAGCCGGGGGGTTCTGCCCCATGCCTATGCCTGGTATGGACCGGGGGTACCCCACGCTATTTTCTTTTTTTAACTCGCCCCGCTCACCAGGGAGCAGAACGCACTGTGCATTGCAGGGTGTTCATTGAGCAAACATCCGACGAACACACTGCAAAGTCAGGTGTTTAGCAAATAGCCAAACAGGCCAATGTTCGGCCTGAGCATGCATTTGCCTTTTCCAATTAAAAAATAGAGCTGTTTATATGTGAAACCAGAAGTAATGAAATGCTCCTTGCTTCCTTTTTTTTAGACCATATAGATCAGGGGTCTCCAAACTTTTTAAACATAGAGCCAGTTTACGGTCCTTTTAGACTTTGGGGGGGGGGGGGGTGGATTGTTGCAAGGGAGAATAGAACATTTTTCTAACATCAGTGGGATAAATAGTGGGATAAATAGTCTGGTGCGCTAAATTAAATGAATTATCCTGGTGTACAAATACAATACATTCAAACAAAGTGATCACGTGTGTACAAAGTGAATATGAATGTGACAAATCCCAAAGTTCATGTGATTCAAATGAATATTCCAACATAAAAAGGAATAAACGTGATATCATTCAAAATAAGTCCATATGTCCACGTGACTGGTGCATACGAATCTTCAAAATATATGTGGTTAAACGTGATGTTATTCAAAAAATAAAGTCCATTAAACCACGTGGCTGGTGAATAAATCCCACCACCTTCCAAGTTATGTTCTTACCAGACGGATATGGTTAAGTATAACTCCTCTCAAGTGGCCTCCTATGCTGTGACAGTAATATGGGTGATCCACTGCACACAGGTGAAACATGTATTCAAACAAGCCTCTTACCAGATGGAAATAGGTATTAGGCATGGATACATCTCCTCAATGGATGTTAAACCCGCATAGGTTGAGAATTAAAGGGTTGACTAGAAAGTCTGGTTACCTCCTCCACTTTTCCTCCTCCACTCTCCCCTTAGCAGCACCTCTCAGATGTTCCCCCTGACTTTTTCCTTCCACTACAGCCAATATACCCCAATGCATACAGTGCAAAGCAGTGAGTAATTCCGGGTCCCCTCCGCCCTCATTGGCCGGGACCCGCTGACAAACTTGTCCTACAGCCAATGACAGTGGAAGATACTGGGTGTACGTGCACATGAGCGAGCGGACCCGAAAGAAAGCTCCGATGTACAGGTATGTTACCGTGCCTGTACGAGCCGCCCTGATACAGTGTATGTACTGAAGCGGGTCGGCAAGCGATTAACATACATTTTAAAGCCAAAGTGTAACTAATTGTAATTTGCTTATTATTTCCTGATTCCTCATTTCCTTCCTCATTGACATGCTAATCAAATTTTTAAATACATTTTTTTTCATTTACAAATATTGTACATACATAAACTAATACATAAACTATAGTGCACTGTTGTTCCCTGGCATTGTCTAATGCTTGTATATTGAGGCATAATGTGGAAAAGGTGCAGACCACTGACATATAGTATACAGATGCTCCACAGAAAAACAACATAAAAGTGTTATACTTCTGAGGTAACATGTATTTTATCATCCTCACTAAACACTAGATTAGTTATAAATTACATTCAACCCAAACATCGCTGTCCACAAAAAAAAAAAAAAATAGGTTGGCTGGGTACCCACTGGATAGATGCACTATTACTATGGTAAATTTAGTCACTTCTTAAAACATATGGTAGATGACTGTATATTCATATATATTTTAAATAAAATCTGTAAGTAAACCTATCCATGACAAATGTATTTTATCTATATATATATATATATATATATATATATATATATATATATATATATATATATATATATACAGTATATATATATATATATATATATATATATATATATATATGTAGCGCTATTGGTAATGATATTTAATTAATATAGACTTTCAGCTGACCAACAACTACACCACTTATGTCCTAATCCACATTCAATTTTGTGCATGGTTCTTTTCTAAAGGTTTAAAAAGGATTGGTGGCAGGCTCTTATTGAGCTCTAATTAAGAACTGGTTTATTGCATATTGCAATATTAGAAGGAAGGTGTGATGCAGATCAGGGTATCCCCAAAACTTTGATGGTTTCAAATACCAGACTGGTCTCTAACTTTCATCTCTTACAAAGCCTTTCTTCGTACCATCTAAACACAGACTATGATAGCTAGACGTTTCACAGCTATGACTCCTTGGCAACTTAGGTTTTAAGTAGTAATTCAATCCTAATGTTCCAAGGCTGGACAACATGGAAATGTTTCTGTGTATACTTCCTGTGTGACTTCCAGTCATTCGCCATATCACCATTTGTGGGGGACAGTCACATTTTGCTAAATGAACAGTTATTATTCCTTCAGTAAATCAACCTCAGAGTGTTTGATGTTCCTATATCCATGGGAGGGAATCCTTAATAGACCCTTTAACCAGGCCATTTATTTAAAAAAAATATTCCTCTAAGATAATATGTGGAAATATTGTATTTATGCATGTTTCTTACCTGTAAATACCTCCTTGTGTAGACATTTAAAAAGTCCTGAAACTGCTGATGGATGCTGTCATCATGGTTTTGATGTGAGCAGGCCAAACAGATTTGGAGCTGTCAAGTAACTCGTTTTCCCCATCACTCCTCCACTGGCATCAAGGATTTTGAAGAAAAGCAAGAGAAAGGGCAGAGGATCTGGGCTAGAACAGATGGTAATTAGACACTCCCAAAAGAGGAGAGGGCTATGATTTTTAGAGAGAAACTGTAGTAGGGAAATTACTCTTCCCAAATTTGTCAAATTTTCAAGTTTAAAGGCAAATTTCAAATAGATAAAAAACATTGTGGAAAAACACAGTAAAAAATAAGTATTTCAAAAGTTTGATGTTTCTGTGCTTTTACCTGTAATTTTAAAAGGCTGTCAACTCTCTTTAAAGGACAACTTCAATTTTGTGGGGAAAAAAATTCCTCTGGGTGATTAATGTACATTGTTTTAACAAACATTGTGGCAGATTCCTACTTGTGTTACTGTGAAGAAATAGTTCTGTGTTTCTCTAGACTGATTGCGTAACCATTCTGGGAGGGTCTGATTCATTATAAATCAACTTATGCACTTTCTGTGTTCTAATAAGGAAACCTGCATCCCTTTAGCAGTGATTAACCCTTGGGGAGTATCTCAACAAAACGTTTTCTATTGCAGGGGGCACCTAAAATCTGACTTTCCTGACACCAACATGGCAGCATACATATGATATAGCTCCGCCCCTATCCACCCACCCAACCTGTTTAAATCTATAAAAAGTCTGACTGAGAGCAACCTCTCCCATTCTCTTTTTTTGTCCCCAAGATCTACACTGGCAAGACCGGATGTTGCGATAAGTCCCTACCTACTGACTATGTTAATGTCCGTTTGAGTTCAGCCTCTCCCAAGCCCAGGCCCACATCTAGGTTGCTAAATGCACCAACAAGGTGGGGAGCCCCTTCTGTTGGTCTTTTGGGGCTGAGGCGTTCTCTAACTAGAGATGTCAGAAACTCATGTGGTTCACCTGAGTTGGTGTTTGGTTGCTGGGATTCATAATGCATGTATTTTTCGGTTTGCACGGTTGCGCGCTCCATCTATGCGTCCAGATTTCCTATACTAAGGGCAGAAGTGCTTCAAAGCATTTGCCGTAACCAGAAGTGTGTCATTACGGAAGTGCGTTGTCACGCATGCCGCGACCAGAAATGCATTATCACGCACAGCGGAAGTGCGTTACCGCAATTTCCAATAAGGGGACATTAATTAAAGCGTGCTGCACATGGTGGGCTTTGTCTTTGATAACGTCTGATGGTAAGACGAAACGTGTCAGGCATGCCAGCCCTCATGCAGACACGCCTCCAGCCGCGGCTACTGTAACTACATGCCTTGTATCATGCAAATGCCATGTGAGTTTTTTACTTGATTTTTTTATTATAAATAAATGTACATACTTCACTATTTGAGCCTCATTTGTTTTTGGAGGGACATCATTACCCATTATCTGTGAAATATGAGGACACGTTACTGTTGATGAAGTATCGTGGTGGACCTGGTGCCGGATTCCAGAGTGGACCCTATCCTGGTGGCTATTTCCATGTTTCATTCCTGTCTGACCTTCCTTAACAGGGGGTCTTATGTTCCGGTAAGGGAATCACTATACATAAGCACATGGTGGTCCTCAGGACTGTGGTCTAATCTTATGGTGTTGTAATCTTTCTTCATTTATTCCTGAATTTTAGCACCTGGCCTCACTGACTTTTATGGACTTTGTTTAGTTTTTCTTCTGATGCATTCATATGTTTAGAAATGTTTAGCGCTGTACTATATATTTTGATGTATTTTTCTGCACACCTGAGCTGGTATGTGGTTACTGCAGTCCATGATGCATGTATTTCTCTACAAACCTAAGCTGACGTTTGGTTGCTGGAGTCCATGATGCATGTGTATCTCTGCACACCTGAGCTGAATCCAGCGTGCGTGCGTGATCTGGTCCAGGTTTTGTGTCTGTTTCCGGTCTCAGGGCCGGCTATGGTGTCCATGCATGCACTGTGCAGAGGGCCTTGTGTGGCAGCCATCTTTGCTATGGCTTGTCCAGGCTCATGCAAGCGTGAGGTGGTTTTTGCACTGGAAACATCTTCTGTTTTGCCTTGCTTATGCTGCAGGTAAATGGGAGAGGGGAGGGAGGGGATTCAGACACATGTCTGTGATCTGTTTGCTTCTTTCTTGGAGTCTCCTTTTTTCTTTCTGCGCAGTGCTGAAATTCTTGCTCCAATAGGAACTTTCTGCAAATAAAGCCAAGACCTCCATGTGCTCAGGTAGGGACCATCAGTCTGGTAAGTAAGAAGAGGAAAAATAGTGCCTTTCCATGAGCATGGCCTTTGTCTTTTGGTGCAACCTAGCCTGCTCTTGCTCTTGCTTAAGGTCAAGCTAAAAGAACATTGCCATGTCATTACAAGTCCAGTGTGGACAGCAGCTCATCCAGCCCCACAAATCTCACCCTGGAGGCGCAGAAAATTACTAGCGAGTGTCATCATTCTTCCCCCCCTGAGCACTAATAGCAACAAAAGTGTAAGAAGTGCTGAGCCTGCAACACAGAGCTATTACCAGACTAACATGTCTCTGGATATTGCATCTGAGAATTCTCTAAGTACATTGGATGCTGTAATGCATGCAATGCAAGTAGTTTGTGAGTCTCTAACTTGAGATCTCCAGCCACTTATGCCAGTGGGCTCTGATTGCAACATCAAGGATGCAGCCCTGCAGATGAGTTCAGGGCATCACAATAAGCCCTTCCTAACTAAGGAGAACCAGAGCCCATTACAGCCAACTTTGTTGGGCACCTTTATCCAAACCATTCACCCCTTCCTTACACCTGGTTACACCAGGGGTAGAAGAGGGTCAGTCATCCTCCTTGAAGAAGCTAAAAAGGTTCTAAATATCTATTGGATTCAGTCATTCATTGAGGTGGTTAAGCAGGCCTAGAATGGGATGACCCATATGACTGCCTTCAAAGTCAGAACATACTTCACATTTTCAAGACACAACCTTCCATACTCTCCAATGGATGGAAAGGTGAAGAGGTTGATTCAAGAGGAGTGGCAGTAATAATATGAAGTTTTACATAAGTAAGCAGCGGCAAAATTATACCCTACTCCAGAGGGAAGTGGCAAATCTCACGTCAAAAGAATGGCACTGCATTGAGCTAACACACATAACATGCATTGCAGTAACACACACATTACAGCACTGCACCCTACAGCAAAGGTATGGATGCTAACATTATGCATTTAGTCAGGAGTGTTATTCTTCCCAGGGAAACTTCAGTTTCCATTGGCTGTATCCACAATTGTTGAATTGACTAATATCTGAGAGATTCATGTCAAGAGGCAAAGGGGGCGCTTGTAAGCCAGTGATCACAGTACTTTGTGGCAAGGGCAATACAGTTGGGACCCAGAATCGAGGTCTTCATCACCCATGAATCACTGAAAGAGCAGATTATTAGGGCTCTTGGTGAGATTATGTGCTCGGCGGATTTTGTGGATGAAGTAGCATTTGTTGTTATCAATGTTCCCCTAAGGCAGTGCTGCATTCAGTGGCAATGAAGGGGGTTTAAAACTCAGTCCTTAGTCAACAAACTCTTCCTCAGGCAGGGTGGTCATAAGTGCCTGTAAGTTTTTCCCTCTAACTAGAAGTTTTTACTATTCCAAGACACTCACCACTTCCCAACCCTGGATGTCCTCAGTTTGCTGTGCTAATGGATGGTTCTTGCAGTTGGCTCTTGATTGCAGTACAACAGTGTTTAAGTTTTATAGAGTGGCACACATCCTTGGAATGTCGAACACTCCATATTGGTCACAATTAAAAATCACATGTACATCCCAATGTTGAGCTCAGAGGAGGTTGAGGCTTCCGAGAGTTTTCTCTCCTAGTTTGGTCCACTCTACATTCCAGCAATAAATACCCTCCCTTCTAGATTGTAAGCTCTAATGAGCAGGGCCCTCTATTTCCTCCTGTTTTGAATTGTATTGCAACTGTATTGTCTTCCCTCACATTGTAAAGCGCTGCGCAAACTGTTGGAGCTATATAAATCCTGTATAATAATAATAATAATAATTTATACTTTTGCCAGAATGGGAAACTTCAAGAGCAAATGCAAGGGTGTGCAAGGGCACCTTTCTAAAGGACCCACAGCCATGGTCCTTTTCAATCCCTTGATCCCCTACAGGAGTCTGGTTGTTGGGAGACCCCCTGCAAGCTAGTGTGGTGAGGGCCAGGGTGGCCGATTGTGCACACAGATGGTAAAACCCATTTTTTGGGAACAAAAAATCAGAAAAAACCGGTGTTACTTTTGGTGCTTTAGACATCACCCTCCAGAACATTTCTTCATCCTGACCAGAATAGCACATTCTGCTCAGGAGGTGGATGTCCTCTCTGATTACATCAATATTATATGACTGCAATGGGGAATGATACGAAGTCCTCCCTCAGAGAGATTTACATTCTCCTCTGTGTCTGGTTCAAAGACCAGTGTTGAATTTAAAGAAACTGAGTGACAGTTCCATCCTTTCTTGCAGAGACAGTACCTAACCTACACTGGATTTACCAAGTTTTCAAAATGCCTACCTTCAAGCAGCTTCCTAGTTAAGATCCAAAAATCTTACAGTGTGGCCAGGCAAGAGCCTCCTGGTAGGTCCATTTTTACATCTATAATATAGGTCCATTTTTACATCTATAATACAGGCATTTGCCTATAGAGACCTGTGCAAAGAAGCAGGCTGGTTGGTGCAGTGCATCTGCCTCAGTCGCTAGAGAGAAGATCCAGGGGCTCGTACATCAATGGACTTCAACAGAATGATGATCCAGACCTCTATTATCCATTGTAATAAGGTTTGATTATACATTTTAGCCCTCCCTGTTTAGCTCGTTATTTATCATATGTATGCTGCCATGTTGGCGTCAGGAAAACAGAAAATTGTATCAAATACTTACAACACAATTTTCCTTTCCTAATGCCAGTCCTTTCAATTTTCCTTTCCTGATGCCAATCCATGGCAGCATGGGGGATGTTGCTCTCAGTCAGATTTTTATAGATGTAAACATGTTCTGTGGGTGGATATAGGGATGGAGCTTTATCATATGTATGTTGCCATGGATTGGCATCAGGAAAGGAGAATTACAGTAAAAATTTGATATAATTTTCCATTTTCATTGTAGTGCAGACTTCTGGGAAAATCAGTGTGTAGGCAGGTGCTTCATTATTTTGTGGGGTGTTATGCATGTGTTTTATTATGTTTTTTGCACTGTAACTTAAAAATTTTGGCTAGTGCAAATTTGCTGAGTCATGCCTTGCCCTGTGTGTGTGAGCCTGGTTCTGTGGCTATATAAATATAACAAGTCAGCTTTAGAGAGGGGGGCTTGTCCTGTGAGTCTGGTGTGGGAAGTGCTGCCAAATGAATGACTTAAGGATGTGAGCTCTAAGTCTTTGATGAGATCCCTTCAAAGGGCCCATAGGGGCCAGAGGCTATGGGCTTTTCCCTGTTCTCTAAGGACTGTTGCGATGTACATTCTCTATCCCCAGGTATGGGTAGCACCAGTTCTCTTTATTGCACCTTTGTCCTCTTATGCACCACTAGAGGTAGTTATTTCATGTATTTCACAGCAGGGTCATAGTTACAGGGATCGCAGGAGTCACAGTTGTGATCCGGCCCCATGTTCCAGAGGGCCCGTGGGGCTCCATGTACACCTGCGTAAGAACGGCTGCTACATACAGAGTTAACAATCCAGTTACCAATCCTCTCCATCATTGGGGGAACCTGCAGTTTCTGGCACTCTTAAACTCTTCTGAAATCCGTGAACATGAGGGAGCAGTCAGAAATAGTAGCTACACCAACTGCATGTGTGCAGTTCCACAGCCAGCTGTCCTGTATCAGTTGAGCTTGAGTGACGGCATGCACCCCAAAATTCAGTGCACACTGAGAGGTGTCCAATCCCCACGCTGCTTGGATTGAACATACTGGCCGAGCGCAGTGGAGAGACAGAACAAAGAAGCGTCATGTATGTGTTGTTACTCTCTCTCCCCCTCCCCACAGAAGCATGAGAGCAGAGCACCTGGAGCTGTGCACAGAAGTCCTGACGGTCATGGTAAGCCTGACTCTATGCCCTTTCCAGGTCACAAAGCTCTTTGTTCCTAACAAGTTTCCTGATGGAATGCTCCCCTGGTATAAGATCATCAGAGTGCCTGAGCAGAGGAGACTGTGTATATGTGCATAGCAGTCTGCTTTTTCATGTTCATGTTTGTGTGTTACATAAACTTAAAAGAAGCCTAGAGTGCTTCTTTTATGTACTTTGGGCTAATTTACTCTGGGCCAGAACAGTCGGGGGGGGGGGATGGGGGGTAGAGAAGTGCAGTGGTGCAGTGTACTCCTAAAGTGCGCATTTAATTTGGGACAGAAGTGACAGCTTCAGAGAGAAGACAGCTGGGAGAAAGTGCAGGCGCTTTTATGCTCTTCCCACTGTCAGAACAATATTGTATTATACATTGCTGCTCCCTATACAGTGCCTTCCTGACCGCCCCTTTACTGTGCTCTCCTGCCCAACACATACTGTGCCCTCCTGCCTGCCACATACTGTGCCCTCCTGCCTGCCCCTGTACTGTGCCTTCCTGCCCATCACATACTGTGTGCTAAACACCTCAGGTCACCATCTCCCTGGTGGGGTCCCCAGTGCATTTGCTCAAGGCCCATGATGCTGTTAAGAGTGCACTGCTCCCACCACTCTCTCCCATACCAGTGCTCTCTCCCGCCAGCTGCTGAGGGGAATGCTGTCAGGATGGAGAACAGGAAAGAGGCCTGTAAATGTGGCATTTACTAGCCCCTTCCTTGTCTGAATGAAAAGAGTCAGTGATCTGTACCGATCACTGAGTCTGTCCATTCATAACTAAAGCATAGTAAACTGTGTTTACTATGCTTCCGTTTGTGAATGAACAGGAAGCCTCTGTACAGAGCTACTCCTGTCTATTTATTGTGTGCTGCTGAGGCTGCAGAGATGGAGATTGAGGGCTGTGTCCTCAATCTCCTTTCTCTGTCTCAAAGGTGAAACATCAGAAGTCTGTTTGGACCCCTGATATTTTATCAAAAGCCCTACTCCTAAAAAAATTGAAAAAAATGATATTGTAAAAAAATGTAAAAATAAAACAAAATGGTAAAATTTATAAAGATAATACAAAAACAAAAAAATGACTGACACCAGTGGCAGAACTACCAGGGTTGCAAAGGTTGCATTTGCGGCCAGGGCCTAGCATTCCGTCACTGAGCATGAAGGGAAGGGCCCTGGCCGGAGGTCAGGGGGGCTCTTCATGATTTCTTGCACCGGGGCCCGGAAGGTTCTAGTTACGTCTCTTTTGCACAGCCAATGTATCCCAAGAGTCTACTGGCTAAAGATGGGTCGAACAACCCCCTGTTCGGTTTGCGGCAGAACTTTAGAACATTGAAAAAGTTTGGAACAGAATAACAAACCCCATTAAAGTCTATGGGACCCGAACTGTAAAAATCAAAAGTGACAATTTTGAAGGCTTATATGCAAGTAATGGGGCATACAATGGTTATGGGGGTCCGGGTACTGCCCTGAGGGACATGCATCAAAAAAAAAAAAAATGTCAGTGGCCTTAACCTGTAAAACCATTCCTGTTTTGGAGGTCGTCTCATTGTTGCCCATCGGGTACACCTGTTGTTAATTTAATTTATACCAAAGCAACTGAAACTGATTAACAACCCCCTCTGATACTTAACTGACCATATCAATATCCCAGGAGTTTAATTGACCTGATGCTACACTACAAAGTGGTTTTCAATACTTTTTTTTTTTTTTCTTTTCTTCTTAATTTACATGTTTTGAAATTGGGTATGAATTGGAATTTCCTCTTGTGTTATGGAAGGGAAATCTAGTTGATACAGCATTCATTCTGAGATGAAGGGGACAATGAATGAAAATATTTTTTGTGTAGTAGAAAGTGTTAAATGCGTAAATGATTCTCGGTGTAAGATACTTATATAAGGCAATTTAAATAATTTGGATTATTTATGATTGTACCTACCTGAGGAAGATTGTGAACACATTTTTATAGCCTGAAACTGTTGTATTTGGAACTTTCAAATATCTATATTTGTATATACTTTTTTCTTTTTCAATAAAGATAGTGTGCAGCAATCCTGTACTTTTTTTCATATATATATATATATATATATATATATATATATATATATACACACATACAGTGCATTGCGAAAGTATTCGGCCCCCTTGAACTTTTCGACCTTTTGCCACATTTCAGGCTTCAAACATAAAGATATAAAACTGTAATTTTTTGTGAAGAATCAACAACAAGTGGGACACAATCATGAAGTGGAACCAAATTTATTGGATATTTCAAACTTTTTTAACAAATAAAAAACTTAAAAATTAGGCGTGCAAAATTATTCAGCCCCTTTACTTTCAGTGCGGCAAACTCTCTCCAGAAGTTCAGTGAGGATCTCTGAATGATCCAGTGTTGACCTAAATGACTAATGATGATAAATAGAATCCACCTGTGTGTAATCAAGTCTCCGTATAAATGCGCCTGCACTGTGATAGTCTCAGAGGTCCTTTTAAAGCGCAGAGAGCATCATGAAGAACAAGGAACACAACAGGGAACCAAGGGACACACACATATATATATATATATATATATATATATATATACACACACGTGTGTGTGCTAAAGGGGGTATGGCCAGATATTAACATTGACATTACCACTGTATATTGCTGTACATTCTTACATATTTTTAGCATATTTTTGCATGAAAACATGGACTCTTGCTTTACATACAGTAAATGGCAAAAAAAATTAGAGCTGAGCAACTCCATCAGCTATTAGAATTTGAGCAGAGGCATCTCCATTTCTCCCCCATTTCACAAATTTTCTATCTCTTCCATTTCTGACAATAAGGGGAAGGAGATCTCCCTATTTGGGACAAAAACTGCAATAAAAATCTAACAGAAGTTATAATCCCTCCCTGTTTTATTGAAAACAAAAGAAAGTTTGATGTAGTTAAGCTTTAAGTTTTACTGATTGCGTAGAACAAAAAATATATTTATTTTGGATTGTGCTGTATTGACGTGTATACTGTAGAATTATACAAATGTGCTAGACAAATAATTTCACATTTTGCTTTGCCATTTAAACTGCAGTAGATTATATCAAGTGGTCTATAACAGATTAGAGAAGAAATATATTAAGATCATACAACAAACATACTTCCATATAAGCTTAATATTTCAAACCTGGGTCCTTTAAAATATTTATGATACAATGATATTTTTTACTTTTAACCTTAGGTATTGAGAAAAAGAAAAAAAACATCCGCCATTTATTTTCCTGATAGATTACATAATGTTACAGAAAATTGTATTTCCATGTCCTTGATACATAGAACAATTCAAAGAGTTTACTGTATGGTATTTAAGGAGATGAATGAACAGGAAGCAAAGTTAATGGCCTAATCTTAACATATACTTGTATATAAACTGACAAGAGAAAGTTTTAAGGAGAAACCAACAAAGCATAGTGCCATAAAGCCCAAGTGAAAAGAAAACAGATGTGACACACAAGTGATCAACCAAGGCAAGTACTGCTGATGGGTTCAAAAGTTTTATTATGGCATCTAAAAATAGTTAATACATTATTTCAAAATGTCTAGTTCACTGTGTACAGATTTCGAGAACCTGTAGATTTAGAAAAACATGTTATTTTTTTATGCTTTCAGCTTTAGCGAAGCAGACATTTTTAACAGCAGTTTATCACTCTCTTTGCCAACCTAGACTGCGATCCATTTTGTGGGTATAACTGCCAAAAAACACTTCTGTGGCCAAACTGGCAAAATAAGACGATAACTAAACTTAATAGATATGGTCATTGAATGTAAAAACGAAATGAATGGCCGCAAGGGAGGCAATGTTTGTTGTTTTCTAATGACTCTCTATGCAATATATTGCGGGATTCACAAGGTTTCTTTGAGTGGACATTTCTCAAACATATGTCACTGGAACATTTGCACAAGCTTTCCTCTACTACAATGAGAAAATAGATACTATTGTTATATATTTGGCTAATGTTAATAAGTTGATGGCCAACACGTTTGGACATGTCATCATCAGGAGTAGCATGTACATTACATGGAAACCCGTAGGGTGGACCCCAGAGTGACATCACCCCGCATAAGCCCCTGACGCCTCGCAGCCTGTGTGTGCAGCTAGAGCCGGCGGTGCATTATCTACCACCCTATCCATTCCCTTGTGTTGGGCATGACACATTCAAATGTAAGTGTGTAAGCTTGACAATTTAATAAATAATCATATGGTTTTACACTATGTGGAGCTCTTCTTCTATTCTCCATGTTCATACTGGATTACTGGATATGATGATGAGTAAATAGTAGTGATTCTGAGTACTCTGAGGAGAGGAGGAAGGTTAGGTATTGTGTGTGTATGTTGTATGTACTGTACATCTGTAATACTTTTATACCTTTTGTATTGTTTTCCTACAATTGTAAGTAGTCTCTGTGTGTATAGCATTCTGGTTTAGTAAAGCACATTAATATACTACAGAGGTTGTTATGCTTCTTTGCTGTACCACAAACTGACCTTTAGGCTCCTTTCACACGAACGATTTGATCAGATCCGCCTGTCAGTTTTTTAGGCGGATCTAATCGGATCCTCCATGCATCCCTATGGGGCAGTAGGTGTCAGCAGAGACGGAGGTGGTCCGCTCTCATCCGATTCCCCATAGAGAGCAACGGGGCTCTGACACCTCCCTCTCTGCACACAGAGCGGAGACAGAGCTGTCATCGCCTGCTCAGCAGGGATCGGCGGATCGATTCCCGATGAGCAGAGAACAGACCACAGCACGCAGAGCAGCATGTGAAAGGAGCCAAAATTATACAAAGCAAAACAAGTAGTCACTGATCTAGAACAAGTATGCAGATTAGAAAAGTAGGAAGTCAGAAGGGTTTATTTTAATACTTCTTCAAGTTTAGTGAGTCAAGGTTTTAAAACCAGAGGACCAGCATAACAGCCAGCCAACTAGTATTATTAGAAAAAGAGGCCAACAATGGCAACCTCCATGCTTCTCCTATGACATTTTTTTACCTGCTTAAAGTGTTACTAAACCCAAAACTGTAAAATCAGTCTGTATATGCAGGCAAGCATGCTTGTTATACTCACAGTGGAACCTAAGGGATTAATCCTCCGCTTTGTGTAAAAAGGCGGTTTGACTCTTTTTGGAAAAAAAAAAAAAGGCGGTTTGACTCTGTATGCACAGATCTTCCCTACCTTCCACCGTCCCCTGATAATTTCTTGATAACACAGAGCCTATGGAGTCAGGCTGCACATGCTCAGTGCGGTGTGCATTGCTAGAGAGTGCATGAGATCAGCACATGGCTAATCAACACTGTCCACACAGAGGGTCAGGGCTCTTTCAGTCTCAAAGGACAGTCAGAAAACTTCTCCTACAAGCTTTAACCAGTGCATGGCTGGACACTGATAGAAGTCACAAGACTGCTCTAATGCCCCATACACACGTGCAGATTATCTGCAGACTTTTGTCTGCAGACTTACCTTTTCTATGTAGTGCAAGGGCCTGCCGAATTGCATACAAATTGAAAGTGTTTAGGTTTGACCTCATATTATATGGTTTTGGTAAGTCTGCAGACAAAAGTCTGCAGATAATCTGCACGTGTGTATGGGGCATAACTGCTGATGAGAAAAGGTATTTAGCAGTTTATATTTATTAAAATAATTGCATTTCCATGTTCTGTGTACTGTGGGAGACCAGATATAGTGAATGCAGTGTCCTGGGTTTAGTAACACTTTAACTAAAACCTGTAAATCCTCTTTAACATCCAACCCCTTTATTCATATTGGTCATCAATCACTAATCACTATTTTACCTGACCAGTGTTATAATTTAGGGGTGGCATACAGTATTTACAATTTTGGCCTGTTTTTTTGTGTTGAAGCTGAACTCTAGTCCACTTAAAAAAAAATTCTGTGAGTGTGCCCCCCCCCCCTTTATTTTAAGAGTAAAATGCATGTTTAGTCTAGCTAGTAACTAATAGAGATACATATTATATAAATGTATAAATGACTGGCCTTGCAGAGCTGCTTTTCTTTTCTGACATCATAATGTGCAATGCAGGACCAGTAGAAATGGTCCTACAATGTACGTAATGATGTTAAAGCTAGGGATGATCGAACGGTTCGGGTCCACCATCGGTTCGGCCCGAACATTGGGTGTTCGAGGTTCGGCCGAATTTAGAACTTTTTGCCCAAAAAGTTCGGAATTCGGCAACCAGAACCGCCCAAAATGCAATGCTTCAGGAAATGGGCTTTAAAAGCCCATGATTGGACCAGAACCATTAGCAAAAGCCAATTGAGGGGGCAGGAGAATGCTAGGAATGTGATTGGAGTGACTAGGGGGTCCCTAGACCAATCATTAGTGAATACGCCCCCCAGTATATAAGATCGCCCCCGCCATATTCCCAGCATTGTTATACTGGACATGGAAGAGAGTGGAAGCAGTTCTGTTAATTTTACTTTAAAAGTGTCATTTAGCTATTTTTAGTGTGAGGAAAGGGATATCTAGTGTAGTTAGAGTGCTCCTTTACACTTAAGTTAGCTTCAAAAATTTAGTTTCTGTAGGGAAAGTGTTAAGTGTCAGGGGACCGTAGTGTAGTGTAGGGTTAACTGACAGTGACTGCTATGGCAGGGTTACAAAACCCTTCCATAGCAGGGTGACCGCTATAGAGAAATGATCATTTCTCTGAGTTGCTTCGGGACAGGTATGTGGCTTCTCACCAGCAAGCATTTTTTATGCTGCAGGGGCTGCCACTGCCAGTGTTTTTTTGAGGACATGTTTGATGTCAGACATGACATCTGAATATGTGTATAGGGGGAATATATAGACATATATGTCTGAATATATACCCCTAGACATATATAGGTGTGATAGTAGCAGAAATAAATGCTTGCGCTAATGAAATCATTTACAGTAATATATTTCTGCTACTATCACACCTATATATGTCTAGGGGTATATATTCAGACATATATGCCTATATATACCCCCTATACACATGTTCAGATGTTTTGCCTGCCTCAAAAGAACCCCAAAAAATGCCAAAAAAACGCTAGCGTCAAAAAAAAAAAAATGCCCAGGTGTGTTTTTGCTGGCATTTTTTGGGGGGTTTTGGAGGCAGGCAAAACATCAGAACTTGTGCACAGTACCACTATACACAAGTTCAGATGTTTTTCCTGACTGCAAAGAACCCAAAAAAATGCCTGCTATTAAACCGGCAAGGTGTTACAGCAGAGAAGCCATATTCCTGTGCTTAAAGTTTTCTAATACAAACAATCTTTTTTTTTATGGTTCTGGACATGCTACAGAGCTGAAACTTCACAGGTACACCTTTTAGACCCCCCAGACACAAAATCACACAAAAAAAAGTTCTTAAAAATTGTCATTTTTGATAAAAAAGCCAATGATTGAAAAATTATAAAAAAAAAAAAAAATAAAAAAAATAAAAAGAGATTTTTTGATTTTTACTTTGGATTTAGTATCTGGGGGGTCTAAAAAGTGTACATGGGAAGTTTCAGCTCTGTAGCATGTCCAGAACCCCCCAAAAATTAGCATTTTCTTATAATTTTTATTAGAACAGGTATACGGCTTCTCTACGGCGCTTTTTCTTGCATTTATCGGGCATTTTTGGAGGCAGGCATGACTTTTTTTGGATTTAGTGTCTGGGGGGTCTAAAAAGTGTACCTGTGAAGTTTCAGCTCTGTAGCATGTCCAGAACCAGAAAAAAGATCATTTTTCAGTAGAGCAGGGATGGTGGGACCCCTCTTTTACACTTATATGATCTTTTTTTGGGGTTCTGGACATGCTACAGAGCTGAAACTTCACAGGTACACCTTTTAGACCCCCCAGACACAAAATCACACAAAAAAAAGTTCTTAAAAATTGTCATTTTTGATAAAAAAAAGCCAATGATTGAAAAATTATAAAAAAAAAAAAAAAGAGATTTTTTTATTTTTACTTTGGATTTCAGATCTGGGGGGTCTAAAAAGTGTACATGTGAAGTTTTAGCTCTGTAGCATGTCCAGAACCATAAAAAAAAAGATTGTTTGTATTAGAAAACTTTAAGCACAGGAATATGGCTTCTCTGCTGTAACACCTTGCCGGTTTAATAGAAGGCATTTTTTTGGGTTCTTTGCAGTCAGGAAAAACATCTGAACTTGTGTATAGTGGTACTGTGCACAAGTTCTGATGTTTTGCCTGCCTCCAAAACCCCCCAAAAAATGCCAGCAAAAACACACCTGGGCATTTTTTTTTTTGACGCTAGCGTTTTTTTTGGCATTTTTTGGGGTTCTTTTGAGGCAGGCAAAACATCTGAACATGTGTATAGGGGGGATATATAGACATATATGTCTGAATATATACCCCTAGACATATATAGGTGTGATAGTAGCAGAAATATATTACTGTAAATGATTTCATTAGCGCAAGCATTTATTTCTGCTACTATCACACCTATATATGTCTAGGGGTATATATTCAGACATATATGTCTATATATTCCCCCTATACACATGTTCAGATGTTTTGCCTGCCTCAAAAGAACCCCAAAAAATGCCAAAAAAAACGCTAGCGTCAAAAAAAAATGCCCAGGTGTGTTTTTGCTGGCATTTTTTGGGGGGTTTTGGAGGCAGGCAAAACATCAGAACTTGTGCACAGTACTACTATACACAAGTTCAGATGTTTTTCCTGACTGCAAAGAACCCAAAAAAATGCCTGCTATTAAACCGGCAAGGTGTTACAGCAGAGAAGCCATATTCCTGTGCTTAAAGTTTTCTAATACAAACGATCTTTTTTTTATGGTTCTTGACATGCTACAGAGCTGAAACCTCACATGTACACTTTTTAGACCCCCCAGATCTGAAATCCAAAGTAAAAATAAAAAAATCTCTTTTTTTTTTTTTTATAATTTTTCAGTCATTGGCTTTTTTATCAAAAATGACAATTTTTAAGAACTTTTTTTGTGTGATTTTGTGTCTGGGGGGTCTAAAAGGTGTACCTGTGAAGTTTCAGCTCTGTAGCATGTCCAGAACCAGAAAAAAAGATCATATAGGTGTTAAAGTTAAAGGAGGCTCCCGAACCACATCCCTGTTCTACTGAAAAATTATCTCTTTTTTTTCATGGTTCTGGACATGCTACAGAGCTGAAACTTCACATGCACACCTTTTAGACCCCCCAGATACTAAATCCAAAGTAAAAATAAAAAAATCTCTTTTTTTTTTTTTTTTTTATAATTTTTCAATCATTGGCTTTTTTATCAAAAATGACAATTTTTAAGAACTTTTTTTGTGTGATTTTGTGTCTGGGGGGTCTAAAAGGTGTACCTGTGAAGTTTTTTAAGAACTTTTTTTGTGTGATTAATAGTTAATGGGGCACGACCCAGAACCCTAGGCACTTTTTAGGGGCATTTATTGGGTTTTGGGGCTTCAAAATGGTGTTTTTTAATTACCAAAGTTCGGGTCCCATTGATTTCAATGGGGTTCTGAAATCCGAACCGAACTTTCGTGAAGTTCGGGTGTTCTGGTCGAACCGAACTTTTCAAAAGTTCGATCATCCCTAGTTAAAGCATGCTCACTTCCTGGCAGAAGCAGGATCAAGGAAAAAGTATTTCTCTTTACCTTCCTAGACTAAACAAGCACTAACTCAATCACAAAAATAGCTAATTATTTTTTTAATAGCTGATCGGGGTTTAGCTTTAATGATTGTCCTGTAGATTTGTCTGTACATTAGTTTTTTCAAATACAAAAACCAGACTAAAAGGGGATCTAGAGGCCGTAAAGGCCATTTTTGAAGATACATACCTACTGGGTCATTATCTAAGAGCAAGCATGTACACATTTCACAACCCAGGTCTTAGTTACATGATTTGTAAGGTTAAAAAAGACACATGTCCATCAAGTGCAACCGAGTTCCAGGTCAGTATCTCATTAGGCAGTGAAGCAACAGTAAGGATGACAGCCCTAAAGCTTTTAATGGCAACTCAAATAATTCCGTGACAGGTTACTTTTTCTAAAATGATTCTTTTAATGGTGTATATGAGCCTTGGACTGAGCAAATCTTTTAACCCAGGTAAGTATTAAAGCTGAAATCTAGACTTAACAAATATTGTCTAAATTCAAGAGCCATATGTATTCTCACTTGAATCTTTGTGTGCTTTGTGTATTTCAGATCCCTGCAGTATCCATCATAAAACTTTGTGTATCTTCAGCATCCTCTGCAATGGATCTCTGCACAGGTTATACGCAAAAGCAAGATGTCACTGGTTCTTTTACAAAGCAATAAATTGGTTTGCAAAGGGAGTCGAATGGATTTATATTGTTTGTATCTATTGAGTAAAATAAATGAATGAAAAAAAACTGTCCGGGGCTCAGCTGCATTTAAAAATGTATTAAAGCCAAATGCCAGCTAAAACGTTATATTTTATATTGCATAGTTTGAAGACAGATTCAAATTCATGTCTTTTTTTGTCAAGCGTTTGTGGAAGCGAGTCCTTGTAGATGACCAAGTCGGTGTTCCCCAGGGCGCAGAGTCTAAGCCCCAGCCTGCTTGTTCACCAGAGCCCCTGATGGTGGGGATGGACTTCCAGCCAGCTCGGAGAGGGTTGTGGCCCCCAGGTATGCCAAGCAGGGGATGGGGGGACCGCACGCGTATGCGGAGTACAAGCAGCAGGAGACAACATAAATTATTAAATTACACAAGATGGCCCACGGTCAGAAATGCTAGGGGGGTGTTTCTTAAAGTTATTTCTCAGCAAAACAAAGCATGGAGACGTGGATAGATTTAAGAGTATGTTTTAAATAATAAAAATGATTTTAATAGCGTTTTTGGTTTGTGGTGCTGTGATGCAGTTTAGTTCTACTTTAAGTATTTACAGCAGAAGAGGTTTTAATGCAATGTAACATCTAGTTACAGAACACTCTCCCATCTGCCCTTTTTTTCATATAAATATTGTACTGTGCTGTGGTGCTGATATCTTCCAATGCATTAATGTCTCCACAAGATAATATATAGCAACGCAGTCCTCTGATCCTTGCTAAGGTTGCACTGTGAGGTTTTTGCATGGATATACTCCTGATCACATCTTACATTTGTAGCAGGTTTTCCAGGCCTGTGGCCTGATGTGGGTCTGCCATTGTTACCGGTTACCTCTCCAGCCCAAGTGAGCAGCAACCCTGGGTGTGAGAACTGAGACATGGACAACTCCGGCATCTTGGTTTTGTGGTTTTTTTATTGTAGAAAAGGGGATGGGAGAAGGGAATGAGTGGGATACTCCTTTAGGCTTAACTATTTACACTTGGGACTTAATCCTAGAAAAATGCCCGTTGGCGCTTCCTTGACGCCAGCCGACGCCAGCCAACGCTCATTAACACTAAGAATACACTGTAGCTTGATAGAACTGCTGGATCCTCGACAATAAGTCCAGAAGACCCAAGATTGTAAATTGTAGAATTGCTGACACTGCTGTACTGCAAAGTCACTAAATATTCCCCTACTGCCTTGCACTGTCTTGAGGTAGTACGTTGTAGGGTTCTGTAAAGCTGCAACTGTTAACTGACACACTCTGTACCATTCAGGGCCCAACTGCAGGTGCCCCCTTTAACCTTGAATTGTTCGGGGTTCACTGACTATGTACCCTCCTCTGTACCTTCAGGGTCCTCAACCTAGGTACCCCCTTTCAGCTAGATGGCAATGGATCCCAGAACCTCCTCCGGAGTGGTCCCCTCTGACTCTGGCAGACCCCCAGGGGCAATCCGCAGCAATCCGCAGTACTCACGACCTGTGTAGGCTTTCCTCCCTATTTAGTGAACACTGACAATTGTCTTTCAGATGTAATACTCTGGATGAGACACTTGGACATACTCTCCATTTTAATTTTTGACTCGGATGGACCAAGCATGTCTTGAGCCGTCTGGGCGGCGGACTTCCACCCTATCTATGTAGATGGAGCACCCATAATACCACTGAGCTTTGACCTTGTTAAATTTGTCTTTTAGTCCCTCCTCCGGGGAGTCCCAGTAAGGTTTTGGGACAAACAGGTAATCCCAGATGAGTTCATCGCACCAAAAATCCCTGTACTTTTCCACTAACAACATCACGTCCCTTGGTGCATAAGGGTAGTCATACCCGTACTCCAATGCAAACTTTTTTCTGAATCCATCGCTGCATTATAGACAACCGGGGAAGGGTCCCCCGGTTACCTCTCCCTGGTGGAGAAAAGGGGGTGCATATCCTTTGTATAATTTCCTCATATGCTGTGTTCTTGTTCCTGGCCCTAGCAATGTTCCCGGGTGGGGTGAGGTCTGGGACCCTTGTAACGTAGGCGTCGCAGAACCCCAATTTCTGGGCCAGGTCCCCCCTTTCAATGGCTTATTTAGCCTACTGGTCCAAGGGTGAAGTCACTGCGGGACCTGGGGAGCTGCTACCAGTCTCTGACCCCCATTCCCACTCGGTCTCATCAATTGATCCCCAATCATCCATGCCTTCCTCGAAGGACCCGTGCTTCATGTAGAAGGATGGGGAATCAATTCTAACAGGGCATCTCTCACCCTCACTGCTGATGCTGGAAGAGGACACTTGGGTGACTTCTGTCTTGACAGGCTGTGGGACATTAATAGGAGCGGATCATGTTAGGGCCCTTACTGTAGACACCTCTGGCCACTCTCCTACAGTTTGGGTGGACACGGAACCCCTCCCTATGGAGCTCTGCGACTGAACTCCCTTCCCCCAGACGGCAGGCCCACCGACTGCTGGCAGGGCCTCCAGCTGCATCATCAGCCTGAACATGCCCCTTCCTGCTCTGCGGAGGAACTTTGACTCGTTCCCCGTCACCTCCTGGGTGAGGCCGGTCTCCCACATAACAGTCAGCTTCCTGGGACGGCCCTCACCCTTCTCAGCCCGAAGCAGTAGATCACCGCATTGTCCACATTGAACCCATGCCTGCACTTTAAGAGTAATGGTGGCATATTGGGGACATACCACTCCAAGAAACTCTCGACCTCCTCCGGCGCACAATGTGAGTCCGCAGTCTGGCACCATCGGGATACCGGTATCCCAGACTAGGGGGGATTGGGCTGCTGGATCTGCTCCTGGCTCTGCTCCACAGGGTTTTCGCCCATGGTGGCAGTAATAGCAGGAACACTCTTCGCTCCTCTCATGAACGACATGCCTCCCTTTCCTACATGTGTCTCCCGCACGGCCGCGCCCAAAGGAGGGGATATTAATAGAGTCCCCTGGATCACTCCAGATTGCCCGGATGTTCCCGCTGTCTCCGCCCTTTCACCATATTGAGCGGTTACTCCTCCCACTGGGCAGACCTGCACTTGGCACGCTTTCCTGGGAGGTGCTGTAACTCTTCCCCTGCCATGCTGCTTCGCTGCAAACACTCGGGAAGTAACTGCAAAGCTGATTGTATCACTTGCTAGACATACATCTGCCCATCTTAATTGCACTAGTGCCTCCACTGCTCTTTTCCTGACTGAAGCCAGCTGTCCCTTCTTGCTTGGCAAGAGTAGCATCCCGCTGCTGATCACACGGCTGATACTCCTCTTTCTTGCCACACACGTGCAATCCTCATCTTCCATACTGGCTCCGGGACTAGCCCCACTGCCCTTCTCGGCATGGCTGACTACGATCCCCACATTATGCATGCAGCAACCATAAAGAATAAATGTCCCGCTGTAAAATGCATGATCAACATCTTTCCACATAGCGTGCACCACCACCCGACCCCTGGCACCTCTTTTCCCGTGCCCCTAGCCTCCATTTTCACCGTCCACACTAGGACCTCTGGTGTCCTCTTCTCTGTCCTCCCTGGGACCCCGATGCCATCTTCACTGCCCACCCAGGGACTTCTCACTGTTAAGCAGTTGCAGCATTTATACACTCGGACACATTTGCCCCCTGCTCTCCATTTTCTGATAGCAGAATACATTTCATAATCCATATGAAAAGTCTTTGTCACATCACAATTTTTCTTAGAACATTTTCGTTTCCACAAACATCCTTCCATGTGGGCTTCCAACTTCATCCCACTCTCCCTGCCTCCCATGGTTGCTGTCTCACACCCGGCCTGACGTTTGTGTTTTTTTTAATTGTAGACAAAGGGATGGGAGAAGGGAATGAGTGGGATACTCCTTTAGGCTTAACTAATTACACTTGGGACTTAATCCTAAAAAAATGCCCTTTGGCACTTCCTTGATGCCAGCCGACGCCAGCCAACGCTCATTAACACTAAGAACACACTGTAGCTTGATAGAAGTGCTGGATCCTCGACAATAAGTCCAGAAGACCCATGACTATAAATTGTAAAATTGCTGACACTGCTGTACTGCAAAGTCACTGAATACTCCCCTCATGCCTTGCACTGGCTTGAGGATTCTGTAAAGCTGCAACTGTTAACCGACACACTCTGTACCATTCAGGGCCCAACTGCAGGTGCCCCCTTTAACCTTGAATTCTTTGGGGTTCACTGACTATGTACCCCCCCTGTACCTTCAGGGTCCTCAACCTAGGTAACCCCTTTCAGCTAGCTGGCACTGGATCCCAGAACCTCCTCCGGAGTGGTCCCCTCTGACTCTGGCAGACCCCCAGGGTCTGCCAGAGTGTAGGCTTTCCTGGACTGGACCCCTCTCATGCTCTGCAGGCTCTCGGCACACCGTATCTCCTCAGCTCAGCTCAGCACTCTCTGGATTCTCAGGCGACACCCCGAGACATCCACTTCCTCGGGCAGGAGGAGAGACAGCCGTATTCTCCCTCCTGGGACACTGCTCCCGCCAAAAACACCCTGTCACACACTTCCCCCAAACTTATACCCACGCCCCGAAAACTTTGCAGCATAATCTGCCTTCTGGGGTAGTTACAAGCTTGGATGTGTCCCCTGATTGGGCTTCCCACAATGCCCTATGAGAAGCCTCTCACAGGAGCCAATGGGGATACTTCTCCCCATAGCAGGCACATTTTGAAGCCCTGACACCCTAACTAAATAAATCGCAGCCCTGCTGTTAGGCAGACAAGGCCCACTATGCATTTACCTAGCACCTACCTGTAGGGTGCTACACAATTATGGTCTTTACTGCACACGTTTATGACCATCTGGCCACTATGTCTGAGCTCCTCCTTCATTTATAGGATCACCTCCCAGAAATACAGGAAATTACACAAACAGGGAAAGGCATTACACAGCACATGGATGTAGCCGGGAGCGGACTACCATTATCTGACACTGCAGACTTATTCTCTGCTCTCAGACTGTCTCTATGCTCCCCTAGTGTTGGTCTCAGATTTCATACATCATACTCCTGAGACTGGAAGAAAAGCACAGTGGGAACTGTAGTCTTCTAAAAGGATATTACTGCACTGCTGAACTGTCTAAAAGCTACACCTCCCAACAGGCCATTTGCTCCAGGAGAGAATTGTGGGAGAGACTATAAACGGATCTGCTAAACGGGCTCTCTTGCTCTTGGGACTCACTGAAACAGCAGAGCACAGCCATCTCAGTGTCTCACAGCGTGGAGGGTTGCCGTTGCCTGTTCTTCCAGAATTCATAACAGGGACATCAGTATTGGTGAGAGAGCACCTGCTTAGAATCCAGTTACCAGTTGCTACAGTTTCTCTTGAACACTGAATACAGACACTCTACACTTAGTGGATCATCATTAACAGAACCAGCTATCCTGCATTTCCTGTTTTACACTGCACTACACTGGGGAATCATTTGTTCTTTGAGCTCCAACTGCCAGTGAAGATACTAGCAAGGCCTTGCATACAGGACATTGCTATATCATTGCTCCTAAAGGAGACACGTTAATGGTATCTGGATTACCTCATCTCTCATTAGGGTACAGGTACTATAGGCCGGCCCGGGTTTCCCCTTTAGTAAGAGTGTTTTCTCATAGCAATTTACAGCTTTCTGAGAGATTAATTTACTTATTGTAAGATATTGTGTATATTTGGTGTATTTACTTGTTACAATAACTGGTTATTAACTGTTCTTTAGTGTTATTTCAACTGAGCCCTGGCTGTTTAGCCAGGGCCTAGTTGATTAATACTTTTTTAAAGTCTTCTTCTTGAGTAAAGCCAAGCTAAAGAGTTAAAACCTATTTGCATTGTGTCAATGTGTCATTTAAAGGTATACACAACATGTCTGAACCTAGAGTATCAGTAGGGCTGGGCAGTTCACAGGGTCAAAGCGGCACAGAAGAATATACAATTTCAAGCAACTCCCAAGGGGGCAGTGCTACATAAGGTTAAGTCCTGAGACACAAAACATTAACCCTTTTTGACATTAACTGACATGTTTTACACTTTTGGGGGGACCAGTGACATTACTACAGTAATCAGTGCTAAAAATATGCACTGTTACTGTAATAATGACACTGGCAGGGAAGGGGGTAACCCAGTGGTGGTCAAAGGCAAATTGGAAAAAATCTTTTCTACATCATAATTGCGACAATTCATTAGGTAAAGCATATACATCAATATAAATAGAATCATAGCACACTAATGTGAGACTAAAGAGTTAAGAGCTGATTGTGTGAGAGATCTTAATGAATATTACAATAATGATTCAAGATAAACAGAAATTCATATAAAATAAAACAGCATTTGAATGCATGATTGTGACAGAAAAATTGCATCCTAAAATCCTCAATGCGTTTTGTTGAATTCACTCTACTTCCCCAGGAGCAGGTGCAATCTGCATATCTACAGAAAGTGTATAGTCAACAGTATAGTTGGATGATTGGCAAAAAATGTATATATATATTAAAGAAAGAGCATGGGAGGGAAAAGGGGAATCCCCACCAGGTTGAAACAATGCCCTTCACAAATTTTACTTACAAAACAGCTCAGAGATCTGTACGTGGTGCTAAGGACCGAGGGCTGTCTGGGGATGTCTAACCTGGGAACTGAAGGAGTACTATCCATCAGTGTCAGACATATATTAGAGGACTGCAGGTCTCCATTGTGGGAGCCATGAAGGTATAATTATCAATCTACAAAATATTCTGTGAAATATCTGTAATAAAAACAATTATATTAAAATATATCTATTACCTGAAAAGCATATAATGTGTGGCTGCTCATAAGATCCCAGAAACCAGGAGAGGAAAAGAAAAGGAAAAAGGCTTTAGGCACAATGCATTTATGTGTCACATTTATAGTGTAACTATATGATGAGAATTGGAATACTCGGAATACAGAATGGATAATAAGTGCGTGTGAAAGTGTATAATTGACCAAGCACAAAAAGTAGAAGGCAAAATAGTATAGAGAAGATAAAACCATATATAGAACTTGATCCCCAGGTGGGGTCAATGAAAGTAGGTCCCAATATGTGTGAAAAAGGGGAGGTAAGGTGTTTAGTCAATTAACTAAGTAACCACCAAGCCTAGATTGCAAGTTTGGATCAATGGAGTAACAAATTCTTTAGCAGATACAAAATTTCACACATATCATTAGGGTTGAGTTACTAATGAAGGCCTCTTGATCCCTTTAGGGAAAGAGAGCCTTGACTGATGGGGGCATGGCCAGGAGCTAGGATTAAGCAGGAGGCTACATGGGGAAAAAAGGATTGGATGGAGTTTTGGGTCTGGGCCTAAGCTCCGTTAAGAGGACCTTCCCCAGGGAATTCTGGGTCTTTTAAGAAGAAACGTGGTAAAGAGAAGACCACCCCCCCGCCCTGTTTTTTTCTGTTGGTCTGTCACAGCTTTAGTGGCGGTTTTTGGCCTTACCAGCAGTTAAAGTTCCTGTAATGGGTTATGCCCTTGTTTGTAAATTGGGGGTAGGCTGTCTGTCATGCACTGATGGTAAGGACAGACCCTCCCCCCTTCCCCTTGTACTGGTTTTGGTATTGGAAACTAAATAAAGCTGTGACCTTGCCTTTTCCAACTTAATTGTGGTTTTTTATATGGGGAAGGGGAAGGAGGGGTTTGTTACTATGTTATCTTTGTTTCTGGGCCTATGCGCCTCAGCATTCAAGACTGTGTACTATGCAAAGGAAGTTGCAATAACACATCACTCTGATCCTATGCAATGCACACAAGTGGGGGCACATTGTACAGAGCAAAACGCACCCCAGCTGGTGTGAACAAGCAATAAGAAACTTTCAAGCTACTGATAAGAGTAAGGCCCCCTACTCATGTATGAACCGTTCGTCCGCTTTTCATCCTTCCATTGACAGATGAAAAATGGACATCAATGCATTCCTATGGAAAAATGAATGTAAATGGATGATCATTCATTTACATCTGTTTTCACCCGCTTCCGTCAATATCCATTTTTTTTGAAAAGATGAAAGCCCTAATTTTCATCCGTTAAAAAAATTGACCCCCATCAATTCAAACTGTTACTGCTTATAACCACTGCAGCCAAACAAACTATAGCAATAGCTTGGAAATCCTCCACGCTATATATCTTGGCAATGACTTACAGGGTCATGCAAGCCATGATCCATGCTAAAACGGAAGCGGCCCCATTAGACAAACTGTCCCCTTACGAAAAACTCTGGAGGCTTTGGATTGACAACTGCCTACCTCCAGGCTTTGACGACTCCCTTGTACTTTCTTAAACTATGGTCAAAACTATTATACCCTACAAGCCCGCCAAAGCCCACTATGGTGAACCGGAACTCTCTCCGGGCACCCACTATACCCTCCCCTGCCCTATGCCTGCCCCTCCCCTAGTTCCCTCCTTACCCCCCTTTGCCTCCCCTTCTTCTCCCTGTCACCCTCTACAGCCCTGTACCTACTCTGTGTATCCAATGTGACTGGGCTCCTTACCCATGATATATTTAAGTCTACAACTATACCCCGCAATCTTACCCACTCCTAAAACTTGTGGTTATCCTATGTTATTGACGTTCCTGTTGCAACACACTTTAATCGATTTTATTGTTACCTGCTTGCTTATTAGTTATTATGTGTTTCTCATGTGTTTTTTGAGAACTGTTCATACTCTATGTATATCCTTTGATGATATTCTATTGTACCACTTCTCACTTTTCTCAAAATAAAATTATTTGAAAAAAAAAAAAGAAGAAAAAATGGACCAGACGAAAAACGGTTGAAAACAGATGACAAAGGATGAAAAACGAATGACAACGGAAGAAAAATGGATGTAAAAGTGATGACAAAGGACAAAAACGGATGACACCCTTTTCTAATGTGTACTTTGTTCAATAAAACTTTTTGAAAAAAAAAAAGAAAAACTGATGGCAACAGATGAAAAACGGATGTGAAACTGATGTTGACTGAAAAAAACCGATAAGAAAAAAACGTGACTGAGCTGATGAAATGAACCCGTATGTGTGAAAGGGGCCTAAAATGTATGCATAGTATGGTACGAATGAACTATTACAGGTTGAGTCCACTTCACTCCTGGAATACAAACATTTAGCTAATAAAGTAAAAGAAAACAGTAGGCAGTGACCTCAGATGCCTGGGTTCCCATAAGATAAATGTTACGGAGCAAACAATTAACAGTAGATGTCATTAGAAATATTGCAGAGGAGGGGGCTGAGTATGTAACACCTTTATTCACCAGGCAGAAGTGACCTTCAAATGACCTGCATTAAGAGCACGTCTGCTTGTACTGCGTGTTTCCGAACCGTCACTGTAGGAAGCACGAGCTAACAGAAAAGAGACTTAATATTTCACGCAGATCTTCTTTTTTTTTATTTTGCCATTTTCTTTCATTTTTCACTGTCCTTCTTTGCAGAGCTTTGAGAAAAAAAAGTTTCGTCTGTGCCTTTGATTTAGTTTTAAAGAATATACAGCGGCATTTAATTAAAAGTACCCAGGCCAAAGTGAGATTAATTATCTCCCTGCCCCTGGAGGCTCTTCTTTGTGTACCTTGGAAAGAGGTTTTCTTTTCTTTTTTTAATGTGGTCTCAGAGATTTCTCTAGACAACAATTGAAAGTTCACCAAGGAGAGTCAGAAACATAATTCATTTGCAGAGGGAGCCGTATACAGGGCCTACTGCCAGGGAGGAGGTGGTGACCACATAAAAAAGCAGTTGCACAAAATAAATCATTTAAAACAGAGGCACGGGTCTTAGAAATGCCAGCATATTTTTTTTTTATCTGTGTCTTTCACATAACATAATATGACATAACGGGTACGATTTGGATCTGTTGAGAGAAAAAACACACAAAAACAGATAAACTTTATATATATACTGTATATATGGGAGCTGTTTTACTTGCCAAAAGATTTGTATTTCTTACATAGCTACATGGTAGGTGAGGTTGAATAAAGACAATAGTCCATCTAGTTCAACCTGTGTAGGTGTGTGTGGCCGTAATCATCTTGCATACCCCTGAATGTTCTGATTCTTGAGATGTTCGTCTAAGAGTCTTTTGAAAGCCACCATACTTCCTGCAGAAACCACCTCTTGTGGTAGAGAATTCCACAATCTTGTAGCCCTAAAAGTAAAGAACTCCCCACGTTGCCTGAGGTTAAAACGCTTCTCCTCTAATCGCATTGTATGCCCTCGAGTCCTCATGCAATCCTTCCGACTGAATAGATTTTTTTCTATGCTGAGATCACCATTGAGATTTCTGTCCATTCATTCTTGAGATTTGCACAGCTATTCCACAAAGCACAACCCTGTCTGGGTGGGCAGGAAACCTGTTTTTCCCTGCTGAAGTTAAAGCCAAAGAAAAGCCTAAGCGTCCTTTCACACGGGCTTTCTGCCCGGCGCACTCTGTTTTGCTCAGCGGGGATCAATCCGCTGATCCCTGAGTAGGCGAATGACAGGTCCGTCCCCGCTCACTGTGCTGAGAGGGATCTGTTAGAGCATCACTCTCCTCTATAGGAGTTCGGATGAAAATGGACCGCCTCTCTGTTTTCATCTGATCCCATCCGATCCTCCAGACGGATGGAAAATAGGGTTTTAATCCATCTGGATTTCACGTACAGGATCGGATCGGATAGTGGTGGGTGTCAGCGGACATGTCACAGCTGATATCCGCTGCTCCATAGGGGGTACATGGAGTGTGCAATCAGGTCCACCTGAAAAACTAACAGGTGGACCTGATTGGAAAGCCCGCGTGAAAGAACCCTGAGTCTCCATTCACACTGGTACGACTTGTCAGGCGACTTGGTCAGCCTAAAAAGTCACGCACCGTCGCGTCCCATAGTGTAGTACAGGACCGGTTCTAATAGGAGCGACACAAGTCGCTCCGACTTAGAAAAAGGGTCCTGTACTACTTCGGGGCGACCTGGAGCGACTTGCATAGACATTCATTTTATGAAGTCCGTGCAAGTCGCGCCGAAGTCATGCTGCACGCGACTTCACATGTCGCCCCGAAGTCCGATCCGACCTAGTGTGAACGGAGTCTTAGGCCCCTTTCACACAGGTGAACTGTTCAGATCCGCCTGTTCGTTTTTGGCGGACCTGAACGGTCCCACAATGCATTCCTATGGGGCATCGGATATCAGCGGAGACATGTCCGCTGACATCCGACCCGATCCGATCCGTCAAATCTGGACAGATGGAAACCCTATTTTCCATCCTTCCAGCGGATCGGATCAGATGGGATCGGATGAGAACGGACCTACGGTCCGTTCCCATCCAATTTCCCCTATAGAGATGCATGGGGAACTGACAGCTGTGTCTCCGCACACAGCGCGGAGACACAGCTGTCATCCTCCTGCTCAGCGGGGGATCGGCGGATCGATCCCCCGCTGAGAAAAGGGGAGTTCGTTTGACGGACACAGTGTGTGTGAAAGAGCCCTAAGGCCCTTTTCGAATGGGCATTAGATTTTAGCGTTTAGATGCAGATAAAGGAACTTATTTACCACAGCGAAATGCTGACAATGCATCACTATGGCCCTGTTCACACACAGCGTTTAGCAACGTTTTCATAACATACAATTTTTTGCATTTAGGAAAAATAAAGTTGACAGCGTCCAGGAGAGATGTACCGCAGCTATTTGTATATAAACGCAGTTAATCGCAGAACAACGAAGAAATAAGTAAACAGTTGCTACACAAAAGGCAATAATTTTCTACCGCAGCTAAAAGCAGTCGCATGTAAATGCAAATAATCCCATATAAACAAAATGTACAAACGTGAGTGATCTCGGTGCCAGGAGTGTTTGGAATTTCAAAGTTACAAAACATGCTTGTACCAACGGCAGAACAACACTAAGGCTGGCTATATATGATAACATTTTCTTACAATTTTCTGTACAATTTTCTTGAAATTTACCTTCAACTATGTAGTACAAAGGCCTGCATAATTAGATACAAGTGAGTGTTGTTTAGCTTTGACCTCATATTATGTGGTTTGTGGTAAATCTAGGAGAAAATTGTACAAGGAAATTGAACATGTATGGCCAGCCTAACTGTTCTTGAAAAAATCCTCTCCCTCCTAATCCTATGTATTTTACATAACCTGTGTAAAAAAGATCTGTGTACTTACCTCTTTTTGATCCTGTCTGGTCTGGTCACATGATCGAGCAGCTTCGGCTCCACTGTGTCAGCGAGCGGCTGCTCCAGGGGAGAGGAGGGAGCACCAACAATGGCTGGGCATGTGTCATGTAATGTCACAGCTCCAGAATTAGCTTTTGTTGTTGAGCAGGATCACATGACCAGACTGGATCAGGTTAAAGAAAAAAGGTAAGTTCGGGGGCGTGTCCTGGACATGGCGGAGTGAGGTCGCACATCTTTGGAGCTCCCGCCGTCTCTCCCTGTCCACCACGATTTGACTGCCAGCTACCACCCCGGAAAGAGCACCGGCCGTAGGAGAGGACCCAGGAAGCCTCTCCGTACCTCGCCCGGCTCGGAACTACACAGATACTTCCCGGGGACCCGATCCTCTATGGCTCGCGCGGGACAGGCTCGGACACGTGTGATCTCCCTGGGCCCCATGGCGTCGGCCCCGACTTCCCCGGCTACACCCCGGCCGCTGGACTTGGGGTCCCCGCACCGGCCACCCGCTGCTCCCCCCATGACTTTTACACTGCCGCCTGGGGATACAGGAGATCTACGGGCGTTGATCCAGGCCTTACCCACGAAGAGGGACTTTGAGGCCTTGGCCCTGAGGCTTGAGGAGGCCCACGCCAGGGATATCCAGGCGGTTTGCTCGGACGTCCAGGTTCTTACTGACCGGGTGATAGAGGGGGAATCTTCGGTCCAGTCGTTGGAAGCGCGGGTGGCCCTGCTGGAGACCGCTCGGGAGGCGCAGGAGATACATGTCACTGAATTGAAGCTGCGTTTGGAGGAGATGGAGGACCGCAGTCGAAGAAACAACTTACGGTTGCGTGGGTTACCTAAAGCCACAGAGCGGGATTCGCTGCAGCCCACGGTCCACGCCATTTGTCACTGTCTGGTCCCGGACATCCCTCCCGCATCGCTGGAGTTTGACCGTGTGCACCGGGCCTTGGGACCCCGGTCCTCCAATGCTGATCGGCCGCGCGATGTCATTTGCCGGCTGCACCGCTACACACACAAGGATGCCATCATCAGACAAGCATGGGAGGCAGGGGAGGTCGACTTCGATGGAGCCAAGGTGAAGACCCTTCCGGACCTGTCGCGGGCCACCCTACAGCATAGAGCCCTGCTGAGGCCCCTCCTGGATCGTATTCGGCAGCTGGGCTGCACATATCGGTGGGGCTTCCCCTTCGCCCTGACGATTCGGAAGGGCCAAGCTGCGATGACACTGCGCCACCCGGATGATCTGCAGGCGCTCTTTACCTTCCTGGGGGTCCCCCCATTTGAGGTCCCCAACTGGCCACAACATCTCCCGCCTCCGGGACGCAGGGCGCCTTATACACCCGGGCGGGAGAGAGGCCTTCCCCCACGTACACAGAGGGGCCGCCGCAGACTGATTCCTGAGTCGGCGACGGCGGTGAGGGAGGACTGACGCCTCCCGATTCTGGACTGCTGAGCCTTCCCCTGAGGTGAGACTTTTCCCCTTCTTTGACTGAGCCGCTGTGCTGGATCCCCCCTCTTCCCCCTACCCGACTATTCTGATGCCCTGTGAGGGGCGACTGGACTCTGATGCCTTTCCGTGTGCCCCGTGGACATGGATCCGCCTGTACCCTCGTTGCCCACGCTTCTGTCTCCACCACGGGGGACTGTCCCCGCTCCCTCACTGGCTCCTCTGCATGTCGTGCCCATGTCTCCCTCCCGTGACTGTCATTCATGCGGCTATGCCGTTCACGGACTGAGCCGCTGTCTGCCCCCCCCCCCGGACTTTTTCGGTTGCGGTTGTCCCCCCACTTGTCACTACCCGTCCTGGACCGGACCGCCGCTGTGGGGGCTGAGGTCCTCAGGCTGCCGCTCCTGGACTTTGTGCTGTCCCGGTCTCACCTGGCTCCCCCTCGCCGGCCCTGTCCCCAGTGACTTTGTGATGCCCCGGTATCTACTGGTTCCCCCTCACCAGCCTTATCCACAGTGTCTTTGCCATGCATGCTTGGAAATAAGGGGGGAACATGATCCTTGACTACCCCCCATGCGACTTTGATGTAATGCAGTGCACGGGTGTGGGATGTGGGGGAGGGGGTACTGGAACTAGTTCGGTCATAGTTACTGTGTTTTATGGCTACACCGGGTTACTTTTGGTCTGGGCGGGGGGGGGGGGGGGCTGGGTGGGGGGGTTTGTGGGGGGATGGGCCCGCCCTCCTGGATAGCGTTCCCTATGTTGGACGATGGGATCTATGGGAGGGAAGACCGGGGGGATCAATGGGGGGTGTCTGCTGTGGGCTGCGGGTGGGGCTCTGATTTGGGGGGAGGGGTGTTTGGGACCACGGGGGGTCTGGCTGGATTGTATCTCACAGAGTTATCATTTGTCTTAATCTCGGGGGGCGTACAATCGGCAGTCCTGCACCTCCGAGCCCACTGTGCTGAAGACACCGGCCCACCCTTGGGTGCAAGGCTTTTTCGGGTGTAGCCGGCGGGGGCCTTCCCCCCCGGTTCCAGTGGCCTGGAGAGTGCGGTTCCATGCGATTGGACCCCGGGCTCATACGACAGCCGCCGTCCTTGCCCTTTCCTGGTTTTACGGGGTGGACGGTGGCTGTCAAGGGTTGTGCTCATTGCAATACAGTTCAGTTTTGAATGTTTTTCCTTTTTTCTTTTTCTTCTGATTTTGCACTTTACTAGTTGGCAGTCTTTTTCTTATTTATGTTGGGGGGGCGGGCGGGGTGAGGGGGGGTTTCGCCTATCCTGGTACGCACCACCGGATGGGGGGAGTTCTGGCTCATGGGCTTGACTCTCCCGCTTCCGTTTTTAGTTCTCAGGTCTTCGTCCCCAATAGGCCTGCGTTCCTTCGGTGTGACTCCCCCCCCCTTTTTTAGAGGAGGAGTCCCGGGACGTCTTAAAGTTTGGTTTTTTCCACTACCACTTCTACGTATCCTCTTTTGTTGTCTGTTTTCTCTTTCCCCTTGTTCCCTCTATCTTAACCTACCGGTTCTTGTCCCTCTATCGCTCCTACCAGTTTCCCTCCCTCCCTCCCCCAGTGCCCTCTCCCCCGCCAACCCCGAGCCTCTGCTCGGATCTCCTACCTCACATTCCTTTTCTCCTGGCCCTCCTCCTTCTCTATTCTTAGGTCTCTCCTCTTTTCGCTTGGCCTCATGGATCCCGTGCGGGTGACCACGCTTAATGCCAGAGGGCTTAATGTGCCCGAGAAACTATGTGTCCTGCTGGGTGAGCTGAAATGACTACATGCAGATGTCGCCTTCATACAGGAGACACACTTCAGGGAGGGTGCGTTCCCCCTCCTGCAGAACAGGTTTTACCCCTGCGTCTATCATGCCCCCAATGCCAAGTCCAAGTCCCGGGGGGTCTCCATTATGATCTCTAACCGGCTCCCTTGGACCTTGCTGGCCCGCAAAGTGGACCTGCGGGGGCAGGTTTTTATTCCTGAAGGGACTCCTGGGTGAGGTCAAGGTCACGCTCGCCACGATTTATGCCCCTAATGTACATCAAGAGGTTTTCCTCCGCAAGTCGCTGACGTCCTTGTTGGACTTCGCAGAAGGCAAACTCATTCTGGGAGGTGACTGCAATATCCCACTGGATCCACGCTTGGACACCTCTACGGGCCTCTCGTCGGTCCCTCGGGGTGCTCGCAGACAGATCCATACACTACTGCACGACCTTCAACTGGTAGACGTGTGGCGGATTTTACACGCAGGTGAACGAGATTACTCGTATTTTTCCAAGCCGCACCAGGTCCACTCGCGCATTGACTTGTTCCTCCTTCCGCACAGACTGCTCCAGTCGGTCGAAGGGGTGGAATTGGGCACTATAACTTGGTCGGACCATGCCCCAGTAACCCTGACGGTCAACCTCAGTGGCACGAACAGGGTTTCGGATTGGCACTGGAGGTTGAACGAGAGCCTCTTACAAGTGCCGGAGGTGCTCGCTGACGTCACTCAACATCTGCAGCTGTATTTTCAGACGAACGTGGAGCCGGACAGTGACCCAGGCGTGCTTTGGGAAGCGCATAAAGCGGTGATCCGGGGGGTCCTCATCCGACATGGGGCGTGCCTCAAGAGGGAAAGGGAAGCCGCACTGATCGACTTATTGGCGAAGGTGGCGAGCCTGGAGGACCGACACAAGAGGGGTCTTGACCCTGGGGTGGGAGAGGAGCTGACGCGTCTCAGGGATCAGATTGCGGACCTTTTGCGCTATCGGGCCAAGGCGGCGATCCAACGTGGTGGGAAGATTAGTTATGAATCTGGGGACAAGTGCGGCAGGGTACTGGCTCGGTCCCTCCGGGAGCAACAAGCAGCTTCATACGTTCCCCACCTGATCGCTGCTAATGGCTCTAAGGTCCACTTGCCTAAAGACACAGCACAGTGCTTCGGAGCATTCTACGCTAATCTTTACGGCTTACCTCAGCAGCCATCTCGCCTGCTCTCACTTTCGTCCTATCTGGACGAGATCTCCCTGCCGCGACTCTCCTCATCTGACAGGGAAGCTCTGGACTCCCCTTTTACACAAGAAGAACTGGTGGCGGTCATAGCCTCGGCAAAAAAGGGCAAGGCACCTGGCCCGGACGGCTTTACGGTCGCCTACTACCAGGCACTTCATACTTTGTTGGCACCCCACCTGTTACGACTCTTTAATGCGGTGGGGCGCACCTGCGAGTTCCGCGAGGAAACGCTGAGTGCTCACATCTCAGTCATCCCCAAAGAAGGGAAAGACCCCTCGGCGTGCGGCAGTTACCGCCCGATCTCGCTGCTCAATGCGGACTTGAAGTTTTTCACGAAGCTTCTTGCCCTCCGCCTCCAGTTCTTTTTGCCGAACCTGATCCACTGGGACCAGGTGGGCTTTGTTTCCACACGGGAAGCGAGGGACAACACGACCAAGGTCATTGACCTGATCCATCGAGCTCGTGTTGGCCACACGCCTTCTATCTTCCTGAGTACCGACGCCGAGAAGGCGTTCGATAGGGTTAATTGGCCCTACATGTTCAAGGTCCTGCGCCGCTTCGGTCTTGGTCAACAGATGATGGCCTGGATTCAGGGGGTCTATACCAATCCGGGGGCAAGGGTGAAGGCCTTTCGGACCCGATCCGCATCTTTAACGGAACCCGTCAGGGCTGCCCCCTCTCGCCCTTGCTATTTGCCCTCTCCCTTGAACCCTTCCTGGCTCGGGTTCGCGCGAACCCGGACATCTCTGGGATACAGGTGGGAGCTTCCATTTGCAAGGTGTCTGCCTATGCGGATGACCTTCTCTTTTCACTCGCCCAACCCTTGATCTCGTTGCCCTGTCTCCTGAAGGAATTTGAGACGTACGGGGCCTTGTCCAATCTGAAAATCAATTTTTCCAAGTCGGAGATCATGGGGGTGGCCCTACCACCGGACCTGCGAGATTTACTGGCCAGGGACTTTCCATTTCGATGGGCCATGGAAGGTCTCCGATACTTGGGCACCTGGCTCTCCCAGCGGACTTGTTCAGATTGAACTTCCCACCTCTCCTTTCGTTGATTCGCACTCTGCTTGACAAATGGTCTAAAGGCTTCCACTCGTGGTTTGGCCGTTGCAACATTTTGAAAATGTCAGTCCTACCGAAACTCCTCTATTTATTTCAGACACTCCCAGTCCACATCCTGGCGTCCTTCTTCGGCAGGGTCGACTCCGTCTTCACGCGTTTCGTCTGGGCCGGGAAGAGGCCTCGCTTGGCCCGCAGACTCCTTGTCCTACCTAAATGACACGGCGGTGTTGCCCTCCCCGATGTCCGCCGCTATTATCAGGCGGCACATCTGGCCAGATGGGTGGACTGGGCGAGACACGCTGACCTGAAGCAGTGGGTAAGTCTGGAGGCTTCCTTGTTTCCATTCTGCCTGTCCAGGGCACCCCTGATTCTGAAGGACCTTCCGGCAGAAGCTAGACGTCATCCCACCGTGGGCCCGACACTTAGGACATGTGCTGTGGTGGTGGCCTCCAAGGGTCTAGCGGACAGTCACTCCACGCTGTTCCCGGTTTTAGGGAACCCGCGGTTCCCCCGGGTTGCGCGGGGGATAGATTTGCTGCTTTGTTAGCGGAAGGAGCCTTCCATGTCTCGCACTTCTGCGAGGGTCACGAGTGGGTGTCTCTATCCCAGCTGACGTCGTTAACGGGACGCTTCCGCTTGACCCGATGGCAGGCGCTACAGCTTCTCCACTTTCTGCGGGGACTGGGGCCCCCAACACGGTTCGGAAGAGACCACACCTCGCTGGAACAATTACTGGTAACAAGGGGAGCACTGCCCCATGCCCTCTCACAGATGTACGAACTCCTCTCCATGCCGCCGGAGGACTTTGTCCTCCCGGGCATTTCCAAATGGGAAAGGGAGCTTCAGAAGACATTTACTGACTCGGAGAGACGCAACATTATCCGATTTTCTCTAAAATCATCAATCTGCACCCGCGTCCAGGAAAGCAACTACAAAATTCTTATGCACTGGTACTATACTCCAGATAAACTGAGCCGCATCTTCCCGGAGGCGACTGATAGGTGCTGGCGTTGTCTGCAGGAGAGAGGCACCCTATCCCACGTTTTCTGGCACTGTCCCCTGATCCGGGGATTCTGGTCGGAGGTTCGTAGGATCTCCCAGCTGATGACGGAACGCATCATCCCGGATGACCCAGCCTTCTTCTTGCTGCACTGCACTGGCATTGCCCCTAAGCGATACAAACGCTCGGTGCTCAGGCATCTGACGGATGCAGCTAAATCCTGTATAGCCCTCTGTTGGAAGAGCACGTCTCCCCCTACGATTTCTCTCTGGCTGCGTAGAGTCAAGTGGCTTAATGAGCTGGAGGACCTGGTTCTTTCGGCTCAAGGTAGGAAGGAGCAATACTCCAACACATGGGCGTGCTGGAACTCTTTTATCCTGTCTGCAGAGGGCATGGCTCTGAGCTGGGTCACCGGTTCACCTACGGACTGATCTGCGATGTGGTCGCCCGCACGGGACGACTCTAACCGTCTACTACAGGCCGAGCTTCACCCTCACCTCCACCCACTACTACGTCTGTCTACTCCATTCTCTCCTTTGCCCCTCTGACACCTCCCACCCCTCCATGTGCCCCCCCCTCTCCTGTCTCCCCCCCCCTGTCCCACCAATCCTCCCTGACTACTCTCCATATTCTGGGTTTTACCTGATTGACCTTTGTCTGGTACTTATGAAGTGGTTGTCCCTATTGCATACTTGTGCATTACTTCTTTTTACATGTCATTTGTCCCGTGGTTTGATATCATGGGATTTACTGTTACACTCGTTGATACCATGTCATTGTTATGGAGCTCTAATCATATGTTACAGATCTGACAAAGTGATTGTTGACGTTAGCCTCAGATGCTTCATGTACGCTACATATTGGACTTGTGTTCTAATGCATATTTTGTGTGATGGTTATGTTACATTTGATCAATAAAAGAAATTTGAAAAAAAAAAAAGGTAAGTACACAGATCTTTACACAGGGTATGCAGCATAGGTAGGAAGAAGGGAAGAAACCTGTTTTAAGAATAGTTAGTGATAGGCTTTTCTTCCACTTTAAGTGACACAGATCTTGTCCCTACCCTACCCCAGCATGTGAAAGGTGAAGCATAAATATGATGAGCTCATTTCTTTGTCACTCTTTGTTAGCACATAAGCACTGCAGCAGAACTGACTGGGTTGTTGTGTTGCTTCCCCCTCTACCAGTCTGAGCTCTGCTTTACAGGGCATTGCAACAGGCTTATACCAGTTCAAATTTAAGTACAATACTGCTTTCATGAAAAAAAAAAATATGTTGTATTAATGAACAAAATACTGCATTATTATGTGTCATTTATTTATCTTTTATTGCCAATTTTCCAGAGAAGCCAAAAAAGTGATATATGCAAGATATCTATTGTGGTCGGCAGGCTACGCACCCCCTCGTCACTGGTATAAATGTTCATTTGTGTCATCCTTTTGTGACAGATCAGGATTCGTGTGGAATACAAAATATTCATTTTTACATATTATTTGGGAACAAATATGAAGCTGAAGGGGAAAATGGTGACTTTATGTCCTCCTTTCCCCTGTGTTCAATGATAGCATCCTGATTTTTATAGTTTAGTTGGATTCTATATCTTGTATGCTGGAAGGCTTCATTAAATATAAATACTCTTCAAAGCAGTTCTGACACATTGTTCAAAATAATAACCACTTCCTGATTACAAAGTTTCAGTGACTTGTCATTCAATGGCCTGCTGTCAGTTATACATATGGAGCTACCATGAGTAATACCATATACTATATATAGACAGATAGGACGTACTCTATATGCTGCTATAGAACTTTTGGAGCCACTAATATTCAAAACTACTGTATTTATGTGAATAATAGAGTTGGTCGTTCCAAAAAGCTCAAACTTCCAAACATCTCTATTTACCATTAAAGCGTTACTAAGCCCAATATCCTGCATTCACTATATCTGGTCTCCCACAGTACACAGAACATGGAAATGCAATTATTTTAGTATATATAAACTGCTAAATACCTTTTCTCATCAGCAGTATATAGCAGTCTTGTGACTTCTACCAGTGTCTTGTTAAAGCTTTTAGGAGGAGTTTTTATTCCACTCTGACTGTCCTATGAGGCTGCAGGATCCCTGACCCTCTGTGTGGATTGTGCTGATTGGCCCTGTGCTGATTAAATGCACCCTGTTGGAATTATACTTTATTTAACCACTTTAAGACCGGAAGGATTTGCCCCCTTAATGACCAGGCCATAATTTGCGTTTCGGCACTCTGTTATTTAACGGACAATTGCGCGGTCGTGCGAAGCTGTACCCAAACTAAATTTACGTCCTTTTTTTCCAACAAATAGTGCTTTCTTTTGGTGGTATTTGATTGCCTGTGCAATTTTTATTTTTTGCGTTATTAACAAAAAAAAGGCGACAATTGTGAAAAAAAAACAATATTTTTCACATTCTGCTATATAACTTCCCCACCGCCAAAAATAAATTAAAAATCAAAATTTTTTAATATTTTAGGCCAATTTGTTTTTTGCTACATATGTTTGGTAAAAAAAATTAGCAATAAGCGTATTTTGATTGGTTTGCGCAAAAGTTATCACGTCTACTAACTACGGGAAAGATTTATGTCATTTTTATTGTTTCTTTTTTTTTACTAGTAATGGCCGCGATCTACGACATTGCGGCGGACAGATCGGACCCCTAACTGACATATTTGACACTTTTGGGGGTACCAGTTACATTACTACAGTAAATCAGTGTAATCAATCAAAGCCACCTGACACCTGCATCGGCTTCTCCGCTGACGATCAGGGGCAGGAGCGCGCCGGCGACGGCGCGCGCTCACTCCGTAGCTCCTCCTAGGCGAGCGACGTAGATCTACATCGTTTTGCCTGTACGAGCCACCCTGCCACAGTAAAAAGGCGGCGGGTGTTCGGGAACTGGTTAAATGTTATATAGTTATGCTTAATTGAAAGATTAGAGTTTTGCTTTAACTTTTAATTTTACTGAAAATCTCTCTTTGTAACTTAAACGTTTTTGCTGTTGAGGATGTAAATTTCCTCCCATTGTTTCTGAGTTGTGAGAATATATTTATATATTTTTTTATCCTTTTTATGTTTGTTTACCTTTGTTATGTTTTAACATCAATAAAAATCATTTATACAAAAAAATAATATTTTTGGGTCACACAGTATTTTGCTATTCTGAGATGTTCATTCCTGAGTTTGCTTTCCTGTTATGTATACATCTGTTTCCTAATATGTACTGTATATGTTATGCAACAAATAGATGGCACTCCCAGAAACAATGACAATGGGCTCTGATAAGTCACTTGTCTTGAATCAAATTGGCAAGTTTATTAAAAGGCTAAAATGCTGATAAAATATAATAATATAATAAGATGCCAGCAAATGTCCGACAGTGAGGCAATACCTTTAAAGGAGGAGGACCCAGGAGTGAGATGGAGACGCCTGTCCGAGTGTGGAGCCTTGATGGTGGAAACACTCAAGGGCTGGAAGAGAAACGGGAGAAGGAGAAGGGGGGGGGGGGAGGAGAACTGTATATGTTATGTATATTTTAAGTTGGTATGGGAAAATAATGTCACATCCCCTTTATGAACTGTATATAAGCTGTCCTGACCAGAATGCAGTTGAATACAGACTGAAATTATTTACAGGTTGAAGGGAGGCTGGCCAGCAGAAGTGTACCTACCAAGGGGTATTACCTTTCACACCCTCCCAAGAAAAAAAAAGAACCTCTCTAGCAATACACATCAAACTGAGCATGTGCAGAGTGACTCCAAAGGCTCTGTTTTATTAGGAGATAGATTGGGGACTGTGGAAAAAAGGGAGGATCAGAGAAGACAGGATCAAACAGCCTTTTTACACAATGCAGAGGATTAACCCCCTAAATTCCACAGTGAGTATAACAAGCATGCTTTACTGCATATACAGACTGATTTTACTGTGTGGGTTTAGTAACACTTTAACCACTAGCCGGCCGGGCTATAGCAAAATGACTGCTGGGCAGTGGCTTTCCCACCTTGACTGGGTGTCATATGGCATCCTGTCATCGCGCGCCTCACTGCCGGTACCATGTCACAGCAGGTCACATGACAGTTGTACACAATGGATGGCTTCCTTTCAAGCCATCAGAGGTGTACAAATGTGTGGCTAGCTGTGACTGGTCAATTCGATCACATGGTACAGACAGGGCCAATCACAGCCCATCTGTACCATGTGATTAGCTTTGTCCAACTACAGCTAATCACAACAAAACAGACTGAATGATTCAGTTTCATTCAGTAAAATGTAATACATTGCTATTAGCAAACATAATGTGTAAAAAAAAAGAAAAAAATCATGATCACTCCCCCAGAGTAGTACTATGGTAACATTATATTGCTCTGGTCACATTGTGTTAAAATAAATGTTTTTTTTTTCCGCACAGTCATTGTCCCTGATCACTACCACACCAGTTATGAAATGATGCTGCCCTGCACTGGCGACAGTATGTAAAAAAAAAACAACAAACAAAAAAACAAACATTTTTTTTTTTTTTAATTTCTTCATTTTCCAAAAACTTATGCCAAAAAATTACAACTTCAAAAAACCCGCCATGCCTCTTCTAAATACCTTGAACTGCCTACTTTCCAAAAAAGGGGTCTTTTGGGAATATTTTTACTTTCCTGGCATTCTATGTTTACAAAAGCTTTTATTGGAAAGTCAAAAAACCAAACATTACAAATCCGATACAAGGTCAGGCAAAAAATGGTGTATACAACATCAAGAGATCATTGATATAAAAATACATAACATGACAAGCAGATAATGTAAAAAACATAATGACATCATTGGCAAAAGCATAACAACTTTATAAGGCCTAAAGCCTCGTACACACACACCGATTGTTGGCCGACCGATCGGCCGTCTTTTGTCCAGTGTTGTTGTGTTGGTTGAAATGTGCTCTAGACTGCACAATAATTTTGTCGGCCAACAACAACCAACTGCAGAAGTGATGTTGTGTTCTGGTTTACTTTCCGTGTGTTTTTTCTTCTCTGAGCATGCCCAGTCTTGCTCATCTGACTTTTGTCTGCCGAAATCTGTACTGACTGAGGAACAATCGGCCGTTCTGTTGACGGCCAACAAAAATTTTATAGCATGCACACCAGATTTTGTTCAGCCAAAAAGTCGAAGTCGGTTGTCGGAAGCATCATACTAACAAGCCGACAATCGGCCGATCTGACGTTGGCCGAAAATTTACGGCCAACAATCGGTGCATGTGTACAGGGCTTGAGGTGCAGCTAAAGGACAATTATCCCAAATATCCCACTTTCCATGGAACACATGTATAGAACTATGCAGGGAATGAAAGACTAATTCTGAAAGTCTGAGGACTTCCATCCTGGACAGCACCTGAGACCATAAAACAGTGGGGGATCTCCAGTTCAGAGCAATCATCCATTGGATAGCATCAAACAGGGTGTGGAGTAATCTGGATAATGGAACGGGACATCCGGGATATGTGCGAAAAGAAGACATATCTTAGGAGAAATGGGGATATCTTTATCTGATAATTGCAACATTTTAGGCTTGATTTGTCCTGATATTCCCTCCGAGTGTCTACAGCTCCAAAATATATGCAAAAGAGAACCTTCCTCAGAGCAACCCCTAAAGGTGATGTAGAGGGGTAGAAAGAGTGAATCAAAGTGGGGGTCATGTACCATCTTATAAAAAGCTTAAGGGGGGACTCTCTACTGGTAGTAGAGCGAGTGCATTTACGAAGGTTACGCAGCATTCCCTGCCAGTCTCATAGTGAAATAGTACATTCTAGGTCCCGCTCCCAGCTCAGCATATATTTATGCTTTTCAGGGAGGGGAGACTCGTTGAAATGATGGTACATAATTGAGATCAGACCCCTACCCCTAGAGGAGGAGTAACAAATGACCTCAAACGGAGTGTGTTGGGGACAGAGATTCAAGGAGCCCTGTGAAACAAAAAAAATTCTTATAATATTGTAATTTTCTGCTTCCGTACCAGGAAGCTTATAAATAGAGCGAAGCTGTTCAAAGGAGCAGAAAGTATTATTAATAGAGAGGGCTTTAAGAGATACTAGACCTCTAGATATCCAAGGCTCTAATGAACATCTGCCTAGGGGGAAGGAAGGGGTGTCAAACTCGCCCAAAAAAGTGGTCAGTGGAGGAACCACAGATACCAATTTATACTTATCCTTGAACCTCGTCCACCTCTGGTAGAGATGATTAATAATTTTATTAGATTGAAGTGTATGTCTGGGAATCTTGGCTTTGCACCAAAGCAGAGACTGCAGAAAACAGGGGAAAATGGACGCCTGTTCAAAGGTAAGCCATGGAATATCTTTTTCAGTTGAGTGCCATTGGGCGATTTGGGTAAATTTTGTAGAAAGGTAATAAGACCACAGATCCGGAAAGCCCCAAGCCGTCCAACTGCTGAGGGGCATGAAGGACATGTCTAGGGCACCTGGGTTTCCTACCATTCCAGACAAATCTAGACAACTCCCTCTGCAGAGAGGCAATATCTTTCCTGGCATTCTAGGGCCCCAAGAAATGAGATAGTCCACCAGTAGTTTATGAAGAACGGTTATTTATTTAAAACATTTTAGATCAGAAACTAAGAAAAACACTTTTTTTCAAAATGTTCAGTCATTTTTTTGTTTTTTTAGCAAAAAATAAAAAATCCAGTGGCAAATAAACACCACCAAAAGGAAGCACTATTTGTGTGAACAAAATGCTAAAATGTAGTTTGGGCACATTGTTGCATGACTGCGAAATTGTCAGTTAAAGTGCAACAGCGCTGAAAGATGAAAGTTGGCCTGGACACAGGGGGAGGTTGGGTAAAAGTGCCCAGTATTGAAGTGGTTAGAATATTTTACAGTAAACTGACACTCTGGTTGGAGTGAAATGTATATTTTCATCTATTTTGCTAAATGTAAATGTGTATTTAGGCTATGAAGTATACAAACCAATGTGAATTACAATTGTAATATATATATATATACGCATCTTTAATTCCTGTGAAAAGATGAGGTGCCGTCACGTTTTACAATTTCCTGGTTCAAAGGTTAGTGGGAAACTTGGAACTAAGCACCTGTAGTCATAACTAGGAGAAAATGAAGTAACGGAAAAATAAATGAAAATAGACGTTCGTACCTTCAGGATATTACAGTTTGGAGAGGTCATATTGGTATCTACAAATAACAAGTATAAAATAAACTTCAGCTGACTTTGGTGTTATGCAGTTGTCTGAAGGTCACCTCCTTGGTCCATTCACATTCAAATGTGTTGTTTTTTTTTTGGGCAAACTTTTTAAAATCTAGTCAGTAACAATATACATTTGAACTGAATTGTGTTCTATTCAGGAATGAATAAAAACTTTTTTCCCTGTTGGAGGAAAAGTATGTACATGAAAACTTTTCAGGGGGGACATTCTTATTTCACTGTATTGTATGGGAAATAATTCCTGGGCAAAAGATGATTGGACAATGTAAGCAACAGCAATTCTAACTAATAACAGATGATGTTGCCTGGGTATGAGAATGATTTTAAGAAGTGGACGGATTTTTTTTTTTTTTTTACAGTACAGTACAGTAAACCCCCGCTCCATTGCGTTTTTTTTTTGTAATGTTATGTTACTATATAAATCATTAGAAATGAAATATTTTTGTGTTTTCCATAGCTCTTGCTATGTCTCTCAGTATATTTTATGTGTTTAAATGAGGTTCTATTGTTTTAAAAGTGTGTTTAAAGACCTTAAAATGCTTTTACACGTACAGTGACAGTAAAAAAAAACATGCCTACAATGCATTTTAATAGGGTTTTTCTATTTCGCGGATTTTCACTTTTCGCGGCTGGGTCCGGAACGTAACCCCCGCAATGGAGGGGGGTTTACTGTATTTCTTATTTCTATTGATTCAATTTGTTTCTTGGACCCATAAAAGTCCATAGGGTTACACTGCAGACATACGGACATTGGGTTAAAAACTATGAAGTAAGGGTGTAAAAATTGTGTCTGGTCTCAACAGTGACCAGGGGCCTCCATACTTTCTAAACAAAGGGCCACTTTATTGTTCTTCAGACATTAGGGGGGCTGGACTGTGGTCCCCCAAGAGTAAAAAATGCCCCAATGTCAGTGGGAGAAATCAAAGTCTCTGTCTTGGTGGTCAGAGTAAAGAAAAAGAACATAGCACTTCTGGTCAGTAGGAGTGGGAATAGTGCCCGTCATTGGTATTGGAGGAATAATGCCCCATTGTTAGTGTCATTGGGAGGAATAGTGCCCCAACGTTGGTGTCATTGGGAGGAATAGTGTCCCAGCGTTGGTGTCATTGGCAGGAATAGTGCCCCAATATTGGTGTCATTGGGTGGAATAGTGCCCCATCATTGGTGTCATTTGGAGGAATAGTGCCCCATCATTGGTGTCATTTGGAGGAATAGTGCCCCATCGTTGGTGTCATTTGGAAGAATAGTGCTCCGTCATTAGTGTCTTTGGGAGGAATTGTGCCCCATCAATGGTTTCTTTGGGAGGAATAGTGCCCCATTGTTGGTGTTTTTGGGAGAAATAGTGCCCCATCGTTGGTGTCTTTGGGAGAAATAATGTCCCATCGTTATTGACCTTGCGAGGAATAGTGCCCCATCCTTGGTGTCTTTGGGAGGAATAGTGCCCCATGATTGGTGTCATTGGGAGAAATAATTCTCTATTCTTGGTGTCATTTGGAGGAATAGTACTCCATTGCTGGTGTCATTGGGAGTAATAATCCCCAGAGGGCCAAAGTAAGGAAAGAGAAGGGCCATATTCGGCCAGCGGGCCATAGTTTGGAGATCACTGGGGTAGGGGATGCGTAACTTAGGGGGGTTGGGGGCAAAAGGGTAATAAATCTCTGAAAGTTTCTTTATCTTTTAAACACCAATGTATATGCATTATGTCAGCGCCATACCTTTAATAACAAACCCCAGCTGCTGTATCAATAAATATCCCCTGATATTTAGAGTACGAAATGAATACAAATAATACAGCACTAATTAATTATCCATGAATATTATAATGTGCACTATCCCTTTGATCTAAAGTGCTATAATTAAAAGTGTCTGTGCTCCTAATCTCCTAAGACAATTCTAATTATAGCACGTTAGTTTAAAGGGATAGTGAACATTATAATACTCATGGATAATTAATTAGTGCTGTATTATTTATTTTGTACTTTTAAACATCACCCTTTTGTACAGTAAATGTCACATATTAATACCCAAATCTCTTTTAAAATGTGAAACATAGTGAAAGCAGATTATACATGATTCACAACACAGGAGTATATCATCAACAAAGTAATTTAAACAGAAATAATTCTATATTTTAAAATGTCCAAATCATAGTTCTAAACCCTAGTAATGCTTTCATAAGATCAAAAGAAGACCTCTTAAAATATACAGTATGGAATGAAACAGTTTTGTATCCACAAAGTTACCAAAATATCTTGTAACCAATGAAATATCAATACTAAGTATATGTGCAAACATTTTAGCATAGCAGTGCGTGAAAAGAAGAAAAGACTGACACAAAGGGAAAGAATATAAATACAATTACCTATAAAAAAAAATAGACAACATAGCTGTGATTAGGTTTTCTATACACCGAGAAGCCCTCAGATATTGCATGCTCAGTATGGATGACCTTTAGGGAAGCATTGTTTAGTAATCCAGGCATGTGGCTTAAGATGATATGGGAATTGCCTCTATTATACCTTTCAGGCAACATGTACCATCCATTCCTAACCACTCATAGCAGAAACAAACATGGTTCTTTACTAATCACAACTGTTATAGAAGTATGGATGCATAACATGACCTGCATGACGTCCTCATGGCAAGGTATCCCCCATTAGTGTGCTCCTAAACTGGCCAATTTATGGATTGATCATCCATTTCAGCAGGGACTGTATTAATTTTGATCTATATTTAGCCATTCCTGTTCAACAAATGACAATCTAATGATCAACGTTTGTCTAACAAGATTGCTGGAAAACATTTGTTGATCAGTGGGTGTAGCCACTGATTAGTTTACCCTATGTTTACACCTATGCGCTTTTTGGTGCATTTTGCAGAAACGCGCTACAGTCCATTTAAAATGGTTTCCAATGGTACACGTTCACATCTATGAGTTTTTCTACCGGTGCATTTTTGGAAAGGATCGGAGACTTGCGAGTCACACCAGGAAGGCAAGGGGTTGCATTTTACATAGTTTTTGATTCATTTTGTAGGTTTTTTTTTCTCCATTAACCACTTAAGCCCCGGAAGATTTTACCCCCTTCCTGATCAGGGCTTATTTTGCAATTCGGCACTGCATGACTTTAACGGACAATTGCGCTGTCGTGCGACGCTATAAAAAAAAAAAGAGCGACAATTTTGCAAAAATAACAATATTTTTCACATTTTTTAATATGAAATCCCCCCCAAAAATGTAAAAATCAAAATGTTTTAACATTTTAGGCCAATTTGTTTTCTGCTACATATGTTTGGTAAAAAAAATCGCAAAAAAGCGTATTTTGATTGGTTTGCGCAAAAGTTATTGCATTTACTAACTAAGGGAAAGATTTTTGTCATTTTTATTGTTTTTTTTTTTTTAACGAGCAATGGAGGCGATCTGCGATTTTTTTTGCGGGACTGCGATATTGCGGCGTACAGATCGGACCCTTGAATGACATTTTTGACACTTTTGGGGGTACCAGTGACATTACTACAGTAATAAGTGCTATACATATGCACTGTTACTGTAAAAATTACACTGGGAGGGAAGGGGTTAACTTTATTGGAGAGGGAGGGGTTAAGTGTGTCCCTAGGGGGCGTGTTTCTAACTGTGATTGGATGTGGCTGTGTGTGTAACAGCAGAGATCAACGGTCCTACATAGCAGGACCGTATGATCTGTGCTGTTACACAGGGGAGAATGACAGGCGGCTGTGATTACATTAGCCGCCTGCCTTTCTCCCGGTGTAACCGAAGATCGCGAGTGACCGGCGGACATCGGGTCCGCCGGTTACTCGCGCGGGGGGTCTGTGAGCGAGCAGGAGCGCGCTTCCAGCGGCGCGCGCTCGCTCCCTAGAGCCTCACAGGCTAGCGACGTAGACCTACGCCACTTTGCCTGTGAGGGGCTGACTGCCAACGTAAATTGTCGTTAGGCAGTCGGCAAGTGGTTAAAAACACTGTATATAGCTGGCTCCTAAGGAGTGGGACTTAACAACCAATGAGTCATCAGTTGATAGCTAAATGTAAAAAAAAATTGCCAGAAAAAAAATTTGGGGAAAAAAAATAATGTGAGCTCCCCCATATCCATATCTGACCCTTTGGGTCTGGTATGGATTTGGAGGGGAACCCCACACCAAAATAAAAAAAAATGGCGTGGGGTCCCCCCTAAATCCATACAAGACCCTTATCTGTGTATGCAGCCCGGCAGGTCAGAAAAGGGAGGGGACGAGCAAGTGCCATCCCCCCAGAACCATACCAGGTTGCATGCCCTCAACATGGGGGGTGCTTTTCAAAAACTTTTTTGCTGGCAATTTTTTTTTACATTTACCCATCAGTGGGGAATCCCACTGACAGCTAATGACTCATCGGTTGTTTAGGACGCGACGGCCGGCTCCCCAGCCCACTCCTTAGCAACCAGCCATATACAGTGTTTTTGAATCGGAAAAAAAACCCCAGAAAAATGCAAAATGCATGAAAACTGCATACATAAACACCTTAAAAAATGCACCACAAAACATGCCTGAAAAACACATCAAACGCGATTGCATAGATCGGAACCTAGACTGATGCTGACAGCAGAGAGTCCTGCTGTCAGAATGCAATGTCCTGGTAGGAGGAATTTTTTGTGTGAGTGCAGCATTAGCCAGCTGAGTAAACCCATACAAGTTTGTCACAATTTTATTAAACCACTTCTGGACAGGAAGGATTTACCCCTTAATGACCAGGCCGATTTTTTGCAATATGGCACTGCGTTACTTTAACTGACAATTGCGTGATCATGCCATGCTGTACCCTAATATAACTAATGTCCTTTTTTCCCCCACAAATAGAGCTTTATTTTGGTGGTATTTGATTACCTGTGTGATTTTTATTTTTTGCGCTATAAACAAAAAAAAAATTATGAAAAAAAAAAACACAATATATTTTACTTTCCGCTATAAAACATTCCCAAATAATAAAAAAAAAAATCTAACTTTTTTTTATCATTTCAGTATTTGTATTCTGCTACATATTTTTGGTACAAAAATCCCAATAAGTATATATTGATTGGTTTGCGCAAAAGTTATTGCGTCTACAAACTAGGGGAAAGATGTATGTATTTTTTGTTTATTTATTTATTTTTTACTAGTAATCAAAGTCAAAGTCAAATCTACTTTATTGTCAATTTTTCCACATGTACAATACATACATACAGAGAATCGAAATTACGTTACTCTTAGACCCCCAGTGCATACAGATAACACTAACAATATATCCTAAAAATCTAAAAACACCAAAAAATAAATACAAATAAGATTAAATAAAAACAGCGCAGGGCACATGGCAGATAAAGTGCAGACCAATGACTTAAGTTTCCATGATGAATGAGGTAGTGAGCAGACCAATGCTGCCAAAAGCAGACCAATCAGCGATCAGCGATTTTTAGTGGGACTGTGATATTGCGGCGTACAGATTGGACACCTAAGTTAAATTTTTGACACTTTTGGGGGGAACAGGGACATTACTACGGTAATCAGTGCTGAAAATATGTACTGTTACTGTAATAATGACACTGGCATAATAGGGGTTAACAACAGGAGCGATCAAAAGGTTAAATGTGTCCCTAGGGGGTGTTTTCTAAGTGTGGGGGGATGGACTTGCTGCATGAACACAGAGACCTGTGTTCCTAAATAAGAGGAACACAGGATCCCTGTGTTCATAACTGACAGAACCGCCGTTCTGTCCCCATGGGGAGTGATCGCGGGTGCCCGGCGGCAATTGCGGCCGCCGGACCCACGATATGGCTTCTGCTGTGGTGAATGGGCATGCACAGGTACGTTGTTTTGCGGGAAAGAGCTGACCTGCTGCTGTATATGTAAGGTGGCTGGTCAGCAAGTGGTTAAACATTTTTAACAACTATTTATTGTGCGGAGTGCAATACTGTTCCAGACAATGGTGATGAGCAATGTGGAGTTTTGCAGCAACTTTTCCCTGGGCAGACATTAATAAATGTATCTACCTCCACATCTTGTAGAAAGTGAAAACACTGTTTATATTCACAAAGCACTGCTCATTGATCCACCAATACACTGTAAGGCAAGGTTTTGCTATCATTCCTTATTATTATAATAATCGTCATTATCAGCTGAAAACCTCCTGTGCTAAAAAAAGTTGTCAATTAGCTCTGAGGACTACAGAACCACAATTCTCTATGCTATGGACAATAGGAGAAAGCCAGGTTTCTATAGTCCTACCTATCTTTTTTATGTTGTCCCAATATAAAAAGATGAAAGAGCATTGTCAAGCATGGAAGCATGTTACTGGCAAAATCCCCATGTGAAAATAAGAAAAAAAAATTATTAAAAACAATGAGTTTAGTCTTCACATCTAAGAACTTGTAAACTGCAATAAATTTGCTATGCTTTAACGTTTCTACTACAAGAAAAAAGTTTTCTGTAAAGGAAATATTTTTTGGCCCCTATAAATTTGTTAACTAGCATAGCGACCTAAGAGTAAACCACCATGTTTCATTTCTGTGGATCCCTTGGGTACATATTGTATAAATGTCATAGCTTTTTCCCCAAATTGGACATGTGCTACAATGCTCCACCACCATCCCAAAATGCATTGAAAAGCCGATGTTAATTAATCTGTGTAATGGCAGGGGTATATGGTAAAAGTATAAATTAGAGTGAAAGCCAAAACTTTTTTTGGAATGTGTGCCTCTGAGAAGAGGCATATAGCACATGGTAAATGATAATGGTGAAAATAAAAACACCTTACTGGGCCTGTTCTTTGGCTGAAGTGTTCGTTTTAGTACTAACAGTTATAAATGTATAAGGGTATATAAGGTTCACTTTTTTCTTCTCCCATTGTCCACAGTCAAGGATCCAAAACAAGGAAATGCTCTCTCTCCCAAAGCTACTTTTAACCTCATAAAAGTCTAGTGGGAAAATATTATATATTTTACTAATTTCTACCTAATATTCAGATTTTATGAATTACTCGTGAATGTGAAAGATGATGTTACGCCGAGTAAATAGATACCCAACCTGTCATGCTTTAAAATTGCCCACACTTGTGGAATGGTGACAAACTAAGGTACTTAAAAATCTCCATAGGCAACGCTTTATACATTTTTACAGGTTACCTGCTTGGAGTAACAGAGGGGTCTGGTGCTAGAATTATTGCTCTCACTCTAACTGTCTCGTACCTTGTGGAGAGAGCCTGGTTATGCAGAGGAAGGTCTATCTTACACCTCTGACTCAGAGCCCCTGATAGAGTAAACAGGTGGCCCAGGAGTGCAGAGACACACAAGTCCCGGTGGACATGCAGGCTGCAGGACTGCTGGCTGAGTAGAGCACCAGAAGGAAGCAGATGTCCCAGTAGTAGGTAGCTCCAAGGGGGACTGGAAAATAAGCAGAATCAGACAAGTCGGGTCATACACAGAGCGATCAGAACAGGTACAGATGTGGAGACAGGAGAATGGTCAAGGAACAGGCCTGGGTTGATGCAGGCAGAGAGCAAGAATAGTCAGAGGCAAGCCGGGTCAGTATTTCAAGAGCAGATGCAGGTAACAGGGAACAGAACAATCACAGAACGCTATAGACAAGACATCACTGATCCTAGGTGCAGATCCAGCTTAAATAGCCTGTTTGGCAACTTCATCTGTCACAGGATGCGCGATGCACAATTGTGCACGCATGCGCACATCCGTTCGCATTCCGGCGCATATTGGTTTCCCTGTGCATATACAGATGCGTGTGCACGTTAGCATACACTAACGCACCTTTTCTTTGGGAGGTTTGAAGAACAGGGACTCGCCTGCGGGAATTAACTTGTCTTTTGGCAGAGCCTTCCTGACACTAACGATCGGGTCGATACCTCACATGTGTGGTTTGAACGCTGTTTACATATTAGGGCGCAGCTTATGTATGCTTTCACTTCTGCGTGTGAGCAGAGAGGGATAGGGTGCTTTACAATTTTGTTCTTATTTACTTTACTTTTTATTTTTTATTTTTACACTGCCCTTTTTTTTTTTGATTACTTACACCCCTTGCAAGAGAAATAAGCATGCCAGGCCCTCTTTATTGGGAGATCTGGGGGTCAAAAAGACCAAATATCTCACATTTACTTTTAAAAGCAAAAGAACATTTTTTTTTGGACATAATAATAATAATTTCTTCATGCCCGAGAGTGGGAGGGGGGGGGGTCACCTCTCTCTCCACCTCTAAAAGTGATCCTGAGGAAAATCTGCCTTTGAGATCATTTCTATCAGACGGCGAATCGCCCACAGAACAAAATGATACTGGGGTTATGCCAGCTAGCTGCTGCCATAACAACAGTATTCAACATCAAAATAATTATGTATATAAACTGTGGGCAGTCGGCAAGTGCCTATTCACAACACAGTTCTCCTGCTGTGTGTGTGGGGGGGGGGGTGTTCCTTTCCTCCAATCAGCTCTCACACACTGTAACTCCGCCCTCTTCGCTGTGCTCCTGACATATGAAGAAAGGTTTTTAACATGATCTGCCCTTTTGAAGGGTTGTAGGAAAGAGAAGACTGCAGATAAACAAGTAAAATCTATGTAGGAGGATTTATTTTATCTCTGTGTATCATATGAGGCTGTTCACTTCATTGGGTATATGTGAGGGTTTACAACCACTTTAAATGCATGTTTTGTGTAGGGGATAGAAATAAGCACAATACATGGTTCATTACCCCAGAAACTTGCCCTTTTTCTTCCATTCTCTGATGCTCCCAGGATGTGATTAAGCCTTCTGTGTCATTGTGTATCATGATGGATTGCTGGTCTCACATTGAATATTATGCAAAATGCAGGCTGCCACCCGTCACATGGCAAAAGAGAGGAAGATTGTGAGAGCAAAGAATAAGCTAAGTGTCTTACATTATTCCTTTCCCTCTAGACAAAATGAACATTTTAAAACAGTGGCGGCTGGTACGGCCAATTAGGACTCAGGACCCGCTTCCTGATTGGCCAGGAGAAACAGGAATACATTCGCGAATAATAATTTGCTAATGTAACACAAGTGAATGGGCTTTGGGCGCAGTGCTTTGTGCCTCTAGCTCACACTTTTTTAAAGCCAATTACAGCCTCCGGCTCTAATCATGTGCTTCTAAAAAAAAAAAACACACTGGAATCCATGCGTCCGACGCCCTGCATAAAAATTAGGGGCTGGGCACATGGATTAGGGGGGCGTCCCCCCTAATGGATGGGCCATCACTGATTTAAAGTGTGGAGGGGGCCTAACTGCAAAGCTAGCCTTTTCTTCCCAGTTCTGCTTTAACTAGATGATTCTGAGAATATTTTATTTAGAAATACTTTACTAAATCAATAAACCAGATCTGTGGTTGGTTTTTATTTGTATTATTTTGTTTCCCTGTAACCTCAGTGATCTGTGGCAGAAGCACTTTTTTAGCCTTTTTAAAAAAAAAACTGTTTTAAAGAACTAAAACATAAACAGTAGTCTTTAATTAGATCTATCTGTTAGCTAAAAAAACACAGAAGTAATCAAATTTAGACAACTATACTTGGCAGAATGAAGAGGGCACTGAGTGAAACTGTTAGTCATGGTGCCAGCTAGGTAATGCGTTATGGCAGTAAATATCCCTGGAACAAGTTGTTAGTATCAGTTTAAACAAAAATATGTTTAGAGCTATGTTTAGTGAACATGAAATGGAAAACCAAATATTCTATTATTAGATAAGTATATTCAAATGATGCTATTTTACTGAAATGATTCTTGCGCTGTCGTGGTAATGTTATATACAATTCTACCACTGATGCTGCTCGTACGGTAACTGGTACCTCAAACAGTTTAGTTAGACAATGGTGGGGGGGGAGTACTGCGCTTCAAGGGTGGTAATTGCAACTTATAATCTCAGGGTATAACCCCCTATTCAAAAACTCATAAATATTCAATAATTGTTCAATAATGAATATGTGCACTATTGGATCTTAAATATATAAAAAATCAATAAATAATCAATAATAATGATGAATAATAAATATGTGCACTATTAAATCTTAACTGTAAATAAATATGACAATTGATGATGTGCAATTATAGGTAAACAATAATTAATAGAATAAATAAATGTGCACCGTTATTGATATGTGACAAGTCATGTATCTAAATAAATATAAAGTGCATTAGTATCACCTATAAATAAGTATAAAATGCATAAATATATATATATATATATATATATATATATATATATATATATATATATATATATATATATATATATAAATATAAGGTGCATAGAGCTCAGTACATTGTGGGATTGTGCAATAATGCCACCAGTATGGTGTACAATAATCCTAGTGCAAGTGCTGGTGATTCTTCCAGGTGCAAGTGCCCATAAATCACAAAATAACTTATATTGTTCTTAATCCAATTGATTCTACAAATTATTAAGACAAAATTAATCAATATTAAACAAAGGTGCTTCAGTGTTCAGATATGGAAAAGTGACAATGTCCCAGTTTTCCGCTCCAGTGGATTATAATAGATCTCTTCCACCTCTAAACCTTGTGAATAAAAGTGCTCTTCAGTGACAGCCACTTCTAGGTGGGCTAACCGCTCACTTTAACGCTTCAAAAAATGCGCCTCTGGTATCATTGCCAGACCATTTTTATACTCCTGTCTTAGCTTGGTTGTATATTCAGCTTAGTATGGGGATGCGGGTGCTCTTTCACCTCTCTGGGGTACCACAGATCTTTGTACACCGTTATCTCTTTTGCTCTGCCTGGTATCTCAAAAACATGGGGCCATCATGGTGTAGTATTTAAACGTTTTATTAATTAAAAAACATAGTAACTTACAATTTAAGATCACTTTTTGCTGCCTGTTTGTGTGCCGCGGGACGCGTCTGTGTCCCGTAACGTCACTTCTGGTAGTGTGCTTCTGTGTACGCCCTACTCGTTATGTCATGATACCACGTGACTTTTTCAGGGGATCGAAGAAGTCACATGGTATCGTGATGTAACGCATAGGGCGTACACGGAAGCACACTACCGGAAGTGACGTTACGGGACACAGACGCGAGTCCCGCAGCACACAAACAGGCAGCAGAAAGTGATCTTAAATTGTAAGTTACTATGTTTTTTAATTAATAAAATGTTTAAATACTACATCATGATGGCCCCATTTATTTTGACAGGTTCCCTCATCAACACAGTCAGTATTGATGGGAGAATCTCTTCCGCAGATCCATTGTTTTCTCCTGGCAGCAGGGGGCATGAGAAGCAGTCCTCGGCAGGGGAACACAGCGATTACTGCTAGCGGCTATAATAGCCGCTGGCAATAATCGCATGTAAAATTCAACAAGCCGGTTGTACCCAAGTTGATCGATCAATCAACTTGGATTTATTCAGCCTGCCCATACATGGTTCAATACTTGGCCGGTCCATATTGAACCAGCTGAAATTTGAACCATCTACGGCTTTACATTTAGTCTGCTTTCCCCTTTCTTTCCAGACTGACTAGAAAGCTTGGTTTAAACAGAGGTCCATTGCAGGTTCTTGAAGTTCACACACAGCTTATTGTGTCAGAGAAAGTACACACATCTCTCTCTTCTATCTGTAACGCATCCTCGTCTGGATTTTATTTATTTATTTATTTATTTATTTTTAGGCAAACACAAACACAGCAGCTAATGTTGGGCTTTCTCTTAAGAAAGCCTAGAATACTCTGAAATAATTGTTATCATGGGTGTACCCTGTAGGAATAATTTTTTTTGCAAAATTAAGATTTTATACAAATAACCTGCATCAGAGACAGTAAAAATCTCCTTGATTTGGACCAAAGTTTCTTATTATTTATAATTTTATAGTTTATCATTTTTGGAGTTAATATTTACCAAACATTGATATCTGAACATGTTGAATCTTTATCTTCTGGTAGTTACCAATATTTTGCAAACATAGTTCAATATTCTCAAAACTAGATATGTGACACTTGAATGTATACTATACAATGATTGATTTGAATGCTGCCTGCTTTATTGAACATGTTTGTACCACTTCTATACAATTTATAGCAATGACATAAACCACCAGAGATTCATAAAAAATAGCCATTATGGACGAGCTTCAGGTTTTGGTCAAACATGAGTTCAACGTGAACCAAAGTCATTCACAGTTTGGAAAAATTGGGAAATAAAATGGCCGTTCACTGCTATAGCAATGGATATTGTACTTCCTGGGTTTTGATAATGTGGATTTTTTGTGTGCCAGCAGACTTTTTTCATTGTGTGAGGAGAATATGGCGAGAGCTTACAGTGTGTTTTTAGGGAGAGATAATTGCTGCTATACAGAGCTAAACCTACATACAGAGGTATACAGTACTACAGTACAGCAAATTGCAGTGTGGTGGGAAACATAGTGTATACCCCTCCATATTCACTTCGATATTTTGTGCTGCATTACTGTGAATTGTAGTGTGATGTATAACATAGTGTACACCCCTCATATTACCTTTGATATTTTGTGCTGCATTAGTGTGAATTGCAGTGTGATGGGATACAGAGTGTATGCTTGCTATATTGTGTTGCATTACTGTGAATTGCAGTGTGGTGTGCTGCATATTAATGTGTATCCCCTCTATGTTCTCAGTGCATAGACCCAGCAATGCTTTTTTCAGATTAACTTTTTGTGTGTCAGCAACAATTTCAATTGCTGCTCAGATGCTGTGCCCACCCTTGCAGTTTTTTGTTTTTATATTTCTTTTATTTCCTGTTTTCTAATTTCTATTTCACTTTCAGTTAGGTTAAAAACAAAACAAAAATAGGGTTGGGGTTTAGTGTTTTAAGATCAGGGTTTAGTGATTAGGGTTGGTATTCAGTGTTTTAGCATTTTTATTTTAAAATAATTTTACTTTTTTTAAATTGGGATCAGCAGCATCAGAGCATTCTATTAGTGAGCTAAATTGCCACATTAAGTGTTCTAAAGCACCTTAACCCCCTTGGTGCTAGCCAAACGCAAATATGCGGCCTCTTGGCATCTGGTCCTTAACACCGAGGGGCTGCATATTTGTATGAATTGCTGGCAATACACCTGCGTGTTCCTGCCACAGTTACCGTCCCCTCCACATTACTGCTGTGACAACTAATCACGACAGTCACGTTATCTTAAGCTGCACCCCGCCTAACAGCGTCATAAACCTCTGAAAGGACCGGGAGGCGCCAGTGCTAAGACATTAATTTCCCTATTGCCGAAACTTCTAGTAACAACAATCTGTATTCATAACATCTTGAAGGCCTAAAGGGAGAGGCAGAGGTTTTTGTGTGCAGTTAGTAGGGGCAAGTAATTTGTGCATCTGCAAGACAAAGCAGTGGTCTGGCCACACCTTTGAGACGCAAAGCATGTTTGCCATTTCTTTCCAAAACTTCCTCATCCTTCCCCTCCCAAGCACAGAATAGCGTGTTTTCTCTGGCAGCTGAAAATGCAGCTTCTTTTGTCTATTTCTCTACAAACTATCATGGAGGAGTCATCTGAATTATTTCAGCACATAATCAGCAACTAGATGTAGGAACATCCTCAAGAATTTTGTTATCAGAGGTTGAAGATGAGAACACCAAGAGCATAGGAGCAAAGGGTAGGATGCAGCAATTGGCAATCATTTTCATGCTGCTGCAGCTGCAGATTACTAACAAAAGAGCTAAAGCCATGAGGAGGATGAGGACAATGAGGTGGCTATTCCTACCTGGGTGCCAGAGATTTTACAAAAGGAAGGTGGGAGAGAGGCACACAAGTGGTGCATGATACTATTTCACAGATGCTGCTGACAGCACTGTAGTGGTTTGCTGGGAGCACTGGCTTTCAGCCTCTGCCTGCAGTGTATCAAGTGTGATGAATCTACCATGCATTTGAGTACCACTTACCCGAGTAGACAAATGATTCTTCACTGAAAATCCCAGTGGGAACAGCACATCAAAGAAAGTAGTTAGCTGCAAAAGACCTGCACTCTTTCGTCTCATTCCTCCCCTCCACAAAATTTTTCCTCTGCATCTGCTACAACCTTTGCAACTTGAAGTGATAGGTAGGGAAGTCTGAAAAAGAGTTCTAGAGGATTCCTTTACATCACATGTACATCAAGTGAGGAAATTGTAAGCATTGGGCCATGCTGAGTAGGGCCTGGCATTGCCTTGAATCTCACTGTAAGTCTTTCAATTCCCTGCCACTATTTATAACAGCATAAATTCAGAGAAACTGTTGCTGGCTATCACAATGTCACGTTGGACCCCACATTAGTTCCTAGAAAGTTATTTGATTTTAAAAAAAGTCCATCCACAGAGTTCAATAAAACACTTACACAAAACATAGTTACATAGTTACATAGTTTGTGAGGTTGAAAAAATACATCAGTCCATCCAGTTCAACCTATGATGTGTGTGTGTGTTTGCTGTTGACCGTACATTGAATACCCCTGTATGTTGTGGTCTTTAAGGTGCCCATCTAATCGTTTTTTGAAACTATTGATGCTCCCTGCTGATACGACTGCATGTGGAAGAGAATTCCACATCCTTACTGCTCTGACAGTGAAGAACCCCTTACATATTTTTGTTGCCCTTCTCTGGACTCTCTCCAGTTCCAGCACATTCTTCCTGAGAACCGGTGCCCAGAACTGGACAGCATACTCCAGATGTGGCCGGACCAGAGTCTTGTAGAGTGGGAGAATAATCTCTTTATTTCCGGAGTGAATTCCCTTTTTTATACATCCCAGTATTCTGTTGGCTTTGCTTGCAGCGGCTTGGCATTGCATGCCACTTCCAAGCCTTTTGTCCACCAGTACCCCCAGGTCCTTTTCCATCCTAGACTCACCTAGAGGTTTCCCCCCTAGTGAGTAGCTTCTTTTCGTGTTTATGATGCCCAAGTGCATTACTTTACATTTTTCAACATTAAACCTCATCTGCCATGTAGTTGCCCACCCCATTATTTTGTTCAGGTCCGCTTGTAAGGTTTCCACATCCTGCATAGAAGATATTGGCATGCTTAGTTTAGTATCATCTGCAAATACTGAGATTGTACTAGATATCCCCTCCTCTAGATCATTTATGAATAAATTAAACAGGATTAGTCCCAGGACAGAACCTTCCACTTTCCACACCCGCCCAATCCAAGTACTCCCCATTTATCACCACTATCTGGACTCTCTCCTGGAGCCAGTTCTCTATCCAGGTATTCACCCTATGGTCCATACCTACATTCCTTAGTTTGTACAGTAAGCGTTTGTGGGGAATGGTGTCAAAGGCTTTTGCAAAGTCCAGATACACCACATCCACAGGCTTACCTTTATCTAGGTGGCAGCTCACTTCATCATAGAAGGTTAATAGATTGGTTTGGCAAGAACAATTTTTCATGAATCCATGCTGATTACTACTAATAATACCGTTTTCATTACTAAAGTCTTTTATGTTGTCCCTTAACATCCCCTCCAAAATCTTGCAGACTACTGATGTTAGGCTGACTGGCCTATAGTTACCCGGGATATATCTCGGCCCTTTTTTAAATATTGGTACCACATTGGCTTTTTTCCAATCAGCTGGCACCATACCCGTCTGGAGACTATCCTTAAAGATCAAGAATAATGGTCTGGCAATCACCTGGCTGAGCTCTTTAAGAACCCTCGGGTGCAAGCTATCCGGTCCCGGTGATTTATTTATGTTAAGTTTCTCTAGTTTAGTTCTAAGTCTATCTTCTGTTAGCCATGGTGGTACTTCCTGAGGTGTATTATTTAGTTTAGCATTACAAGCTGGGTTAGTGTAGCCCCCCGATTCTTTTGTGAAGACTGAAGAGAAGAAATTATTTAACACTTTCGCCTTTTCTCTGTCCTCTGTGGCCAATTTCCCTTTGTCGCCTTTTATGGGGCCAATGTGTTCTGGCCTCGCTTTCTTACTGTTTATATACTTAAAGAATTTCTTGGGGTTCTTTTTACTCTCTTCCGCTATATGTCTCTCATATTCTATTTTAGCCACCTTGATTTTGCCTTTACATTTCTTATTGCACTCTTTGTAATGCTTGAATGCTGCCAATGACCCCTCAGCCTTGTATTTTTTGAAGGCCTTTCTTTAGTATTAATATGCATTTTTATGATGGAGTTTAGCCACCCAGGGTTTAGTTTTACTCTTTTAAATCTATTTGCCTTTGGAATGCACTGGCCAATTCCTTTGTTAAGTATGCTCTTGAAGCACTTCCATTTTTCCTCCTTGTTCTTTGTTCCCAGGGTTCTATCCCATTTGATATTTTCTAGCAGAGAGCGCAGTTGTGGGAAATTGGCTCTTTTGAAATTCAGTGTCCTTATATTACCCTTGTGTTTCCTATTACTGTAATTAATACTGAAACTTATTGACCTATGGTCACTGTTTCCTAAGTTGCCCCATATTTCTATATCCATGATCAGGTCTGTATTGTAGGTAATCAGTAGGTCTAGTACCGCATTGTTTCTTTTCGGTGCGTTCACCATCTGACCCATGAAATTGTCCTGCAAAACATTTAGGAACTGCCGAGCCTTGGCTGAATGCGCTGAAAACATTACACTAAAAACCATAAGAATAGCTAAAAACACCAAGTCTGTTTAGACTTAAATCATAAACACAAGTACTCTTGTGTACACCCTTTTCAAAAAGCATAGATACTTAATTTGATGTGTTTCAGACACCTCCTGTGTCTTTCCTCAAAAAAAAGTGATCTATGCTTTACAACTGCTGTCTCTCTTTTTAAACACCTGTTGGGACCACCCTCTTTTTATAAAAAGCAGTTCATCTCAAAAAATACATTTAACCCTTTTGGTTTTAAAACCTGCATTTTATAGATCCACTGACCTTCTTTTTTTGATAATGTACGTACTGTTTTACCCCCTCTCTAGTGTCCCTTAATTTGTTCTATGGAACACAATTTCAAATGTTTAGAACTGCTCGCATGTTTTGCAGCAAAATGGGAAGATACATTTATGTTCCTAATGTTTGCTGTATGTTCTTCTTTCCTTATTTGCAGCTCCCTTTTTGTTCTCCCAAAAGGCAACTGCATGCTATCACATACACTACCATTTTTGTACTACATGTGATACATTGTTCTATCTGGTATTCTTTCCCAGTGCTGATGGATTGGAAACTGATTATGGACCTCCCTGGTTTATGACCAGTCCTGGATGCTTGACATCTTCCACAATAAAAAAAATCATTTTATATTCCCAAACCAATCTCATCCTTTACATAAGTGGTAAAACCTGCCTCATCTCTCATCTCATTTAAAATGCTTCCTAGTAAAACTGCTTACATACTATGCTACTAGTCTGTACAATATTTCTGGCTGTTGTCTCTGAATGAATACACTTTAATTTTAAATTCATGATAAAAATTGCCTTGTCATATATTGCAGCAGAATCAAGTTGTTTACATATTGTCCAGCCACTGTAATTTTAAGAAAATTTTAAGGTATAGCTGTTTCCTGTTGGACCATTACAGATATTTTTAATCAATCTCTTCTAACAGGAGAAGTTCCCCATGACTAGTGGTCAGCTAATTTTGTACCTATCCATGAAAAGGGCAGCAAGGTAGAAGCTGAGAATTACAGGCCAATGAGTTTAACATAAGTTGTAGTCAAGTTAATGGAATCACTCCTGAAAAGAAAAATCCCCCCCAGAGTCCCTGTTTTGACAGCGAGCGGGGGATCTTCTGAGTGGTCTGTGAATTGGAAAACTACAAGTCCTGACAGCCTTTGTGGCTGTCGGCTGCTAACCCAGTGCAAGCAGCTGAGGACAACAGGGCTCACCACAGACAGACGGTGAGACTAAATGGACAAGAAGCCAGGGGATGGAGAGACACTGGAGCCACCATAACCCTGGTACAACCGCACAGGGTTAAACCCTCACAGCACACTGGGCGTGCTGTGGCTGTAAGGGTGGCAGGGGGAGCCATCCACAAGTTACCCGCCGCCAGGGTGCATATTGATTGGGGCACCGGGACTAAGTCAGTGGAAGTGGGCATCATGGAGTGCAGTGCCATTTGTGCAAAAATTTGGGCACTATCAGAGAGACTGCACTCAGAAACGGAACCACGCTTCATGGATTCGAACAGGGCCACCTTCCCCAGTGCAAGCAGCAGTTCACTACTACCACACCCACAGGCAGACACCCAGATACCTGTCCCGCAGTGGGGTACAGTGCCACAGGTGCAAGCAGTTTGGGCACTATCAACGAGACTGTACCCAGAGCAGGTGGTGGAAGTGGAGAGCCTGAACAGGGAGGCCCTTCCGTCCGAGGCCGCGGTGGAACGCACGCCTCCCTTGTGGACCGCAAGGGGCGTAGTGACGTCAGATGGCAGTAACGCATTTCGGAGCGTGCACAGTAGAGCTCCTTTGTCAGACCAATAAAAGGGGAAAGGCACCGAAAGGTAAATAGGGAGTGGGGGGGGGAAGGTGGGAGTGGAAAGGGATAATAAGCAGCAGATGGAGGAGGAGACACAGGGGCAAGAATCTGCTATGGAACCAATGATAAAAGCATGCATCTCAATAAAAATTATTAGATGGCTATTAATTAAAAATAAAATATTGGCATTAGATCATTATGGATAGTGGTGGAAATAATAAAAAACACATAAAAAGCAAAATAAAAAATATAAATATACATCTAAAGAATAGCTAAAATCACAATGATCAGAGCACTATTATAAAAAAATGGTTCAGTGTTATAATATATACACACACAATTCACATATTAAAATTATATATGAAACCTGGGGGATGATAATTGTTTGATATAATATGAATAATAAATATATATATATATATATATATATATATATATATATATATATATATATATATATATATATATATATATATATATATATATATATATATATATATATATATATATATATATATATATATATATATATATACACACACACATATATTTATGCAAGAGAAGAGGATAAAAAAAGGGACTACTACCAGATAATATAGACAAATTAATATTAATCAATGGATGGTTACATGTGAACAATAATAAAAAAGAAGTAATAAAAGCAGGGGAGGGGGTGGGGGAGGAAACTTGAACCTGAGCTCAGTAAGTCACATAGTACCAGAAGGGTTTTCAATAAGGATGTTACAAGAAATTCCAAGTATATGTTTTACATTTTACAGTAGTAGCTCATCAAACTTACTGTGGATGTCTATGTACTTGGAGAAAATCAACAAGCCTGTTTATGACCAAATGATGGGATTTGGATTTTGTTCTTACATGTGGGGATGCCTAAAAGGTGAAAAAAATGAAAAAAAAGAAGAAAATTTAAAAAAAAAAAAGAAGAAAATTAATATAGAATATTAATATAAGTAATATGCATTATGCTACAGTATCCCACAGAATCCTATAAAGTAGTACTAATCTCAAAATCTTCATTTAAGCCCCCTGGGGAGAGTACATTTAGGGCATATATTCAGTAGGTCTCCCTTTGGCAGAGCTGCTTAAATCTTTCTACCGCAGGGAGGTCCCCCTGGGTCGATTCAATGACCCAGACACGAAGACCTTAAATGCATTTCTCATGATGTTTTAAAAAGTGCCTGGTAACACTATGTATATCTTTTCCTTCTTCGATAAATTACCTGTGTTCACTGAAGTGTGCTCATAAAGCGTGTATGGTTCTACCTACATAGTGCAAACCACACGGGCAAACAAGGCAATACATGCCGAAGTCAGAGGAACAAGTATAAAATGAATTAATCATTTACGCGGTTCCTTTAATGGTAAATGCCTTTTTGGCCATGTTTCACAAATTGGCAAGTTAGACATAATGATTTACGGCATTGGTACATTCCAGTTATGGAAAATAAAAAAAAGGGGGGGGGGGGACTGGTGTTGTTTTACCTTCAGTTTACTCTGTGCTATTTTAGTCTTAAAGTGGAGCTCCACTCAAAAGTGGAACTTCCGCTTTAAGTGGGCCTGACCCCCTGACATAGTTACATAGTTTGTGAGGTTGAAAAAATACATCCGTCCATCCAGTTCAACCTTTGATGTGTGTGTGTGTTTGCTGTTAACCGTACATTGTATACCCCTGTATGTTGTGGTCTTTAAGGAGCCCATCTAATACTTTTTTGAAACTATCAATGCTCCCTGCTGATATGACTGCTTATGGAAGAGAATTCCACATCCTTACTGCTCTTACAGTGAAGAACCCCTTACGCACTTTAAGGTTAAACCGCTTTTCCTCTAGTTTTAGTGAGTGGCCACGTGTCTTATTGTATTTCCTTTCTCTGAATAGCTTGTTCCTTATGCTAGGGTCATCACCAGTACAGTATTTGTACATTGATATCATATCCCCCCTCAATCGTCTCTTCTCCAGAGAGAATAAGTTCAGTGCTTGTAGTCTTTCCTCATAGCTGATGTCCTCCATTCCCCTAATTATTTTTGTTGCCCTTCTCTGGACTCTTTCCAGTTCCAGCACATCCTTCCTGAGACCGGTGCCCAGAACTGGACAGAATACTCCAGGTGTGGCCGGACCAGAGTCTTGTAGAGCGGGAGAATAATCTCTTTATTTCTGGAGTGAATTCCCTTTTTTATACATCCCAGTATTCTGTTGGCTTTGCTTGCTGCGGCTTGGCATTGCATGCCACTGCCAAGACTGTTGTCTACCAGTACCCCCAGGTCCTTTTCCATCCTAGACTCACCCAGAGGTTCCCCCCCTAGTGAGTAGCTTGCTTTCTGGCTTCTGGCCCCCAAGTGCATTACTTTACATTTTTCAACATTAAACCTCATCTGCCATGTAGTTGCCCACCCCATTATTTTGTTCAGGTCCGCTTGTAAGGTTTCCACATCCTGCATAGAAGATATTGGCATGCTTAGTTTAGTATCATCCGCAAATACTGAGATTTTGCTCGATATCCCCTCCTCTAGATCATTTATGAATAAATTAAACAGGATTGGTCCCAGGACAGAACCCTGGGGGACCCCACTTTCCACACCCGCCCAATCCGAGTACTCCCCATTAATCACCACCCTCTGGACTCTCCCCTGGAGCCAGTTCTCTATCCAGGTACTCAGTAAACGTTTGTGGGGAACGGTGTCAAAGGCCTTTGCAAAGTCCAGGTACACCACATCCACGGGCTTTCCTTTATCTGGGTGGCAGCTCACTTCATCGTAGAAGGTTAATAGATTGGTTTGGCAAGAACGATTTTTCATGAATCCATGCTGATTACTACTAATAATGCTGTTTTCATTACTAAAGTCTTGTATGTGGTCCCTTAACATCCCCTCCAAAATCTTGCAGACTACTAATGTTAAGCTGACTGGCCTATAGTTACCCGGGATACATCTCGACCCCTTTTTAAATATTGGTACCATGTTGGCTTTTTTCCAATCAGCTGGCACCATACCCGTCTGTAAACTATCCTTAAAGATCAAGAATAATGGTCTGGCAATCACCTGGCTGAGCTCTTTAAGAAGAACCCTCGGGTGCAAGCCATCCGGTCCCGGTGATTTATTTATGTTAACCACTTAAGCCCCGGAAGATTTTACCCCCTTCCTGACCAGGGCCTATTTTGCAATTCGGCACTGCGTGAATTTAACGGACAATTGCGCTGTCGTGCAACGCTGTACCTAAATGAATTTGACGTCCTTTTTTTCCCACAAACAGAGCTTTCTTTTGGTGGTATTTAATCACCTGTGCGATTTTTTGATCATGCGCTATAAACAAAAAAAGAGTATAAATTTTGCAAAAATAGCAATATTTTTCACATTTTTTTATATGAAATTCCCAAAAAAAAAAGGCAAAATCAAAATTTTTTTACATTTTCGGCCAATTTGTTTTATGCTACATATGTTTGGTAAAAAAAATTGCAAAAAGCATATTTTGATTGGTTTGCGCAAAAGTTATCGCGTTTACTAACAAAGGGACAGATTTTTGTAATTTTTGTTGTTTTTTTTTAACGTGTAATGACGGCGATCTGCGATTTTTTTTGCGGGACTGCGACATTGCGTCGGACAGATCGGACCCTTGACTGACATTTTTGACACTTTTGGGTTTACCAGTGACATTTCTGCAGTAATCAGTGCTATATATATGCACTGTTACTGTAAAAATACACTGGCAGTGAAGGGGTTAACTTTTTTTTGAGAGGGGGGGCTGTGTGTGTCCCTAGGGGCGTAATTCTAACTGTGATTGGCTGTGGCTTGGGCTGTAGGAACAATGATCAACGGTCCTACATAGTAGAACCGTGTGATCATTGTTTCTACACAGGGGAGAATAACAGGCGGCTTGTTTACACTAGCCGCCTGACTTTCTCCCTCTGCAGCAGCGATCGCAGAGTGACCGGCGGACATCGGGTCCGCCGGTCACACGCGCGGGGGGGTCCATGACCGCGCGGTAGTGGGAGCGCGCCTCCAGGGGCGCGCGCTCGCTCCCCAGAACCTCACAGGTTAACCACTTGCCGACTGCGCACAGTATATTTACTGCGGCAGTCAGCCCCCCACAGGCAGAGTGACGTAGATCTACGTCGCTAACCTGTGAGGTTCTGGGGAGCGAGCGCGCGCCCCTGGAGGCGCGCTCCCACTACCGCGCGGTCATGGACCCCCCCGCGCGTGTGACCGGCGGACCCGATGTCCGCCGGTCACTCTGCGATCGCTGCTGCAGAGGGAGAAAGTCAGGCGGCTAGTGTAAACAAGCCGCCTGTTATTCTCCCCTGTGTAGAAACAATGATCACACGGTTCTACTATGTAGGACCGTTGATCATTGTTCCTACAGCCCAAGCCACAGCCAATCACAGTTAGAATTACGCCCCTAGGGACACACACAGCCCCCCCTCTCAAAAAAAAGTTAACCCCTTCACTGCCAGTGTATTTTTACAGTAACAGTGCATATATATAGCACTGATTACTGCAGAAATGTCACTGGTAAACCCAAAAGTGTCAAAAATGTCAGTCAAGGGTCCGATCTGTCCGACGCAATGTCGCAGTCCCGCAAAAAAAATCGCAGATCGCCGTCATTACACGTTAAAAAAAAACAACAAAAATTACAAAAATCTGTCCCTTTGTTAGTAAACGCGATAACTTTTGCGCAAACCAATCAAAATATGCTTTTTGCAATTTTTTTTACCAAACATATGTAGCATAAAACAAATTGGCCGAAAATGTAAAAAAATTTTGATTTCGCCTTTTTTTTTTGGGAATTTCATATAAAAAAATGTGAAAAATATTGCTATTTTTGCAAAATTTATACTCTTTTTTTGTTTATAGCGCATGATCAAAAAATCGCACAGGTGATTAAATACCACCAAAAGAAAGCTCTGTTTGTGGGAAAAAAAGGACGTCAAATTCATTTAGGTACAGCGTTGCACGACAGCGCAATTGTCCGTTAAATTCACACAGTGCCGAATTGCAAAATAGGCCCTGGTCAGGAAGGGGGTAAAATCTTCCGGGGCTTAAAAAGTGTATCTTCTGTTAGCCATGGCAGGACTTCCTGAGGTGTGTTGTTTAGTTCGGCCTTACAAGCTGGGTTTGTGTAGCCCCCCGATTCTTTTGTGAAGACTGAAGAGAAGAAATTATTTAACACTTCCGCCTTTTCTCTGTCCTCAGTGGCCATATTTCCTTTGTCATCTTTTATGGGGCCAATGTGTTCTGGCCTCGCTTTCTTACTGTTTATATACTTAAAGAATTTCTTGGGGTTCTTTTTACTCTCCTCCGCTATATGTCTCTCGTGTTCTATTTTAGCCGCCCTGATTTCGTCTTTACATTTCTTATTGCACTCTTTGTAATGCTTAAATGCTGCCAATGACCCCTCAGTCTTGTATTTTTTGAAGGCCTTTTCTTTAGCATTAATATGCATTTTTATGTTGGAGTTTAGCCACCCAGGGTTTAGTTATGCTCTTTTAAATTTATTTCCCTTTGGAATGCACTGGCCAATCCCCTTGTTAAGTATGCTCTTGAAGCACTCCCATTTTTCCTCCGTGTTCTTTGTTCCCAGGGTTCTATCCCATTTGATATTTTCTAGCAGCGAGCGCAGTTTTGGGAAATTGGCTCTTTTGAAATTCAGTGTCCTTATATTACCCTTGTGCTTCCTATTACTGTAATTAATACTGAAATTTATTGACCTATGGTCACTGTTTCCTAAGTTGCCCCGTATTTCTATATCCGTGATCAGGTCTGTATTGTTGGTAATCAGTAGGTCAAGTACCGCATTGTTTCTTGTCGGTGCATTCACCATCTGACCCATGAAATTGTCCTGCAAAACATTTAGGAACTGCCGAGCCCTGGCTGACTGCGCGGTTCCTTCTGCCCAGTCTATATCTGGATAATTAAAGTCCCCCATTATAATGACATTTCCCATCCTTGTTGCCAATCCTATCTGAAAAATGAGGTCCGCCTCCCCCTCCTACCTCTGGTTGGGGGGCCTATAGCATACTCCCAATATTACCTTCCCCACGTGCCTTCCCTTTGAAGCTCTACCCATAGGGATTCTGCCTCGTCCATAGCTCCATTATTAATATCATCCCTCATATTTACCTGTATACTGTTCTTAATATACAGACATACCCCTCCCCCTTTTTTACCTTCTCTATCTCTACGATAAAGGGAATACCCCTGAATGGTCGCCATCCAGTCATGAGAGCTGTCAAACCAAGTCTCTGTTATCCCCACAAAATCTAAGTCCTCCTCAAACATCAGTAGCTCCAGCTCTCCCATCTTGTTGGCCAGGCTTCTGGCATTGGTATACAAACCTCTTAATTTTTGACCGGTTACATATATCCTCATTTGATGTTTTTAAGTTTTTCCCCATACCCACCCTGGGTTTAGGAGCTCCGAACACCCTACCACTAATGCCCCCATTTCTGCCCTCTGAATCTTGCTTTTCACTGGCTAATTCTACATCTGTACCCCCCCCCCCCCCATCACCTAGTTTAAAAGCCCCTCTAACTTTTCGGCTATCCTCTCACCCAGTACGGCTGCACCCTCCCCATTTAGGTGCAATCCGTCCCTACCAAAGAGCCGGTGGCCGACTGAGAAGTTGGCCCAGTTCTCCAGGAGCCCGAAACCCTCCTTACTACACCAGCTCCTCAGCCACTTGTTAACTTCCCTAATCTCCCGCTGCCTCTCTGGTGTGGCTCGAGGTACAGGTAGTATTTCTGAAAATACTACCTTGGAGATCCTACTCCTCAGCTTAGCTCCTAAGTCCCTGAAATCGTTTAGGACTCTCCATCATCCTCTGCCTATGTTATTGGTACCCACGTGTACCATGACAGCTGGGTCTTCCCCAGCCTCACCCAATAATCTGTCCACCCGATCCGCGATGTGCCGAACCCGAGCGCCCGGCAAACAACAGACTGTTCGGCGCACACGGTCTTTGTGACAGATTACACTGCCACATTTGGAACAAGGAGAGAACTGAGGCTCCCCCTGGCCGCATCACTGTACTGTGGGACAGGAGAGTATGTGTTTATTAAAAGTCAGCAGCTACACTTTTTGTAGCTGCTGACTTTTAATTTAAAAAAAAGCCAGTGGAACTCCACTTTAATGTTAGGGGCTTTCCTTTAGGTAAATCTGGGTTTGCTGGACAGATGTAGTTTGAGGTGGGGGTCTTGAAGTAATAAAGGCCAGTGCTTGCACACTACATGTTCCATTTGCAGGGGACGATTATGAATCTGCGTAGCAAATATGAAATCAGGTTCGCTTATGAATGGAATTGGGTGGATTAATATAATGGGACTATGCTTGGTTGACAAGATCAAGTGGATAGCCCTTATCAAGATACTTTTTCTTTAAGATTTCACCTTGTGTTTTGTAATCAGTGATTTTTGTACATTTATGTCTTAACCTGCAGGACTGGCTCTTGGGTATGTTTTGAAACCAGCGCATAATTCAAAAATGGGTTGCCTGCTGTAGGCTTGGTATAATTCTTAGCAAACAGACAGGGATTCTCATGTTATAAATTTAAATCCAATTACTGAAGTGAAACTGAGACCCATATCATTGTTGTTACAACGCACGAGAAAGTCATCAACACTGGAGAACTCACGTTTGGAAGTGCTTTTATGTACTTTAGGGAGGTGGTAAAAATATGGCAAGTATAGAAGAATTCTTTGATTATAAATGCAGCTTCTGATTTAGATTTAGATCTTTGATGTTAGTTTTGCAGGCCATATTGGCAATTGTAGTGGCTTCCTTAGTAAATTTAGGTAGAGGATCTCCTCCTAGCTTAGTGTAGGTCTTATTGTCGGACAGTAACCTGAGTGCCTAATTGACATAATCTTGCTTATTCTGTACAACTATGCTCCCACCTTTGTCAGCAGATTTTATAACAATATCAGGATTAGACATTAGCAATTTGAAGGCACTATGTTCAGCTATGGGGAGATTATGATTGTATCTTTTATTAAGACATGCATTTTGGCACATATCTACGAGCTTTGAGTATACTATACGGTAAAATGTCTCTATACAGGGATCCTTAGAGTGTGTAGGGTAGAATGTGGATCTAGGTTTTAATGTGGCGTGGTGTGTTGAGTGAAAAGTAGGGCCTCATCACCAGACATATCCCGAGCAGGCTCCGAAACGTGCTACCCCCCCTGACATCACTACGCCCCTTGTGGTCCACAAGTGAGTCGTACGTTCTACCGTGGTCTCAGATGGAAGGACCTCCCTGTTCAGGCTTTCCACTTCCACCACCCCTCCTGCTGCTGGATGAATGAAGGAGACAGAGCCTCAGGGACAGGAACGGAACCCGAGTGATGTCCTGATATGCCCGCTATACACTACTATTCTGTAAGTGTTATATCTTTGCCAATAAATGTTGTTAATGCTACACTTTGAGGCGCCTTCTCCCTTTCTTATCCTAACTAGTGGTGTACCACAAGGCTCTGTGCTAGGTTCTGTTCTATTTAATCTATATATAAGTGATATAACTGAAAGGTTGTTGGGTGAGAAATGTCTTTTTGCTGATGAACCAAAGGTGTGCAAAACGTTGATATCCCTGGAGGTTTCAGCAACATGAAACATGATTTGGCATTGCTGGAAGATTGGTCAAAACAGTGGAAACCGCAGTTCAATGTTTCTAAAGGTAATATAATGGACCTACGGAAAAATATTATTTTGACAGAGTACAGTATTGAAGATACAGTGTTGGCACCCACCATAGAGGAAAACGATTGTGGGTGTACTTATCCCAGATGACTGCAAAATGGGCAGTGTTGCCAGGCAGTGGGAAAAGTGAAAAGAATTCTAGGATGCATCACAAGAGGGGTCACCAACAGAAGGAAGGAGGTCCTGATTCCCCTACATAGATCTTTAGTGAGACCTCATTTATAATACTGTGTCCAGTTCTGGAGACCTCACTTACAAAAAATATTAATTAGATAGAGCAAGTCCAAAGATAGTAAAAAAAATGGTAAAAGGTCTGGGGGGTAAAACATTGGACGTGATTAGAGTTGAGCGGACACCTGGATGTCCACGTTCGGCGGGTTCGGCCGAACTTGAAAAAAAAGTCCGGGTCCGTGTCCCGGACTTTTTCCGAACTTTACCCGGACACCGAACCCCATTGAAGTCAATGGGGACCCGAACTTTCAGGCACTAAAATGGCTCTAAAACACCAATGGAAAGGGCTAGAGTGCTGCAAATGGCAGCAAAATGTAGTTAAGAGCATGGCAAGTGCTCTTAAAAAAATTCCCCTTTAAATTAATTTTTTAATAGCAGATTAGAACAGCAATCTGTAGCGAAATATAGCTGAACGCTGCACACAACAGACTGATAAAAATAGATTTTTTTCTCCTTCCTCCTCAGTGGGCTCAAGTGAGGACAAAAAGATTGTTCACTGCACCACCCCCCACACAGCAAAATCGATGTAGAAGACTGACCCTGCCTAATCTCCAGCCTCGCCCTAAAATGCTCTAATAACTTTCCCTGCCTGCACTCCGACCTGTCCCTGCATTCTTTTCGGACACAATTTTTCACAGAATCACTGTCTGTCCCTAATCAGCAGCCAGCACGTATGATGTGTGCTCTGTCCCTAAACTACAGCAGAATGACGCGGCGCGTTGGGGCTCTCGAACTTATAAAGACATGGTCACATGCTTCAGATGGCCAATCACAGCTACGAATACATTAGTAGGCATGGCTGTGATGGCTCACACCAGTTAAACGCTTGTTGATTGGCTGTTGAAAGCCCGCCATTAAAAGCGCGCCATTACATACAAAACAGGAAATAAAATGACCGAACACGGATTTTAAACCCGAACATACAGTAAAGTTTTCGGGTCCGTGTTCGGGTAACAAAAATCCAATTATTCGGTACGAACACGAATAATACAGTCCGTGTTCACACAACACTAGACGTGATATCAGCAACTTAATATGTACAGTCTGATGTCTTTAAAAGTTTTGATAATGTCTCTCCTTTCCTCCAAAGGGGTGCATAATGTTCAAGAGGGCAGAATTTTCAATATGAAACCAAGATCAAGAACACAGGGACATAACCTCATACTAACTGGAGGAAAGTTCAATACTAATCTTAGAAAGTATTATTTTAGTGAAGGAGTAATTCATGCTTGAAATATACTTACAGCAAAGGTAGTGAGTAAGTCAACAGTAAGTGGATTCAAACATGCTAAGGAGAAACAGATTAATACTGAGACAAAAAAGTTAATAAAAAAACTAAACCAAACCACAACATCCCCCCCTCCCCCCCCCTCACAAAAAAAAAAAAGAATACAAAAACATCTGTAAATATGAACCACTTTTTCTTTTTTCTGACATCACTTTTCTATGTTTGTATGTACTATATGTGTCGCTATTGTATCTGAAATGTTGAACCCTCATTTTTATTTTGGGATTAACACAGCTTCATGTTAGAAATGTGGAGTTTTGCCTTCAAAGTGCTTTATACAATCTGAAATTTTATTAAACTTTTAGGAAAATACAGTGTAGTACTTAAAAAAAAAGAAAATATCGAGCAATTCTATAAAACTGTTTTGCCATTGGCAAATATGTACAAAGTTGAAGGCTGTTGCCTTTTTATTTATTTTTTTACAGTAAACTTTCCTTTAACTTTTAGGTTTGTTGTGGCTTCTACTTTTCAATTCAGGCCTATTACTGCTGCATAAAAAGATCAGATGTCACAGCCAAAACTACTACAAAACTACAGAAGTAAAAAAATCAGTTGCACATCTAAAATAGTTGATGCAAGAGTACAGTGGCAAATAGGGGATGCTAGTTTTATAACACCGCATACAGCTTAAAGACATATCCCAAGTATGTAATAGAAAAAAATGTTGTTGTTTTTTTCAGTTTGTTGCCCTTGAAGTCGCAAAAAATGCAGCCCCTGCTTAACAATAGATACATTTTTTATAAATACAATGTATCTGGTGCAAAAGATGTTTGCTGTGTCAGTAAAAAACATCAATATACATAAGTCCATGCATTAATAGTCCATCGGTAGGCAATATGAGATAAAAAATATATATATATATATATATATGTATATAGGCGGCAGATGTCCTCAGAGTCTAGCAAGCTCTGTATCTGGAAATGAAGAAGGGCAAAGAAGGAAGCACCACCTAAGTGTAGTATTGACTTGCAATTTATTGTCGCACAATATATTGAAAACTCAGAGGATGTAAGTGTACAATAGGCTCATCAAGTAGGATGGATAGGGAGGCCATTCCGAATCTTCCCTCTCTCTAACCGTGCCATCCACGGAGCTGCATGTAGCTTGATCCAGCTCCCATGGTTGTCCCACCCACCAGGAAGCAAACCAGCATGGACCGCAAGCGAATGTGACGTCATCAGAAGAAGAAGAGCGGAAACAGTTGGGCAGGCACACGATAGCAGGATCCATTTTTTATGCATTAGTACATGTTCCTTAATGACAGTGCATAGATTCTCATTCCTTTTGTTTGTCAATCCCTTGCATGTTAGGCTTGAAAATGGCCAGAATTGATTTTCAAGATTTTTCTCTCATAGACTTCAATGGGGTTTGGATTAAAGTTAAAAAATGTTGGACCTTGCTATGGGTACCCTGAACAACCGGCAGACTGAAGTCAGGCACATTAATAGATTCCTAGTAGCCACCAGAGATATGAACAAGTCCCCAAAGTAGACAGTCATTACTAAGAATATAGACTGATTTGCTGGGACTTAGATATCTGTTTGCATCCTCTTCTGCACGTACTCTATATTCATATGCATGCTTATAGCCAGAGTGTAAAACCATTAATATTAATAACTGCTTAATGTACTATTTGTCTTTGTGCTGTAACAGCAATTAAAACAAAAAAAGGCAAAATGTAAATGCTTGCAGATTGACTCATAGGAGTATGGCAGCAGAGTGGCTCTCCTGTGCTGGATCACACACCTAGTATCGGCGAGGAGGAAGACGGGACAGAACTCTGTGTATGTAAACAATACAGGAGCTCTGTCCTGTCAGCAGGGATGTGCTGGTTTTTGTTTCCCTGCAAAGCACTGTTAGGCACACATTAAACCCTTTGATTGGTGTAGATGTTAACCCCTTCCAAGCCAGTGTCATTGGTACAGTGACAGTGCATATTTTTAGCAATGATCACTGTATTGATGGCACTGGTTCCCACAAAGTGTCATTTTGGGTCAGACTGCTCGCATTACTGTCACAGACCTGCTGTAAGTTGCTGATCACCGGCATTGCTAGTATAAAAATTCCAGTATATTTACCATAGTTTGTGGACACTTTATTATTTGGTAAACCAATCAATATACGCTTATTTGGATTTTATTTTTAGCAAAATTATGTAGTAGAATACATATACAGTAGGCCTAAATTCATGAAGAAATTAGATTTTTTATATTTTTTATTAAATGTGTTTTTATAGCAGAAAGTAAAAAGTATTGTTTTTTTTTTTTTTTTTTCAAAATTGTCAGTCTTTTTTTTATTTATAGTGCAAAAAAACCAAGTGGTGATCAAATACCACCAAAAGAGAGCTTTATTTATTGGAAAAAAAAAATATATATAAATTGAATGTGTGTACAGCGTTGCATGACCACACAATTGTCAGTTAAAGTAACGCATTGCCAAAAAGCAAAAAATGTCCTGGTCACTTAACTAACTAACTTCTATTGGTATGAATGCATTACACCATATCATACGTAGTGAATGATCTTTTAGGAAATATCCTACTTCTTAGATATTTCAGGATCAGCTTGCCGAGTGATCCATCTACTCTTTCCCCCAATACATCTCCCTTATCTTTGCGCCCTCTATGTCCGCCCGGGAGACATCGGCTACACCCATAGGCAGGTGTGTTTTCTAGCTTGACACAAAGACAGCAATACAATGATGTTGATATAATACAAATACAAATTTGTCCTGAGGAAACACGTTGCGAAACGCGTAGACCTACAGATAAGATAGGATTCTGCAATATATTATCTACTACGATGTTGTGACTTTGTTAGTAATTACCTACACATTTCTCCCATCGATCCTCCTTGATCATTTGGGTTAGAAATAGGTTATTCAATTGTATAATGCTTCATTGTTTTTATTTTTATTTATGTATGTCATGAATGAGGATTGTCTGTTTTTTGTCCTCATTTTTTAATTGTTTTGAATAAACATTATATATTTTACTAAATGTGAGTCGCAATGATTCATCTCATGGTGTGCCTTAGAAAGTCCAGTCTTTGTTTCTTGTGCGGAGCAAGCTGGTAGACATTTTCCCAGCTGTTAGCTCCTCACAACCTTTTTTCTTATTAGCTGAAATAGTTCAACAAACAACTTGTTTGTTTAAGAAACTAGCTAGTGGACCTCAGAGATTTTACAGGCTAAAAATTATCCAGGAACGTTGCTTCTTAAACCAAAAGCAAAAAACAGACATAGATTAGTCGCAAAATTATTGGTGTTTACTGTTTATAAATCAGATCTTATTAAAATAAAATGTATTTAGAAGGCGAGTATGAAAACATTTTTCAACAAGAAAAAAAATCTGTTCTGAGAGCTTTCTGCTTGTACTTTTATGTATTCGTCACATAGTAGAGATACAGATTACTAGAATATTTTTGCCACAATGTGCTTTTTTTCCTAACTGTCAAAATATGTCTCTTTAAAATGAATAAACAATAATTTTGGGTAAAAATAAGTAAATAACTGTGATTCAGCATTGCACTTGTTTGTGTTTTGGAAAAGGAATCAAACTTAGACAAGTGTACAGAAGACTCCCTTAGAAAAAAAACAAGCATGGCACTGTTTTGCTAACAGTGAACCTACATATGCAAAGAGATTTGTGTGAACCTATTCACCCTGTTGGTACAGGAGTCCTCTGTCAGCATTGTTAACTGTAGTAGAAAAAGATCCATACCACTAAACTAGGAACGATGCTTAACTGCAATGACACTAGGAGATCTGTTTATAAATCATTATTTGGACAAATGTCACACATGCCACACAAGTTTTGGCCATCATTTCCCATTGTGGTATTTTAGAAAACTATATCACATTTTGTCCTTTAGATCGAGCTGACTAACTTAGGAATTAATCTATTACAGAAATTACAGTCACAGTTCATCTATCAAATGTTTTAAAAATAGAGCCCTGGGTTTTTGGGTGCATAAACATAATGTTGGCAAAGAAAATCCACATTAAGATGAGTTTGTTTTGACCTGTGTGAGTCTGATAATGATTTTTGCTTTGGAAAGCAATGTAAAGTGCCCTAGAAATGTTATACAAATGTGAACTGTAACTGTAAGGAAGACGTCCAATTGTCTTAAACAAAACGAGCTGTTTATTATTCAAGCCAAACCTGAAACCTTAATGATACAGGCAGGGCATTTTTTCAGCGAGAATGCGGGGGAACACAGTTCCGGCACCTCCATGGCTGACTGTATGTAATAGCAATGGGTGCTGGGGTGTGCCGGAGGGTCTATTGATTGGGGGATCTATTTTTGCAGGGGAAGACTATTATTGCGGATGAGGTCTATTGTTGCTGGTGTGGAATCTGTTGTTGCTGGGAGAGATCTAGTGTTGAGGGAGGGGTCTATTTTTGTTGGCTTAAAGAGAGTCTATTAATGCTGGCTGAAGGGAGAGCTGTTGTTGCTGCCAATAGTCAATTGTTCCCGGGGGGGGGGGGGGTTGTTTCAGGTAGTTCATTGTTGTTATGGGGATCTGTTGGTGCCAGAATGGGGCCCTATTTGTGGTATCCAAGGTGAAATCACCCTTCTATGAGGTAGATAAATATGTATGAATATATACACCTTAAATCGATAAGAAGCACATAAAAATTCCCAGTGCAATAGATATATAAATATAAGCAGATATAAAAAAGGTGACTTCAGTGTGATATAAATAAGTGCAGATGTGCTAAAAGTGACTGCGTGATTAAATCAATGAATAGTGACAAATTAATAAGTCCAAATATAAAGTGCTGGTGTGCTTTAAATATATTGAAAAGGCCACTAAGTGGATGTGCAACAAAATGAATCAATATCCTGATTATGGTGACACTAAGTAAATATTATTGAAAAAAATTAAATCACAAGGAAAAAATGTGACAATGCAATATAATATACAGTAAATATGAGAAACCTAAATGATAAAAAACTGAGTAAAAAGTCCAATTCACACAAAAAATTCCAGTGCAAGGTGATGTGTGATAATGAGTAGTCCCAAATCGCATAAACAAGGTGCTTCAGTGCAATCAATAACGGTGTGACTTCCCAGAAGTAGTGCTCTATACGTATCCAGTGGGTCCTTAAGTGTGGCCGGTGTAGTGGGTCAAAGTGCTCCCCACTCTCCCATGACTGCACTTACCAGATACAGGCACCCCTACAGGGGTAATGGGCCTGTGTAAATATGGCTCCAATCTCCTTTCCTGGTAATCGGGCGGTTCCTCAGATTTTAATGGACTCAATAAGGGTCCTATCAGGTGGATCTAAACCGTACTGGGGATCGTGTACTGTATATCTCAAAGTCTCGGGTATGATCCGGATAACATATATGGGGAAAAAACTCATATAGTGCAGTACCGTTTTAAATGAATTCAAGTTTAATAGAATGAGTACTCACATTTAAAATTAAAACATCAGGCATTCAGTATAAGGTATAAGCCGGGAGAACGGCCGCGCTGTGGGACTTCCGGAACGCTGTGCCTTCCACACGATCCGGAAGTGCGTTTCAAAAAGGCGGAAGTGATGTAGTGACGCTCTACGCGTTTTGTCATAAAGACGCCATCAGAATGGGTTGCGGGGGAAGATGTGGGCCCAAAATCCTGTCCTGCTTAAGAATACCCCAATGTTTCTTATTGATATGCTCCACTTGTTTATGTTGGACGCTAAAATCAAAAACCAATTTAAAATCAATAATTCCAGTATTGGATTTGATGTTATCTCTCAAGAGTCTATTTCTATCCATGGCTACTACTTCTCTTTGGTCTGCCAAGACCTTGTCCATATCATAGCCTTTCTCTTTAAATCTGTCTATAAGGACCTGTGATTGAGAGATATAGTCCTCTTGGTCAGAGCAGTTGCGGCATATGCGGATCAATTGACCCTTAGGGATATTTACTAGTCAGTTGTGATGATGGCAACTATCTATGGGCAGGTATGAATTCCTATCAGTAGACTTGAAGAAATTCTTGGTTAAGATTAATCCTTGTTTTTTATAAATCTCCAGATCCAAAAATTGTACCCTTTCTGTACTTACTGTCCAGGTTAGCTCAATACCTTTGTTGTTCTTACTCATTTTATCCTTAAACACATTAAACGAATGCATGTCCCCTTTCCAAATGACCAGCAGGTCATCTATAAACCTCTTATAACATAAGAGTTCTCTCGGGCGATTCTGTAAAAAGGTCTCATTTTCCCACTGGGACATGAACAGATTCGCTACGCTGGGAGCGAACCTAGCTCCCATTGCGACGCCTCTGGTTTGCAAATAAAAATCTCCTGCATACCAAAAATAATTGTGGCTGAGACAAATACTCAAACATTCCACAATATATTTGAAATGTGCATCCTCAAGGCCTGAATAACCCAATGCCCACTTGGTGGCTGCTATAGCTGCGTCATGTCCAATGATGGTGCATAAGGAACTGACATCAGCAGTTGCCAAAATACAAGCCTCAGTATTTTCCAGCTGCTGAAGACACTGTATCACATGTTTAGTGTCTTTCAAAAATGCTTCTGTTTTGCTTACCAGGGGTTGCAGGAAAAATCGATGTATTGACCAAGCCTTGAACTCAGGGAATCAATCCCGTTAATAATTGGTCTCCCTGGTGTTTTTTTTTTTTTTTTTAGATATATTTTTTCTTTTTTTTTAGATGTATTTTAAAGATTTTTTGGGGTGCTCAGAGAGTTCTCCTAATTTTTATATTGATATGTAATGTATAATGCTCATAATTTCAGTGCTCATGTATTTTATAATTTTTTAGTTAATTTATATATTTGTTTATTTTTAATATTTCATATGCATATTAAATAGCTGTGAGTTTTTAGCTGATGTATTTAGCCATTGTAATACTAAATTAATTTATTTTGTGTATTATGTATGTGAGGATTGTCTTGTGCCTGAGAGAGGTATTTTTTTGAAGCAGCGATCATCAGGGAGGCTCTGCGATATATTATTTACTATTCCCCCGGTTTTGTCTTCCACTTCCTCCATTTTGTTTTGCTAATATTGAGGGGAAGTAGTTTTGCATTGCACCTTCCGGGTCATGAGTTACTATAGTAGGTTTATTTAATGCAGACACCACTCTGTGATACTTCCTGGTTGGGCGGGGATACTCGTCTGTTCTTTAATGATGTTTACTTAATGCAGAGACTGCTCTTTGATACTTCCTGGATAGTCGGGGATACTCATCTTTCCTCCAATGATGAATACCGGGTGTCCATCGGGTCGGCTTTAAAAGACTGCTGTTAGTGTGTGGGCTCCACCTCTACTGTTGAAGTCAGCGCCCAATAGGCTTAGACGTAACGCGTATAGGGGCGGAGCCTTCCCTGCTGCTCGGTGTATCCTCTCAGCTGTGCGATCTCATTGTTACAAGCATGACTCCAAGTGGTTGTTTGTGAGTAGGGTTGAGCGGACACCTAGATGTCCGTGTTCGACGGGTTCGGCCGAACTTTAAAAAAAAGTCCGGGTCCGTGTCCCGGACTTTTACCGAACTTTTCCCGGACACCGAACCCCATTGAAGTCAATGGGGACCCGAACTTTAAGGCACTAAAATGGCTCTAAAACACCAAAGGAAAGGGCTAGAGTGCTGCAAATGGCAGCAAAACGTAATTAAGAGCATGGCAAGTGCTCTGCAAACAAATGTGGATAGGGAAATAACTTAAAACAACAAAAAAAAACAGAAAAATAAAACAATGTTCTTCTTCATCTCTGAAGGACGAGGCCCATATGGAGTAGGAGGGAGGTTGAGGTGGTGGTGGATGTGGCGGTGACATAGGCGTGCGCACAGGGTGTGCTGGGTGTGCCTGGGCACACCCTAATCACCTAGGGCACATAGCATTGCCAGTGAGGAGATGGGAAAGATCTCCCTGGGACCTGCTCTGCTCTATTTCTCCTTGCCTACAGGTACATGGCCCCGATACATTACTCTCCCTGCTGGCAAACACATGCATGTGTATTTCAACTTTGGGGTGCACACCTTAATGCAATAGGCTGCGCACACCTATGGGCGGTGTAGGTGGAAGCGGCGGTGGAGGAGGACCAGGGCCGGATTAACAGCATCATGGGCTTGGTGCTGAGGATTTTGAAGGGCCTTAGGGCCGTGCCTTGCCATGCACCCAGAGGAGGAAGGGTGCAGCCATGCATGCCTAATTCAACATGGGATGCTGTCTCTGAAGCCCATAAACACATCCATGCATCGCCAACTGTCCCTCCTTGTCCGGCCTTCACGCTGTGTGGGGAGGTTCTGAGGGTGCTGCCTGGGGAAGCGAGCATAGAAGCCAGACTTCTGTGTTTACAAGTGACAGAAGAGCGGTAACAGTGAATATGGCCAACCCGGGGCCTATATAAAAGGTAGGGGCCTGGAGCTGCAGCTCCAATAGCCCCTACATTAATCTGGCCCTGAGGAGGAGGACGAGGTAGCCAACACTGCTTCTTTTCACAAATTTTAAATGAGGGTACACCCCAAAAGAGTGAGAAAGAGCAAAAATGGAACAATGGGTGGGTAAGGTCGGTATCCATTGCTATTCTGCATAAGGTACGGAAAAGTCCCGTGGGATCCATGCCTGGTTCATTTTAATGAACGTGAGCTTGTCCACATTGTCTCTGGACAGGCGGCTGCGCTTGTCTGTTATAACGCCCCCAGCCGTGCTAAATACCCGTTCAGATAATACACTGGCTGCAGGGCACGCCAGCACCTCCAAGGCGTAAAGGGCAAGCTCAGGCCATGTGCCCAATTTGGAGACCCAGAAGTTGAAGGGGGCAGACCCGTCATTCACTACATGTAGGCGTGTGCACACATACTGCTCCACCATGTTGGTAAAATGCTGCCTCCTGCTAAGACGTTCCATCTGAGCTGCTGGTGCTGCTGTTTGTTGTGGCGTGCTGACAAAGCTTTTCCACATTTCGGCCATGCTAACCCTGCCTTCTGAGGTGCTGGCGGTGCCCTGGTTGCGTTGGCGACCTCCTCCTCCTCCTCCTCCTCCTCTGCCTTGTGCTTCCACTGTGGCCCCGCTGTCAGATGGGAATGCCAGCAGCATGGCGTCTACCAGCGTGCGCTTGTACTCGCGCATCTTGCGATCGCGCTCCAGTGAGTGAATTAAGGACGGTACGTTGTCCTTGTAACGGGGATCCAGCAGCGTGGCCACCCAGTAATCAGCACAAGTTAGAATGTGGGCAACTCGGCGGTCGTTGTGGAGACACTGCAGCATGTAATCGCTCATGTGTGCCAGGCTGCCCAGAGGCAACGAAAGGCTGTCCTCTGTGGGAGGTGTATGGTCCGTGTCCTCTGTATCCCCCCAGCCACGCACCAGTGATGGCCATGAGCTGGCCTGGGTGCCACCCTGCTGTGAACATGGTTCCATCTCCTCCTCCAGCTCCTCCTCCTCCTCATCCTCCAGAACTGTGCCCCTGCTGGACAATTGCGTCCCTGGCGTTTGCGTGTGCAGGAACCCACCCTCGGAGCCCCTTGCGAATGACTGCCCTGAAAGCCTTGGAAATGTTACCTCTTCATCCTCCTCCTCCTCCTCATCCTGTGCCACATCCTCTTCCATCATCGCCCGAATTGTTTTTTCAAGGAGGCATAGAAGTGGGATAGTTAAGCTGAGAACGGCGTCATTGCCACTGGCCATGTTGGTGGAGTACTCAAAACAGCGCAACAAGGCACACAGGTCTCGCATGGAGGCCCAGTTATTGGTGGTGAAGTGGTGCTGTTCCGCAGAGCGACTCACGCGTGCGTGCTGCAGCTGAAACTCCACTATGGCCTGCTGCTGCTCGCACAGTCTTTCCAGCATGTGCAAGGTGGAGTTCCACCTTGTGGGCACGTCACATATGAGGCGGTGAGCGGGAAGGCCGAAGTTACGCTGCAGCGCTGCCAGGCGAGCAGCAGCAGGGTGAGAACGCCGAAAGTGCGCACAAACGGCCCGCACTTTCTGCAGCAGCTCTGACATATCGGGGTAGTTTTTAAGGAACCTCTGCACCACCAAATTCAGCACATGCGCCAGGCAAGGGATGTGCGTCAAACCGGCTAGGCCCAGAGCTGCTATGAGATTTCGCCCGTTATCGCACACCACCAGGCCGGGCTTGAGGCTCGCTGGCAGCAACCACTCATTTGTCTGCTGTTCCATGCTCCTCCACAACTCCTGCGCGGTGTGTGGTTTGTCCCCCAAACAGGCAAGTTGTAAAACTGCCTGCTGTCGTTTACCCCTGGCCGTGCTGAAGTTGGTGGTGAAGGTGTTACGCTGTCCGGATGAGGAGGCGGTAGAGGATGAGGAAGCGGAGTAGGAGGAGTTAGGAACAGGAGGCAAACTGAAGCGCCCTGCAATCCTCGGTGGTGGAAGGACATGCGCCAAATTGCTATCCGCCTCAGGCCCATCCGCCACTGCATTTACCCAGTGTGCCGTTAGGGAGATATAACGCCCCTGACCGTGCTTACTGGTCCACGTATCCGTAGTTAGGTGGACCTTGGCACAGATGGCGTTGCGCAGTGCACACCTGATTTTTTCCCCCACTTGGTTGTGCAGGGAAGGGATGGCTTGCCTGGAAAAGTAGTGGCGGCTGGGCACGACGTACTGTGGGACAGCCACCGACATAAGGTTTTTAAAACTGTGCGTCTCCACCAGACGGAATGACAGCATTTCAAAGGCCAATAATTTTGAAATGCTGGCATTCAGGGCCAGGGATCGCGGGTGGGTAGGGGGGTACTTCCTCTTCCTCTCAAGTGTTTGGGAGATGGAAAGCTGAACGCTTCCACGGGACATTGTGGAGATGGTTGTTGGTGACCCAGGTGGTGGTGTTGCTGACAGATCGTCTGTTTGCGGGGTGGCAGGTGCCGGTATCACTACAGATGTGGCTGGAGCGGCCGAGACTGCAGCAGAAGAGGAAGCAGGATGAGCCAGAGACGTTTCTTGGTTTTGAAGGTGTGTACTCCACTGCAGCTCGTGCTTTGCACTTAGATGCCTGATCATGCAGGTTGTGCTCAGGTTGAGAAGGTTCATGCCTCGCTTCAAGCTCTGATTGCACAGGGTGCAAACCACTCGTGTCCTGTCATCAGCACATTTTCTAAAGAACTTCCACGCTAGAGAACTCCTTTGAGCTGACTTTGGTGCGCTCGTTCCCTTGCTGCGTTGGGCAGTAGCGGGCGTAGTGTCTAGGGCACGGCCGCTCCGCTTCTGCACCCTGCTCCCTCTTCTGCTGTGCTGGTGGCTCTGTGCGACCACCGCCTCTTCCTCCAAACTACTCAGTTCACCTGCATGACGTTCATTCCATGTGGGGTCGAGGACCTCATCGTCCTCCACATCATTTTCCACCCAGTCTTCACCCCTGCCCTCCTTGTCGGTCTCCACAATGCTGAACGCCGCAGCAGTTGGCACCTGCGTTTCGTCATCATCGGAGACGTGCTGCGATGATCCTTGCATGTACTCATCTTGAGAAATAAGTGGTTGGGCATCGCTGCACTCAATCTCTTCCACTTCTGGGGCAGGGCTAGGTGGATGGCCCTGGGAAACCCTGCTGACAGAGTCCTCAAAAAGAATAAGAGACTGCTGTATGGCTTGGGGCTCAGACTGCTGGCCTGATTTGCAAGGGGGTGAGGTGAAAGACGGTTGGACATTGGCTGCAGGTGCCAACTCTGACCTTTCTGCAGTAGACTGGGTGGGAGACAATGTGAAGGAACTGGAGGCACTGTCAGCAGCAAACCAATCTACTATCGCCTCAACTTGTTCTGGCCTCATCACTTCTAGGGGCGTTTGATGCCCTACCAAATACTGATGCAGGTTCTGTCGCCTACTCACACTTGAGGAAGGTGTTTCACTTGTGCGTGTAGCTGGCACAGATCGACCATGTCCTCTCCTTGCAACAGGAGCTCTACCAGCAGCACCACGACCCAGGCCACGGCCCTTATTTGACGGTCTCCTCATATTTCTGTAATTTAAGATCTTGCCCTAGAAAGGTTTTTATTGAATAGCGGAATAGAAAATATGATCCAAAAAAAGTGTATGTATATCACACGTACACAACCACACTAGGCCCCAATTACTATTGTTTGTACCCCTAAAAGGCTAGATGAGGAGTAGGGGGAGTATGGAACAGGCAGCACCCTCAAACCTTCAGAAGTATGAGATGAACCCCAACAACTTGGAAAGGTGGATCTCTCTCACACGTACCGACACAGACTATCCCGCAATTCAATTGATCCTCAAAGGTTTTTATTGAATAGCGGAATAGGAAATATGATCAAAAAAAGTGTATGTATCTCGCACGTACACAACCACACTAGGCCCCAATTACTATTGTTTGTACCCCTAAAAGGCTAGATGAGGAGTAGGGGGGGTATGGAACAGGCAGCACCCTCAAACCTTCAGAAGTATGAGATGAACCCCAACAACTTGGAAAGGTGGATCTCTCTCACACGTACCGACACAGACTATCCCGCAATTCAATTGATCCTCAAAGGTTTTTATTGAATAGCGGAATAGGAAATATGATCAAAAAAAGTGTATGTATCTCGCACGTACACAACCACACTAGGCCCCAATTACTATTGTTTGTACCCCTAAAAGGCTAGATGAGGAGTAGGGGGGGTATGGAACAGGCAGCACCCTCAAACCTTCAGAAGTATGAGATGAACCCCAACAACTTGGAAAGGTGGATCTCTCTCACACGTACCGACACAGACTATCCCGCAATTCAATTGATCCTCAAAGGTTTTTATTGAATAGCGGAATAGGAAATATGATCAAAAAAAGTGTATGTATCTCGCACGTACACAACCACACTAGGCCCCAATTACTATTGTTTGTACCCCTAAAAGGCTAGATGAGGAGTAGGGGGGGTATGGAACAGGCAGCACCCTCAAACCTTCAGAAGTATGAGATGAACCCCAACAACTTGGAAAGGTGGATCTCTCTCACACGTACCGACACAGACTATCCCGCAATTCAATTGATCCTCAAAGGTTTTTATTGAATAGCGGAATAGGAAATATGATCAAAAAAAGTGTATGTATCTCGCACGTACACAACCACACTAGGCCCCAATTACTATTGTTTGTACCCCTAAAAGGCTAGATGAGGAGTAGGGGGGGTATGGAACAGGCAGCACCCTCAAACCTTCAGAAGTATGAGATGAACCCCAACAACTTGGAAAGGTGGATCTCTCTCACACGTACCGACACAGACTATCCCGCAATTCAATTGATCCTCAAAGGTTTTTATTGAATAGCGGAATAGGAAATATGATCAAAAAAAGTGTATGTATCTCGCACGTACACAACCACACTAGGCCCCAATTACTATTGTTTGTACCCCTAAAAGGCTAGATGAGGAGTAGGGGGGGTATGGAACAGGCAGCACCCTCAAACCTTCAGAAGTATGAGATGAACCCCAACAACTTGGAAAGGTGGATCTCTCTCACACGTACCGACACAGACTATCCCGCAATTTAACTGATCCCCAAAGGTTTTTGATTAAATAGCGGAATAGAAAATATGATCCCAAAAAAGTGTATGTATATCACACGTACACAACCACACTAGGCCCCAATTACTATTGTTTGTACCCCTAAAAGGCTAGGAGTAGGGGGGGTATGGAACAGGCAGCACCCTCAAACCTTCAGAAGTATGAGATGAACCCCAACAACTTGGAAAGGTGGATCTCTCTCACACGTACCAACACAGACTATCCCCCAATTTAACTGATCCCCAAAGGTTTTTGATTAAATAGCGGAATAGAAAATATGATCCCAAAAAAGTGTATGTATATCACACGTACACAACCACACTAGGCCCCAATTACTATTGTTTGTACCCCTAAAAGGCTAGGAGTAGGGGGAGTATGGAACAGGCAGCACCCTCAAACCTTCAGAAGTATGAGATGAACCCCAACAACTTGGAAAGGTGGATCTCTCTCACACGTACCGACACAGACTATCCCGCAATTCAATTGATCCTCAAAGGTTTTTATTGAATAGCGGAATAGGAAATATGATCAAAAAAAGTGTATGTATCTCGCACGTACACAACCACACTAGGCCCCAATTACTATTGTTTGTACCCCTAAAAGGCTAGATGAGGAGTAGGGGGGGTATGGAACAGGCAGCACCCTCAAACCTTCAGAAGTATGAGATGAACCCCAACAACTTGGAAAGGTGGATCTCTCTCACACGTACCGACACAGACTATCCCGCAATTCAATTGATCCTCAAAGGTTTTTATTGAATAGCGGAATAGGAAATATGATCAAAAAAAGTGTATGTATCTCGCACGTACACAACCACACTAGGCCCCAATTACTATTGTTTGTACCCCTAAAAGGCTAGATGAGGAGTAGGGGGGGTATGGAACAGGCAGCACCCTCAAACCTTCAGAAGTATGAGATGAACCCCAACAACTTGGAAAGGTGGATCTCTCTCACACGTACCGACACAGACTATCCCGCAATTTAACTGATCCCCAAAGGTTTTTGATTAAATAGCGGAATAGAAAATATGATCCCAAAAAAGTGTATGTATATCACACGTACACAACCACACTAGGCCCCAATTACTATTGTTTGTACCCCTAAAAGGCTAGGAGTAGGGGGGGTATGGAACAGGCAGCACCCTCAAACCTTCAGAAGTATGAGATGAACCCCAACAACTTGGAAAGGTGGATCTCTCTCACACGTACCAACACAGACTATCCCCCAATTTAACTGATCCCCAAAGGTTTTTGATTAAATAGCGGAATAGAAAATATGATCCCAAAAAAGTGTATGTATATCACACGTACACAACCACACTAGGCCCCAATTACTATTGTTTGTACCCCTAAAAGGCTAGGAGTAGGGGGAGTATGGAACAGGCAGCACCCTCAAACCTTCAGAAGTATGAGATGAACCCCAACAACTTGGAAAGGTGGATCTCTCTCACACGTACCGACACAGACTATCCCGCAATTCAATTGATCCTCAAAGGTTTTTATTGAATAGCGGAATAGGAAATATGATCAAAAAAAGTGTATGTATCTCGCACGTACACAACCACACTAGGCCCCAATTACTATTGTTTGTACCCCTAAAAGGCTAGATGAGGAGTAGGGGGGGTATGGAACAGGCAGCACCCTCAAACCTTCAGAAGTATGAGATGAACCCCAACAACTTGGAAAGGTGGATCTCTCTCACACGTACCGACACAGACTATCCCGCAATTTAACTGATCCCCAAAGGTTTTTGATTAAATAGCGGAATAGAAAATATGATCCCAAAAAAGTGTATGTATATCACACGTACACAACCACACTAGGCCCCAATTACTATTGTTTGTACCCCTAAAAGGCTAGGAGTAGGGGGAGTATGGAACAGGCAGCACCCTCAAACCTTCAGAAGTATGAGATGAACCCCAACAACTTGGAAAGGTGGATCTCTCTCACACGTACCAACACAGACTATCCCCCAATTTAACTGATCCCCAAAGGTTTTTGATTAAATAGCGGAATAGAAAATATGATCCCAAAAAAGTGTATGTATATCACACGTACACAACCACACTAGGCCCCAATTACTATTGTTTGTACCCCTAAAAGGCTAGGAGTAGGGGGAGTATGGAACAGGCAGCACCCTCAAACCTTCAGAAGTATGAGATGAACCCCAACAACTTGGAAAGGTGGATCTCTCTCACACGTACCAACACAGACTATCCCCCAATTTAACTGATCCCCAAAGGTTTTTGATTAAATAGCGGAATAGAAAATATGATCCCAAAAAAGTGTATGTATATCACACGTACACAACCACACTAGGCCCCAATTACTATTGTTTGTACCCCTAAAAGGCTAGGAGTAGGGGGAGTATGGAACAGGCAGCACCCTCAAACCTTCAGAAGTATGAGATGAACCCCAACAACTTGGAAAGGTGGATCTCTCTCACACGTACCAACACAGACTATCCCCCAATTTAACTGATCCCCAGAGGTTTTTGATTAAATAGCGGAATAGAAAATATGATCCCAAAAAAGTGTATGTATATCACACGTACACAACCACACTAGGCCCCAATTACTATTGTTTGTACCCCTAAAAGGCTAGGAGTAGGGGGAGTATGGAACAGGCAGCACCCTCAAACCTTCAGAAGTATGAGATGAACCCCAACAACTTGGAAAGGTGGATCTCTCTCACACGTACCAACACAGACTATCCCCCAATTTAACTGATCCCCAAAGGTTTTTGATTAAATAGCGGAATAGAAAATATGATCCCAAAAAAGTGTATGTATATCACACGTACACAACCACACTAGGCCCCAATTACTATTGTTTGTACCCCTAAAAGGCTAGGAGTAGGGGGGGTATGGAACAGGCAGCACCCTCAAACCTTCAGAAGTATGAGATGAACCCCAACAACTTGGAAAGGTGGATCTCTCTCACACGTACCGACACAGACTATCCCGCAATTCAATTGATCCTCAAAGGTTTTTATTGAATAGCGGAATAGGAAATATGATCAAAAAAAGTGTATGTATCTCACACGTACACAACCACACTAGGCCCCAATTACTATTGTTTGTACCCCTAAAAGGCTAGATGAGGAGTAGGGGGGGTATGGAACAGGCAGCACCCTCAAACCTTCAGAAGTATGAGATGAACCCCAACAACTTGGAAAGGTGGATCTCTCTCACACGTACCGACACAGACTATCCCGCAATTTAACTGATCCCCAAAGGTTTTTGATTAAATAGCGGAATAGAAAATATGATCCCAAAAAAGTGTATGTATATCACACGTACACAACCACACTAGGCCCCAATTACTATTGTTTGTACCCCTAAAAGGCTAGGAGTAGGGGGAGTATGGAACAGGCAGCACCCTCAAACCTTCAGAAGTATGAGATGAACCCCAACAACTTGGAAAGGTGGATCTCTCTCACACGTACCAACACAGACTATCCCCCAATTTAACTGATCCCCAAAGGTTTTTGATTAAATAGCGGAATAGAAAATATGATCCCAAAAAAGTGTATGTATATCACACGTACACAACCACACTAGGCCCCAATTACTATTGTTTGTACCCCTAAAAGGCTAGGAGTAGGGGGAGTATGGAACAGGCAGCACCCTCAAACCTTCAGAAGTATGAGATGAACCCCAACAACTTGGAAAGGTGGATCTCTCTCACACGTACCAACACAGACTATCCCCCAATTTAACTGATCCCCAAAGGTTTTTGATTAAATAGCGGAATAGAAAATATGATCCCAAAAAAGTGTATGTATATCACACGTACACAACCACACTAGGCCCCAATTACTATTGTTTGTACCCCTAAAAGGCTAGGAGTAGGGGGAGTATGGAACAGGCAGCACCCTCAAACCTTCAGAAGTATGAGATGAACCCCAACAACTTGGAAAGGTGGATCTCTCTCACACGTACCAACACAGACTATCCCCCAATTTAACTGATCCCCAAAGGTTTTTGATTAAATAGCGGAATAGAAAATATGATCCCAAAAAAGTGTATGTATATCACACGTACACAACCACACTAGGCCCCAATTACTATTGTTTGTACCCCTAAAAGGCTAGGAGTAGGGGGAGTATGGAACAGGCAGCACCCTCAAACCTTCAGAAGTATGAGATGAACCCCAACAACTTGGAAAGGTGGATCTCTCTCACACGTACCAACACAGACTATCCCCCAATTTAACTGATCCCCAAAGGTTTTTGATTAAATAGCGGAATAGAAAATATGATCCCAAAAAAGTGTATGTATATCACACGTACACAACCACACTAGGCCCCAATTACTATTGTTTGTACCCCTAAAAGGCTAGGAGTAGGGGGAGTATGGAACAGGCAGCACCCTCAAACCTTCAGAAGTATGAGATGAACCCCAACAACTTGGAAAGGTGGATCTCTCTCACACGTACCAACACAGACTATCCCCCAATTTAACTGATCCCCAAAGGTTTTTGATTAAATAGCGGAATAGAAAATATGATCCCAAAAAAGTGTATGTATATCACACGTACACAACCACACTAGGCCCCAATTACTATTGTTTGTACCCCTAAAAGGCTAGGAGTAGGGGGAGTATGGAACAGGCAGCACCCTCAAACCTTCAGAAGTATGAGATGAACCCCAACAACTTGGAAAGGTGGATCTCTCTCACACGTACCAACACAGACTATCCCCCAATTTAACTGATCCCCAAAGGTTTTTGATTAAATAGCGGAATAGAAAATATGATCCCAAAAAAGTGTATGTATATCACACGTACACAACCACACTAGGCCCCAATTACTATTGTTTGTACCCCTAAAAGGCTAGGAGTAGGGGGAGTATGGAACAGGCAGCACCCTCAAACCTTCAGAAGTATGAGATGAACCCCAACAACTTGGAAAGGTGGATCTCTCTCACACGTACCAACACAGACTATCCCCCAATTTAACTGATCCCCAAAGGTTTTTGATTAAATAGCGGAATAGAAAATATGATCCCAAAAAAGTGTATGTATATCACACGTACACAACCACACTAGGCCCCAATTACTATTGTTTGTACCCCTAAAAGGCTAGATGAGGAGTAGGGGGAGTATGGAACAGGCAGCACCCTCAAACCTTCAGTATGAGATTGTGTTCACTGTACCCCACAAAGATTGAGTTCACTGCACCCCACAATGATTGTGTTCACTGCACCCCACAAAGATTGTGTTCACTGCACCTCACAAAGATTGTGTTCACTGTACCCCCCAAAGATTGTGTTCACTGCACCCCACAAAGATTCTGTTCACTGTACCCCACAAAGATTGTGTTCACTGCACCCCAAAAAGATTGTGTTCACTGCACCCCAAAAAGGATGTTGTTCACTGCACCCCAAAAAGGATGTTGTTCACTCCACCCCAAAAAGATTGTGTTCACTGCACCCCACAAAGATTGTGTTCACTGCACCCCAAAAAGATTGTGTTCACTGCACCCCAAAAATGATTTTGTTCACTGCACCCCAAAAAGGATTTTGTTCACTGCACCCCAAAAAGGATGTTGTTCACTCCACCCCAAAAAGATTGTGTTCACTGCACCCCAAAAAGATTGTGTTCACTGCACCCCACAAAGGATTTTGTTCACTGCACCCCAAAAAGATTGTGTTCACTGCACCCCAAAAAGGATGTTGTTCACTGCACCCCAAAAAGGATTTTGTTCACTGCACCCCAAAAAGATTGTGTTCACTGCACCCCACAAAGGATTTTGTTCACTGCACCCCACAAAGATTGTGTTCACTGCACACCAAAAAGGATTGTGTTCACTGCACCCCAAAAAGATTTTGTTCACTGCACCCCAAAAAGATTGTGTTCACTGCAGCCCAAAAAGATTGTGTTCACTGCAGCCCAAAAAGATTGTGTTCACTGCAGCCCAAAAAGATTGTGTTCACTGCAGCCCAAAAAGATTGTGTTCACTGCAGCCCAAAAAGATTGTGTTCACTGCAGCTCACACACAGAAAAATGGATGTGGATCACTGACACCTGCCTATCTCCAATCCCACACCACACAGCAATATCGATTGTAGTTTGTAGAACACAGTTTCCCTAAAATTCAGCAGACTCTGTCCCTAACAGGATTGAGAAGAGATCGTAGATCAGGATTGAGTGCAGACCCCACCCCCCACACAGCAATATCGATTGTAGTTTGTAGAAGACACTGACCCTATATAATTCAGCAGACTCTATCCCTAAAATGCCTACAACTCGCCCTGCCTAAACACTCCGACCTGTCCCTCAATTCTATCCGGACACAAATGGTTTTTTCCTGCCTATCTTTCCCTAATCAGCAGCCAGCACGTTGATGTGTGCTCTGTCCCTGAATCTAAGCAGCATAATGACGCCGCTGCGGCTGCCTCGAACTTATAAAGACTTGGTCACATGCTTCAGACGGCCAATCACAGCTACTGAGATATTTGCAGGCATGGCTGGGATGGCTTAAGGCACACCAGTTAAACGATTGTTGATTGGCTGTTGAAAGCCCGCCATGAAAAGAGCGCCAAAGCATGCAAAACCCGGAAATAAAACGACCGAACACGGATTTTTACCCGAACATACAGTAAAGTGTCCGTGTCCGTGTTCGGGTACAAAAAATCCAATTATTCGGTACGAACACGAATAATACAGTCCGTGTTCGCTCAACACTATTTGTGAGTATATTGATTTTAATAAACGGCTGTTACCAGCTTATCCGCACGGAGAGCATTCAATTTCTTTTTGCTTCTTTGCTTTTGTGGTGATCTCTATGTGCCCTGTGTGAAAGCGGCACCATTGCTGTTACCTTGTCCCTGTGCATCCGTCTGAGACCTCCTTACCATTTGGTGACATCTGCCTGTGACCCCAGAGGGGTAAAAAAGCTGTTTTTGACTCAGTGTTCTGGGTCAAATCTTAAGGTGAGAGGCTTTGATCTCTGGTGGCGGTGGAGTGAATCACAATACCATATATTAATTCTGTGGTGGCCATTACTTTGAGGATTGGAATGCACCTATTTATGGACATTTAATTTCATGATTTTGAGTGTGTGTACATATTGATTTATTAACACTTATTTATTTTTGATTTTTTGTCTGATATTGGGAAGCCTTTATGATTTAAGGTCATTGAGTTTGCTTATTATTTACACATATTGTCATTATACACATTATTTTTTTTTTTTTAACATATTCACTATTCATTGTTCTGGCGCAGCGCCTGTTTGTTTTGAATTACTTATATTGTGGAAGTGGATAACACTATCTGGTGGTGGCTGCCAGATATATTTTTTCAAAAAAATGTTTTATTTTTTTTCTATTTATTTCACATAACTGCGCTGATAGCTTTTTTGCACATTGCTTTACCATGTGTTTTTGTGTGTGATGGGGACCAGCCTCACACTGTATAATGAGAAAAACTGTTGTTTAGTTTAGCGCCGGATGGCAAGGATTTATTTTACGGTTTTGTTGTTTTTTCATATTTCCTCTGCTAAATAAAGCTGGCAATCCACCAGACGTTAAAGAAATTACCTGCATGCTGGCCTTACTTTCCTGGAAAAGGTGATCCCTGTGAGCTAATCTCCCACACATGGGGGACTCAGCGGGCATATTCTAACGATGGAAGAAATGTTAAAGGTTCTGCTACAGGCCAATGCAGCTCAGCGGCAAACCAAACGCCAAATCGCAGAGGCCGCTACAGCACAACAGGAGGCTGCTGCAGCACAACAGGCAGCCCAGCAGGAGATGAACCGGCAGTTTGCAGAGGCTCTGCTGGAGTTGAAAAAAAGCATTTGCATCTCCTGTGCCAGCTGAACCAAAATTGGTACGTGCCTCGTACCACCTGCAAAAGATGACTACGGCTGGTGATGTGGAAGCATACCTGGCGACTTTTGAGAGGTCGATGTCCGTGAAGGTTGGCCAAATGAACAGTGGGCGGGTCTGTTGGCCCCATTTATGACAGGAGAACAGCAAAAAGTGTATTTTGACCTGGACCCAGATAAGGCCGAGGACTATGAGACTCTGAAAAATGGAAATGAGAGATACTCGCACGCTTGGCTGTCACCATGGCAGTCCGGGCCCAGCGTGTGCATCAGTGGACCTACTCCAGCAGCAAGCCACCCCGTTCTCAAATGTTTGACCTGGTCCACCTCACCAAAAAGTGGTTGCAACCAGAGACCTTGGCAGGCCCCCAGATCGTGGAGCGTGTGGTAATGGACCAGTACCTGCGTGCGCTCCCTGCTGCTCTGAGGAAGTGGGTCAGACAGGGGGACCCCAAAACTGCAGCCCAATTGGTGGACCTAGTGGAGAGGTACAGTGCTACTGAGGACTTGGTGAACCCGTCTACGCCCCACTTCAGTGTGTCTACGGGTTCAAGATCACCCAGTGTTTCTGGTAAGACTGTTCCAGGGTTCAAGTGCATGGGGAAACTAGATAAGACTGTTGTTACAGCTAATGCGACTGTGGGTCCTAGGCCTGGAGACTGGTCAAAGAAGCCAGGAAGGTCTTTGGGACCGCTAAGAGGACTGGGGGTAGAGCACATGCAGTGTTTCCGCTGCCATGCATTTGGGCATATTGCTGCAAACTGTCCTATAAATGATGAACCTATGCAATGCGATTTTGCTTATAGGAAAAGACGCATATCTCTGTTTGCACAGGTCGCATATACTGCATCATGTCAGAGTTGCATTGAAAAACAAATGTGTGTTATTGCAGTGGATGGAAAGCCGCTCACAGCCCTGCTAAATTCTGCAAGTGTAGTGACCCTAGTCAGAAACTATTGTGTAAATCCCACAAAACTACACCCCAGTACTATCAGGGTCATTTGCATCCATGGGGACACTCGGGACTACCAGACAGCAGTGGTTGAGGTTGATACCCCTTGGGGCAGTGTGACCCATTCAGTGGGGGTGGTGCCTTCGCTACTTCATGAAGCTTTAGTGGGGAGGGATTTCCCCCATTTTTGAAGGTTGTGGGAGAGCAAGGGGAGGCTGGTGGAGAGAGCTCCCCCTGCTCTGGAAGCACAGGAACTCTCACCAGACCATTTTTGCCAAAGGGAAGGAAACACTGTTGGGGGAATCGAGGGAGCTGGAGATCCTCTTTCTTTCCCCGTCATGACTGGGGGGCCAGAGGACCTGGAAGCTAGCTCCCAGCCAGAGGGTAACGAACAGGAGGACATTTCTGGCCCTGACAATGAGAGTAGCCAGAATGTGGTACCCGACTTAGAGGTCAGAAGAGAGGATTTCTGTACCGAGCAACTACGAGATGTCACCCTCCTTAGAGCAAGAGAAAACGCTAAGATGGTGGATGGGGAACCAGTAGATCCTCACCGGGGGTTGTCTTTTCCCTACATGGCCATTAAAAACAATTTACTTTATCAGGTGGTAAAACATGGAGAGGATGAGGTTGAACAGCTGCTGGTTCCCAAACCCTTCCGCAGGTTGGTCTTAGACCTGGCCCATGGTCATGTAATGGGGGGACATCTCGGTTTAAAAAAGACCAGGGAGAGAATCACCCAGAGATTTTTCTGGCCCGGGTTGCATGCAGATGTCAGGGGGTACTGTGAATCATGCCCTGAGTGCCAAATGTCGGCACCATCGCCCCATTTTCGCAGTCCCCTGGTCCCTCTACCTATCATCAAGGTTCCTTTGAGAGGATTGGCATGGACCTGGTGGGGCCGGTAGTGAAGTCTGCCCGGGGCCACCAGCATATTCTGGTAATCCTAGACTATGCGACACGCTATCCTGAGGTCATACCCTTGCGTAACACTTCCACTAAGGCTATCGCCAAGGAGTTAGTCCAGGTGTTTAGTCGAGTGGGAATCCCAAAAGAGATCTTAACCGATCAGGGCACCCCATTTATGTCCAGGGTTACCAAGAAACTGTGTAGATTATATAAAATCTCCCATCTCCGTACCTCTGTCTACCTCCCCCAACAGATGGTTTGGTCGAAAGATTTAATAAAACCTTGAATAGTATGCTAAAAAAGGTGGTTGACAAAGATGGGAGAAATTGGGATTTTTTGCTCCCATATCTTATGTTTGCCATATGAGAGGTTCCGCAAGCATCCACAGGTTATTCTCCCTTTGAGCTCTTGTATGGTAGACATCCCAGGGGGCTGCTGGATGTTGCCAAAGAAACATGGGAAGGTGAGGCCACCCCATATAGAAGCATCATAGAGCATGTCTCACTTATGCAAGATAGAATCACTGCTGTCCTGCCCCTGGTGTGAGAACATATGGAGTGAGTCCAGGAGGCCCAGAGGAGGGTCTATGATCGGGGTACCAAAGTCCATACTTTCAGCCCCAGGGACAGAGTGTTGGTACTGGTTCCCACGGTTGAAAGTAAGTTCCTAGCCAAGTGGCAGGGTCCCTTTGAAGTTATTGAAAGGGTACGAGAGGTCAACTATAAAGTCTACCAACCAGGGAAAAGAAAACCACAACACATTTATCATGTAAATCTCTTAAAGCCCTGGAAGGACAGAGAGACTTTATTAGCCGTATCTCCGGCCCCAGTAGACCGGGTGCCGGTGACACCTGATGTCCCCATAACAGATTCCCTGTGTGTGACACAACAAAATGATGTTAGGGGGTTTGTGTACAAAAATAGAGATTTTTTCTCCCCCTTATCTGGACTGACCAACGTGATCCATCATGATATAGTGACGGAACCAGGGGTTCACGTAAATTTAAAGCCATATAGAATCCCAGAGGCCAGGCGAGAGGCAGTCGCAAAGGAAATAAAAAATATGTTAGAGTTGGATGTGATAGAAGAGTCCCACAGTGAGTGGTCAAGCCCCATAGTATTGGTCCCAAAACCTGATGGCACTATCAGGTTTTGTAACGATTTTAGGAAACTCAACAGTGTATCCAAGTTCGATGCATACCCGATGCCTTGGGTCGACGAACTCGTGGACAGGTTGGGACAGGCCCGCTACATAACAACCCTAGATCTAACGAAAGGCTATTGGCAAATACCCCTAACTGAATCAGCCAAAGAGAAGACCGCCTTTTCCACTCCTGAGGGCTTGTTTCAATACAAGCGGATGCCTTTCGGTCTGCATGGGGCCCCTGCATCCTTCCAGAGAATGATGGACAAAACTTTGAGACCACATCGCTCGTACGCAGCTGCTTATTTGGACAATGTGGTCATCCACAGCCCAGATTGGGACTCGCACCTGCCCCGAGTACAAGCAGTGGCAGATTCCCTTAGGGGAGCAGGTCTCAGGGCCAACCCAAAAAAGTGTGCCATAGGCCTGGAGGAGGCCAAATACCTTGGGTACGTTATTGGTCGGGGACTCGTCAAGCCTCAGACCAATAAGATTGAGGCAGTTCAAAAGTGGCCCCAACCGATAAACAAGAAACAAGTACGGGCCTTCCTAGGCATTACGGGGTATTACCAGTGGTTTATACCTAACTTTTCCACCATTGCCGCCCCTCTGTCTGACCTAACGAAGGGTAGAGGGTCGGTCATGGTCAAATGGAATCCTGAAGCAGAGGAGGTGTTTCAGAAGTTAAGTTTTTTTGGGCACTATCTGTCACTGCAACAGGAGTCAGAATAAGATTTACAAGAAAATCCACTGCCTGCTAATCTGGATAGTTTGCCTGATGATTTGGAGAACATTATCACTCACCATCTGACCTATGAAATACTTGCCTTTGGTTAGAGTTTTGATATACCACATATCGGGTGGAAGAGTGAAAGGTTGGGACTTCATATCTATTACACTGACTGGTGTAATCTTCTCAAGTGTTTTATTATGTTGAGTTGGTAAGGGTATTACCTCTCTTTTCTTTACACGTGGGTGCCAAGAGGGATTTGGTGTTTGCACATCCTCTTCTTCACCTTCATTCACCATCAAGAAGATTTCAGACTTTTTTATTTTGGACTTGTTTTGGACTGCACATATTTCCATAGCACATTTTTGTTCACATTGTGCACCATTTATAATATCTGTGTATATTTATATTTATTAGGTATTTTGTTCATTGTGTTTTTCCTTTTGGTTTAACACACATTGCTCACATCTAGCGCACCCATTTTTTGCACATCACACGTTTACTTTATAAAGGTTAAAGTTTTGGTTGCTGCTGGAGATTAATTTTTTGTTTGCGCACATCATTCCTTAATATGTTTCATAAGTTAAAGCAGACCCTTTGTGTACTACCGGTGCTGGTGACTCCGGACTTCACAAAGGAGTTTGTGGTACAGACTGATGCCTCCGAGGTGGGCCTAGGTGCTGTACTATCCCAGAACAGAGGTGGTGAGGAGCACCCGGTTGTATACCTGAGCCGAAAGCTAAACCAGCATGAAAAAAACTATGCTATTGTTGAGAAGGAATGTCTTGCTATTAAGTTGGCTTTTGACTCCCTAAAGTATTAGTTGTTGGGGAGGTCATTTAAGTTGGTCACTGACCATGCTCCCCTAAAGTGGATGTGTGACAACAGGGAGAAAAATGGCTGCGTGACAAGATGGTTCCTGGCTCTACAGCCATTTAAATTTACAGTAGAGCATAGGCCGGGCAAGCTCCAAAACAATGCGGATGCCCTTTCCTGCATGCACTGTATGATTGGGTCAATTGCTCAATCGCAGGCGCTTGAGCAGAGGGGGAGGATATGTGATGGTATGCGAGGTGAGGTAGTAGATAATCGCTATATTTCACCTTGCATACTTTCTGTAGTGAGAGACTGAACCGGAATCCGGCCCGAGTTTTTCCATCCTCTGTGACAGGCTAGGTTCCGGTCCAGAGATTGTGGTTCACTTGAGTCCATGCTCAGGTGGACTTTAAATGAACAGGAAGAGAGCACAGGAATGCTCTGACCTGAGACTCAGAAGGGAATCTGAGAGAGGAGCTCTGTTTGGACTTTCAAAAGAACAGGTTTGCTTTACCATGTGTTTTTGTGGGTGATGGGGACCAGCCTCACACTGTATAGTGAGAAAAACTGTTGTTTAGTTTAGCGCCGGAGGGCAAGGATTTATTTTACTGTTTTGTTGTTTTTGCATATTTGCAAACCTCTGCTAAATAAAGCTGGCAATCCAGCAGACTTTAAAGAAATTACCTGCATGCTGGCCTTACTTTCCTGGAAAAGGTGATCCCTGTGAGCTAATCTCCCACACGATACATACATAATGTCCTTAGCACAAAAATTCTAATTCGAAAAGGGTCTTGCACATTGAAAGTCTGACGTAGTCTACACCTGATAGATGCTGACAACAACAGAGATGACTCGTTCTGGAAGACAGATCAAGATGTAACAAGAGTATGTAACAAGCAAACATTTGGTCACAAAGGATGGCAAATCCTTCATCATAACTTTGGCTGAGAAGGGCATTCAACTTTTGAAAAAATGGCACATTTTGGAATCGGACTACAAAAAATCAGCTGGACCCTCCTCTGCTTAACAGCATTCCACTGACTGGCAGGACTCTGACAAAGGCTAAAGGCCTGGGCATTACACTTGGCTTACTTATACAAAGTACCTCCAGTAAGCTCATGGATATTACTATAGTTTCTGCTTTTCTCTCCCTTTGATACTGTGGAAGATACACTGCTCAGATGCTGCAAGAATCACATTTTCTAATAGTTTTTTACCAAACCACCCACTACTTTGTTTTTCCTACTGGTGCAAGATGCTAACTAACATACTGTTGTTTTAAGTTCCCTGCCACCCAGAACTTTATTCACCACCATTTATCTATCTCTGACTCAGAACGACTCTCCCACTCTTAGTTATTCTTAGTCTAGAGCCTGGCATTCCCTACCTAAACTTTCCTTCCTGGAATATAACTCTTAAGTAATGCCTTTATACTGCATTATATCTTGACCTACCACCACCTCTCCATCTTCTCCAACAGTGATTGCCACCATAGGATTTTAATTCTCCTCCGTCAATGTTAAAGGATTTATTAGTCCGGCAAAAAGACACACGTTACAGAAAGTGGTAGGGTCTTTACAATGAAACTTGCTCTGCCTTCAAGAGACCCCCTTTTCAATTTGCAAGCCTCCAAAATGCTATCACTCTTGCTTCCCTTGCTTCCCTAGTATATATTACTCTAATGCACCTACGAAAAAGAGAGGGGTATCCATTGCCATCAAAACCCATTCACACAGAAATTGATGATCTGGGTAGATTTATAATATTCATATGTGAAATCAACAATGCTGTATACACTATAGCAAATGTCTACCTATCCAATTAGAAACACATTTCCTTCCTGAAGAGAGTATTGAATTTAGTGGAATCATCAGGGCAAGGGCATGTAATTTTATGCGGAGACTTTAATGCCATACCGAATAAACAATTTGACATGTCAGATCCTACCCACAGTCGCTACTGTAGAGCTACATTATCTCACTTTATATCTTTTGCTAACCTGTATGATGTTTGAAGGTACCATCATTCAACAGAAAGAGGCTACTCTTTCTTTTCAAACTTACACCGCACATACTCGAGAATTGATCTATTCTTAGTTGATAGATTTTTGCTGCAAAAGGTCAATTTTGTCAAATATTTATGATATTATATGGTCTGACCGCACACACCAGTGTCTATAATGATGGTAGGGACCTGCACGGAAACTAAAGCCAATAGGTGGCAGAATTATATTTTCTTTTTTATCCCGACCACAAATCCAAAATTCTTAACTAACAATGTTGTTAGGAAGCAGCTGAATCAGCAGCTTAATGACCTATTCTCCCAGATTAAGAAACAAGAGAATCTAAATTAAAAAGCCCAGCCCTATAAGACCAGCTCTCAACTTTCTCAGGCAAGACACAACCTTCATATTTTACTTATATCTCAATATAACTGTAATTTGAGAAAACTGAGAGAAATTAAGCAGGTAATAAAGATGGCAAGCTTCTAGCCAATCAGGTGGCAGAAAAATCTTTAAAATAGAAAATACAGTTTATTAAACACTACATTACTGGTAAAAAAATGGTCAATCCAAAAGAAATAGCTGACGCTTTTAGTGCCTATTGAGGTAGACTATACAATCTAAAGGAAAACCTTGAAATCCCACAACCAACTCCTGAACTATCTCAACTCAAACAAGAAGATCTATAAATTCTGAACACACTATTGTCTGAGCTTTTAAAAACTTTTAACTCACTCCCACATAATAATCTCTGGGACCTTTCCTCAGAATATTACTGTACTGCTCCACCTTAATCCCACATTTTTTACAGGTCTCAGATGCTATATATAAAGATTAATTTCCTGCTAAAATGTTATATGTTATTATAACATTGCCAACACCAGGAAAGGAACCTGACTCCCTGCAAAATTTTCTGCCCATTTCATTCCTAAATGTCGACCTAAAAATATATGCAAAAATAATTGCAATAGACTTGAACACTTCCTCCCCACTTTAGTACAACAAGGTCAAGTAGGTCACCCATAGAATCCTCAATCATTAGTCTTGATCTCTGTTTCTATCACAAGATGCAGAGAGGGCCTTTGGTAGGATACACTTGGCTATCTCACACATCTAGTTCTAGTTCTACATACATTGATATAACAGGAGAGATATGCTCAGCCATTCTAACCCTTTACGTTACCTCTTCTGCCTTTCTCTTTATAGAGGGCATGTTTTCTAAAAGTTGTTTTATTTAGAAATAGAACAAGGCAGGGATGCCCACTGTCACCTTGTGGGCTTCTGTCAGTATATGGCTTCCTTCGGTCTTGAACATGGATATCAGATTTTTCATACAAAGCTAGCAGGCAACTTAGCTTGTACTGGAACCTTCTCTTTTATTGAACAGTCACACTGTTTTTTTTTTACAGCATGGGCATCCCCCTCCTGATCAGATCACCACACACAGGTCAGACGTTGCCTGATTACATTATCATATGCAGATGAAATTGTATACAGAAATATAATTAACCTGAACTAATTATCTAGCCATCTGGACAGAAACAATATGTGAGAGTTCATTAACAATTAACAATGGGACAGACAGGCTTAACAGAATACACATCACACCTCAATACACAGACAATAGGAAAAGACTGCCAGTGACAGACTGTCTGTCTCTGCCATTGAAGTACAATACACGTTAACATAAGTGTAAACACAGAACCCATTTGAAGCAATCCAAACCATATTGTCAGTGTCCATTAAGTATCTGTCTCTCACTCCCATTGATGGTGAGTACTGTCACATATATTCCCTCCCAAAGGTACTAATCAGGTACCAGACCTCCAATCAGTCTGTGCCTGAGTTAGTCGGGTAACAAGTCCCAAAGAGTCAATCCATCATGGCAGCTTCCTTGACAAAGTTCCACATAGTTTGTAATTTTGTCCCAGCAGGGTGCATGGAGCACTCATAGCCGATCAGTCTGTGGAAGTTTGGTTTGGGCAGGCCAGACTGGGCTTCTTGGTCACCTTGTGTCCCTCACAGACACAGGGTGACTTACACATAAGAGGGGCCTAGGGGGCTGAGAGGGGGATTTCCCAACCTCTCTAAGGTAAGATGTGTTCCATGGGCCCCTCAATCAAAGTGACTCCCATCATATCTCTCCCCTTTCGGAAGGAGACTAACACAGGAGGGGACCCCAAACGGGTTGACTTTGAAGGTAGTCTGTAGTTTCAGTCCCCCAATGTCTGTACCCACACAGTACCCCAAACAAATTGTCCGAACGGAGAATTACTCACCCAGCCAACCTCTGCCTCTCTCGTAGAACATTCCCGCTGTGGGGGAGAAGCGTGGACTGGTCGTTCTCTCTGGAGTCCTTTCAGCCACTTGAGAGAAGACAGGGTGGCTGGGCTCACTCCCTCATTCTCTTGTGGACCTGGGCCGACTGCACAGCATCCCTGGGTAATAGAGGTGAAGACTGCAGTCCGATCCACTACCACAGGAACTACATCTTTTGTTAGTAGAGGGCAGAGGTCAGCCACACTCTGCTCATTTGCCAGCTCTTCTGCTGGGTTAGTGTCATCATTCTGGGGGGCCATATGCTGCTGAGAAGGAGAGTCAGCTGCTCCATCTTTCTCACCCTCATCTGGGTGTTGGGACAACCTTTCTCTGGTACTGTCTCCCAGATGCACAGATCCTGGCTGGGGAGGGAAGACATTTTCCTCCACTCTGACTGACTGTTGGGGGGGGGGGACAACAACCTCCTTTCCCTTCTCACCCTGGGCCTCTGGAACTGCCACAGGTGTGGGGCAGAGGTTGTTTACTCTCTGTCTGGCTGCCGGCACTTCAGCTGGGTGTAGAATCTTCACTTCATCAGCTTGTTGCTGGGGCGAGGGGCCGATTTCCCCAGCTTCCTTGAACTCTGTAGCTGTTGCAGATGCTGGACAGAGGTTGGTAGCACTCTGCCCTGTTGCCAGCACTTCTGCTGGGGACTCCACATAATCCGCTCCGGCTAACTGTTGGGGAGGGAGACTGGCTTTCTCCATTCCCAGACTGTGGATCTCTCTCTTCTTTTCCGAACTGTGTAGCTGCTGTTGGGGAGTGATCACCACCTTCTCACCCTGGGCCTCTGGAACTGCCACAGGTGTGGGGCAGAGGTCTTGGACCCTCTGTCCAGTTGTCAGCGCTTCAGCTGGAGAAGTTTATTGTAACTCTACAGATGCTGCTGGCAGGAAATCCCATGTCCCTGTCAGTGGTGTAGGAGAAAGGTCAGCTGCCTCTTCTCTCAGGAAGGCTGAAGCTGCTGTTGGTGTTGGGAAGAGCTCAGTGATGTTAGGCCCTGATGCCAGCTGTTCTTCAGGAAAGTAAACTGAAAAGTCAGTGGCCTTGCACACATCTTCCTGGGTCACCAATTGTTGCAGGCAGAGGTCAGCAGCGCTATGCCTGGATGCCCGATCCTCTGCTGTAGGCTCACTGGGATGTTCCTCCTCAGCAGAAAAGCCTATTAAATCCCCAGCCTCTGGAATTGCTGGAAGTCCAGGGCATGGGTTGGTGGCACTTGGGCCCAGTGCCAACACTTTGGCGGGTGATTTATCATTCATATCATCCTCCGATGGAAAGGTAATTCAGTCTGTGATCCATGGTTGGGGAAAGAAGATGGCTTCCTCTTCTCCCATACCTTTATCCAGCGGCTGAACAGATGCATTCCTACATCCAAGCTCGTTCTGTGCAGAAACAGGTTCATCAAGGTGAGTCAGCACTTGCTGCATCCACCATAAGACCTCTGCATCCAAAACTGTGGGTGCAGGTGAGCAAAGCACACTATTACTGTGCCACATTGTTGATTCTTCAGTCAGGATTTCTGGACTGTCAGCTGGTACTTCTGGATATTCCCAGGCAAGGAGAACCCAGGCCCAGCGCTGAGCAGAGTCTAGCAGCTGTCTGTAGGCGATCTCCAGCTTCCATTCCTGATTGGCTAGAAAATTCAAAATCTTCCAGTGCCCAGAACACTTCCGAGATGCTCAGGATCTCTTCTCTGGAATCCTCAATTTCCTTTAACCGCCACTCCAAATCGCTCCCAAAGTCGGGGTTACTTGGACAGCCTCTCTAATAACAGCCTTGGGCCGCCATAGCAAAAGCCTTCCATTGGTCTGTCCTCCACTGTCCATGGGCACACTTGGGTTACATACCAGCGGAGGACTCTGTAGCTCTTGTCTATCCGCATCTCCACCTGGACCACCCTGCTTAACTCCCCAAAAACACTATTTGAACTTCGTACTGCGACCGGTACCTTTCCTGGAAGGAGGGGAAGATTTTTCCCTGGTGTCGCTGCTCACGGGCTAGAGTTTCTCTCCAGAGCTCCCAGCGGATTAAATCGTACCATCCTAGCAGGACCTTCTCTGACATTGGTCCCCTGTGCTTTATCCGCATCTCTTGCAACTTCCTTCCGAATTCCTCTTTCATGGCGGGTAATATCTGTACCTCTCCTCGTCTGCTATCCAGACCTTGGATCCCAGTTGAGGTTTGGATGTCCCAGAATCCAGGAAGCATCCCACCACTTGCCACCAATGTAACGGAACCATGACCCACACTGTGTTTGTGGGCTTGCATCAGTATAGGGCTTTTTTCAGTTTTGAACATAGATATCAGATGTTCCAGCTGCCCTTCATACAAAACTAGTCGGCAGCTGTGATGGTGATCACCGTCACTGGGAGTGAGGGATAAATACTTGGGGGACACTGAGAAAATGGTTTGGATGGCTTCAGATGGGAGAGTGATATTTGCCAATGGTGTCTCTCAAGAAATGTTGAGATTTGATCCCACTTTGCACTGTGAGATCTGTGGCCTGTTGCCATGGAGTCTGTGACACCTAGATGTGTATTCCATTTGTTTCAATGTAGACGGACAGACTGTCATTGGCAGTTTTGTCCTATTGTCTATCTATTTAGCTGGGGTGTGGATTGTGTTAAGTCTGCCTGTCCCATTGTCAAATGTTAATGACCTCACATTGTTCTGTCCAGAAGGCCAGATAATTAGTTCAGGTTAATTCTGTTTCTGTATACAATTTCATCTGCATAGGAAAATGTAATCAGGCAACCCCTGACCTGTGTGTAGTAATTTGATCAGAAGGAGGATGTGCTTATGTGTGTATAAATTGAGTGTGAAACTGTTCAATAAAGGAGAAGGTTCCAAAACTTGTACAAGATAAGTTGCTGGCTAGCTTTGTATGGGGGCGGCTAGGATTTGATATCTATGTTCATGAGTGCAAGGAAGACATATACTGTTGGAAGTCCATAAGTACATTGTGGGTCGGCAGTTCCATTACATTGGTGGCAAGCGGTGGGATGCTTCCTGCAATCTAGGACATGCAAACCTCCACTGAGATCCAAGGTCTGGATAGCAGAAGAGGAGAGGTACAGAATCACTTCAACATGATAAAGTTTCTTTCATAAATAGAACATATAGGAAAGATCAAAATAAATCAGTGGCCCTTTTGCAAAATTAAAGCAATTGTGAGTGTAGTAGACAAAAGAATATACAAATCTGATAAGGCTACTTCTTTACAAGATTTAGTTCGGTCACAGGGTAAAGAGGGGGGACACTGAAATGTTATCTTAGTTAGAATCAGTGCAGACTGATAGTGTAGATAACATTTATTGTAAAAAAAATATTGAAGGTCATTTGGTTATTTATATTTCAAAAATAATGGCTAGAATGCTATTGAAATTGAATTTTTTGAATTACTCATTTTGTGATCTCACACCGCTCAGCTAGGCAACTCACCCCACTATATTACCCACCATCCTCATGGTTAGGGCCAAATGCGCTATATTACAGATGTAGGAATCAGAATAATCCACCTCAGGTTATTCCTTCAGGCCGGCCTCTCCTCTCCTCATAGCGCTGTGCTGTGCGAGGCTAGTTGGATTAAATATTCACTACTTTTATCATACGTGACTATGTGTTGACATTGAAATTTGATAGTTTCTTCTACACAACCTTTGTCAGTTTAGTAGATCCTTGGAAGATTGATATCACAGCAACAGCTAATAATAATGATACCAGTTTAGTTTACAATAGTTGTTACATCTAGGTTTCTAAATTATTTTACAGAAACACATATTATGATAAACTTGTAAACATAGAATTTATTTTATTTTACTAGTTTTGTTAGAACACACACAACTTGGGAAAGTTAGATGAATGGGTTGCTATAACAAGGATGTACAAAAATCATACATTGAAGCTTTATTATCAATTAGAGGATAGATTTGTCTTATTTTAAAAAGAATAGATTTAGGAATTTTACATGACTTAGGGATATAAACATCTATTGAAGAAGATGCTAATTATATCTAGATAAAAAAAAAGATATAGTTAAAGTACATGCAGGCTTGTGTGGAAGAGAAAGATCTGATTTATTGTGTTTAAACGGAGTTACTGTTGAACTGAATAATACGGAATGTTGAAAAAAGAGCATAGAAAAGAGTTGCTTGCTGGTGATAGATAGATAGATAGATAGATAGATAGATAGATAGATAGATAGATAGATAGATAGATAGATAGATAGATAGATAGATAGATAGATAGATAGATAGATAGATAGATAGATAGATATTATTTACTTCTTCCCTACATTGAAATAGGAAAAGTTATATGATATGGTCAAAGATGTAAGAGTTTTACAAAAAGTTAAATACATTTATGAAATTGAAGGAAGAAAATCTTTGATGATATTACATAATTTGGATGAAAAACAAACCAAAATGAATAAATAATATAATGATTTATAGTCTCTTGTTGGAAAAAAATAGTTAAATTTTTCACAGGAAAATCTCCGGGTTTATGTACATTAGCCCCCATTCACACTAGGGCGACTCACGAGGCGACTTGTGTCGCCCCAGGTCGCCCCAGGTCGCTTGACATGACCAAACCAATGTAAATGAATCAGTGCCGTCTTAATTGCCGCTATTAAGGTCGCTCCGACTTCAGAAAAGGGTCCTGTACTACTTTCAGGCGACCAGTGATCCGACCTGTCCCATATACTTCAATGGGAGTCGCCTCCTTATCTTAATTGAAGCGACCTGTAATCCGACTTGTCATCCGACTTTGCTAAAAAATGGCAGTGAACAAGAAAAGAGCATAATTTTCTTGCAGGCATTAGCGGTCATTTTTTTAGGCAGGCATGTCATTTTTTGGATTTCGTTTCTGGGGGGTCTAAAAAGTGTCCCTGTCAAGTTTCAGCTCTGTAGCATGTCCAGAACCCCTAAAAAAAATCATTTTTCTTTTAATTTTTTGTAGTGTCTTACCAGCTGTCTTTTTTTCTTACAGGCATTTAGCGGGCATTTTTTTAAGCAGGCATGTCATTTTTGGGATTTCGTTTCTGGGGGGTCTAAAAAGTGTCCCTGTCAAGTTTCAGCTCTGTAGCATGTCCAGAACCCCTAAAAAAAATCATTTTTCTTTTAATTTTTTGTAGTGTCTTACCAGCTGTCTTTTTTTCTTGCAGGCATTTAGCGGGCATTTTTTTAAGCAGGCATGTCATTTTTGGGATTTCGTTTCTGGGGGGTCTAAAAAGTGTCCCTGTCAAGTTTCAGCTCTGTAGCATGTCCAGAACCCCTAAAAAAAATCATTTTTCTTTTAATTTTTTGTAGTGTCTTACCAGCTGTCTTTTTTTCTTACAGGCATTTAGCGGGCATTTTTTTAAGCAGGCATGTCATTTTTGGGATTTCGTTTCTGGGGGGGTCTAAAAAGTGTCCCTGTCAAGTTTCAGCTCTGTAGCATGTCCAGAACCCCTAAAAAACAGCATTTTTACTATATTTTCAGGGATACGGCTTCTCTGCGGCTGGCTTTTTTTCTTGCAGGCATTTAGCGGGCATTTTTTTAGGCAGGCATGTCATTTTCTGGATTTAGTGTCTGGGGGGTCAAAAAAGTGTCCCTGTCAAGTTTCAGCTATGTAGCATGTCCAGAACCCCTAAAAAAACATCATTTTTCTTATAATTTTTTGTAGTGTCTTACCAGCTGTCTTTTTTTCTTGCAGGCATTTAGCGGGCATTTTTTTAGGCAGGCATGTCATTTTTTTGTATTTAGTGTCTGGGGGGTCTAAAAAGTGTACCTGTCAATTTTCAGCTCTGTAGCATGTCCAGAACCCCTAAAAAACAGCATTTTTACTATATTTTCAGGAATACGGCTTCTCTGCGGCTGGCTTTTTTTCTTGCAGGCATTTAGCGGGCATTTTTTTAGGCAGGCATGTCATTTTCTGGATTTAGTGTCTGGGGGGTCTAAAAAGTGTACCTGTCAATTTTCAGCTCTGTAGCATGTCCAGAACCCCTAAAAAACAGCATTTTTACTATATTTTCAGGAATACGGCTTCTCTGCGGCTGGCTTTTTTTCTTGCAGGCATTTAGCGGGCATTTTTTTAGGCAGGCATGTCATTTTCTGGATTTAGTGTCTGGGGGGTCAAAAAAGTGTCCCTGTCAAGTTTCAGCTATGTAGCATGTCCAGAACCCCTAAAAAAACATCATTTTTCTTATAATTTTTTGTAGTGTCTTACCAGCTGTCTTTTTTTCTTGCAGGCATTTAGCGGGCATTTTTTTAGGCAGGCATGTCATTTTTTTGTATTTAGTGTCTGGGGGGTCTAAAAAGTGTACCTGTCAATTTTCAGCTCTGTAGCATGTCCAGAACCCCTAAAAAACAGCATTTTTACTATATTTTCAGGAATACGGCTTCTCTGCGGCTGGCTTTTTTTCTTGCAGGCATTTAGCGGGCATTTTTTTAGGCAGGCATGTCATTTTTTTGTATTTAGTGTCTGGGGGGTCTAAAAAGTGTACCTGTCAATTTTCAGCTCTGTAGCATGTCCAGAACCCCTAAAAAACAGCATTTTTACTATATTTTCAGGAATACGGCTTCTCTGCGGCTGGCTTTTTTTCTTGCAGGCATTTAGCGGGCATTTTTTTAGGCAGGCATGTCATTTTTTTGTATTTAGTGTCTGGGGGGTCTAAAAAGTGTACCTGTCAATTTTCAGCTCTGTAGCATGTCCAGAACCCCTAAAAAACAGCATTTTTACTATATTTTCAGGAATACGGCTTCTCTGCGGCTGGCTTTTTTTCTTGCAGGCATTTAGCGGGCATTTTTTTAGGCAGGCATGTCATTTTTTTGTATTTAGTGTCTGGGGGGTCTAAAAAGTGTACCTGTCAATTTTCAGCTCTGTAGCATGTCCAGAACCCCTAAAAAACAGCATTTTTACTATATTTTCAGGAATACGGCTTCTCTGCGGCTGGCTTTTTTTCTTGCAGGCATTTAGCGGGCATTTTTTTTAGGCAGGCATGTCATTTTTTTGTATTTAGTGTCTGGGGGGTCTAAAAAGTGTACCTGTCAATTTTCAGCTCTGTAGCATGTCCAGAACCCCTAAAAAACAGCATTTTTACTATATTTTCAGGAATACGGCTTCTCTGCGGCTGGCTTTTTTTCTTGCAGGCATTTAGCGGGCATTTTTTTAGGCAGGCATGTCATTTTTTTGTATTTAGTGTCTGGGGGGTCTAAAAAGTGTACCTGTCAATTTTCAGCTCTGTAGCATGTCCAGAACCCCTAAAAAACAGCATTTTTACTATATTTTCAGGAATACGGCTTCTCTGCGGCTGGCTTTTTTTCTTGCAGGCATTTAGCGGGCATTTTTTGGGCGTCTTTGGAGGCATGTGCTTCTTAAAAATTATAGGAAAAAAGCTCTTTTTTTTTTTTTTACGTTTCTGGACAGACAGACAAAAGATGTTTTTCCTTCAATGTGAGTGACCTCAATTAGCATTCTTATCTATCTTCTAGCAAGGAGCTAGACATTCCTAACCACTCCTACACCTCCCCCATAAAACGTTATCTGCACATTGGTCTGCTATACTCTTTTTCTCATTACACACTGGACTTGCAAGCTGGGAAAATGTCCTCCACAAGACAGCATGATGTGGCTGCCAGGGAGCTGGTGGACAATGAAGTCCTTATCCGTCAGGTCAAGATGCGGCCTGTACTTTATGCCACAGATCATCCTAACTATAAGGATCACACGAAAAGAGAGAAAGCGTGGCAGGAGATTGCACCCCTTGTTATTGAGGACTGGGAGATGCTGTCCCATGAAGAGCGTGTGGAAAAATGTAAGTTGAACTTCTTTTTTCATTTCTTATTAAAATATGCACTTAATATGTACTTGGGCAGATAGGTTGCACTGGAAGTGACTGAAACTGATGTATAGTTTGCACTGGTAGTCACAATCACTAACTTACAATGATAGGTTGCATTGGAAGTGACTGAAACTGATGTATAGTTGGCACTGGTAGTCACTAGCACTAAGATACACTGATAGGTTGCACTGGAATTGGTTGCACTGGAATTGACTGGACTGCTAAGTGGCACTGCCACTGGTGCACACTGCTACGTGGCACTAGTGGACAATGCTACGTGGCACTGGCCTGCTACGTGGCACTGCCACCAGTGGACACTGCTACGTGGCACTAGTGGACAATGCTACGTGGCACTGGCCTGCTACGTGGCACTGCCACCAGTGGACACTTCAACGTGGCACTAGTGGACAATGCTACTTGGCACTGTACTGCTACGTGACACTGCCACTGGTGGACACTGCTATGTGGCACTAGTGGACAATGCTACGTGGCACTGGGCTGCTACGTGGCACTGCCACTAGTGGACACTTCAACGTGGCACTAGTGGACAATGCTACGTGGCACTGTACTGCTACGTGACACTGCCACTGGTGGACACTGCTATGTGGCACTAGTGGACAATGCTACGTGGCACTGGGCTGCTACGTGGCACTGCCACTAGTGGACACTTCAACGTGGCACTAGTGGACAATGCTACGTGCCACTGGACTGCTACGTGGCACTGCCACCAGTGGACACTTCAACGTGGCACTAGTGGACAATGCTACGTGGCACTGTACTGCTACGTGACACTGCCACTGGTGGACACTGCTATGTGGCACTAGTGGACAATGCTACGTGGCACTGGGCTGCTACGTGGCACTGCCACTAGTGGACACTTCAACGTGGCACTAGTGGACAATGCTACGTGCCACTGGACTGCTACGTGGCACTGCCACCAGTGGACACTTCAACGTGGCACTAGTGGACAATGCTACGTGGCACTGTACTGCTACGTGACACTGCCACTGGTGGACACTGCTATGTGGCACTAGTGGACAATGCTACGTGGCACTGGGCTGCTACGTGGCACTGCCACTAGTGGACACTTCAACGTGGCACTAGTGGACAATGCTACGTGCCACTGGACTGCTACGTGGCACTGCCACCAGTGGACACTTCAACGTGGCACTAGTGGACAATGCTACGTGGCACTGTACTGCTACGTGACACTGCCACTGGTGGACACTGCTATGTGGCACTAGTGGACAATGCTACGTGGCACTGGGCTGCTACGTGGCACTGCCACTAGTGGACACTTCAACGTGGCACTAGTGGACAATGCTACGTGCCACTGGACTGCTACGTGGCACTGCCACCAGTGGACACTTCAACGTGGCACTAGTGGACAATGCTACGTGGCACTGTACTGCTACGTGACACTGCCACTGGTGGACACTGCTATGTGGCACTAGTGGACAATGCTACGTGGCACTGGGCTGCTACGTGGCACTGCCACTAGTGGACACTTCAACGTGGCACTAGTGGACAATGCTACGTGCCACTGGACTGCTACGTGGCACTGCCACCAGTGGACACTTCAACGTGGCACTAGTGGACAATGCTACGTGGCACTGTACTGCTACGTGACACTGCCACTGGTGGACACTGCTATGTGGCACTAGTGGACAATGCTACGTGGCACTGGGCTGCTACGTGGCACTGCCACTAGTGGACACTTCAACGTGGCACTTGCAGTGGCGGACACTGCAACGTGGCGCAGCCACTAGTGGACACTGTACTTGGCACAGGATGACACTGTTACGTGGCCGTTTCACTAGTGGACACGGATACGTCCCTCTGGTGGACACTGGTACGTGGCATTGCCACTGTTGGACAATGATAGGATATATATATATATATATAGAGACATTAATTTTTCAGAATGTAATTTTTATTAAACAAAGAGAATAGCATAAAATAAACAGTTAACACATGCAGTACAGGCCATATAACCTAATCTATACACCCCAGCATCCAAAAATATATTTAATTTAGGATCCAACAACCTCCATTTGCCATTCTACTGCACCAGCCGGTGACATGAAGAAAGAGGTAAATTTATTTCTAATTGTGGCACCATCAGTGGATCCACGAACAGGAGCCAATTGCGCAGTTTCCATATCATTTTCAAGAGAATCCTCAAAATTGTACCCATCTCGTTGTCTTACAAAATTGTGGAGCACGCAAGCTGCTTTCACTGCAGTTATTGCGTTCTCTATGTTTAAAGCAATAGGGGTGTGTAGTACACGCCATTTATTGGCCAGAATGCCAAAAGTGCACTCCACCACCCTTCTTGCCCTGGATAGCCTATAATTGAAAATTTTTTTGGGTGTACTCAGATTACGGTTGGAATAAGGCCTCATTAGGTGTTCTCCCAACGCAAACGCCTCATCTCCAACAAAGACATAAGGTAGCGGGGGTTCATCAGTCCCAGGTAAGGGACAGTTACGAGGAATAAGTAGCTGATTTTCTTCTAGCATTTTTCCAAAAGTAGAATTGGCAAAAATACGGGAATCAGAGCTGCTTCCATAGGACCCAATGTCTATGTAGACGAAGCAATAGTTAGCGTCAGCCACTGCTAGCAAAACAAAGGAGAAAAACTTTTTGTAATTAAAGAAACGACTTCCACTACCAACTGGCTTAACAACACGGATATGCTTCCCGTCTATAGCTCCAAGGCAATTTGGGAAATTGCACCGTTCCCAGAAACATTGGGCTATTGTCTTCCAGTCATCTTCATTTGGCTTTTTCATTACAATTCCATTCAGCACATCCCATAATACTTCACAGGTTTCACTGATAATGTAGCTGAGTGTCGACTTGCCCACCATGAATTGATAATGTAAACTCACAAGGGAATGTCCGGTTGCCAGGTACCTGCAAAGACAAAATACATGTTTCTTATGTTTTTCAGTGCACGTTATACAAACTCGCTGGAAGGGGTTGAGGGACTGTTTCCAGCGATACCTGAGAAAATTAAGGGACCAGAGGAGTGGGTCTGGAGCGAGGAGGGTGACCCCCTATGTCCATGCGGAGGAACTTGATTTTTTGAAACGCTACATGACCTTGAGAGAGTGAGCTAACATCTGTAATGTTTGTGAGGTGTTGATTTGAATTTGAATGGTGTGCTTGAAATTATTCCATTTTTATTCAAGGACACAAGCCAGTTGGGAAGGTCAAAATCAGGGAGAGGGAGAAAGAGCTGAAGCAGCTACAGCGGCCAATGCACCTGAACCTCTTGGCGAAGTAGAGGGCAGCCAAGAGGTTGAAGAAGAAATGGCGCCTCCGCCCGAGGAGTCTGAGATAAATGAGGAGCAAGCTGGGCCCAGCCAACCACCAACCACGGTCAGGAGACGTCCAACCAGGAGAAGACCAGCAGGACCAAGTGGGGAGCAGTGCCTCAAAACCTTCACTGAGGTAGTGGCTGGGCTTACAGACACTCTCAAAAGACTACATACTGAAAACCAAGGATTTGGCATTATGGTGGGGGGTATGCTTGACCGAGTACCAGCGGAGAAAAGGGATCAGGCCAAAAAAGAGATAATGTCGATCCTAGAACACCATGCCGGCCAGCATGCCCCAAATGCTCCCCAAAATGAAGCTCCATCTCTCTCATATGGCCCACCACCACCATCTAGCTCATATGGCCCACCACCACCACCATCTAGCTCATATGGCCCACCACCACCATCTAGGCCATATCCTACCCCTGCACCTTCTAGAATAAACTATCCCCCAGTATACCAGCACTACAGTCACCAATATGAAATGGACACTCAAAGCTTGAGGCCATTGCCATCTCCCACTACTTCACAAGTAGGTACCCCAGTATCGGCCATTCCGTATGTACACCAATCGTTCTCTACAATGCCACAAAATGAGGGAATTGGGTCAGGCAGTGAGAACACCTATGTTTTCCACAACTTATAAAGTTTCAATTACTAAAGTTTTTTTTTTCTTGTTATAAGTTATTTTAAGTTATGTTTTTTCTTGTTATAAGTTATTTTTTCTTACTTTATTTAATAAAGATTCTTTTTGAATGAAAAGGCCAGTATTGTGGTTCATTTATTAAATTAGTGTTTAGATGCTATATTGTATTATATATGCTATTCTTAAAAATGGTAAAAAATGCATAGTCCATCAGGTGAAGCTAACTGGCCTGCACAGAGTCCTGAACTCAACCCAATAGGACACCTTTGGGTTTAATTTAGAGCTGAGACTGCTAGCCAGGCCTTCTCATCCAACATCAATTTTGCTTGAGAAACACTATTTTTAAACAAAAAGGTGTCTTTTCTTTTGTTGAGCAACATTACACCAAAAAAAATTTATGTCACAATAGTTTACCTGAGTGTTATTATCAATCGATGAGTAGGTGAGATACTTTTACGAAAAGACGTGTTCTGCCGCTGCAAATGGATGCTAACCAGACCAAGTAATTCATCAAAACTAGGAAAATAAGGAAAAAAAATAAATATGTCACTTGCTAAAATAAAAATTGAAAATGTTAGACAATGTTAGCTGTACGCACATATACAGATTAGACAATTTTACAAAGTTTAATTACCTTGCAATGGACATACGAGTAAAATTGAAAAACTTGTCCTCATGAGCACGCAAATTTTCATACATGGCCCAGAACTGCCCTCTGTTTTCCCGATTACGAATGATAGGATGGATCCAGTATCGCCTTCTTCTTCTTCTCAGCCTCATCCTGCGTTTCCTCTCTGCGACTTGCAATAATACTGCCATACCGGCTATTATAAAAGCTGAAATATGATATGCCAAGGCAAACATGTCTATCAGTTGAGCTATGTGAGACACACAACACTGCACACATGGGAAAAAGGAAATATGTAAAAAAAAAAAACACAGGAAAAGGAAATTAGGTCACAAGACATCAGATTGTGATTGGCCAAATAAAAAGTCGCCTCGCGATTAGGTCGCGTCAAAGTCGCGTCAAAGTCGCGCTAAGTCGCGCTAAGTCGCGCCAAAGTCGCGCCAAAGTCGCGCCAAAGTCGCGCCAAAGTCGCGCTAAAGTCGCGCTGGAAGCGACGCTACTTTAGTGGTAGCGGCAGTGTGAACCAGCACTTATCTGACATATCCAATTTTATTATTGTTTATTGTATTGTTTGTTATATTTGTTTGTATTGTAAAAAAAATATAAGATGATCGGAGACATTTCTTACTTAACATGAATGCGCTTTTATTAGTTGATTATAGTGCATTGAGGGGGAATTGTTAGAGATTTTGAGTTTAATATTATTTTAAAAGATAAAAGTCTCTGAAATACATATGAATGTTATAATGTAATTTGAAGGTTACTTCACTATGTCTTTGTGAAGGACAGAGAAGCCATTTGCTATGTATGTATTTCTATTTTGAGTTTCTATGTTAGTATGTTGGGTGGAGTTATGGGTCTTACTATAGACGCAAACCATTTATGCAAGAGTGGGTGTTACTTTTATATTTAGAATTACTAACTTCTTGAGACATACTTTTTGCTGACATCGTCTTTACATACAGAACAAGAATATACTATGTTAGACCTTCTAGAGAGAGAGAGATAAGAAAAGTACATCCTACACTCTGAAGACATGTAACATCTGTCATATATCTCTCTCTCCTTCTGTACATTTCTGTTTTGCTCTGTTTTGTATGTTTTGCTTTACTTTAAGAAAATAAACAACTGTCCTAAAGTATCGTGACTAGTGTTGAGCGAACACGGACTGTATTATTCGTGTTCGTACCGAATAATTGGATTTTTTGTACCCGAACACGGACACGGACACTTTACTGTATGTTCGGGTAAAAATCCGTGTTCGGTCGTTTTATTTCCGGGTTTTGCATGCTTTGGCGCTCTTTTCATGGCGGGCTTTCAACAGCCAATCAACAATCGTTTAACTGGTGTGCCTTAAGCCATCCCAGCCATGCCTGCAAATGTCTCAGTAGCTGTGATTGGCCGTCTGAAGCATGTGACCAAGTCTTTATAAGTTCGAGGCAGCCGCAGCGGCGTCATTATGCTGCTTAGATTCAGGGACAGAGCACACATCAACGTGCTGGCTGCTGATTAGGGAAAGATAGGCAGGAAAAAACCATTTGTGTCCGGATAGAATTGAGGGACAGGTCGGAGTGTTTAGGCAGGGCGAGTTGTAGGCATTTTAGGGATAGAGTCTGCTGAATTATATAGGGTCAGTGTCTTCTACAAACTACAATCGATATTGCTGTGTGGGGGGTGGGGTCTGCACTCAATCCTGATCTACGATCTCTTCTCAATCCTGTTAGGGACAGAGTCTGCTGAATTTTAGGGAAACTGTGTTCTACAAACTACAATCGATATTGCTGTGTGGTGTGGGATTGGAGATAGGCAGGTGTCAGTGATCCACATCCATTTTTCTGTGTGTGAGCTGCAGTGAACACAATCTTTTTGGGCTGCAGTGAACACAATCTTTTTGGGCTGCAGTGAACACAATCTTTTTGGGCTGCAGTGAACACAATCTTTTTGGGCTGCAGTGAACACAATCTTTTTGGGCTGCAGTGAACACAATCTTTTTGGGGTGCAGTGAACAAAATCTTTTTGGGGTGCAGTGAACACAATCCTTTTTGGTGTGCAGTGAACACAATCTTTGTGGGGTGCAGTGAACAAAATCTTTTGTGGGGTGCAGTGAACACAATCTTTTTGGGGTGCAGTGAACAAAATCCTTTTTGGGGTGCAGTGAACAACATCCTTTTTGGGGTGCAGTGAACACAATCTTTTTGGGGTGCAGTGAACAAAATCCTTTGTGGGGTGCAGTGAACACAATCTTTTTGGGGTGCAGTGAACACAATCTTTTTGGGGTGCAGTGAACACAATCTTTGTGGGGTGCAGTGAACACAATCTTTTTGGGGTGGAGTGAACAACATCCTTTTTGGGGTGCAGTGAACAACATCCTTTTTGGGGTGCAGTGAACACAATCTTTTTGGGCTGCAGTGAACACAATCTTTTTGGGCTGCAGTGAACACAATCTTTTTGGGCTGCAGTGAACACAATCTTTTTGGGGTGCAGTGAACAAAATCTTTTTGGGGTGCAGTGAACACAATCCTTTTTGGTGTGCAGTGAACACAATCTTTGTGGGGTGCAGTGAACAAAATCCTTTGTGGGGTGCAGTGAACACAATCTTTTTGGGGTGCAGTGAACAAAATCCTTTTTGGGGTGCAGTGAACAACATCCTTTTTGGGGTGCAGTGAACACAATCTTTTTGGGGTGCAGTGAACAAAATCCTTTGTGGGGTGCAGTGAACACAATCTTTTTGGGGTGCAGTGAACACAATCTTTTTGGGGTGCAGTGAACACAATCTTTGTGGGGTGCAGTGAACACAATCTTTTTGGGGTGGAGTGAACAACATCCTTTTTGGGGTGCAGTGAACAACATCCTTTTTGGGGTGCAGTGAACACAATCTTTTTGGGGTGCAGTGAACACAATCTTTGTGGGGTACAGTGAACAGAATCTTTGTGGGGTGCAGTGAACACAATCTTTGGGGGGTACAGTGAACACAATCTTTGTGAGGTGCAGTGAACACAATCTTTGTGGGGTGCAGTGAACACAATCATTGTGGGGTGCAGTGAACTCAATCTTTGTGGGGTACAGTGAACACAATCTCATACTGAAGGTTTGAGGGTGCTGCCTGTTCCATACTCCCCCTACTCCTCATCTAGCCTTTTAGGGGTACAAACAATAGTAATTGGGGCCTAGTGTGGTTGTGTACGTGTGATATACATACACTTTTTTGGGATCATATTTTCTATTCCGCTATTTAATCAAAAACCTTTGGGGATCAGTTAAATTGGGGGATAGTCTGTGTTGGTACGTGTGAGAGAGATCCACCTTTCCAAGTTGTTGGGGTTCATCTCATACTTCTGAAGGTTTGAGGGTGCTGCCTGTTCCATACTCCCCCTACTCCTAGCCTTTTAGGGGTACAAACAATAGTAATTGGGGCCTAGTGTGGTTGTGTACGTGTGATATACATACACTTTTTTGGGATCATATTTTCTATTCCGCTATTTAATCAAAAACCTTTGGGGATCAGTTAAATTGGGGGATAGTCTGTGTTGGTACGTGTGAGAGAGATCCACCTTTCCAAGTTGTTGAGGTTCATCTCATACTTCTGAAGGTTTGAGGGTGCTGCCTGTTCCATACTCCCCCTACTCCTAGCCTTTTAGGGGTACAAACAATAGTAATTGGGGCCTAGTGTGGTTGTGTACGTGTGATATACATACACTTTTTTGGGATCATATTTTCTATTCCGCTATTTAATCAAAAACCTTTGGGGATCAGTTAAATTGGGGGATAGTCTGTGTTGGTACGTGTGAGAGAGATCCACCTTTCCAAGTTGTTGAGGTTCATCTCATACTTCTGAAGGTTTGAGGGTGCTGCCTGTTCCATACTCCCCCTACTCCTAGCCTTTTAGGGGTACAAACAATAGTAATTGGGGCCTAGTGTGGTTGTGTACGTGTGATATACATACACTTTTTTGGGATCATATTTTCTATTCCGCTATTTAATCAAAAACCTTTGGGGATCAGTTAAATTGGGGGATAGTCTGTGTTGGTACGTGTGAGAGAGATCCACCTTTCCAAGTTGTTGGGGTTCATCTCATACTTCTGAAGGTTTGAGGGTGCTGCCTGTTACATACTCCCCCTACTCCTAGCCTTTTAGGGGTACAAACAATAGTAATTGGGGCCTAGTGTGGTTGTGTACGTGTGATATACATACACTTTTTTGGGATCATATTTTCTATTCCGCTATTTAATCAAAAACCTTTGGGGATCAGTTAAATTGGGGGATAGTCTGTGTTGGTACGTGTGAGAGAGATCCACCTTTCCAAGTTGTTGAGGTTCATCTCATACTTCTGAAGGTTTGAGGGTGCTGCCTGTTCCATACTCCCCCTACTCCTAGCCTTTTAGGGGTACAAACAATAGTAATTGGGGCCTAGTGTGGTTGTGTACGTGTGATATACATACACTTTTTTGGGATCATATTTTCTATTCCGCTATTTAATCAAAAACCTTTGGGGATCAGTTAAATTGGGGGATAGTCTGTGTTGGTACGTGTGAGAGAGATCCACCTTTCCAAGTTGTTGGGGTTCATCTCATACTTCTGAAGGTTTGAGGGTGCTGCCTGTTCCATACTCCCCCTACTCCTAGCCTTTTAGGGGTACAAACAATAGTAATTGGGGCCTAGTGTGGTTGTGTACGTGTGATATACATACACTTTTTTGGGATCATATTTTCTATTCCGCTATTTAATCAAAAACCTTTGGGGATCAGTTAAATTGGGGGATAGTCTGTGTTGGTACGTGTGAGAGAGATCCACCTTTCCAAGTTGTTGGGGTTCATCTCATACTTCTGAAGGTTTGAGGGTGCTGCCTGTTCCATACCCCCCCTACTCCTCATCTAGCCTTTTAGGGGTACAAACAATAGTAATTGGGGCCTAGTGTGGTTGTGTACGTGCGAGATACATACACTTTTTTTGATCATATTTCCTATTCCGCTATTCAATAAAAACCTTTGAGGATCAATTGAATTGCGGGATAGTCTGTGTCGGTACGTGTGAGAGAGATCCACCTTTCCAAGTTGTTGGGGTTCATCTCATACTTCTGAAGGTTTGAGGGTGCTGCCTGTTCCATACCCCCCCTACTCCTCATCTAGCCTTTTAGGGGTACAAACAATAGTAATTGGGGCCTAGTGTGGTTGTGTACGTGCGAGATACATACACTTTTTTTGATCATATTTCCTATTCCGCTATTCAATAAAAACCTTTGAGGATCAATTGAATTGCGGGATAGTCTGTGTCGGTACGTGTGAGAGAGATCCACCTTTCCAAGTTGTTGGGGTTCATCTCATACTTCTGAAGGTTTGAGGGTGCTGCCTGTTCCATACCCCCCCTACTCCTCATCTAGCCTTTTAGGGGTACAAACAATAGTAATTGGGGCCTAGTGTGGTTGTGTACGTGCGAGATACATACACTTTTTTTGATCATATTTCCTATTCCGCTATTCAATAAAAACCTTTGAGGATCAATTGAATTGCGGGATAGTCTGTGTCGGTACGTGTGAGAGAGATCCACCTTTCCAAGTTGTTGGGGTTCATCTCATACTTCTGAAGGTTTGAGGGTGCTGCCTGTTCCATACCCCCCCTACTCCTCATCTAGCCTTTTAGGGGTACAAACAATAGTAATTGGGGCCTAGTGTGGTTGTGTACGTGCGAGATACATACACTTTTTTTGATCATATTTCCTATTCCGCTATTCAATAAAAACCTTTGAGGATCAATTGAATTGCGGGATAGTCTGTGTCGGTACGTGTGAGAGAGATCCACCTTTCCAAGTTGTTGGGGTTCATCTCATACTTCTGAAGGTTTGAGGGTGCTGCCTGTTCCATACCCCCCCTACTCCTCATCTAGCCTTTTAGGGGTACAAACAATAGTAATTGGGGCCTAGTGTGGTTGTGTACGTGCGAGATACATACACTTTTTTTGATCATATTTCCTATTCCGCTATTCAATAAAAACCTTTGAGGATCAATTGAATTGCGGGATAGTCTGTGTCGGTACGTGTGAGAGAGATCCACCTTTCCAAGTTGTTGGGGTTCATCTCATACTTCTGAAGGTTTGAGGGTGCTGCCTGTTCCATACTCCCCCTACTCCTCATCTAGCCTTTTAGGGGTACAAACAATAGTAATTGGGGCCTAGTGTGGTTGTGTACGTGTGATATACATACACTTTTTTTGGATCATATTTTCTATTCCGCTATTTAATTTAACTGGGCCTCCATGCGAGACCTGTGTGCCTTGTTGCGCTGTTTTGAGTACTCCACCAACATGGCCAGTGGCAATGACGCCGTTCTCAGCTTAACTATCCCACTTCTATGCCTCCTTGAAAAAACAATTCGGGCGATGATGGAAGAGGATGTGGCACAGGATGAGGAGGAGGAGGAGGATGAAGAGGTAACATTTCCAAGGCTTTCAGGGCAGTCATTCGCAAGGGGCTCCGAGGGTGGGTTCCTGCACACGCAAACGCCAGGGACGCAATTGTCCAGCAGGGGCACAGTTCTGGAGGATGAGGAGGATGAGGAGGAGGAGGAGCTGGAGGAGGAGATGGAACCATGTTCACAGCAGGGTGGCACCCAGGCCAGCTCATGGCCATCACTGGTGCGTGGCTGGGGGGATACAGAGGACACGGACCATACACCTCCCACAGAGGACAGCCTTTCGTTGCCTCTGGGCAGCCTGGCACACATGAGCGATTACATGCTGCAGTGTCTCCACAACGACCGCCGAGTTGCCCACATTCTAACTTGTGCTGATTACTGGGTGGCCACGCTGCTGGATCCCCGTTACAAGGACAACGTACCGTCCTTAATTCACTCACTGGAGCGCGATCGCAAGATGCGCGAGTACAAGCGCACGCTGGTAGACGCCATGCTGCTGGCATTCCCATCTGACAGCGGGGCCACAGTGGAAGCACAAGGCAGAGGAGGAGGAGGTCGCCAACGCAACCAGGGCACCGCCAGCACCTCAGAAGGCAGGGTTAGCATGGCCGAAATGTGGAAAAGCTTTGTCAGCACGCCACAACAAACAGCAGCACCAGCAGCTCAGATGGAACGTCTTAGCAGGAGGCAGCATTTTACCAACATGGTGGAGCAGTATGTGTGCACACGCCTACATGTAGTGAATGACGGGTCTGCCCCCTTCAACTTCTGGGTCTCCAAATTGGGCACATGGCCTGAGCTTGCCCTTTACGCCTTGGAGGTGCTGGCGTGCCCTGCAGCCAGTGTATTATCTGAACGGGTATTTAGCACGGCTGGGGGCGTTATAACAGACAAGCGCAGCCGCCTGTCCAGAGACAATGTGGACAAGCTCACGTTCATTAAAATGAACCAGGCATGGATCCCACGGGACTTTTCTGTACCTTATGCAGAATAGCAATGGATACCGACCTTACCCACCCATTGTTCCATTTTTGCTCTTTCTCACTCTTTTGGGGTGTACCCTCATTTAAAATTTGTGAAAAGAAGCAGTGTTGGCTACCTCGTCCTCCTCCTCAGGGCCAGATTAATGTAGGGGCTATTGGAGCTGCAGCTCCAGGCCCCTACCTTTTATATAGGCCCCGGGTTGGCCATATTCACTGTTACCGCTCTTCTGTCACTTGTAAACACAGAAGTCTGGCTTCTATGCTCGCTTCCCCAGGCAGCACCCTCAGAACCTCCCCACACAGCGTGAAGGCCGGACAAGGAGGGACAGTTGGCGATGCATGGATGTGTTTATGGGCTTCAGAGACAGCATCCCATGTTGAATTAGGCATGCATGGCTGCACCCTTCCTCCTCTGGGTGCATGGCAAGGCACGGCCCTAAGGCCCTTCAAAATCCTCAGCACCAAGCCCATGATGCTGTTAATCCGGCCCTGGTCCTCCTCCACCGCCGCTTCCACCTACACCGCCCATAGGTGTGCGCAGCCTATTGCATTAAGGTGTGCACCCCAAAGTTGAAATACACATGCATGTGTTTGCCAGCAGGGAGAGTAATGTATCGGGGCCATGTACCTGTAGGCAAGGAGAAATAGAGCAGAGCAGGTCCCAGGGAGATCTTTCCCATCTCCTCACTGGCAATGCTATGTGCCCTAGGTGATTAGGGTGTGCCCAGGCACACCCAGCACACCCTGTGCGCACGCCTATGTCACCGCCACATCCACCACCACCTTAACCTCCCTCCTACTCCATATGGGCCTCGTCCTTCAGAGATGAAGAAGAACATTGTTTTATTTTTCTGTTTTTTTTTGTTGTTTTAAGTTATTTCCCTATCCACATTTGTTTGCAGAGCACTTGCCATGCTCTTAATTACGTTTTGCTGCCATTTGCAGCACTCTAGCCCTTTCCTTTGGTGTTTTAGAGCCATTTTAGTGCCTTAAAGTTCGGGTCCCCATTGACTTCAATGGGGTTCGGTGTCCGGGAAAAGTTCGGTAAAAGTCCGGGACACGGACCCGGACTTTTTTTTAAAGTTCGGCCGAACCCGTCGAACACGGACATCTAGGTGTTCGCTCAACCCTAATCGTGACAGCTGAGAAGTCTATTTTGAACAGTACTTATATGTTTTTTATACCTATACTCAAATGTTTTGCCTTTCATTTCTATTTTAAACTGAATGGATTGTTTTACATGGTGATCCTTTACAATCACTTTAAGTAGGGTGATACCTTGCCTTAATTGTATCCTTTTGAGACAAAGAATCAAAAACAAATAATCAAACTAAGCACCTGGTTTCCGATAGGCTGACTACTTAACATCATAGATAAAGAAAAAGGAAACAAATCAAGTAGGATGCAGACCTGTATCAGGCTTAACAACATTCTGCTACTAATTGGCTGTTTGGATGGGGGATGCATGTGGAGATGCATCAGCAACAAGTGGCCCTGAGGTGGAAGAACTATAATGGATCCAGATGGCCCATACAGCATAGAATTTTTTGTATTTCCCCTTGTAGGCAAAAAATGTATAAATAAGGCCGGATCCTGACGGCCTTAAATTCCACCTAGGCCAATCAGGCTCAGGAGCACCAAATCACCAAAAATGAGGTGAGCCCCTCACTTAATGAACAAACAAGTTGGCCAATATTAGACTATATTGGCCAACTATCGCACCAGAGACCTCTAGGCTCTCTATTTACCATTTGTAGAGTTTGTTGAGCCACATAAATGCATTGGATTAGAGATATGAGTATTGTCCCGGTATTTCACCATTAAAGAGTAATAGAAAATCCAGTTTGCAAAACAGGTAGATAACTCCACCTAGAACAGTCTCCAGGTCTCATAGATTATCAGGTACAGGCACTTAGTATAGCAGGGAAGCAGCGTAAGCATTAGTGCAGCAACAACATATACAAACCCAACCCAGTGTAAATGATAATACAAATACTATCCTTAACCTATCTGACTTTAGTCTACAAGACAGACAGTTGGGAATACTTCAGAAGGAACTTTCCTTCTCTCCAACAAATACAATGAATCAATTCAAGGTCTATAAGGACGTTACCCACTTTTTAAAGAAAAAAGTCTATCTGAGGCAGCTCCACTCGAGACCTGACTCAGGGAGCATTGTGAATACCCCTATGGACACTCAAGACAAGTAGGCCCTGGACATGCTTACCTCATTACTCACCGAGAGTGATGAGGAAGACATGCCATCCTCCATTCCATCAAGCCCCTAGAAAAGAGAGACTAATCTTCAGATAAAATCAATGAAAATTACCCCAATCTGGAAAAACAGATGGTTGGGGTCTTCCTGGAATTGGTACAGGAGGACGTAAACAAATTAAACTGGAAAATAAATGTAAGGGACTCAGAAGAGTGGCTTGCTATAAGGAAATTAAAAGAGGCACCCAACCTTGTTATTGAAAAAAAGAGTGATAAGGGAGGTAATGTTATGTTGTGATCTGAAGATTATTATGAGAAGGAAGTAAGGAGATAACTTGATAACCATCTCACATATGCAAAATTAACTACTAACCCTTTACCCTCTCTAGTTGAGGAATTACATTTTAAGCTTTCCCTGGCGTATGAGGAGAAACTTCTCTCCAGGAAAGAGTATGAAAATCTGAAAGTGAAGGAATATAATATCCTGACCATCTATATTATACCAAAAGTGCACAAATCACAAAAGAATCCACCAGGTAGGTTGATTATTTTGACGTTGAAGGGCTCTCTTGAATGTATGAGAATTTATTTAGATGCACTCCTGAAAAAGATGGTCTTTAAGCTGCCCTTATACATCCAAGACACTAGGGATGTGCTGACTAAGATCTGTGTGGTGGATGTGCCTCTTGGGGCCCTGCTGGTGGGGATAGATGTGGTATCCTTTTACACGTCTATACCCCACGAATGGGGCTTGCTGCAGTGGCACATTTCCTGGATTGCAACTTTTCCCTAATGTGGAGTCAAAATTAACTTATACTGGAGATGCTACAGTTCATTCCCACTAATAACTATTTTCAGTTTTTGGGAACGAGCTATAGACAGATCCATGGCACCTCCATGAGCACCCTATGGGCACCCGCATATGCGTGCCTCCATCTGGGCTTTTGGGAGGAGGAGGTGGTCCACTGCTCAGGGATGTACCTCGGCCACGCCCTGTTGTGGTGGAGGAACATAGATGACATGCTGTTACTCTGGCAGGGAACTTTAGAAACCTTAGAGTTGTTCCTGATGGAACTCAACACGAATAGTAGAAACATCTGTCTCACATCTGTCTCACTTTAATTATGATCCATATCAAATTTCTTTCTTGGATTTCCTCATAAGAGTTCATGAGGGACACCTAATTTCCAAGACATATGGAAAAAAAACTGTGGCCAACATTTTGTTTGAGGCAACCAGTCACCATCCTAAATCTCAGATTAAAGGCATCCGCACAGGACAGTATACGATGGACTGTACCCTGGACTTGGATTACCGAGCAGAGGCTGCCCAGCTTTATGGGAGGTTTGGAGAATGCAAATACACATATAGGTCTTTGAGATAATCTAGGAAACAAGCATCTCAAAAAACCAGGGAAGAACTATTGATACCCAAAAAGAGTCAGGTGGCTGGAATCCCTTTAGACCCAGTGTGGATCATTACCTCTTTTGGCTCCCAATGGGACAAGGTTAGAGCTATACTTACTAAACATCGGCATATACTTACTTGTTCGTCCCAGTTGCCAGAACATAGGGGCATGTACCTGTGTGGTAGGTGCCACATTTGTAGATTCATTGATGGGACGGATGTCTTTATTGATCCCGACCGGCAAAAAAACCTATCAAATCAAACAGTATTAACTGCAACACAACTCATGTATTATACATGTTGGAATGCCCTTGTCACAAACTGTACGTAGGCAAAACAAAGCACCCACTTAAATTTCAAATTGGGGAGCATCTGTCTACTATTCGAGCACCAGAGGCTGAACCCCTGATAGCAGAACATTTTTCCAGGTTTCACAAAGGACAACCCAACGGAGTTAGGATAAAGCTTAAGATGCCCTATAACTATCTAACAGGAGGGGGGACTTCAACATGGTCCTTCTCCAGAAAGAGAAGGAGTAGATTTTCTGTTTGGGGACCGAATACCGAACTGAATAAGCAAGTATTCCTTACCCCTTAAAAATACCAATGTGTGGTATAACAAACGAGCTTTGGTATAGAGTGGTTGGCTCATTATTTGGAGGAATTTGGAAGTTAGTCCAGTCACCTAAATGCTCCTTATGTTGCTTTACCTGGTGGAAGGATCTATACAGCAGAGCTAAGATATTATGGTATTTCAGGCAACCAAAACAGAGGCAGGTACCAACTGCAATTGATGAGGAGTAACTAAATGAGCAATTGAGTATGGATGCTGATTTCCTTCATATCAATTTATATGCTTTGAGTGTATAATATCTGTGACCCAACTAGTTATGTACTCAGTATGGGTCTCAAATTAATAATTATGAACCAAGTAGGTATCCCCAATAAATGTTTTAATTTAAAAGTACCACGAGATGACAACAACATTTAGCTTCTATTAAACACCAGCCCGAAAATCCATTTCATGGGTTAAAATGATTGTGATTAGGCACCGGATATCTCCTACAGGGGACACTAGAGCCTTTAAAGGACTGAAAGTGAAGAGTCACTTTACCCTGAAGAAGCCCACGTGACAAATGGGCGAAACACATTGGTGCGACTGTCCACACATTCCCACTATCCTGACCATGCTATGGCACTGGTTCCATCAAGTTGCCTAGCATCATTTTGCTGACTGGAAGGAGGCGTGCAGATGGGAGGCCATGGGTCCTGCATGACTATCAGCAAGTGGGCCACGACTTCTGGGGTCAGGCCAGGAGTGATGGAAGACGCAGCACGGAGCTGCATGATTAGCCAGCACATAACAGCACCCAATGACATCCCTGTAGCATAAGGAAGCGTGAGTCTCCACGGATGGGGTAAACCACAATTGTGGGAAGTACTGCTCCCTGGTTACTTGGTGTTTTCACTGATTTAAACATGCAGAAAACCCATATGAGTAGATGCTGGACTTCTTCTGCCCCAAACTTGCTCATCCATGTCTTTATGGACCTTTATGAACCAAATGCCTGGCTAACAGTTTGACAGTTCTTCTATAGGTAAGGGCAGGGCCATCTGCTGACGTCACCTGGTGGCTCCGCCTCCTTGTGACATCACAGCCCCAGAATGCATGCCGTGTCATGTGCCGTGACATCACAATTGTGATGTCCATGATGTCACAAGGGGGGGGGGGGGCTCCACCCCTTACCTATATAAGAACTGTCAAACAGTAAGCCAGGCATTCTGTAGTTTGCCTTAGTTAAAGATGGACTGTTTTTTCCAGTGGTACCATTGTGATTAACAATAGATCTACATGGGGGACATTGTTTTTAATTTAGTTAAAGGGGGATTCCAGGATCCAATAAGCCCCCACCTGCAGACCCCCACAACCACCACCCAGGATTGTGGGGAAGAGGCCCTTGCCCCCATTACCATGGGGATAGGTGCTTTGGATTGGGGGGGGGGGGCAAAGTGGCCTGGTATGGTTCAGTTTTTTTATGGGTTTTTTTTTCAGCTGTTAGCGGGGAAGCCCATTGACACCTGATGATTCATCGGTTGTTAAGGATGCCTCACCCAGCTTCCCAGCTCTGATCCTCAACAACTAGCTATTCATTGGGAAAAGCTTTGCCCAATCAGGGCTTAGATTGCACTGTGCAGCACGCACCCCCTCAACGCTCTGCAAATTTGGGTGTTTGCCAAACTTTTGCTTAGCTCGAACCGTTAAAGGGGACTTCCAGATTCCAATAAGCCTCCCACCTGCAGACCCCCATAACCACCGCCCTGGGTTGTGGGGAAGAGGCCCTTGTCCCCATCACCATGGGGACAAGGTGCTTTGGAGTGGGGGGGCAATGGGGCCTGGTATGGCTAAGGAAGGGGGCGCTCGCTCATCTCCCCCTTTCTTGGCCTGCCGGGCTTCATGCTTGAATAAGAGTGTAGTATGAATTCTGGGGGGGACCCTAGGCCATTTTTTTAAATAAAAGTTTGGCATGGGAGGACCCTCAAGTCCTTTTTATTTTTTTTTATTTTAATTCAGCTGATAGCGAGGAAGCCCATTGACAGCTGATAACTCATCAGTTGTTAAGGACGCCTCACCCAGCTTCCCAGCTCTGATACTCAACAACTAGTTATTCACTGTGCCCTGATTGGGCAAACTTTTGCCCAATCAAGGCTTAGAATGCACTGTGCAGTGCGCACCCGCTGAACGCCCTGCAAATTTGGGTGTTCGCCAAACTTTTGCTCAGCCCGAACCATTCGCCCAACTCTAGCGACTATGTGGAAAAATCCATCCAGGCCCAAATCAATGTTAATTGATCCTTCTATGTAAAGTAAGTTGGAAGTATTTGTACAGCAATTGCTGACATGTCTTCAGATCATAAATGGCCACAAACAGGAACCAATCTCGAATTAGAACAATTGGCTCGATCACATACAAATCTTTGGAGTCAAAGCAAAAATGAAGCAGGTTTACATAAAGATATTGAAGTTGACATTGAAGGTAGGGATCATGAATCCCAGATTCCATATGAGATGCCACTAGAATCAATTGGTCTAGTTTCAGCCATTATTCAAGAGTTTTTTTTACAGCAAAGAATATTAAAGAAAGCACAACCAGTGGTAAACAATTATTTAGCCTATCAAAAAAGCAGATAAATCATATTCTTTATCAGTTGATTGTATTACTAATAATGGAAAGTGGGATTATGTGTGGAGGGGACACTGCATCTAATACAAAACAGCTATAGCAGCTTAGTACTGAAGCATCATCAACCCAATGAGTAATATTGGAAAAGGCAGAAGGTGAAGATGGAATGGGTGTTCTAGGATGACCTCCCAGTATAAAAAAACATACAAAATAATAAAACTATACAAAGCATTATTACAAAATATCAAATAAAAAAAATATACAGATAATTAGAACAAGTTTCCGCTGAACTTCAGCAGAATAGAAGCAATCGGGCAATGGTAAAGAACCACTGAAGTCTTTCCCACACTTTTCATTGTCATAACCGTTTTTTCAGGTTTACAGAACTCTTTGTCTGATATAATGCCTGGTATCAACAATTTATGTCTAAAAATATAACCTAAAATTGTTACAAACAAATAACAAACCTGTTGTTCCTCATTATTTAAGCAAACATCACACCTGGATGCCAAGGTCAAAGTATTCTCTGTTCTAAAACTGTCTAACAGATATTTTTTGGTAACGTTAGCTAAAAGTTGTCCATGTAAATTTGCCTTAAGGTTTAACAAACAAACCTATGCGTTCACTAGATTAATGCCAAGATTGGAAATTAGTGATGCAATTATTCATAAATCTTTAGAAAAAAATATTATCAAAATTCTCTAGGTAGGAATGTATTTTCCAGCATGTGGATAAGTTCTTTTGTCTGAATTGTTTACTTTGTTGCAAAGGGCGGGTTTAAAACTGAAAACAGAAAAAGTTCAGTTGATGAAAAATCAGGTGGGATACTTTCATATGCAAATTAGTTATGGACAAAGACAATTATCACAAGGAAAAGTTAGGACATTGCTGCAATTTCAATTCCAACAAATCGCAAGGCACTTCATTGGTTTTTGAGTGAAGTAAATCATTGCAGAGAGTTTGTACAGAAATTTCATGATAAAGCTAAAACACTTTTTGATCGTTCAAGACAAAAAGATGGTATATTTGATCAATGGGATCAAACTGAGAAAAATACCTTTGAAGTGTTGAAAATGGATCTGCAGAGTGCAACTACGTTAAATAATGTAGAATATTGCCCTTCAATTCCTTTTGCATTGCAAATCACTGTGTCTACTCTAAAAATAGAAATAAAGGTGATATTATCTGCGCTGTGACATATAGTTTAAATATGGAAGTAAGGCTGCTGACACAACAGGTAGTATACCAAAAACCTCTAATAACAAATGTGAAACAATAAAACTCTGAATAAGTCACATATATCCTTTGATCAAAGGCACCTTCATCCCAGAGAGATAACATTTTTGAACAAATATGGATAAAGAGATTTTAATGGTGCCACAACACAGAAATTACTAAAAACAATTTTTTTTAATCAAAATTTAAAAGGATATGGGGGATACAGTTGCTCCCCAATGAAGCATTTAAAAAGGTTTAATCCAATACACATATGCATATATATATAGACAAACTGTGTCAGTCCCAATGCTTGTTGCTCTACATGTTTCACTTTCCTGCTTCTTCAGGAACTTTAAAGCATGTGTAACATATGCATATATCGCAATCACTCTGTTAAGCACTAGTAGGAATCCTAGATGCCTGGAACCGGAGGGTGCTGTAAGGTCTCCATACTTGGTGTCTTGATGGGACATCTCTGATCATCTGGGAGTGCTTAATTGACTGTTTTTGCTTTTATCTATTATCTTTGTAACAGCTTAGCCAACTCTGGATTGACATTTCTGGGCTTCTCTTTTGTGTTCTCTATATTTGGGAGGATTTTCTGACAGCAGTTTAAGCGACCCTGACTGGGTGTGTTCTCCCTATGATCTATTGTCACCGCAGGTGCTGGCTCACCTCCCTATATCAACTCTAGGATTCCTACTAGTGCTTAACAGAGTGATTACGAGAAATGCATATGTTACACATGCTTTATAGCTCCTGAACAAGCAGGAAAGTGAAACATGTCAAGCAACAAGCCCTGTGACTGACACAGTTTTTCTATGTATATGCATATGTGTAGTGGATGAAACCGGTTTTAAATACTTCATTGGGGAGCAACTGTATACCCCATATCTTTTTAAATTTTGATTTAAATAAACATTATTTTTACTAATTTCTGTGTTGTGACACTATTAAAATCCCTTTATCCATATTTGTTCAAAAATGTGAAACCATAGTGTAACTTCTAAATATACAATAAACAGCATATGATACAACAGAAAACCATGTGAGGCATAAAAACGGATGCAAAAATGAAAAACAAAAGTCCAATGATAAAGTAAAAAAAAACTTTATGCAGCAATGCCAGTGTTAAAAAAAATACTTTTCCAAAGGTGCTCCAGTGACCAGCCACCAACACTGGATCCATCTAACAAAGAGTTAAATGTAGAATTATTGAAGTCAATCTTAGACATTATCTCCAACAGTCCTTGTAGATATGCATTTGTTTATTTAAATCCAGCTAAGACAGGCATCCCTGAATTGGCTAGGGAAAGTTCAATAGCACATATACAGTATATGCTAAAGAGTAGGCTACAAAAGAACAATTTAATATACCAAAAGTTACAATATAGCACGAATGACTAACTTTAAAGAAGAAGATGAACAAATGAACATAGTCCATTTCAGACTTCTGGGTTGATTCAATATCTTTCTTTGTGAAAACAAGGTTTTGAGTCAGGAGCCAGGACCAAAAAGTTATATTGTGTCCGGTTATATCTAAAATTCACAGAACACTAGCATAAGAGTGTAGGCCATTTTACAATAAATAGAACAATGCAAGTTAATTAGAAATGTAATTATCAAAATATGTCTTCCATGGCAGGGATAAAAAATGCTAATATTGTGATATGTGAAATTAACAACTAAATTAAATTATATATATTAGCCAATGCAAAATTATCAACGCCAAAATAATGATACTACTTTTCTGTTACTGAAAATTACTTGAGTCACTGCTAGAAAAAAAAAATATTTCTAGGTCTTCCAGATGAAAACAAACATTTGAAGCTTAACTAGTTCCGGACCGCCCACCGCATATATACTGCGGCAGGGTGTCCGGGCTGCACAAAATCACGTACAAGTATGTGATGCACGCTCGTGCGCCTGCTCTTCCCATGGTGACCTGATTTGGTTCAGAACAGATCAGTCATCAGGTCCAGGCCAATGATTTATGGCCTGGACTTGGTGATGGGTTCTGACCAATTGCAGAACGTCCTGTGCCTGTGCCTGTGCAATGTAAACACAGGCACAGGAAATTATTCAATCTTCTCTCCTGGAGCCCTTTTCAGTTTCAACGTGAGAAAAGAAAGCATCACCGTGAGTACACAAGCACTACACTGACACCAAACACATAGGCACACATTTAACTCCCTGATCACCCCCTCCAGTTAACCCTTTCACTCCCTGTCACAATGTCACTATATACCGTATACAGATAATTTACTGATCGCTGTATTAGTGTCATTGGTGACACCAGTTAGCGCCAGATATAAGCAGAATCCCAGTTATGCTTAGGGAGCCCGCCATATATCTCCTAATAAAAATTTAACCCCTTCACTGCCCTGTCGCAGTGTCATTATATGCAGTATACAGATAAGTTACTGATCACTGTATTAGCATCATGGGTGCCGCTAGTTAGCGTCAGTGTCAGTCTTAGTATAACGTCAGGATCCCCCCACATTTTTTTCTAATAAAGTTTTAACCCCCTGATCACCCCCCCCCAGTTAACCCTTTCACTCCCTGTTACAGTGTCACTACAGGTGTACAGATCTTTTTACTGATCACTGTATAAGTGTCACGGGTGACACCAGTTAGCATCAGCGTCAATTAGGGTCAATTCCAGATAGCGTCAGATTTTAACCCTTTGATTGCCAGTAACACTAACACACACATACACTATATACCTCCATTACTAATATAGTGTCTGAACAGATCAATATCTTTGATCTGATCAGAACTATACTAGCATCCCCAATAGTTTAGTGTTACCAAAAATGCGGCACACAAACTGCAACGTTATCAGAGTCAGGCCTGATCTCTGCTAACACTAGCAGTTATTTTTATTTTATAGTGGTTCAAACAGTCCTCGATAACAAGGTGCTTTTTTACCTGTGAGTCACACTAGGTACCTGTACGAAAGGTACACTAGTGAAGAGGCCTACATGATACTGAGCATGACAAATGAGAGCAATGGGGAGTCCTCGCTGTCAGAATTATATAGAATTATATATATATATATATATATATATATATTATATATATACACACACAGGCAGGCATGACATCTGAACTTCTGTATAGGGGTATATATATATATATATATATATATATATATATATATTTATATGTGTGTATATATCTATATCTATATGTATATATATATATATATATATATATTGTAACAGGAAGTCAGCTAAATCTGGGAATGTAGTCACAGGAAGGAGATACATTTCCACCTGATTTAGAAAGTCCATTAATTAATTTAGGGTGTTGGCTACAGAGCTAGCCAGCAGGAAGTTGAAAGGCCTTCACCTGTTCAGAATGAGGGAGTTAAGGCTCTATAATTTGTTCAGAGAAATTCCTATTGTTTGCTGCCTCCAGAAGCTGTGTCCTGAAGCCATGTGGGCTGGGAGCAGGAGGACAGTCAGCGTGTGCCTCCCGACAGGATGTGTGGGCCTGGGAGAAGACCCCCCGGAGTGATGTGTGCCCGGGACGGTAACCAAGGGTGAATACGTCTCAAAGGTGAGAAGACGAACTGTTGATGTGAAAGAAACAAAGGACTGTGTTGCCCTGTGAAGCTATTATAAAAGGACTATTGAGTGTCCGCTGGAGGACAAGGAAGTCTGCCCGACGGTAGGTTGGAGACAGACACTTAGGCAGGTTCCAGTTGTGAGAAGGTAGCCGCCCACAGAGGCAAGGATTTATTTTCTGTTTTATTTTATTTTGGATGTTTTGCTGCATACAGCCTGGTGAAGAAAACCCCATTTAATAAACCACACTGTTTGTTTGCAAGCACTTGTCGGCTACCTCTCTGGGAAAACGCACCCCCCAAGGGGTCATCCACACCCGCCACCGAGCTAATCCCTTACATATGGTGGAGGTATGCAGTGGGCAGAAGCGAAGATCCCTGCAAGGAAGTGCAAATGTTTGATGAACTTTGTCTGGTGCATGAGATTGCACAATCTATGTGTGCAGGAGAGAAGATCCTGACAGAAAAAAAAAAAAAAAAAGTGTTTTAAAGAGACAGGGGTCTCAAAATTTTTTGATGAACTTTGTTGTGTCTGGTGCAAGTGACTGCACAAACTGTGTGCGCAGGAAAAGAGATCCTGCAAGAGAGAGAAAAACTACATGTGTTGAAGAGACAGTGGTCTGAAAATTGTTTGCTGGACTGTGAAAAATTTGTTTGTGGAGTTATTGAAGATGGGGCGGTCCAAACGCCTGAAAAATGCAAAGATAGATGAAATGAGAGACCGGATTCTATGGATGGAGGGGATGTTGCCGTCTGAACCAGCCCCATCCATGCCTAAAGAGAGTCTACTAAAGAGGAAGGTTGTTGTCCCTAGCAACACTGATGAAACTGCTATGGAGACGCAGTGTGCTCAGATGAAAAGTAAACTCAAAATGGAGGAGATGTTGAAACATCTGATTATATCAAATGCAGCTCAACAGCAAGCAAATGCAGCTCAACAGCAGGCAAATGCGGATTTTCAGCAGAGCTTTGCAGCTCAACAAAAGGCTCATCAAGAGAGCATGGCAGGCTGGAAACAGAGACGCCAGCAGCCAATGGAGGCCATCGGTTTGGAGGAAACCGAGTATGTGTGCAGGGCTGAGTTGGATGCCTTGCAACGGAAAATGGAAGAAAAGGAACAAGCCTTGGAATTGCTTAAAATGGAGCATAGAAACTTGCAGGAAACAAATGAACTACTCAAGTCTCATGTGTCACAGTGGGAAGAATCCACTGCTCTTCTTTTGGTCGAGTTGCAAAAACGCAGAGAGACTATAATGGAGAAAGATACCATCCTCATGGAAAAGGAAAGTGAAATTCAGACTTTGCAGAAGCAAAGTATGGCTGATATGTTGGAGTTGCGTAATCAGCTGGAAAAAAGTCTTCAGTCTTTGGGAGCTACAAAAATAGACCTGCAGGAGTCGCAGGAACAGAATGTTGCTCTGGAAGCGACATTGTCTCTCAGCGACAAAGAGAAAAGTGAAAGAGAGGCTAAATTACTGAGTACTGTGTATGAGCTCACTACTTTAAGCAATGTGGTAGATGAATGGCGTGCGGACTGTGAAAGTTGGAAAGGGGAAGCCCAACGTGTCCAGCAGCAGTTAAAGGAGAAAGAAGTCTGTGTGGCAGAATTACATTCTTATTCCCAGATGCTAGCCAATGAGGTGAAGGCTCTTATGCAGGGAAAAGAAGATTGTGAACATAAGAGGGAAAAAGTAGAGGCACAGCTTCTGGAATCGCAAGTCAAGGTGTCAGAAGGTGACCGATTGTGTGCTAAGCTGTCAGAGAAGGCAAACCGACTGCAGGTTGAGTTGGACAATGTTACAAATCAGCTTTCTCAAGCAGACAGCAAATCTAGAGAAATTGCGGAAGATTTTTCTATCTTGGAATCGCAGCTGCAAGACACGCAGGAACTCTTACAGGAAGAGAGGTGTCAAAGGCTGAGTTTTAGCACAAAGCTCAAACAAATGGAAGATGAGAAAAATGGCTTCCTGGAACAATTAAAAGAGGAGGCGGAAGCAAAGAAAAACCTATCAGAGCAAGTCGCAACATTGCAAGCTCAGATAGCGGTTATGAAAAAACGCATGGAAGAAAGCGTTGGTTCATTACAGTGTGTTGAAGATGTGAAAAAGAAGTTTGATCAGATGCTTGGTGAAGAGAAGAATGTGTCTGCAAAATATGCAGAAGAACGCGCACGTGCAGAAACGGAGGTGCGTGATAACGAGAGCAAAGCCCTGTTCTTGGCTCGCTCTTTGGAGGAAGCTCTAGAGTCCAAGGCTGAACTAGAAAGAGTTAACAAGCAGCTATGTACAGAGATGGAACATGTGGTCAGCTACAAGGATGAGGTTGAGAAAAGCGTTCAGGAGCTAGAAAAGTCTAAACGAGCCTTAGAACAGCAAGTAGAAGAGATGAAGATTCCGTTGCAGGAACTGGAAGAGGAATTCCAGGCAACAGAGGATCTGTCCCAAAGAGGGGATAGTGTGCCTGATGCAGTTTTTAAAAGGATCAGTGTTTTGGGGTCTGTCCTGAGTGAGCCTCAGAAATGTGATGACACGTGGCTTGAATCACCCCTTTGGAATAAACCGTTCCTTCAAAAACTTCAAGCATTGGAAAATGTATCATTAGAGCTTCAGCAAACAAAGGAGCTGAGTAAGAAATGTGGTGATTTCTCAGTTCAGGCTGAAAACCTAGTGGAGAAAACTAAGGCTGTTGGTGAAAACGTGAAGCAAATGAATAAGTGCCTTTCAGGGAGTGTTTCCAAAATGGAACTGGTGAAAGACGGGTGGCAGAAGTTTGATCGTGATCTTGAGATGCATTCCATGTGGAATTCAGATAGAGAAAAAGAACTAGGTGACCTTGAGCGGTCAAATAGTTCAGCAGAAAGTGCATTGAAGAAACCTGTAAAAGAATGTGTTGCAGTTCCATGCTTCTTCACTGATGCAGAGAGGAGGTCTATAATGGATACCACCCAGATCGCTGGGTTCAACTGTGTTGTTGCCTTTGACCCCTATGTTGGTGGAAGGAAAGTTGATGATGTTCTGGTTGGCTACTTCTGTGAAGAGTTTGGCAAGAAATATAAACTGAATATCAAATCAAATAGTAGGCCTTTACTGCGACTCGCTCAGGAGGGCGAAAAGTTTAAGAAGTTGATGAGTGCAAATGCTTCAGATCTGCCTATGAATATGAAATGTTTGAATGATATTGATATCTCTGGGAAAAGGAACAGGGGTCACTTTGAAGAAATGTGTGACAGCCTGTTGTCTCAATTGGAAAATCCTCTGCACAGCATCTTAGAGCAAGCAAAGCTCAAGAAGGAAGATCATTCCCTTTTACAACAAAAAGTCAATGATTGTGTACAGCTGTATGGAGAGGCAACTCAAGTCACAGAGGGATGTCAAGAGTCCCTACTTGGAACAAAGCTTAGTGAAGCAAAGGTTCTCAAAGTTTTGTGGAAAACATTTATGGATTGCAGAGAGAGGCGTCTTAAGAATGTTGAAGACATTAAGACTAGCCCAATTGAGTTGCCTATGGATCACGGTCCTCCGTGGTGGATTGGACAGACGGTTATGAGGGACAAGCTGTCTGACATTTATGAGAAAGCTGTCAATGAAGATGACAGAAACGAGAAGGAGCGAAATGATGCCAAAAATGCAGTTGAAGAATGTGTATATGAGATGAGAGACAAACTGTGTGGCATTTATGAGAAATCCGTCAATGAAGATGACAAAACAGTTTCATCCGGAAGCTTGAGGATAATAGGAGGCTTATCAGTGAGTCAGCAGTGCTTGACACATGCGTGCCTGGAAATCTGTGTCCCAACCCTAGGGTTGAAACAAGAGGGGGGGGTATGTAACAGGAAGTCAGCTAAATCTGGGAATGTAGTCACAGGAAGGAGATACATTTCCACCTGATTTAGAAAGTCCATTAATTAATTTAGGGTGTTGGCTACAGAGCTAGCCAGCAGGAAGTTGAAAGGCCTTCACCTGTTCAGAATGAGGGAGTTAAGGCTCTATAATTTGTTCAGAGAAATTCCTATTGTTTGCTGCCTCCAGAAGCTGTGTCCTGAAGCCATGTGGGCTGGGAGCAGGAGGACAGTCAGCGTGTGCCTCCCGACAGGATGTGTGGGCCTGGGAGAAGACCCCCCGGAGTGATGTGTGCCCGGGACGGTAACCAAGGGTGAATACAGTGGGTACGGAAAGTATTCAGACCCCCTTAAATTTTTCACTCTTTGTTATATTGCAGCCATTTGCTAAAATCATTTAAGTTCATTCTTCTTCCTCATGAATGTACACATAGCACCCCATACTGACAGAAAAACACAGAATTGTTGACATTGTTGCAGATTTATTAAAAAAGAAAAACTGAAATATCACATGGTCCTAAGTATTCAGACCCTTTGCTCAGTATTTAGTAGAAGCCCCCTTTTGATCTAATACAGCCAGGAGTCTTTTTGGGAAAGATGCAACAAGTCTTTCACACCTGGATTTGGTGATCCTCTGCCATTCCTCCTTGCAGATCCTCTCCAGTTCTGTCAGGTTGGAATGTAAACGTTGGTGGACAGCCATTTTTAGGTCTCTCCAGACATGCTCAATTGGGTTTAAGTCAGGGCTCTGGCTGGGCCATTCAAGAACAGTCACGGAGTTGTTGTGAAGCCACTCCTTCGTTATTTTAGCTGTGTGCTTAGGGTCATTGTCTTGTTGGAAGGTAAACCTTCGGCCCAGTCTGAGGTCCAGAGCACTCTGGAGAAGGTTTTTGTCCAAGATATCCCTGTACTTGGCCGCATTCATCTTTCCCTCGATTGCAACCAGTCGTCCTGTCCCTGCAGCTGAAAAACACCCCCACAGCATGATGCTGCCACCACCATGCTTCACTGTTGGGACTGTATTGGACAGGTGATGAGCAGTGCCTGGTTTTCTCCACACATACCGCTTAGAATTAAGGCCAAAAAGTTCTATTTTGGTCTCATCAGACCAGAGAATCTTATTTCTCACCATCTTGGAGTCCTTCGGGTGTTTTTTAGCAAACTCCATGCCGGCTTTCATGTGTCTTACACTGAGGAGAGGCTTCCGTCGGGCCACTCTGCCATAAAGCCCTGACTGGTGGAGGGCTGCAGTGATGGTTGACTTTCTACAACTTTCTCCCATCTCCTGACTGCATCTCTGGAGCTCAGCCACAGTGATCTTTGGGTTCTTCTTTACCTCTCTCACCAAGGCTCTTCTCCCCCGATAGCTCAGTTTGGCCGGACGGCCAGCTCTAGGAAGGGTTCTGGTCGTCCCAAACGTCTTCCATTTGAGGATTATGGAGGCCACTGTGCTCTTAGGAACCTTAAGTGCAGCAGAAATCATTTTGTAACCTTGGCCAGATCTGTGCCTTGCCACAATTCTGTCTCTGAGCTCTTCAGGCAGTTCCTTTGACCTCATGATTCTCATTTGCTCTGACATGCATTGTGATCTGGAAGGTCTTATATAGACAGGTGTGTGGCTTTCCTAATCAAGTCCAATCAGTATAATCAAACACAGCTGGACTCAAATGAAGGTGTAGAACCATCTCAAGCATGATCAGAAGAAATGGAAAGCACCTGATTTAAATATATGAGTGTCACAGCAAAGGGTCTGAATACTTAGGACCATGTGATATTTCAGTTTTTCTTTTTTAATAAATCTGCAACAATGTCAACAATTCTGTGTTTTTCTGTCAGTATGGGGTGCTATGTGTACATTCATGAGGAAGAAGAATGAACCTAAATGATTTTAGCAAATGGCTGCAATATAACAAAGAGTGAAAAATTTAAGGGGGTCTGAATACTTTCCGTACCCACTGTACGTCTCAAAGGTGAGAAGACGAACTGTTGATGTGAAAGAAACAAAGGACTGTGTTGCCCTGTGAAGCTATTATAAAAGGACTATTGAGTGTCCGCTGGAGGACAAGGAAGTCTGCCCGACGGTAGGTTGGAGACAGACACTTAGGCAGGTTCCAGTTGTGAGAAGGTAGCCGCCCACAGAGGCAAGGATTTATTTTCTGTTTTATTTTATTTTGGATGTTTTGCTGCATACAGCCTGGTGAAGAAAACACCATTTAATAAACCACACTGTTTGTTTGCAAGCACTTGTCGGCTACCTCTCTGGGAAAACGCACCCCCCAAGGGGTCATCCACACCCGCCACCGAGCTAATCCCTTACAATATATATACAAACATATATTTATACCCCTAACCCAGAATCTGCATAGTGGGGTCACCCTGGCATGGCAGAGTCAGTTCACCCTAAACTACACTACGGTCACCCTAACATGGCAGTCAGGTCACCTAAACTACACTACGGTCACCCTGACAACTAAAGCTATCCCTACAAAAACTAGATTTTTGTATCTAACTATAGTGGTATATAGTACCCTAACTACACTGCATATCCCTTTCCTCACACTAATAATTGCAAAATGACACTGGAGCTTTACAAGCAGCAGGAGAAACACAAATGCTTCCACTCTCTTCCACAGCCTCTGTATTACAGTGCTAGGGTTTTGGCAGGGCTATGTTATATACTGGGGGGCGTATGGGGGGCGTATTCACTACTGATTCACTGACTTTTAAAGCTCAGTTCCTGTCCCATTGCATTTTGGGCAGTTCTGGTGGCCGAATTCCAAACTTTTACCGCAAAAAGTTCGTAATTCGGCCAAATTTCGAACAGCCAATGTTCAGGTCGAACCGATGGTCGACCCGAACTGTTCGATCATCCCTAGTCAAAATCAGGCTCAGTATACGGACTGTAGAGGTCAGCGGCACCCTAACAGTTAGTTCTGACAATGGAGTAGAGGTCACTGCTAAGGTCAGGTGCACGTGACCCTGTTCTCCTGTTGCTGAGGTGCAACAACCACATGATTCTTGTAGGCAGCAAAGTGTCGGTACTAGTGCCGCTCAATCTTTTGGTGAACTGGAGAGCACCAGTGGCCTAGTACACCCTGGTCATAGACAAACCAGCACTGCAGTATCACTTGGTGACGTGGCGAGACCCATAAGTGCAGTTCAAGCTGGTGCGGTGGCTAGCAAAAGTAGTGGCCCGCAGCCACCAAGAATTGGAATGCAGGCCCGTAGAGTCCATAGTGCCCTTTCTGATGCTCTTGCAAATCCTGGTTGGCAGCCCACAGATTATGCAGAGCCTGTACTTACCCCATTCACTGGCCAATGTTTCGTCACTTCCGGCTTCATCACAGGGGGAGGACTGAACGGCAGAGCAACTCGGCTTTTCTACTTTCCATAATCAAGCTGTTAACCCAGTCCAAGGTGCTCAATCTAAGGCTGTGTTTCATCAAGCAAATCAATCACTGATAACACACACCAGCAATCCATCTGCTCAATTAACCTAAAATATCCCGGTATGTAATCATAATCTAGAAAGAGACATAACACTCCGTCTGATCAATTAACACCTCATATACCAGATTAAATCCCAATCTGTCAAAGGATTTCCAATCCAATTGTATAGGAATACCGGAGCAGCAACACTTTCTAGTTAATCCGCAACCTTGGTCTGGGATCCAGCTAAAATCTATGTGTAAATAACAATTTCTACATAAAAAATGTATAACTATAGCAAATAAATGAATATAAAATAGCCACTTTCATCAAACATTAAATGTAAGAATGTGGGTAATAACGTAATAACATATTGAACAATATTCTTAATATATAAAACATTACATAATATATAAGGAAAAAGACAATAAAAACACGGACTCCAAGATCCAACAACCAGCCTACATTGCTATATAAATATATATAAATAATAAAAAAATAAACATATATATATATATATATATATATATATACACACAGTATCTCACTGAGCACATGAGATAAACATTTATGTAGATGTGGCGGTAGCAATTAGGCGTTCGCAAATATTTAGCATTTGCAGCTGGTTAAAATTCACATAGGTAAAGCCTGGGATTTGAACCCATGGTTGCAGTGCTAATAGATAGGAGCGCGTAACCACTAAACCATTAAGCTGTGCACAATTATGCTTAGGATATTAAGTAGTCCCATACTTAATTAATAAATATAAATCTCATAAATACAGTATCTCACAAAAGTGAGTACACACCTCACATTTTTGTAAATATTGTATAATATCTTTTCATGTGACAACACTAAAGAAATGACACTTTGCTACAATGTAAAGTACTGAGTGTACAGCTTGTATAACAGTGTAAATTTGCTGTCCCCTCAAAATAACTCAACGCACAGCCATTCATGTCTAAATCTCTGGCAACAAAAGTGAGAACACCCCTCAAAATGTCTCAATTGGGCCCAAAGTGTCAATATTTTCTGTGGCCACCATTATTTTCCAGCACTGCCTTAACCCTCTTGGGCATGAATTTCACCAGAGCTTCACAGGTTGCCACCAGAGTCCCCCCACCCAGCCCAGTCTCTGAAGGTTAGGGGATTATTCTCTGCTTCAGTATGTCACAGTACATGTTGGCTTTAGATGAGGGGGTTCAATGAACACACGAATGTCCGATGTTCGAGTCAAACTTACGTTCGACTCAAACTCAAAGCTCATCCTTACTGAGGATAGTTTGAGGTCGCTCATGGAATATTTGAATGATAACAGGAACAATATTAAATTGGATTATGAGTGACATTGTGATGCAATATACTTTTTTTGGATGTAATAATCTTTAGGCAGGATGATAAATTGGCCACCAAAGTATATTTTAAGCCAATGGATAGGAACAATTATTTGTCGATTAATAGTGGTCACCATCCATCATGGCTTAGAAATATACCACGGGGTCAATTAATGTGTATTAGATGTAATTGTACGTTTGATCATGACTTTGTTGAACAATCCAAACAAATTAAATGTAAGTTCATACAGAAGGGATACAGAGAGGATATGCTGGATCAAGAGATCCAGAACATATTAGAAATCCCTAGACAGCAATGTTTGATAAATAAAGAAAGGGTCCAAAATGATGCTAAAGAATGGATTTTTTTATTAGGCTTTCATAGTCAATATAGGGATATTGAGACTATCTATCGGAGACACTGGCATATCTTACTTATGGATAGACCTTTAGGGGCTGTACTACCTAATGCCCCTTCTTTTGAATACAGGAGAGATCCAAACTTTGGAGAGAAGGGTGTGAAAAAGGTTCTTGACCCACCCGTAACCTCTTTCTTTCCAGGTAGGAAGGGGTTTATTGTATGCCCATGCAACCTGATGTAAATTAGGCCCACCAAACGCACGTTGAAAAAGATAGTAGGTGAGCATATACAGAACAACATTAAGGGATTTAGGGATCCCAGTGTATCTGAACATTTTAGACGACACGATCATAAGAACCCTAGTGGCCTGCAATTTTGGGGAGTGGAAAGGGTTTCACCATCTTTGAGAGGATCTAACTGGGTTAGCGACCTCTCCAAGCGTGAAACTAAATGGATATAATTATTGCATACATTGGAACCTTCTGACCCTAATATTGAACTGTTTCATTAGTAATTATTCAAAATCCCTTCTTATTAAAATAAAGAAAAAGATAGATAGATAGATAGATAGATAGATAGATAGATAGATAGATAGATAGATAGATAGATAGATAGATAGATAGATAGATAGATAGATAGATAGATAGATAGATAGATAGATAGATAGATAGATAGATAGATAGATAGATAGATAGATAGATAGATAGATAGATAGATAGATAGATAGATAGATAGATAGATAGATAGATAGATAGATAGATAGATAGATAGATAGATAGATAGATAGATAGATAGATAGATAGATAGATAGATAGATAGATAGATAGATAGATAGATAGATAGATAGATAGATAGATAGATAGATAGATAGATAGATAGATAGATAGATAGATAGATAGATAGATAGATAGATAGATAGATAGATAGATAGATAGATAGATAGATAGATAGATAGATATACAGTATCTCACAAAAGCGAGTAAACCCCTCACATTTTTGTAAATATTTTATTATACCTTTTCATGTGACAACAGTGAAGAAATTACATTTTGCTACACTGTAAAGTAGTGAGTGTACAGCTTGTATAACAATGTAAATTTGCTGTTCCCTCAACATAACTCAACACACAGCCATTAATGTCTAAACCCCTACCCATTCACCAAAAAAGTGTACAAAATAAATAAGGCAAAAGCCAGTTTTTGACAAGTCCTTAATAGTATTAAGTACTATACAGTACTATAGTGTTCCCCCCCCCCAATGTAAATTCATCGTCAATCACATCGCCCACAGCCGCAGCCGAAAAATAGAAAAAAAAAAAAAAAAACGCTCCCGCCTCTTCAGACGCCTCTGGCGTAATGAGCTGCTGGAACTGTGACAGCTCTTTTATAGGAAAGGGGCTGGGGCCGCCCCTTCTGACGTGACATCAGTAATTTGTTCACTGCACCTGTGCAGTGCATTATGGGGTGCTTGTGACGTCAGATTCCTAGAAAAGAGCTGTCAGACTCAAACAGCTCATTACAGGAGAGGCATCGGAAGAAGCAGGAGCTTCTTTTTTTTTTTTTCTATTTTTCGGGTGCGGCGGCGGGCGATGTGATTAACAATGGATTTACATTGGGGAACACTATTTTTTAATAAAGGACTTATCAAAAACTGGGTTTTGTCTTTATTTTTTTGTACACTTTTTTGGTGAATGGGTAGGGGTACGATGTACCCATTATCCATTCACATGGGGGAATATCTGGGGGCCCCCTTGTTAAAGGGGGCTTCCAGATTCTGATAAGCTCCCCACCCGCAGACCCCGACAACCACAGCCCAGGATTGTCCAGGAAGAGGCCCTTGTCCCCATCAATATGGGGACAAGGTGCTTTAGGGAGCACCCCAATGCACCCACCCTCCCCATGTTGAGGGCAAGTGGCATGGTATGGTTCAGGAAGAGGGGGCACTCGCTAGTCCCCCTTATCCTATCCAGCCAGGCTGCTTGCTCAGATAAGGGTCTGGTATGAATTTTGGGAGAAACCCCGCGCCATTTTTTTTCAATTTTGAAATCCGTACCAGACCCGAAGGGCCTAGTAGGGACTGGGAGGGGCCTCGTGTGTGTTTTTTTGAATGTTTTTTTATCTGTATTGGGAGGATCCGACAATAGATTACAACCGCGAGCAAGTTTAAATGACATTTTTTCCTTTAGAAATGTCAGTATTGCTGCAGCAGGCTACATATATCGTACAGATGCACCACTTTACAGGCACATTAAAGTGACCCCCAGGCACAATATTTAAAGGAATTTTTCATTTTTATTGTTTCACTTTAAGCATCATTAAAATCACTGCTACTGTAAAAACGATTGTTTTTAAAAAAAAAAAAAAAATTGCATTGGTACATGTCCCCCAGGGCAGTACCCAGACCCCCATACATTTTTTTTGGCCAATTAACTTGCATTTAAGCCTTTAAAATGAGGACTTTTTCATGTTCGAGTCCCATAGACTTCAATGGAGTTTGCATGTTCCGGGAGTGTTCGGCTCATCACTAGTCCTCAGAACCCACCCAGATAAATATAATGTAATCAATAAAGTGTTTGTAATATTTAAATTCTGATCTTGGTGAATTAAACACAAATTTATCTTCCCACTCGGCCGTGAAGATAATTGCTAAACTGAGGGCAAACTTAGCCCCCATCGCAACTCCAGTTTTGTGGCTATAGAAATTGCCCTGATACCAAATATATTTATGAGATAGACAGAAGTCTAATGACTTCTGTAAAAACACTTTTTGGGAATGTGGGATATCATACCACTTACTCAGTGCCCAATTTAATGTGAGTAAAGCATCAGCGTGTTGAATAATCGTGTACAATAAAGACATGTCCGCCGGTCACCAAAAATGCGGATGTATCCTCCTTGATCCTAATATCATTATTAGAACACAACAAATCTTTTGTATCCTTCCAAAAAGCTTTAGTACTGACCACTTTAGGTTGGAGAAATTTGTCCAAATACTCTCTCAATCTAGCTGTAACCGACCCTACACCATTAACTATAGGTCGTGCTGGTGGGCATTAGTCATTTTTATGTATTAGTCATTTTTATGTAACATTACATTTTTTAATCATTTTATTTGGTGCACATTTGAGGCCCTGATTTAAAAGGTATAGTTCTTTATTCGTTAGCTCTACATTACTCAGGTTAAAGATACCTTGATTTAATGTTCTCTCCTGTGTTTTTTTTGTATTAGATCCTTCGGCCTGCTCTACAACCTCTTTTTGTCTTAATTGTACCCCATCTCCTCTCCTTTCCCCCTGATAATTGTGAAGGTATTGGCGGTTTCTTAAACGTATAAAATAGTGACTCCAATAATTAACATCTCGCATCCATCATAGTTGTGTGAATAAAGTGAATCCAAAATGTAACAAAGAACAACCAATAATATAATTGTCCAACAGAAATTGTTAAGTTATCTTCATGAAAAAGTGAAGAATCCAAGAAAAACTGAGTCCAGTGAAGATTAATTTAAATAAGTCACCACACGACTCCACCACCGTTGTGTTTCTTCACTCCCCACACCCATAGGTGACAACTCACCAGACAATGTTGCCCCCCATTCTCATGGTTGGGCAAAAGCACATTACATTTCTGATACTGCAGAGTCCTTTAGTGAGCTTATTCACTCATCCACCCCTTCTGTGGTGAAAATTACTGGTGGGGTATATGGAAAAAGAAAAGCTCCACTTGTGTGATATAGTTACAAAGGGGATCGAACGTTTGGGCACCCCAGGTAAAAATTTGTATTAATGTGCATTAAGAAGCCAAGGAAAGATGGAAAAATCTCCAAAAGGCATCAAATTACAGATTAGACGTTCTTATAATATGTCAACAAAAGTTAGATTTTATTTCCATCATTGACACTTTCAAAATGACAGAAAACCAAAAAATGGCGTCCGCAAAAGTTTGGGCACCCTGCAGAATTTATAGCATGCACTGCCGCCTTTGCAAGGCTGAGACCTGCCAGTGTCATGGATTGTTCTCAATCATCGTCTGGGAAGACCAAGTGATGTCAATCTCAAAGGTTTTAAATGCCCAGACTCATCTGACCTTGCCCCAACAATCAGCACCATAGGATCTTCTAAGCAGTTGTCTAGAAAACTGAAACTGAAAATAGTTGACGCTCACAAAGCTGGAGAAGGCTATAAGAAGATAGCAAAGCGTTTTTAGATGTCAATATCCTATGTTCGGAATGTAATTAAGAAATAGCAGTCATCAGGAAAAGTGGAAGTTAAAGCAAGATCTGGAAGACCAAGAAAAATATCAGACAGAACAGCTCGCAGGATTGTGAGAAAAACAATTCAAAACCCCCGTTTGACTGCATGATCCCTCCAGAAAGATCTGGCAGACACTGGAGTTGTGGTACACTATTCCACTATAAAGAGATACTTGTACAAATATGGTCTTCATGGAAGAGTCATCAGAAGAAAACCTCTTCTACGTCCTCACCACAAAAATCAGCTTTTGAACTTTGCAAATGAACATATAGACAAGCCTGATGCATTTTGGAAACAAGTTCTGTGGACCGATGAGTTTACAATTGAACTTTTTGGCCAGAATGAGCAAAGGTACGCTTGGAGAAGAAGGGGCACAGATTTTAATGAAAAGAACCTCTGTCAAACTGTTAAGCATGGGGGTGGGTCAATCATGCTTTGGGGTTGTATTGCAGCCAGTGGCACAGGGAACATCTCATGAGTAGAAGGAAAAATTGATTCAATAAAATTTCAGCAAATTTTGGATTTTAACTTGATGCCATCTATGAAAAAGCTGAAGTTAAAGAGAGGATGGCTTCTACAAATGGATAATGATCCTAAATGGTCTTCACAATCTCCTGACCTCAACATAATTGAAAATCTATGGATAGACCTTAAAAGAGCAGTGCGTGACAGACAGCCCAGAAATCTCAAAAAAAATGGAAGACTTTTGTAAGGAAGAATGGGCAAAGATACCTCAAACAAGAATTGAAAGACTCTTGGCTGGCTACAAAAAGCATTTACAAGCTGTGATACTTGCCAAAGGGGGCAGTACAAGATATTAACTCGGCAGGGTGCCAAACTTTTGCAGACACCATTTTTTTTGTTTTCTGTTATTTTGAAAGTGTAAATGATGGAAATAAAATATAACTTTTGTTGACATATTATAAGAATGTCTAATCTGTAATTTGATGCCTTTTGTAGATTTTTCCATCTTTCCTTGGCTTCTTTATGCACATAAATACAAATGTTTACCTGGGGTGCCCAAACTTTTGATCCCCAGTGTAAATACTCAAACATTTATTAAAATCAACTGCAATCCACTCACATGTTACGTTATAAAACATTATATCTGTTGGTAATTAAGCTACGTTTTTTCAGAAGTACATATAGCCATGTTGGGACAGGCTTTACATTGTAATATGTATTTTTAAAAATCTTTTAACATTAGGAAACCTATTCATTTTTAGATTTTGACAACATATTTAAAAATTATGTATGGGTTATAGAACTTTTTGCTAAACACATTTTGGAAGGAAAAATATGAAACATTTATTTCTGAAATTTTACATTCATTTATGATATTCATAATTCAAAGTGTTGTACCACAGTGTTACATTTATTAATTAAATTATTAGGGGGTTTATTATTTGGTAAAAAGAAACTAATAAGGGTGAAAGTATTTTTATGCTATGCGACACAAAAGGTTCATCAAGTTTACTTTTCAATATTTGCAATCAAAATTGAAAATATATTTAGATCAATTATCTTTCCTTCCTAGCATAAAAGGCAGTATAGAAGACAAACATTTTTTAGGATTGGGGGCCTTCCAATGTGTCGCAAATACCTAGCAATAAAGGTACAGGGTCACAAGGGACCCACATTTTACCAATTAGGATAATATAATTTACCACACTACTCCAGAAATCCTGATATTGGGGGCAGGATCGTACAATGTGAAAGAAGGTATCATTATCCGAGCCACACTTAGGACAGACTGCTGCTCTAGTGTGGTCAATTCTTGCCAAATAGGCAGGGGAATAGTAGGCCCGGTCATCTTGCCACAACAATAAAAACTGGGAGACTTTGGAAGTATCTAGACCCACTAATATACATTAGAGGGCTGAAAGGGTTTTATCCCCCTCAGATGATCTGAGTAAGCTTTCAACATCAAATACCTCCAAGATTATAGGGTGAGGAAACTGAGCCCAAAAAGCATGCTGTAATTGGAGATATTTAAATAGCATTTGGTTAGGTAGGTTCCGCCCTCTCTTGAGATCATCAAAGGCAATCAACCACCCATGAGACATTATATTGCTAAGGGTCATGATCGCATATCCGGCCCACAGGACAGGATCTGGAATGGAGTATAAATGGAGCAGTCTTGGGTTACCCCAGAGTGGGGTATGAGGGGACCAAGAGTTAGGCTTCTCAACCTTTGTCCAAATGGTTTCGCATACTCGAAGGGTTGTTTTCATATGGGAGACAATATTAGAGTTAGATCTGGAGCCTCGGTGAACTGGGTCCTGTAACTCAGAGTAAGAGCCAAGCAACGTCGCCTCTAGAGTGGAAGCGGGATCGGCCGACTCCTCCGACAACTATCATTTAACTGTGATCAGGACTGCAGCCTAGTAGTACTTAATGAAACAGGGCAGAGTTAGGTCCCCAAGGGTAATAGGCATTTGCAAGGTAGTTTTTGCTACTCTAGGGATAGCACCCTTCCAGATAAAGGAGATGAGGATACTGTCCAGTCACCTAAATAATGTATTAAGTATCAGTGTTTGCCTGTAGAGATCGGTAAACTTACGTAGAATGGATATTTTAATAAGGTTACCACGTTCTACAGGAGTTAGGGGCAAAGACTTCCAAACAGCGCACCTCTGAGCAAGAAGAGAGACCACTTCTTCTTGAAGGGAACACATTGCCCAAGATCATGATAGATCTCCACTCCCAGATATTGGAACAGAGACACTCTCTTTAGCTGTACATTTGCCTCAGAGGAATTAGTTGAGGGGAGGAAATAAAAAAGATTTCCCCCAGTAATGTATATGCTTGAGAAGTGCCTAAAGGTGCAAATAACTGACAAAGCCATCCTCAAAGAAGTATTCCCAAAAAAGGGAGGGGAAAGTGTAGTCCCAGTGCGTACCCTGGCCATCGGAGACTTGTACTCAGCGCGCACCCATGAAATGAATGTAACACTGATTCCAAACCTTCGTAGGACCTCCCACAGATAGTTCCATTCCACCGAATAAAAAGCTTTCTCAGAATCTACGGAGGACACCATGTTGGACTGGATAACCCCATCAGTAGAGGCCAGGACCATATACAGTCTCCTAAAGTTGATGTCTGTCACTTTACTGGGCATAAAGCTGGTTTGGTCTTCAAGGATTAAAGTTAGTAAAACCTTGTTAAGTCTCTTGGTCAGGACCTTAGTAAGGATCTTAGCATCTGGGTTAAGAAGAGAGAGATTTTTATAAGATGTACACATCTCCAGATCCTTCCTGGGCTTAGGAACCACCACAATGATCGCCTTAGCCATGGAAGCTGGGATATTATCTTTCTTCAAGGTCCAGACCAACATCCTATATAGTCTAGGTGCCATGTCCTCCCCATATTATTTATAGAACTCTTGAGGGAAGCCATCTACTCCAGGATTTTTCCTGGATTGTAGGGAACCCAATGCATGCTGGACCTCCTCTAAGGTAATCGGGCCATCCAACCGTTCTCGTGCCAAAGAGGAAAGAACAGGGAAAGTCACCTGATTCAAGAAGGAATTCAACTCCTTATCTGAGTAATTTGCTCTGGAGGAGTACAATTCAGTGTAGGAGGAGGCAAAGCAGGCGTTTATTCCAACCGGGTCAACCACAGGTACGCCGTGGCCATCTCGAAGACGTGCTATGATGACTATTGGCGACTGTCCTTTAGACAGCCTTGCAATGAGTCTTTTCTCCCTGCTCAAATATGCGCAGTGTTTAAACCAGCCACAACCTGTTTAAACCAGCCACATAAATCACAACCCTAATGAGCATCACCTCTCAGTAGGCTGCCTGCATATCGTGGTAGGTAACTGGATTAGAAGTAAGAACGTATTGGGACTCAAGCGTTTGTGCTTTGGTCTAAGCCTCTGCCAGGGTATTTATAGGTAAAGTTGATCCAGGGATTATCTGATTGCCTCTCGGGGATCAGGAAGGAATTTCTTTCCCTTGCTGTAGCAAATTGGTTTATGCTTTGCTGGGGTTTTTTTCCTCTGGATCAACTCTGGGTATAGGATTGTGTATATGGGATTGTATAGTTGGGTTTTCTTTACTGTTTTTTTGTTTTTTATTGGTTGAGCCAGATGGACTTGTGTCTTGTTTCAACCTGACTAACTATGTAAGGGTAATGGCAGCATCCCTACAGACCCTCGAAAATAGAAGACTGATAGTACCCCCTGAAATATGCCCTAAAAGCTTCCCAAACATTTTTTGGAAAGGTGGTATTGTCATTCACCAACCAATACTCTTTGATCAATTTGGCAATTTCAATTTCAATGGTTACATCCGAGACCCAGAAACAAGGCAAATGCCTAAGTCAGTCCAAGGGGGGAAGGGCTATAGTTTGCAAGGATCACAGAACTGGTAAATTGTTGGATATGCCGTGGGGAAGTACAGAGACCTCCTTGATCTTAGGGAGAAAGCTGCCACTGGCATAAATCAAGTCTATATGAGACATTGAGTTACAAGAAACAGAATAGCAAGTAAAGGCTTTGTCCGTAGGGTGCTTATAGTACTATACATCAGTCAGTCGGTATAGAGTCGCTTACCTGGAAAGAGGAGAGTCTGTAACAGGATCTGGGGACAACTTATCTAGGGAAGGGTTCAGAAGCATATTAAAGTCCCCGGCAATCAGAAGGTTATTGGTGGAAAACTGGGATAGAAGAAAGGTTAGATTGTTCAGAAATGGGACAGTAGCCAGAGGGGGTACATATACATCAAAGATCAGCATATCAGCTGTGCCAATAATTGCATGTAATAACATGTGCCTTCCCTCCTGGTCAATTTTAACATCTAGGAGGCTATAAGAAAGGGACTTGTGAATCACTAGACTAACCCCTGAATGGTAGATAAAATGAAGAATACATGGTCCCACCACAGAATATTCAAGAGGCTGCTTGTCGTCATCTGCCAAATTGACTCCTGGGACGAGACAGTCTCCAGGGGTGCACCCAGGATACCCGTAGCCTCAGGATCTGATGGTGCAATCAGGCATGAGTGGGATGCAAGACATATAACCACTGCAGGGCCATCTTGGTCTCTGGAAGAAGAATAGTCATCAATCCCCAGTGCAGTACCTGTTCCAGAGTGGAAGTCAGGGGTAGTCTTACAGCAGCTACAAATAAATAGGAGAGATTAGGGCAGGACCAACAGAGTCAGAACAATTAATATGTAAGTAAATACGTCGGCAGGTGTAGAAGTGAGGCAGGACAAAATAGATTCCCATCCACTATTATCCGCTGAGGCAAACAGCATATCATGGTTATGGGGAGCTAAGGGAATTGGTAGCTTGCATGCCGAACAATTCAATCGACATGAGGGGTGGACAGCAAGGCACATCCATGGAAGGCAGATAAATGTGAAGAAATATATCAATGAAAAAAACATGTAGTTCTAGCCAGTTGACACGTGGCAGGGTGTCAAGCCACTGCAAGGTCTCCATAGAGGAAGTAAAATATTGGGTAGACTCACTATCCACCACATGCAAGGGGTTGGAAATAGCATGCTATATTTCATCCCCCAGGTGTGGAGTTGGGCTTTAACATGTTCGAATGTTCTGCAGAGCAGCTGTGTTTCAACTGAGTAGTCCGAGAATATCATGATTTTGGTGTTCTTATGAGGCAGCTCTTCCAGCTTCCTCGCCTCCCGCAGCACCAAATCCCGGTCTCAGAAATTCAGCAGACAGAGGGAGATGCATTTGTAGAAGGTGCTCTGTGAAGGCCGCAGGGTCCAGGCCCTCAGCCCCCTCTAGGTTGTCCAGGGGTTTTTCCTGTGATTCCTATTCTAGCTGTCTTCAGCATGGGACTCTAGGGCATTTACCTTGACCCACAGGTTGTGTATAGAGGCATGATGCTGCCAAACCGAATCCTTGGTTTCACCGATTCTTTGTTCCGCTTACTTGAGTCGGTCTCAAAACTTGTCCATGTCCCATTTAATTAAGCCGATGTCAGTTTGAAGAATATTTTTTTTGCTGTTAGTTCAGCACCCCAAGATGGCCTGCATGAGGGCAATAAACTGATCCGAGCCCAGTGGCGGTGATTTCACCTGTTCAGTCTGGGACTCCATATTTAAATGGCCTACCGCGTGCTGCCCCTTAGTTGGCGGAGGTGTTTTAGGAATCACGTTCCTTTTTCCCCCTGGACCTTTCCTTTCTCATACCCAAAGATCCCAGGGCAGAAGGCAGGGGTCAAGGAGTATTGCATCCAGGTAAAGTCGGGAAAAAAAGGCTAGGCAGGTGCAGACGCTGATCACACACGTCCTATCAGATCGATATCTTAACCATGCCCTCGAAAGAGCTCAATTGTGGTTTCATCTGACCACAGCACTTTATCCCAATCCTTCTCTGTTCATTGGCATGACTGTACATGTGCCTTCTGGAGGAGGGGAACTAGTGGTGTTTGGAGGAAGAAAAATGCTTACTATGACACGAAGAACACCATCCCTACAGTCAAGCACAGAGGTGGAAACATTAAGCTTTAGGGCTGTTTCTCTGCTAAAGGTACAGACTGACTTTGCAGCATTGAGGGGCCAGCATGCACCCTCCCCCAGCTGCCAGGGGAGGGGCAACACCAGGAAGAAGGGGGGCCATAACTCAGGAAAGGTTAGACAGGTTGTGGTAGTTGGGGACTCAATTATTAAGAGGACAGAGAGGGCAATCTGTAAGAAAGATCTCGGAAACCGAACAGTATGTTGTTTACCGGGCACCCGCGTTTGGCACATCGCAGATCTGACAGACAGATTGTTGTGTGGGGCTGGGGATGACCCAGCGGTCATGGTGCATGTGGGCACTAATGACAAAGTAAAAGGTAGGTGGAGGATCCTTAAGAACGATTTCAGGGACTTAGGTAATAGATTGAGGAAAAGGACCTCCAAGGTGGTTTTCTCTGAAATACTGCCTGTACCTCGAGCCACACAAGAGAGGCAGAAGGAGATTAGGGAACTTAACAAGTGGCTGAGGAACTGGTGTAGGAAGGAGGGGTTTGGGTTCATGGAGAACTGGGCTGACTTCTCAGTTGGCTACCAGCTCTTTAGTAAGGATGGGCTGCACCTTAATGGGGACGGTACAGCTCTTTTGGGGAGAAAGATGGCCACCAAGTTGGAGGAGCTTTTAAACTAGGAGACGGGGGGGAGGGCTCAGAAGTAGAATCAGTCAGGAGGGAGCAAAGGACTGAAGGCAGTTGTAGGGTCAGCAGCGTCAGTAGGTCCACAACGTCAATTGGCGGTTCTGTGCGGGAAAACCGCAGACCAAACAGAAATAAACATAACCGCCAATCATGTTTAACTTCTGTAAAACTAAGAGGGGTATATGCTAATGCCAGGAGCCTAGCTAATAAAATGGATGAGTTGGAAATGTTAGTACATGAGGATGACATAGACCTTGTGGGAATAACAGAGACTTGGTTCGACCCCTCACATGACTGGCTGGCCAATATCCAAGGGTATTTGGTGTACCGGAAGGACAGGGTAGGAAAAAGACGGGGAGGGGTATGTCTCTATGTCAAGAACAATATAAAGGTGATAGAAAGGAGTGACATTACAGATGGGATGAGCATGGATTTAGAATCTGTGTGGGTTGAACTCGATAGGGAAGAAGATAAGGGAAAAGTAGTTGTGGGGGTTTGCTATAGGCCACCTAACCAAGGGGAGGAGGTAGAGCTGGAATTTTTAGCACTAATGGGTAAAGTGGCAAAACTGGGATCAGTCATCATATTGGGGGACTTCAATTATCCCGACATTGACTGGGAAGAGGGGACTGCACACTCACAGAAGGCCCGTCTATTCATGGAAACCTTACAGGACAATTACATGTCACAGTTGGTGGATTCCCCTACCAGAGAAAACGCAGTCCTGGATCTATTGATCACTAATGACCCAGACATAATCTCGGAGGTAGGAGTCCAGGACAACCTGGGCTCTAGCGATCACAGGATGATCACATTTAGTATAAATAACAATATAACAAGGCAGGTGGGGAACATAAGAACCCTAAACTTCAGAAGGGCAAACTTTCCAAAACTGTACTCATTGATGGAAAGGGTAAACTGGGACCAAACCCTGGGATCACTGACCACAGAGGAAAAATGGGAATGCTTTAGGAACATATTAAGCAAATGCATCTTGCAGTGCATTCCTATGGGAAATAAATTTAGAAGAGACAAAGCCAAACCTGGCTGGCTAAACCGTAGCGTTAAAAAACTTATTAGGGGAGAAAAATTGGCCTTCAAGAAATATAAATCAGAGGGCACAGTATCGGCCTTCCAGCAATACAAGGAGGCAAATAAGAAAAGTAAACAAGAAATCAAGATGGCTAAAATCAACATTGAGAGACAAATAGCAGAGGATAGTAAAAAAAAACCCAAAGAAATTCTTTAAATATATCAACAGCAAAAAAACTAGGGAAGAGCATATTGCACACATAATTAACGATGATGGGAGGATGGTTACAGAGGACACTGAAAAAGCAACCGTGCTGAATGCTTTTTTCTCGTCAGTCTTTACGCAGGAAAAGGAGGGGTACACTGACCATGACTGTATGGTTAGTAGTAATACACAGGACTTGCCACTATGGCTAACAGAGGGTGAAATCAGGGAAAGACTGGATAAACTTAACACAAACAAATCACCAGGTCCGGATGGCGTACATCCGAGAGTACTCAAGGAACTCAGTAAGGTTATATCTAGACCACTGTTCCTGATCTTTGCTGACAGTATTAGGACAGGAGATGTACCAGGGGATTGGAGGAAGGCTAACGTGATTCCGATATTCAAAAAGGGCCAGAGGCATATCCCGGGAAATTATAGGCCTGTCAGATTGACATCAATAATATGTAAACTTTTGGAGGGGATGATAAGGGACTATATCGTAGAATATGCTAAAGACAACAACATCATCAGCAGTAACCAGCACGGGTTTACAAATGGGCGTTCTTGTCAAACCAATCTCTTAGCATTCTACGAGGAGGTGAGCTGTGAGCTAGATAGGGGCAGACCAGTGGATGTGGTGTACTTGGATTTCGCTAAGGCGTTTGATACAGTTCCCCACAAGCACTTAATTTATAAAATAAGGTCTGCAGTTATCGACAGCAGGGTTTGCTCTTGGATACGGAACTGGCTAAAAGGCCGTGTCCAAAGGGTGGTAATATACAGCGCATACTCAGACTGGTCTGAGGTAGTAAGCGGGGTGCCCCAGGGCTTAGTCCTGGGACCAACCTTGTTCAATTTATTCATAAACAGCATTGAGGACGGGATCAGTAGTTCGTTATCAGTTTTTGCAGATGATACAAAATTGGCCAGGGCAATAACTGCACACCATGAAGCAGATATCCTACAGAATGACCTGGACAAAATTACGGAGTGGGCAAAGACATGGCAAATGAGGTTTAACGTGGAGAAGTGTAAGGTTTTGCACTTTGGGACTAAAAACATAAAAACACAATACACGTTAGGAGGGGAACCCTTGGGGGAATCAAAAAAGGAGAAAGATCTGGGAGTCTTGGTTGATGATAGATTAGGCAACAGCATGCAATGTCAAGTGGCAGCTTCCAAAGCCAACAGAATATTAGCATGCATAAAGAAAGGGATGTATTCCAGAGATAAGACTATAATCCTTCCACTTTATAAAACTCTGGTCCGACCGCATCTGGAGTATTCTGTCCAGTTCTGGTCGCCAGTCCTCAGGAGGGATGTGTTGGAGCTGGAGAGAGTCCAGAGAAGGGCAACTAAACTGATTAGGGGGTTGGAGGACCTTAACTATGAAGAGCGGCTGCAATCGCTCGATTTATTTTCCCTGTAGAAGAGACGTCTGAGAGGGGACATGATAGCAATTTATAAATATCTTAATGGGGATCTCAGCTTAGAAAAAAGCTGTTCATTCGAAGGAATTGCATGAGGACTCGAGGACATACAATTCGATTAGAGGAGAAGCGTTTTAACCTCAGGCAACGAGGAGGGTTCTTTACTGTTAGGGCTACAAGATTGTGGAATTGTCTACCACAAGAGGTGGTTTCTGCGGGTAGTATGGTGACTTTCAAAAGACTCTTAGACTAAAGGCCCGTACACACGTACCGATCGTCGGCATACAAACGTCGGCGGACGAAAGATCTGCCGATTGTACGCGTGTTAGTATGGTGCCTCCGACAGATGTCTGCGCACAATCCGCGGACAAAAGTCTTTCGTGCAAACATGAAAATTTTTGTCTGCGGACACCAGAACGGACGATTGTTCGCCTGTCAGTACAGAATTCGGCCGACAGACCGCAGATTTGCAAGACTGGGCATGCTCAGAAAATTAAAAACACAGGGAAAGTTAACCATTACATGACATCACTTCTGCAGTCAGCTGAAGTCTGCAGACAAAATTCTTGTGCTGTCCTTGTGCTGTCTTTGCACTTTTCAACAGACACCGACATCCCGGGGAGAAAAGACGAACATTTGTATGCCGACGATCGGTACGTGTGTACGGGGCTTTACATCTCAAGGATCAGAACATTCAGGGCTATGTTAGATGATTACAGCCACACACACCTACACAGGTTGAACTGGATGGACTATTGTCTTTATTCAACCTCACCTACTATGTAACTATGTAACTATGTATGTAATTGATGGGGCCATGTTTTGTAAAATCTTGGATGAGAACCTTCTTCCTTCAGGCAGAACACTGAAGATGGGTCATGGATGGGTCTTCCAGCAAGACAATGGCCCAAAACATACCACTAAAGCAACAAAGAAGTGGCTCAAGAAGAAACACATCAAGGTCATGGAGTGGCCTAGCCAGTCTCCAGACCTTAATCCTATAAAAAATGTATGGAAGGAGCTGAAACTTCAAGTTGCCAAGTGACAGCCAAGAAACTTTAAAGATTTAGAGAAGATCTGTAAAGAAGAGTGGACCAAAATCCCTCCTGAGATGTATTCAAACCTGGTCACTAACTACAAAAAACGTCCTACCTCTGTGCTTGTCAACAAGGGTTTCTCCACCAAGTTCTAAGTCATGTTTTGCTCGGGGATCAAAGACTTATTTTACTCACTGAACAGCAACTCAATGTATAGCATTTGTTTAATGTATTTTTATATGGATTTCTGGTTGATATTCTGTCTCTATCATTTAAAATACACCTATGATAACAATTATAGACCCTTCGTTTCTTTGTAAGTGGGCAAAGTTACAAAATCTGCAGGGGATCAAATAATTATTTTCCCCCACTGTAAGAATATAAGTTCCTTATACTGTACTATATTGTACTGTACTGATATAAACTTTTAGCAACATTACATGTACTGAGATATATATATATATATATATATATATATATATATATATATAAAGTATCTCACAAAAGTGAGTACACCCCTCACATTTTTGTAAATATTTTATTATATCTTGTCACGTGACAACACTGAAGACATGACACTTTCTAACAATGTAAAATAGTGAGTGTACAGCTTGTATAACAGTGTAAATGTGCTGTCCCCTCAAAATAACGCAACACACAGCTATTAATGTCTAAGCCCCTGGCAACAAAAGTGAGTACACCCCTAAGTGAACACGTCTAAATTAGGCCCAAAGTGTCAATATTTTGTGTGGCCACCATTATTTTCCAGCACTGTCTTAACCCTCTTGGGCATGGAGTTCACCAAAGCTTTACAGGTTGCCACTCCTCCATGACAACATCACAGAGCTGGTGGATGTTTGAGACCTTGCACTCCTTCACCTTCTGTTTGAGGATGCCCCACAGATGCTCAATAGCGTTTAGGTCTGGAGACATGCTTGGCCAGTCCATCACCTTTACCCTTAGCTTCTTTAGAAAGGCTGTGGTCATCTTGGAGGTGTAAAAAGGCGCTGGTATCCCTGAATATAAAATAGATATCAATGGTGCACCAATTTTCTGAAAATTATATAAATGTGTAAAATACAAATACCTGTGACAAATTAATTAATGTTATAAAATTAAAAAATGAATATAAGGTGCAATGCCTGGTGTTTGTCTGTGACAAGGAATAAATTAAGGTAAATAGTAACTTTTTCTTAAAAAATGGTAAAAAATATGTAGGTTAAATTTTATAACCACTAATCATATATACCATCACAAACCTTTTTGTAAAGTGCTACTGCCACAGAATATATTGTGCAAACCCAATAAGGTGCTGAAAGGTGCAATAAAAAAACAATAAAGTGCTAGTGATCACTTAATAAACTTCTAGTTAAAAAACATATGTGAATAAAAACGCACATACAAAATAATGTATGAATTAAATTGGAAATTGGTTCCACATATATAGACTAAGGTGCATTTCTAAGGTGCACCTTAATAAACTTCTAATTAAAAAACGTATGTGAAAAAATGCATAAACAAAATAATGTATGAATTCAATTGAAAATTGGTTCCACATATACAAAATAAGGTGCATGTTCTAAGGTGCTCAAAAGATTAAAACAGTGATCCAACAAAGACTGTTCGTGCAAGGTAGTGAATGATATTGCTTGAATATCAGGTGCTCCAGTGCATAAAGATGAAAATCTTTGCCTCTTACCAGATACACAGACCACACAAGCCTGTGATCCCTTTATCCTTTGGTCGAAAGAAGACAATCAGGCTCTGTCGCAGCAGGTAATTAGACTGACACAACTTACCACTGCTCAGTCATTTGCTATTTACAGGCGATCGCAAAAGATTTCGCGAATTTAAAAACGCATGTGAGTTACTTTTCTTGCTAAAACCCCGTACCTACCTTACTGATCACATTAAGGTTTGTACTATTATTTCTTACCTAACAGGCGATCCTCGGGCCTGGGCAGACTTTGAGAAAAGCGACCAGCTTCTCAACTCCTATGCCTTGTTCCTAGCAGAACTCACTAGCCTTTATGATGATCCCAATAGGCAGAGTACTGCCGATCTTCAATTAAGATCCTTGAAACAAGGTGGGAGACCTGTAGAAGACTTTGTCGCAGAATTCAAGAGATGGACCCTTGATTCAGAATGGAATAATGCATCTCTGAAATCCCAATTTAGGCTTGGCCTATCAGAGGCCGTTAAAGATGAGCTCGCCCGAGCGGATCTGCCAAAAACCCTGGATGCATTGATACAACTCAGTATCACCATAGATAGAAGACTACGAGAAAGAAAGGCTGAGAAAATGGGAATGCCATTATCCAGTTCTTCTCGGATCTCGGCCGTTGACCCCGTTCCTATGGAGGTAGGAACCATACGCCCACCTCTATCAACTATGGAAAGAGCCAGAAGACGATCTGGTAATCTCTGCTTGTACTGTGCATCCCCGGATCACAAGATAAACGTCTGTCCCCTAGTCTACAAAAAGAAGGGTGAGTGTTCACATGTCCTCCTAGGGGGATTGACAACTTCAATCACTAACCCTTACCTTTCTGTTTGCTTAACATTACAGTGGGACCAGAACAGGATTACTACTAAGGCCATGATTGACACAGGATCTTGTGGAAATTATATTGACATACGTTTTGCTGCTTTAAATAAAGTTCCTATTATTTCTAAACTTAAACCTGTCTCAGTAAGTCTTATTAACGGTGTTCCTTTATCCTCTGGTCCGATCACTGATCAGACACAGGCACTCCTAGTCACTACTAACGGGTCTCATATGGAGACCACTACGTTTCGATCTAATACCTTCACCCCACTTTCCCATTGTTTTGGGACTTCCCTTGTTGCACACACATCAACCAACCATAGATTGGAAGGAACGGACCCTGACCTTCCTCTCTTGCTATTGCGAGGGTACGTGTAACCTCCCGTCTTTCGGGAAGATCCTGTCTGTGGTGACAGATGAGATTGCACCACTATGTTATCAGGATCTCTCTGAGGTTTTCCTTGAGAAAAATGCTCAAGCACTACCTCCCCATCGAGACTATGATTGTAGCATTGATCTACTCCCAAATAGCAAATTGCCGTTCGGTCATGTTTATCCTCTTTCACAGGATGAACTTTCCCATCTCAAAGACTATTTGGATGAGAATTTGGAAAAAGGTTTTATTAGACCTTCCACTTCTTCCACAGCAGCAGGACTCTTTTTTGTCCGCAATAAGGACTCAAGTCTCAGGCCTATCATCGACTATAGGCAATTGAATGCTATTACAATAAAAGATCGCTATCCTCTACCGCTTATCCCTGAGCTCATTGAGCAGGTGCGTGGAGCTACCTATTTTTCAAAATTGGACCTGAAAGGAGCATACAATCTCATTCGAATCCGTGATGGACACGAGTGGAAGACTGCATTCAGAACCAGATACGGATTGTTCGAATATCTTGTAATGCCATTCGGGCTATGCAACGCCCCTGCAGTTTTTCAACGATTTATAAACGATATTTTCAGAGACTTAATAGATGTCTGTGTTGTGGTATATCTGGACGATATACTTATATATTCACGATCCCTGTCTGAACACATAAGACATGTAAGACTAGTATTATCGAGATTGCTTGCACACAACCTTTATGTGAAACTAAAAAAAAGCTTGTTTCATAAAGAAGAGGTACTGTTTCTAGGCTACATCATATCCAAAACAGGAATTGAGATGGACATGAGTAAGATATCCTGCATTCAGGATTGGCCTACACCAACCACACGCAAGGCGCTACAGCGATTCCTTGGATTTTCGAATTTCTACAGGAAGTTCATTAGAAACTTCTCTGCCATTGTGAGACCCCTCACACAGCTCACTAGCATTAAAAAAAACATTCAAATGGTCAGATGAAGCAAATAAAGCTTTTCACCTGTTAAAGACAAGGTTTACTTCTGCTCCCATACTACGCCATCCAGACCCATCCCTCCAATACATTCTGGAAGTAGATGCGTCAAACATGGCAGTAGGAGCAATACTCTCCCAACGACCAACTCACACTTCACCCAGTCGCCTTTTTTTCTAAATCCCTAAGCAGTCCAGAGATAAATTACCCCGTGGGTGAAAAGGAACTGCTTGCTATAAAATTGGCTCTGGAGAATTGGCGACATCTACTCGAAGGCACCCAATTACCAATACTTATATACACGGACCATAAAAATCTCCAATATCTTCAGACTAACAAAACTCTCTCGCACCAACAGGTACGATGGTCACTATTCTTTCTAAGGTTTAACTTCCTAGTGACCTACACACCTGCAGATAAGAACAAAAAGGCGGATGCACTATCACGACTAACTGAAGAAAACTACTTCGAAATCCCTTCCGTTCCTATAATACCTCACAAACGCATTATTGGAGTTGTCCTTTCCTTGAAGGAAGAGGTTTTGCATGGTATAAGTTTGGATTCACCCCCACCACGACTAAATACTGATGCAGAAGGCTTCCTCTACTACAACGACAAACTTTACATACCACCTACCATACGCACCAAGATCTTGGAATTATCACATGATGTGCCTATGGCAGGATATATGGGTATGACAAAGACTCTTAATCTGATTACCAGGCAATTCTGGTGGCCTGACATGAAAACATCTATACAAAAATTCGTCTCTTCATGCAATGTCTGTGCCAGGTCCAAAATTGACACTACGAGACCATCCGGTCTACTATGCAGTCTACCAATACCCCAAACTCCATGGGAAGTTGTGTCCTTGGACTTTATAGTGGAATTGCCTCCTTCCAAAGGATTTAATACCATCTTAGTGTCAGTGGACCATCTGACAAAAATGGCACATTTCATTGCTATTCGCAGACTACCTTCGTCCAAACAAACGGCAGAACTCCTGATGAAACATGTCTTTAAGTTACATGGTATCCCAAAAACTCTTCTGTCTGACCGTGGATCACAATTTATTTCCAAGTTCTGGCAAGAACTATGTCACATACTACGGATCGAGCGGAAGCTCACTTCTCCTTACCATCCGCAGACCAACGGACAGACTGAAAGAGTCAACCAATGCATCGAGCAATATTTACGTTGTTACACTTCTTACCAACAGGATGATTGGGTGGATCTTCTCCCTCTGGCAGAATTTGCCTACAACAACGCAACCCACAGTACGACCGAGCAGAGTCCGTTCTACTTGAACTATGGGTTTCATCCCTCTATTCTTCCACCACGCATCCTTCCTTCAAATAACCCAGTAGCTTCAGACTATCTTACCCAAATAAAGGACTCTCTGGGTTTGCTTAATACTACCATTGCACACGCTCATAGTCAACAAAAGAAGTACTATGATCTTCTCAGAAGACCTTCTCCTCAGTACGCTATCGGGGACCTCGTTTGGCTCTCAACAAAAAATTTAAGACTGAAAATCCCTAGCAAAAAGCTTGGACCTCTGTTCTTGGGACCTTTCCCAATCAAGAAACTTATTGGAAAAGCTGCAGTACAGCTTACATTGCCAATAGACCTCAAAATACATCCCATTTTCCATGTGTCGCTACTGAAGCCCCATGTTCCTGACCAAGGAATAAGGCCTACTATCCCACCTCCTCCTCCTGTACAAGTTGAAGGTGGAGAAGAATACAAGATAAAAGAGATTCTGGATTCTCGTATCCACAGAGGAAGACTTCAGTACTTGGTTCGATGGAAGAACTATGGGCCCCAAGACGACACCTGGCTAAACACCTCTGACATACATGCCTCTAGATTAATCCGCAATTTTCATGCGAAGTACCCAGACAAACCAGCTCCAGAGGCCTTCAGGAGTCGGCCTTAAGGGGGGGGTACTGTAATGTTCTGGTACCTTTGGGTACCCTAATTACTCTTTCATAAGTGTATGCGCCCCACCATTCTCTTTTGGTAAGGTGCGCATACACCTTTAAGACTGATGCTGTCATCACTGAGCGCCGGACTGGATGGCTATTTAGATCGCCGGCTCTCACTCACATGTGTTCGTTCAAACTGCTTTGTGCCTTGATGCTAACCTGTCTTGAAGCTCTCATGCTTGCAAGAATACCTCGCTGTCGGAACCATGCTGCGCTGATCCCTGTATCCCGCTACCGGATCATCCGCTCTTGCCGAACCTCTCCTCTGCTACATTGCTATTAGTGATAAGTACCCCACAGGGGAAACCTCTATAACCTTTATACTAAAGCTTACACTATCTAGCTCTGCATACTAAGGACTATTACTACATCTGCATTATCTAAGATTGCTAGCTCTTGAGCCTACTACCACCTGTTCTTGCACTGGGTTGATCTCTCTTGTATGTCCACCTGCTACTCTGTCATCTGCTACCATACATGATTGCTAAACCTATCTGCATCCCATCTGCTACTATCTTACTTTCAAGAACATTTCCTTTCAAGTGTCTGTCATCTACCATCTCTACCCAACCTGTCTCTTCAGCCTATCATCACTGTGTTACTATATACATAAGTCACTCTAGGAAACATCTTATTGAGTGTGTGTATTTACTTGCTGAATTGAGATCATCCACACATGATGAGTCATTGAGAGTTGGGAATGGTGTCTCAGCGTTTCTCTACATGACTACTGAAGTGGAATATTTCTGCAGCTGAAAATCCACATCATACGTAAAATGCAGGAGCGTTACAGCTAATCATGCAGTAACTCGTGTAGGTGTGATATATAGACCACCTGGTCAAGTTAAAGAACTAGATTGTCTACTAGTTGAAGAAATAGCTAAAATGACAATGAAAGGAGAAGTTATCATTATGGGAGATTTCAATCTTCCAGATATAAACTGGAAAACCAAAATAGCAAGTTCTACCAGGAGTACAGATATTCTAAATTCCCTACTGGGGTTGTCTCTGCAACAAGTGGTTGAGGAGCCAACCCAGAGGGAGGCCATTTTGGATTTGGTATTCACAAATGGGTATTCGGTATATGATGTCATTGTAGGCGAAACCTTGGGATCTAGTGATCACCAGTCAGTGTGGTTTAATATGCGAACTGTGAAAGAGTCACACCACACAAAAACAAATGTTTTAGATTTTAGAAAAACAGACTTTTCAAAAATGAAATTAGTCATAAATGAGTCCTTATCAGACTGGAACGGATTACATGGAGTCCAGGAGAAATGGGACTACTTAAAAGGTGCATTATTGAAGGCAACAGCAAATTGCATTAGACTTGTCAGTAAAAGCAAAAAAAGGAAGAGACCACTGTGGTACTCAGCAGAAGTGGCCCAAATCATTAAAAAAAAAAAAGCTAGCATTTTGTAATTATAAAAAACCCAGAGCAATGAAGATAAGGAAATCTACAAGATTAGGCAGAAAGAGGCCAAGCAAGTTATAAGAACTTCTAAAGCGCAGGCAGAAGAAAAACTAGCTCAGTCTATGAAAAAGGGGGATAAGACATTCTTCAGATATATAAATGAAAAAAGGAAATTAAAACAAGGAATAACTAAATTAAAAACAAAGGACGGAAGGTATGTAGAAGAGAATAAAGGGCTAGCCGACTGCCTTAATGAATACTTCTGTTCAGTTTTTACAGAAGAAAAAGAAGGAGAAGGACCTCCACTCGAAAGGATGACTAGTGAATCGTTTGATGCATGTGTCTTTACAGAGGAAGATGTTCTAAGATTGCTGTCTAAAGTGAAGAAAAATAAGTCACAGGGTCCTGATGAGATACACCCAAAATTATTAAAAGAGCTTAGTGGTGAGCTGGCAAAACCATTACCAGATTTATTTAACCAATCATTAGTAACAGGAGTCGTCCCGGAAGATTGGAAATTGGCAAATGTCGTGCCCATTTACAAGAAAGGTAGTAGGGAAGAATCGAGCAACTATAGACCAGTGAGTCTGACATCAATAGTAGGCAAATTAATGGAAACCCTATTAAAGAATAGGATTGTGGAACATCTTAAATCCCATGGATTGCAAGATGAAAAACAACATGGGTTTACTTCAGGGAGATCATGTCAAACAAATCTTATAGATTTTTTTGACTGGGTGACTAAAATAATAGACGATGGAGGTGCAGTAGACATTGCATATCTAGATTTTAGTAAGGCTTTTGACACTGTCCCACATAGAAGACTTATCAATAAACTGCAGTCATTGAGCATGGACTCCCATATTGTTGAGTGGATTAGGCAGTGGTTGAGTGACAGACAACAGAGGGTTGTAGTCAATGGAGAACATTCAGAACAAGGTCATGTTACCAGTGGGGTACCTCAGGGATCTTTACTGGGACCAATTTTGTTTAATATCTTCATAAGTGATATTGCAAAAGGCCTCGATGGTAAGGTTTGTCTTTTTGCTGATGTGTAACGCTCTGGGGTTTGATTTAGTGAACTGGATTTGCAGCTGCAGAATTTCCACTCAGTAGTCTTGTAGAGATGTGTTGAATCACCTTATCCAACTCTCCTGACTCATCATAGTGGCTCAGCCCGCTTCAGTATGCACACAAACACTCAGATAAGATGTTGCTGGAGTGATAGATATCTATGCAATAGTATTGAGGTGATATACTGAAGGAATAGGCTTGAGCAGTGATAGTAATTAATGATAGGCACTCAGGTAGTAATGTTGCAGGAGCGATAGCAGATGGTGATAGATAGTATGCAGGAGGGTTAGCAATCATGTACAAGTAACAGGTGGTAGGGGATAGCAGATGAAGTGTACAGGAGATGCTAAGTTAATGCAAGGATATAAGTTACAGGTGGTAGTAGGCTCAAGAGCTAGCAATCTAGGTAACGATGCAGGTGATAGATATTGTAGTGCATATATCCTAGAGTTTAGCAACAGTTCTTAATATGCAAGAATAGATAGCATGTGACTTGATAGGAAGGGATCCCCTGCGGGGTACTTATCACTAGCTGGTAAGCGAGGTAAAGGATCAGGTAGCGAGGTAAAGGATCAGGTAACGAGGCTCCGGTAAATCCAGGTTTAGGAAGATAGCTGGAGGATTCGGCAGCGTCAGACAGGGATGTATAACGAGCGGTTGCACGAACACCTTGTGAGTGCACAGCGTCGGTTGAAATAGCCGCTCAGAGCGGCGCCTAGTGATGACGTCATCAGATGTTAAAGAGACATGCAGCTATATGCGCTCCACCTACCTGAATGGTGGAACGCAATGCGGAAGTAAGAGGCTAGAAAGGTACTGAAAGTACCAGGATCTTACATGATGACACAAAGATATGTAACAGGGTTGATGTTCCTGGAGGGAAACGCCAAATGGAAAAGGATTTAGGAAAACTAGAAGAATGGTCAGAACTCTGGCAACTGAAATTTAATGTGGATAAGTGCAAGATAATGCACCTGGGGCGTAAAAACCCAAGGGCAGAATATAGAATATTTGACATACTTACCTGGCAGGGGAGATACCATGATCACGAAGGTGGTTCTCCCAGGGCGAGGCTCAGCCATTGCACTCCGGCTGTGCTGACCCCTGCGATTTCCCCAAATGTGGGAAACTCGACTGCATAATTTGTGGTAGTGGGGGACTGCGTAAAAAAAAAAAAAAAAAAGAATATTTGACACAGTCCTGACCTCAGTATCTGAGGAAAGGGATTTAGGAGTAATTATTTCAGAAGACTTAAAGGTGGGAAGTCAATGTAATAGAGCAGCAGGAAATGCCAGCAGAATGCTTGGATGTATAGGGAGAGGTATAAGCAGTAGAAAGAGAGAAGTGCTTAAGCCGCTGTACAGAACACTGGTGAGACCTCACTTGGAGTATTGTGCGCAGTACTGGAGGCCATATCTCCAGAAGGATATAGATACTCTAGAGAGAGTTCAGAGAAGAGCTACTAAACTAGTACATGGATTGCAGGAAAAAACTTACCAGGAAAGGTTAAAAGGACCTTAACATGTATAGCTTGGAAGAAAGAAGAGACAGAGGGGATATGATAGAAACTTTTAAATACATAAAGGGAATCAACTCGGTAAAGGAGGAGAGCATATTTAAAAGAAGAAAAACTACCACAAGAGGACACAGTTTTAAATTAGAGGGGCAAAGGTTTAAAAGTAATATGAGGAAGTATTACTTTACTGAGAGAGTAGTGGATGCATGGAATAACCTTCCTGCAGAAGTGGTAGCTGCAAATACAGTGAAGGAGTTTAAGCATGCATGGGATAGGCATAAGGCTATCCTTCATATAAGATAGGGCCAGGGACTATTCATATGATTCAGATATATTGGGCAGACTAGATGGGCCAAATGGTTCTTATCTGCCGACACATTCTATGTTTCTATGTTATATAATTTTCAGAGAATTGGAGCACCATTGATATCTATTTTATATTCAGGGATACCAGCGCCTTTTTACCATTTTTATCTAGCTTGCATCTTGCAATTAAAAGGGCAGCAGGTTCTACAATCCAAAAAAATCATCCATCCATCTTGGAGGTGTGTTTGGGGTCATTATCATGTTGGGAAAAATACTGGCCTGTGGCCCGGTCTCTGAAGGGAGGGGATCATGCTATGCTTCAGTATGTCACAGTACATGTAGGCATTCACGGTTCCCTCAATGAACTGTAGCTTCCCAGTGCCGGTGGCACTCATGCAGCCCCAGACCATAACACTCCCAAAACCATGCTTGACTGTAAGCAAGACACACTTGTCTTTGTACCCCTCACCTGGTTGTCGCCACACACGCTTGACACCATCTGAACTAAATACGTTTATCTTGGTCTCATCAGACCACAGGACATGGTTCCAGTAATCCATGTCCTTAGTCTGCTTTTCTTTAGCAAACTGTTTATGGCCTTTCTTGTACATCATCTTTAGACGAGGTTTCCCGCTGGAACAACAGCCATGCAGACCAATTTGATGCAGTGTACGGCGTATGGTCTAAGCACTGATAGGCTGCCCCCACACCCCACAGGCTGACCCCCCACCCCTTCAACCTTTGCAGCAATGTTGGCAGCACTCATACGTCTATTTCCCAAAGACAACCTCTGGATATGATGCTGAGCATGTGTAGTCAACTATTTTGGTCGACCATGGCGAGGCCTGTTGTGAGTGGAACCTGTCCTGTTAAACCGCTGCATTGTCTTGGCCACTGTGCTGTAGCTCAGTTTCAGGGTCTTGACGATCTTCTTATAGCCTAGGCCATCTTTATGTAGAGCAACAATTCTTTTTTCGGGTTTCAGAGAGTTCTTTGCCATAAGGTGCCATGTTGAACTTCCAGTGACCAGTATGAGAGAGTGAGAGCAATAACACCAAATTTTACACACCTGCTCCCCATTCACACCTGAGACCTTGTAACACTAATGAGTCACATGTGACCGGGGAGGGAAAATGGCTAATTGGGCCCAATTTAGACATTTTCAATTAGGGGTGTACTCACTTTTGTTGCCAGCGGTTTAGGCATTAATAACTGTGTGTTGAGTTATTCTTTTTTTTCCTTTTTTTTTTTTTTTTGTATTTAAAACTTTTACTTTATTTGCATATAAAATTTACATGTATCTCACAAAGGATTCCAAAAAGGACACATAAACGTTGAAAAAGCATAGAAAAACATTCAATACAATGAAATCTTATCATACTTTATCCCCCTTGCTTCCCCAATCCCCCCCCCCACATGCTCCCTCCCCTTCTCTACCCATACAGCCCCCTTCCTTCTGTTTTCCCCCTACAGTGATGTTCAAGCATTAATTTCTATATACTTGATTGATTTTTTAAAGTCTATCCATTTTCCCCATTTTTCCTTCATATTTATTGGAATCTCCTCTTGAGTGTTACCAATATATTCCATTTTTCCCTTTGCTGCCTTTAATAAAGTTGGGACCAAGGTTGTTTTATATTTTTTTAGTGGCATTGTTGTTTTATGAAATAGGCATACCCATGGGTCGTTTGGGATCGTCATATCCGTTATTTCACTGATAATTTGTCGGACCTTTGTCCAAAATTCTCAAATTTTTGGACATTCCCAGAACATGTGATACATTGTTCTGGTATATCCGCATTCCCGCCAACATTTATCTGTTTTGTCTGGTTGATATTTGTTTATTAATTCTGGTGTAATGTACCATCTTGACAGACACTTATAATTTAATTCTATTGTACTAACATCTGTGGCTACAAACCCCACTGCTTTCAGTACTACATCCGATTCCTGTTTTGACAATTGTGCCACTATTTCTTTCTCCCATTTTACCATGAACGGAGGGTTCTCCAAACATTGCCATTCTGTCAGCATTCTATATATTTGTGATACTCCGTGTTTTTGAGTGGAATTATAACTTAATTTCTCAATAGTATTAAGAGTTTTTTTCCGATCTAATCGGTTGTGGTAGTGATTTTACAAAATGGCTCAGTTGGAGATATTTCCATTCATCTAATTTATTGGTTATTTCAAACTTTTTTAACAAATAAAAAACTGAAAAATTGGGCGTGCAAAATTATTCAGCCCCTTTACTTTCAATGCAGCAAACTCTCTCCAGAAGTTCAGTGAGGATCTCTGAATGATCCAATGTTGACCTAAATGACTAATGATGATAAATAGAATCCACCTGTGTGTAATCAAGTCTCTGTATAAATGCACCTGCACTGTGATAGTCTCAGAGGTCCGTTTAAAGCGCAGAGAGCATCATGAAGAACAAGGAACACACCAGGCAGGTCCGAGATACTGTTGTGGAGATGTTTAAAGCTGGATTTGGATACAAAAAGATTTCCCAAGGTTTAAACATCCCAAGGAGCACTGTGCAAGCGATAATATTGAAATGGAAGGAGTATCAGACCACTGCAAATCTACGAAGACCTGGCCGTACCTCTAAACTTTCAGCTCATACAAGGAGAAGACTGATCAGAGATGCAGCCAAGAGGCCCATGATCACTCTGGATGAACTGCAGAGATCTAAACCTGAGGTGGGAGACTCTGTCCATAGGACAACAATCAGTCGTATACTGCACAAATCTGGCCTTTATGGAAGAGTGGCAAGAAGAAAGCCATTTCTTAAAGATATCCATAAAAAGTGTTGTTTAAAGTTTGCCACAAGCCACCTGGGAGACACAACAAATATGTGGAAGAAGGTGCTTTGGTCAGATGAAACCAAAATCAAACATTTTGGCAACAATGCAAAACGTTATGTTTGGCGTAAAAGCAACACAGCTCATCACCCTGAACACACCATCCCCACTGTCAAAAATGGTGGTGGCAGCATCATGGTTTGGGCCTGCTTTTCTTCAGCAGGGACAGGGAAGATGGTTAAAATTGATGGGAAGATGGATGGAGCCAAATACAGGACCATTCTGGAAGAAAACCTGATGGAGTCTGCAAAAGACCTGAGACTGGGACGGAGATTTGTCTTCCAACAAGACAATGATCCAAAACATAAAGCAAAATCTACAATGGAATGGTTCACAAATAAACATATCCAGGTGTTAGAATGGCCAAGTCAAAGTCCAGACCTGAATCCAATCGAGAATCTGTGGAAAGAACTGAAAACTGCAGTTCACAAACGCTCTCCATCCAACTTCACTGAGCTCGAGCTGTTTTGCAAGGAGGAATGGGCAAAAATGTCATTCTCTCGATGTGCAAAACTTATAGAGACATACCCCAAGCGACTTACAGCTGTAATCGCAGCAAAAGGCGGCGCTACAAAGTATTAACTTAAGGGGGCTGAATAATTTTGCACGCCCAATTTTTCAGTTTTTTATTTGTTAAAAAAAGTTTAATATATCCAATAAATTCCGTTCCACTTCATGATTGTGTCCCACTTGTTGTTGATTATTCACAAAAAAATTACAGTTTTATATCTTAATGTTTGAAGCCTGAAATGTGGCAAAAGGTCGAAAAGTTAAAGGTGGCCGAATACTTTCGCAAGGCACTGTATATAAAAACTAAGTGTATATGTAACACTCTCCATCCCCCCTGACGCTTATGAAATGTCACCATAGCTTTGGCTAGGGGCCCTAAGTATCTGAGTATTGAATTTCAAAAGCCAGCCCCTTGGAGAGGGAAGGGGGAGTAAGGCTGTAAGTTTGTTTAATTTTTAGGTATTTGTCTTAAGATAATATACAGGGACAACAGAGCTCAGCAGAAGTAACTTAAACTCAGCCCTCAGAGGCAGGGTGGAGGAGAGCCTTAAACTGTTTGAACTATAAGAACAATGAGGGCTTGTATACTCAGATACTGACACGAGGACAAGATACCCAATAGCTCCACACACAAACTTGATTATACACACAAAATGTTTATCTCAAGAATATAACAACATTACTAATATTATTTTTACATTTTGTATTTTAATATTTTTCTTGTAATCTTCTGCTATTTTATTACTAAATCTATTTTGAGTTTTTACACAAGAACTAGATTGACTTTCTTTTTTGGACTTTTCTCACCCATATAAGTTTACAGAAAATCACCAAAATATCAAGACAATTACAATATTAACATGATCTTAATCCAGTTTGCTCTATTGGGCACTTGAGGTCTCTTCAAATAGACTGCAATTAATAGTCTAGCAGTGATTAAAAGGTGAGGCAGCACACATCTTTTTATAATGGCTGATGGGAATTGTCTGGACATGAAGAAAAAAATGTATCAGAGAATCAGGTATGTCTACGTCGAAGATAGATTTATTTGAATTCTAATGTATGACCAGTATGAATGGATACTGGGGCAGTCCCTCCAGTTAGGTGAGAAAGTGTCATGTTGTCCACAGCCTTTACAACAAAGATTGGACTGTGGGGATAAGTGATCGTGAGTGAACAGTTTGTAATTATTCTCCTAAATAGAGATGGCCTTGCGGTTCGCCTGGCGGTCGGTTCGCGGCAAACTTTGCTTGTTCGCTACCCGCCAAATTTTCAGACACATGGCGTTGTTCGCGGTGGCCATCTTTGTTTACATTGGGGAGAACTTTGACCCATGACACAGCCGTCAGGTGGAAAGGGACAGCTAATTGAAACATTCCAGCACATGGACAGTCCCCCTACCCCATAAATAGACCTGACCTGGCGGTCATTTCACATTCCGTTTTCTGCCAGTGTAGGGAGAGGTCTGCTGTGCTCGTCAGGGAGAGTTTGCTAGACACATATAGCGCTGTGAAGATCCACAAAAGTCCTTTCCAGGGCTGGTATTTCGGTATAGGCCTTCTTCAGTCTCTTTTCAGGTTAGGGACAGGTATCCTGTGGTTGCTTTAGGGGCAGTTAGAGATCAGCTGCAGTCACCAATAGCTCTGTCAATGTCCACAAAAGTCCTTCTCAGGGCTGGTATTTCGGTATAGGTCTAGTATCTTTTGAGCTTAGGGAGAGGTATCCTGTGGTTGCTGTACGGGCAGTTAGAGATCGGCTGCAGTCTCACAGAAAACGCTTTGTCAATGTCCACAAAAGTCATTTAAAATGCTCCAATGTCATTTTAGGGTCTATTACAGTCTCTTTAATATTAGGGCCAGGTATCCTATGGTTGCCTTAGGGGCAGTTAGATATCGGCTGCAGTCGCACAGAGATCACTTTGTCAATGTCCACAAAAGTCATTTAAAATGCTCCAATGTCGATTTTAGGGTCTATTACAGTCTCTTTAACATGAGGGCCAGGTATCCTGTGGTTGCTTTAGGGACAGTTATATATCGGCTGCAGTCGCACAGAAATCGCTTGGTCAATGTCCACAACAGTCATTTAAAATGCTGCTTTAGGGGCAGTTAGATATCGGCTGCAGTCGCACAGAAATCACTTTGTCAATGTCCACAAAAGTCATTTAAAATGCTCCAATGTCATTTTAGGGTCTATTACAGTCTCTTTAACATTAACCCACAGTATAATATACTTTGTAGAAAGCATATTATAGTGGATTAGTACTATTATTGTGCACTGTGCAGCATTGTGACAGGTGTGGCATTTCTGCAGCAACACTACACACAGTGACAAAAGCACTTATAATGTATTATAACTGGTGTGATAGACCAATTGCCCCCCCCCCCCCCAATGCCACATATTGAAGTGGGGTGTTCTCTGAGTAAGCTTTTTCAAGTGTATTTGTGTCATGCAACACTATTGCCTAGTTTGCTGAGTGAAGTCTGGTATACACTGCGCCAAACTCACTGGCCAATTTTTTGAACTGGTGTGCTACACCAATGCCACATATTGAAGTGGGGTGTTATTTAACAGTATAATTTTCTAAGAGTGTATTTTAGTCCTGCAAACATTTGGCCTCTTTTGCTGTGTTAACTCTGCTACACACAGTGACAACAGATACTGGCTAATTATTTGTAGAATTGGTGTAATAAACCTGTGCACCCCCCCCCCCCCCAATGCCACATATTGAAGTGGGGTGTTCTCTGAGTAAGCTTTTTCATGTGTATTTGTCATGCAACAATATTGCCTAGTTTGCTGAGTGAAGTCTGGTACACACTGCGCCAAACTCACTGGCCAATTTTTTGAACTGGTGTGCTACACCAATGCCACATATTGAAGTGGGGTGTTATTTAACAGTATGATTTTCTAAGAGTGTATTTTAGTCCTGCAAACATTTAGCCTTTTTTTGCTGTGTTAACTCTGCTACACACAGTGACAACAGATACTGGCCAACTATTTGTAGAACTGGTGTAATAAACCTGTGCACCCCCCCCCCAATGCCACATATTGAAGTGGGGTGTTATTTAACAGTATACTTTTCTAAGATTGTTTTTTAGTCCTGCAAACATTTTGCCTCTTTTGCTGTGTTAACTCTGCTACACACAGTGACAACAGTTACTGGCCAATTATTTGTAGAACTGGCAGACTGACGGACCGGCAGATAGGGAGGAGAGGCAGGCAGAACTTGCATTGCAGAAGAGGTAGAAAGCAGACTGCAAATGTATCAGGAGCGAGCCATCAACCATGTACAGTCACATCTGGCGCTCCCAGGATGCCGACACATGGCTCAGCAGTGTGAGCTTTTATTAATGTTTCCGTTGCTGACACCAGTGTTGCCATCTGCAGCCTTTGCAGTCAACGCATAAGTTGCGGTAAGCCCTACACTCCCCTAGGGACAACCGCCTTAAGAAGGCACCTGAAATCCCATCACCATGCCCAGTGGGAGCAAAACTGTCAGAACCCACAAAGCCACACTCAATGCTCTCACCGTCCAGCCTCTTCTCCTTCTCCTCCCCCTTCTCCTGTCTCCTCACAGTTGTCCAACACTCCACCTTCCATGATGTCGTCGTCACATTTTTCTGGAAAAAGGCAGGCTTCTGTGGCTCAAATGTTGGAGCATAAAAAAAGGTGTCATTTCAACCCATGTGAGCTCATGTTTGCGGCCTAAACAACCCGCCACCAACTTGTGTATACTGTGAATGCCTACTGTACCTTTAGCAATCATGTACTACTTTCTTTACTGTCAGTTCAACCCATGTGAGCTCATGTTTGCGGCCTAAACAGCCCGCCACCAACTTGTGTATACTGTGAACGCCTTCTGTACCTCTAGCCACCAAATACTAAGTTCTTTGCTGTCAGTTCAAACCATGTGAGCTAATTTTTGGAGCCAATACAGGCCGACACTTACGGTTCTGTGTACTGTGAACGCCTACCATACTTCTAGCCATCAAAAACAAAGTTTTTTGCTGTCAGTTCAAACAATGTGAGCTAATATTTGGAGCCTATACAGGCCGACACTTACGGTTCTGTGTACTGTGAAAGCCTACCGTACCTCTAGCCATCAAAAACTAAGTTTTTGGCTGTCAGTTCAAACCATGTGAGCTAATTTTTGCAGCCTATACAGGCCGACACTTACTTCTGTATACTGTGTGAATGCCTAATGTACCTTCAGCCACAGAATACTACATTCTTAGCTGTCAGGTAAACCCATGTGGGCTATTTTTTGGTGCCTTTTATGGCCGACACTTACTTCTGTTACCTGTGAATGCCTAATGTACCTTCAGCCACAGAATGCTACGTTCTTAGCTGTCAGGTAAACGCATGTGGGTTAATTTTTGGGGCCTGGAATGGCCGACACTTACTTCTTTATCCTGTGAATGCCTAATTTTTCAGACTGGAAATTAAAAACAATGGGTCCGTAAAGGTTCCGCCAAATTTTGGAATGGATGCGGACCCATTTTACAGATGTGTGAATGGACCCTATATGTATTAGACAGTGTATTTAACGGCTGCTGTCAGTTCTGGCTGATTTATGAAAGAAAAAAATATATATTTTTTGCTGTAAAAAAAATAAATAAAAAAATTTAGGGCAATTTTTTCAATTGCAATACTTCTGTTATGACATTGTCCATGTGCTGGAACCATTTGTGCACAGCTAGTACGTCTTTTCTGGCTGCAAATATGACCTAAAGGTTTTTAAAGTTCGCCTCCCATTAAAGTCAATGGGGCCCGCCGCGAACTCGTGGTTAACGGACTTTTGAGAAAATTTGCGGCTGGCGTTCTCGAACCGCCCCGGCTGATGTTCGTCCATCACTACTAGTATATGGACTATTCACAATATTAATGTGTGTTTATATGTTCATTATTATATAAAAAGAAGGAAAATTTCTGCGCTAAATATGACAAAAAAATTGAGGTGATTGAAAATAGTGGTGAGCAGCTAGCACAAAATCAACTAACAGTGATTCAAAAAATGCAATAAAACCAAAAAGTTCAGCGCTGAAATCAGTGTACAATTGAAATGCTGAAAAGCTTTAAATTATATAAAGGAAAAGGGGTAGTGTCCAAATGAATAGTCCCAATAACAAGTGCAGAGATATGAGTCCACGTGCAAAATAATAGGATTTCTTCCAGTGACACCAAGGAAAAGTGTAAGAAGGGGACACCTTTGTGCTTAGGTATAACAAGCAGCTTACCGAAATTCCGTGGCTGCTCAACTCAATGAGACAGCCTCTCCCAGCTAGTATTAAACCAGTAGGTCGACTGATATCAAGCTCAGGTGCTTCCAAAAACTCCCAAAGCAGACAGCCTTTTCCGGTATGTTGTTAAACCAATCGCATTAGTATGTATCACGCTTGAAACTTCTCATTTACTCCATCAAGTGTAGAGCCATATGTAGAAAGAAATAGAGGCCCATAGCGTAATCCCGTAAACCAATAGGTAAATTTATTAAAAAAACTACTTACAATTTAAAAGACAAAAATAGGCATGTAGTTGTGCTGGTCCTGGATCTAACCGCGGCGTCCCGCAGGTCTCCAAATCAGCATATGGAAAACAGCCGGCTCAGTTGGGGGGCGTGTGGACATTGAGCATTTTTTCTGCCAAGGGAACTGGTGTTTTTTTTTTTTTTTTTTTTAACCCAGTGTGCATGGAGCCTTAGGATCATATCAAGATAGGAAAAAAAAAATGATGCTATTGGTCCACATATAACTTAAAGGTAATGTTTTGTTACACTGAAAAAGCCACCATGCATGGTATCTACAAGCGATCTTCTATAAAATAATATTACATTCTCAATGGAAATATCAGCTTCTGCGTCAAACTCACACATCTCTTTATCTTTCAGTATCTCTTTAGTGTACGTTGCATATCCAATGCTCTGTCCATTGTTCAGTATCTGCTGATAATGTGATGTCCCCTTGATGGATCTCTATAGTTACATTGATAGCCTGGGATATATTGTATACATATAAACATATTCCTTTTTGACCTTTGAATAACCTGTCCTTGAGGCCATTGCAAAGCACTACTATTGATTGTTTTTTTCTAAACATCTACATCACAGTGACAAATGTATTCACCATAGATAAAGTGTACTGTAGGCTTGTATAAATATATAGTAGTAAAATGGAAGATTGTGTTAGGGTGAAATAATGGATACATGTAGAGTTAGATGATAAGATTTCTTATGTTAAGTCTCCTGCATGAGTAACTATTTTCCTTCCACTAGTACGTGTAAAACATACTAGAAGCAAATGTTTACAGTGGCAAACTGTGAAGGATAAAGGAGGCTACCAGTAGATAATTAATAATCTATGTACTTGAAAAAGTATTTATGCCCCTTGAAATTTTCCACACTTTGTCATGTTACAACCAAAAACGTAAATGTATTATATTGAGATTTTATGTGCTAGACTAAATACAAAGTTGCACCTAATTGTGAAGTGGAAGGAAAATGATAAATAGTTTTCAATTTTTTTAGAAATAAATATCTGAAAAGTGTGGCGTGCATTTAGATTCAGCCCCCTGAGTCAATACTTTGTAGAATCACCTTTTGCTGCAATTACAGCTGCAAGTCTTTTTGGGTATGTCTCTACTACCAGCTTTGCACATCTAGAGAGTGACATTTTTGCCCATTCTTCTTTTCAAAATAGCTCAAGATCTGTCAGATTGGATGGAGAGCATCTATAAACAGCAATTTTCAAGTCTTGCCAAAGATTCTCAATGGGGTTCGGACTTTGACTCGGCCTAACACATGGATATGCTTTGATCCAAACCATTCCATTGTACCTCCGGCTGTATGTTTAGGGTTTTTGTCCTGCTGGATAGTGAACCTCCGCCCCAGTCTCAAATCTGTTGCAGACTTTAACAGGTTTTCTTCTAAGAATGCCCTATATTTGGCTCCATTCATCTTCTCATCAACTCTGACCAGCTTCCCTGTCCCTGCTGAAGAAAAACATCCCCACAACATGATGCTGCCACCACCTTGTTTCACGGTGGGGATGGTGTGTTCAGGGTGATGTGCACTGTTCATTTTCTGACACACAGCATTTTGCTTTTAGGCAAAAAATTAAATTTTGGTCTTATCTGACCAGAGCACCTACTTGCACATGTTTGCAGTGTCTCCCACATAGTTCCTCGCAAACTGCAAACAATACTTCTTATGCCTTTCTTTCAACAAACGTTTTATTCTTAATGTGGGAGAAAAAGGTGCGCGAACCAATGTGAATAAATATAAAAGCAGCACTGTGATAAATGTAAAATGGAAAAAATATGTAACGAAGTTACAAAAGTGCGCTAATATGTGAACAAGAGAACAAAAATGTCCATAAATAAAAAATCAATTGAAATGTCCATAAATTAAGCTCTGGCTTGGGACTCAGACAGCATGGCTTGGGACTCAGACAGCATTTCTGAGAGCGCTACAAGTTGGATGGTTGCATCCCCACCTCTAGAAGCCCCCAGACCCCCTTAATTGGGAAGCTCTGTTGATTCATCCATCTCACTTGAGATTTCATCATATCTGGCTGATCTATTGGATTCCCTGGTACCACAGTATATGCTCTATTCTCTCTCAGTTGGGGTAAGAGTCCATTCACATCACTGGGTGTCATCACAAGATTGTATTTTTGTTTAAAGTCACGTTTATGGATTGCTTTTTGGTAAGAGGTTAATTCACCTATTTCATATCACCCATCATTCATCAGTTGGTTTTCCTGCACTTATCACCTTGGGAACAAGACTTTATTTCAAATTGTTAAATCATTTGATTTTCTTCATTTATGGTCATTTATGGACATTTCAATTGATTTTTTATTTATTGACATTTTTGTTCTCTTGTTCACATATTAGCGCACTTTTGTAACTTCGTTACATATTTTTATTCTTGCCATTCTTTCATAAAGGTCAGATTTGTGAAGTTCACAACTAATATTTGTCCTGTGGACAGATTCTCCCGCCTAAGCTGTGTATCTCTGCAGCTACTCCAGAGTTACCATGGGCCTCTTGGCTGTTTCTCTAATTAATGGTCTCCTTACCCGGCCTGTCAGTTTAGGTGAATGGCCATGTCTTTGTAGGTTTAAAGTTGTGTCCCATTCTTTTTCTATTATCAAATAAAGTCACACAGGGATGTCGGATTTAAAGACGCACGACTTTGAAGCCACAGCAGTGTGATCTTGTATAAACAAATCAAAACATATGTTTTTCTTAGATTGTATACCTAAACAATTGTAACTATTTTATGCAGACTTATTGAAGCCCTTTTGCTATTTCTCTATTCCAGAGGGAAAGAGCAGACAGATTGTGTAAATAAAAGAACATTTTGGGATATTTTCTAAGTTTGAAGACTGAAAAATAGAACAGTTTTGAAGGACACCTTTTAAGCCTTTCTCATGTATGCCATAATTTTTAGGAGGAAAGAGAGAAATCAGATGGCACCCTAAAAATCTAAAATTTGCACCTGGAAAAAACGTGACACTTTTGTAGCACAGCTATTAAGCCTGTATGGGACAGTCTTTAATTTTAAAAGTGATTGAACAGGCATTTATCATCTGTAAACTTGTTGTTTTGTGTTTTGTTGCTTTTTGTTTTTTTACATCTATAGAAAGAGCATACAGGTTTGCACCACAGCTAGAAAACCTTTTTGAACAGGCTACAATCACTGAGTGATTTAGCAGGCATCATTTCAGTTTGCATCCAGAAAAAATATTCAAATTTTTGGACACTGAGGATGATCTAGCATAAGGGTTTGCACAGCAGCCAAAAAACCTGTTTGGACAGGCCACAATTTCTGACAGCTTGGGCAGGTATTTAGCTTCTGGCCTTTTTTGTCATGATGGAAATAGCATACAGATTTGCACCACAGACAGAAAGCATTTTTGAACAGGCTGCAAATTCTGAGAAATTTAGCAGGCATTTCACACCCATGAAAAATAAATATTAGTGTGTTTTTTTTTTGGTACTGAAGATATAAATAGCTTACAAGTTTGCACCACAGCTAAAAAACCTGTTTCAATTTCTGAGAGCTTAAACAGGTTTCTGAAAAAAAAAAAAGATGTATTTTTTAAACACTGATGATGGAAATAGCATATAGGTTTGCAAGACAGCTAATAAATAGATTTTTTAAGCCTGTAGTTTCAGAGAAACTGAGCAAGCATTTAGCATTCATAAATCATTTAATATCAGTGTATTTTTTTGAACACTGAAAATGGAAATAGCATACAGTTTTCATCCACAGCAAAAAGCCTACTTAGAAAGGTGAACATTTCTGAAAATGGAAATAGCATACAGGCTTGCGCCACAGCTAAAAGCCTTTTAATTGTAATTTTAGAGAGACTGAGCTAGCATTTAGCATTTGTAAAAAAATCAATATTAGTGTCTTTTTTGAACACTGAACATGGAAATAACATACAAGTTTTTACCACAGCTAAAACCTCTATTTGAACAGACCACAATTTGTGAGAGATTGAGAAGGTGTTTATAATTAAGAAATAAACACTTAAAGTGGTTGTAAAAACTAGATTACTTACCTTAAAATCCTTTTCTCTGAAGTTCATTGACAGACGCAGCTTCATATCTTCTTTAGCCATTGGGTTATGCTCCTCCCATCAGGAATGAGATACTAGGCAGGAAAAAGCTTTCACCACGCCTATGGGGCTGTCCCTGCAGACATAATCCCACGTTTCGATGCAAGCAGTGTTTAGAAGACAACAACCCATTCCAATCATAATTAGAGGGGCGGGTAGCTGCGTCTGTCAATGAACTTCAGAGAAAAGGATTTTACGGTAAGTATAAAAATCCAGTTTTCTCTATTGTTCATTGACAGACGCAGCTTCATATCTTCTTTAGCCATTGGTATGTCCCAAAGCAGTATGATCATGAGGGATGAGAAAAACAATGCAAGGAATAACCTAATTCCCCAAAGGCTAAACGTAGCCAACCAGGTAACAAAAGGCTCAACCAGGAACAACTGGAGCTCACCGAGGAAAAAATGTACACCCTCAAAGAGAAAAAAGTTCTCTTTTAAACAGCAGCCTGCAAAACCTTGCAGCCAAAAGAGGCATCCAAAGATGCCAACACATCTACCTTGTAGAATTTTGTAAACGTGTGCACTGACGGCCAAGTTGCCGCCTTGCAAACTTGCATCACTGACGCTTGATGGGCGAAAAGCCCAAGAGGCACCCAGCACTCTAGTAGAATGCGCCTTCATGGGGAAAGGAGGAACCTGACCCTTCAGTGAATAGGCCTGAACCACCGTCTGCCAGATCTATCTGAAAATGGTCGCAGCAGATGCAGCCAATCCTTTTCAAGGTATTTCGGTAAGGACAAAAAGAGAGTCTGATTTCCTGAAAGATTCAGTAGACACCAGGTAAACTCTGTTTGCCCGAACCACATCCTAAGAATGCAAGGCAATGTCCTTGGGGTGCTTGGGCTTAGGACAGAGTGAAGGCAGCACAATGTATTCATTGAAATGGAAATCAAAAACCACCTTAGGAAGAAATTACTGATTAGGTTGAAGTACCACTTTATCTCTGTGGACCACCAGATAAGGTGAACGTCAAGACAATGCCGCCAGTTCAGACACCCAATCATTCTATGCATTAAGATAAAAAAAACCTTCTGTGTGCAGCAGCCCTCCTCAGCTTCCAAATACTTACCTGAGCCCATCTCAATCCAGTGATGTTTCAGGAGACTCGCGGGTGCCCGGGGCTCTCCCTCCTCAATGTTTAAGATGGCAGTGCGGTGACATTGGCTCCCACTGCTGTCAATCAAAGTCAGTGAGCCAATAAAGAGAGAGAGAGGGAGCGGAGGCCAAACTGCATCTCTGTGTCTGAATGGACACACAGAGGAGTGGTTCAGTTTGGGACCCCATAGCAAGCTGCTTGCTGTGGGGACATTCAGCAGTAGGGAGGTCCCAGAAGCGCCAAAGAGGGGCTCAAGAAAAGGGGGATCTGGGCTGTTTTGTGTAAAATCACTACACAGAGTAGGTAAGTATAACATGTTTGTTATTTTTAAAGAAAAAAACTAAGACTTTAGTATCACTTTAAACTCAGGATGGAAAGAGCATACAGCCTAGTAATACAATTAACAAACTGGTGTAGACAGTTTTAAATTTTGAAGATATGCATGTATTTTACACCAGGACATTTTGAATAAGTGCCTTTGTTTTGGACACTGAAGATAGAAACAAACATTCTTGCAACACATCTTTAAAGCCTTCATTGTGAAGCTCATAACCATATTAGAATGTCCCTCCAAAAAATGGGCTTTCTTTTTCATAGAGTGAGGAAGGACAAAGTTTACAGTTTTTATGCACACCTTTTTAAACATTTTAAGAATATCTACTCTTTAGGAGAGTGAGATTTCAAGCAGATTGGAAAATGAAAAAGTGATACTAAAGTCTTGTTTTTTTTTTTTGTTAAAAATAATAAACCTGTCATACTTACCTGCTGTATGCAGTGGTCTTGTACAGAGCAGTCCTGATCCTCCTGTACTTGGGTCCTTCTTTGGTGCTCCTGGCCCCTCCCTCCTGTTGAGAAGCATCTTGCTATGGAGTCACCCGAGCCGGGCCATAGCTCCTTATGTCCATTCAGACAGGGACCTGTGACCCGGGCCCCACCCCCTTTCTCTTCTTATTGGCTGGCTGACTTTAAATTGACAGCAGCAGGAGCCAATGGCACCACACTGCTGTCTCAACCAATGAGGAGGGGAGTCATGGGCAGCCAAGACACTCCTGCAACATCGCTGGATCTAGATGAACCTCAGGTAAGTATTAAGGGGGAGGGGGGGGAATAAAAAAAAAAAAACCTTCTGCCTTTACCACCACTTTAAGTACTTGGCAGCACAGCTTTAATACCCTTTTTGGAAAGGCTATTTTCCTGCCGCCAACATGGCAGCATACATACGATATAGCTCCACCCTTACATCCACCCACAGGACCTATTTCAATCTATAAAAGTTTGACTGAGAGCAACCTCCCCCATTCTCCTTTTTGTTCTCAAGAGCTACGCCCGCAAGACCATGATGTTGTGTTAAGTCCCTACCTGCCGACTGTGTTGGTGTTCATCTGGGTTCAGCCTCTCCCAGGCACAGTGCCATATTGTAAGTTGCTGAATGCACCAACAAGGTGGGAAGCCCCTTCTGGTGGTCTTTTGGGGCTGAGGAGTTCTCTAACTAGAGATGTCAGAACCTCATGTGGTGCGCCTGAGTTGGTGTTTGGTTGCTGGAGTCCATGATGCATGTGTTTCTCTGCACACCTGAGTTGGTATTTGCTTACTGCTGCAGTCCTTTATGCATGGTTTTCTCTGCACATCTGAGCTGATGTTAGTGTTGGATTTTCTTTTCTCCTACAGGTGTGTGCTATCCCTTTTTGTTTGCCTCCTTTACCTCTAACTTCATTAGGCTTTGTAATTTTTCCTTTGTGGGGGTGATTAGTTTTTTTTTTTTCTTTTTTTCTCTGCATTTTTTTCCTTTTCATCTGTGGCTTTTCCTGTCACCAGCATGTGCGCATGGTCGGGTCCAGGTTTTGTTGCTGTTTCCAGTCTCTGGGTCGGCTATGGTGTCCATACATGCACTGTGCAGAGGGCCTCATCTGGCAGCCATCTTTGCTATGGCATGTCCAGGCTCCTGCATGCATGAGGTGTTTTTTTGCACTGGAAACATCTTCTGCTTTCCTTGCTTATGCTTCAAGTGAATTTGGGACAGGAGGGAGGGGAATGAGGTGGTTCAGGCACATGTTTATGATCTGTTTGCTGCTTTCTCTGAGTCTCTTTCTTTTTTCTTTATGCACTGTGCTGATATCCTTTCTCCAATAGGAACTTTCTGCCACATAGCCAAGACCTCCATGTGCTCAGGTAGGGACCATTAGTCTAGTAAGTAATAAGAGAAAAAATAGGGCCTTTCCATGAGTGTGACAATAAAAAACAAATAAAATCAGCACACCTGGATGTAAAACACAAGAAAGCTGCTATGCACTCAGGGTCAATAAACCAAAATCCCAATACAGCATATACAAATAAAAATGAGTGTAGCGCTAACACGTATATAATTCATAGAGAGTAAAGAAAGTGTCCCAAGGTGAAGATACAGTGATTCATGCACATATATAAAGGCTGTGCTCTACTTTGTGCTTGTCCATCACCCAGTCGCACTAACTGCTCACCTTAGTCTTAGCCCCTGTGTCACCAGACAGGCTAATACAGCATGAACCTCTTACTCTGAACACAGAGATCCAAAAAAAGATGACCATGGATCACAAGGTGCCACTAGATCTCCTGCTAGGACAGAGAGGCTTCCATTCACCAGAAACGAGTCCACACATCCATAAAAATTAGAGGTCCGGACATAGTGCTTATATCATTTAAAAGACCTTTATTGCTTCATAATATTAGATAAATTACCTTAACAGGCACTATACCATAGTGCACAGTGAAGATCGGTACAGATATTGTTGGCCGCGATGGATGGCGGGTGACGTCACCGGCCCCTCCCCCTTCATACGCCCTTTGTAACCTATGATTTGGATTAGCCTTTTAAATCTGAGGTTATTTTATATATTTTTTGCTCATTTGTGACTGGTAGTCAGTGGGTCTGACCATCACTAGAGCTTGTATAATATTGTTAATTTTATTTTTGATTAATATGCCATAGATGTGCAACATTGAGAGTACGCATCAGTGACAAGCTTATATTTTTGAATAATATGACCATAAATGTCCTTTTGGCATATAGATAGATGTCATATGTTGTTGCTGTAATATGGATTTATTTTAAGTATGTTCTATTTACGTTAAGGCTGGGTGTTTATCCGGGATTTTTCTATGGCAAGGGGAATGATTTCCTGATGTGATGAGCCTCCGGCCTTTTAACATTGTTTACATTCCGAGGGTTGTTACACCAATTACCGTCTAGTGGGTGGCTCTATGAGAGCCGTAGCTCTTTTTATGCAGCCATGTCCCTCTCCCTTTCAATCGCTGAAGAATTCATACCCATTGGGACGTAACGCGTACAAAGGGGGAGGGGCCGGTAAGACGTTACCCACCATCCATCGCGGCCAACGATGGATGGCGGGTGACGTCACCGGCCCCTCCCCGTTAGTGTGACTGGGTGATGGACAAGCACAAAGTGGAGCACAGCCTTTATATATGTGCATGAATCACCGTATCTTTTCCTTGGGACACTTTCTTTACTCTATGAATTATATATGTGTTAGCGTTGCGCTAATTTTTATTTTTATTTCCATGAGTGTGGCCATCATCTTCTGGTGCAACCTTGCCCACTCTCACTCTTGCCTAAAGTAAGGCTGAAGGAGAAATGCCATTTCATGACGACAAGTTCACTGTGGACAGTGGCTCATCCAACCCCACTGGTCTCGTTCAGAAGGCCCAGAAAGCTACCAGTGAGTTTCAGCATTCCTTCTCCCCTGAATGCTAATAATGACAAAAGAGTAAGACATCCTGAGCCTGGGGCATGGAGCTTTTACCGGACTAACATGTCTGTGGATATTGTCGCTGAGACCTCTCTAAGGACAAAGGGTGCTGTAAGACAGCAAGTCATGGCTCTTCATGGGCAAGTAGTTAGTGAGTCTCTGAGTTCCCCAGCTACTGATGTCAGTGGACTCTGGGCTCGATGTCAAGGAAGCAGCCCTGCAGATGAGTTCAGAGCATCACAATTAGCCCTTCTAACTAAGGAGGCCTTGAGCCCATTACAGCCAACTGAGGGCACCTATATCCAAGCGATTCATCCCTGCCTTTCACCTGGCTGGAGGTAGAAGGTCATCCCCCCTTAAAAAGGCTAAGCAGGTTTTTGAATGTCTCTTGGGTCCAGTCATTCTTTAGGGTGGTTAAGCAGGCCAGGAATGGGAAGACCAAGATGACAGTAAAATATACTTCACGTTTTCAAGACATGGCCTTCCATACTTCCCAGTGAATGGAAAGGTGAAGAGATTGATATAAGAGGAGTGGCAGTAGTGATATAAAGTTTTACATAAGTAAGCAGTGGTAAAATGATACCCTACCCCAGAGGAAAATGGCAATTCTCTGGTCAAAAAAATTGGCACTCCAACGTGCTAACACACTTAACATGTGTTGCAGTAACACACACTTTACAGCACTGCACCCTACTGCAAAGGTATAGACACTACTATTATGCATTTTGTCAGAAGTGTTATCCTTCCCAGAGAAGATTCAGTTTCTGTTGGCTGCATCCACGATCAATAAATTGCCATATATCTGAGACATTCATGTCGAGAGGCAGGGGTCGTCTGTAAGTCAATGATTGCAGTACTTGCAGGGGAAAGTGCTAAACAGTTGGGACCAGAGTTGAGGTCTCCATCACCCATGAATCATTGAAAAAGCAGATTATTCGTGCTCTTGGTGAACTTAAGTGCTCAGCGGATTTTGTGGATGAAGTAGCATTTGTTGTTATTAATGTTCCCCTAAGGCAGTGCTACATTTAGTGACAATGAAGGAGGCTTTAAAGCCCAGTCCTTGGTCAACAAACCTATCCTGAGGAAGAGTGGTCATAAGTGTCTATATATATATATATATATAAGGTCCTTCTCAAAAAATTAGCATATTGTGATAAAGTTCATTATTTTCTGTAATGTACTGATAAACATTAGACTTTCATATATTTTAGATTCATTACACACAACTGAAGTAGTGCAAGCCTTTTTTTGTTTTAATATTGATGATTTTGGCATACAGCTCATGAAAACCCAAAATTCCTATCTCAAAAAATTAGCATATCATGAAAAGGTTCTCTAAACGAGCTATTAACCTAATCATCTGAATCAACTTATTAACTCTAAACACCTGCAAAAGATTCCTGAGGCTTTTAAAAACTCCCAGCCTGGTTCATTACTCAAAACCACAATGATGGGTAAGACTGCCGAACTGACTGCTGTCCAGAAGGCCATCATTGACACCCTCAAGCAAGAGGGTAAGACACAGAAAGAAATTTCTGAACGAATAGGCTGTTCCCAAAGTGCTGTATCAAGGCACCTCAGTGGGAAGTCTGTGGGAAGGAAAAAGTGTGGCAGAAAACGCTGCACAACGAGAAGAGGTGACTGGACCCTGAGGAAGATTGTGGAGAAGGACCGATTCCAGACCTTGGGGGACCTGCGGAAGCAGTGGACTGAGTCTGGAGTAGAAACATCTAGAGCCACCGTGTACAGGCGTGTGCAGGAAATGGGCTACAGGTGCCGCATTCCCCAGGTCAAGCCACCTTTGAACCAGAAACAGCGGCAGAAGCGCCTGACCTGGGCTACAGAGAAGCAGCACTGGACTGTTGCTCAGTGGTCCAAAGTACTTTTTTCGGATGAAAGCAAATTTTGCATGTCATTCGGAAATCAAGGTGCCAGAGTCTGGAGGAAGACTGGGGAGAGGGAAATGCCAAAATGCCTGAAGTCCAGTGTCAAGTACCCACAGTCAGTGATGGTCTGGGGTGCCATGTCAGCTGCTGGTGTTGGTCCACTGTGTTTTATCAAGGGCAGGATCAATGCAGCTAGCTATCAGGAGATTTTGGAGCACTTCATGCTTCCATCTGCTGAAAAGCTTTATGGAGATGAAGATTTCATTTTTCAGCACGACCTGGCACCTGCTCACAGTGCCAAAACCACTGGTAAATGGTTTACTGACCATGGTATTACTGTGCTCAATTGGCCTGCCAACTCTCCTGACCTGAACCCCATAGAGAATCTGTGGGATGTTGTGAAGAGAAAGTTGAGAGACGCAAGACCCAACACTCTGGATGAGCTCAAGGCCGCTATCGAAGCATCTTGGGCCTCCATAACACCTCAGCAGTGCCACAGGCTCATTGCCTCCATGCCACGCCGCATTGAAGCAGTCATTTCTGCAAAAAGGATTCCCGACCAAGTATTGAGTGCATAACTGAACATAATTATTTGAAGGTTGACTTTTTTTGTATTAAAAACACTTTTCTTTTATTGGTCGGATGAAATATGCTAATTTTTTGAGATAGGAATTTTGGGTTTTCATGAGCTGTATGCCAAAATCATCAATATTAAAACAATAAAAGGCTTGCACTACTTCAGTTGTGTGTAATGAATCTAAAATATATGAAAGTCTAATGTTTATCAGTACATTACAGAAAATAATGAACTTTATCACAATATGCTAATTTTTTGAGAAGGACCTGTATATATATACAAGTTTTTCCCTCTGGCTAAAATTTTTGACTATTGCAAGAGATTAATTGCTGCTTAACACTGGATGTCCTTAGTTTGTTGTGCAGATGGATGGTGCTCGCAGTCGGCTCTTGATTGCCGTATAACAGTATTTAAGTTTCATAGAGCGGCACACATCCTTGAAATATCAAACACTTTTTCTTGGTCATGATTAAAAGTCATATGTACATCCCAATGCTAAGCACTGTTCCAGGAGTAGAGATTGACCGAGCACCCCCTAACCTGAACAGCAAACCCCATTGAAGTATATGGGAGCAGAACAGAAAAAATCAAAAGTGCCCGTTTTAAAGGCTTATAAGCAAGTAATTGGCCTTAAAAGAGGTATGGGGGTCCCTAGGGGACATGTATCAATGCAAAACATTTTTTACAACTGTTGTTTTTTCAGGAGCAGGGATTTTAATGATGCTTAAAGTGCAACAATAACAATGAAACAAATCCTTTAATTACAGTGCATGGGGAGTCCCCTTAGTCTGCCTGTAAAGTGGAACATCTGTAGCATATATAGAACATGCTGCAGCAAAACAGACATTTCTAAAGAAAAAAAAATGAGTCAAATCCCATTTTTTTTAAATAACTCGCGGTTGCAATTGCCAGCACCCAGCTATTGAGAACAAATAAAGAAAAAAATGGTGTAGGGTCCCCCCAAAATCTATACCAGACCCTTATCCGGGCATGATGCCTGGCAGGTCAGAAAAGGGGGGTGGGGGCATGCAAGAGGCCCCCTCCTTAACCATACCATGCAACATACCCCTAACATAGGTATGTAGGTGCTTTGGGGCAGGGGGGAAGAGCCCCCCCACCGCACAGCACCTTGTCTCCAAGTTGATGGGGACAAGGGCCTCATCCCCACAACCATGGCTGGTGGTTTTGGGTGGGGGTGTTCAGGCAGGGGGCCTATCGGAATCTGTAAGGGTCCTCAAGGATCCTGCCCCCCCCATGTGAATAAGTACTACCCATTCACCAAAAAAAGTTTCAAAAAGTAATAAAAACACTCACAATTATTTTATTTAAAAAAAAAAAAGCAGTGCCCCCAATGTAAATCTATTGTCATTCATGCTGCCCGTCACACCCAAGAACTAAACAAAATAAAAACTCCTGCGACGACATGAAGACTCCTGGCAAACATCCCAAAAAATTCTTCCAAGTGGCCAAACAGTAAATATTCAATCTGAATTTTGGTTCGGAACTGAATGCTTCGCTCATACCTATGGGAGGGATGTGAAAGCATATCTACCCAATGGTTCACAGATGGCAAAAAGAAAAAATACAACAGGAGTGCCTTTAGTTCTACTTTAGGTTAAATGCAATGTTGTGGATTTTACTGATTTTGCAGGTATCATTTTGTTTACAAATGTGTTCTATCTAATAATAAAGATTAACTGATCATAAATATGATATTTATGTATATCCCAACTGTAGAATGCTGATGAAATACAGAGGATAAGGTAGACTATTTGGTCAATAAAAATGATAGAATAGAGGAACACAAGGGGGTGTCAGCTATGCGCAGCATCAACAAGTTTATTACAATCAAAAAGCCAAATACAAACTCACAAATATAAAATCAAAGAGCTTATCTGCAGCCATGCCACATTGGATGGAAGCCATGCACCAGAAGAGCCGCTTGTGACAGCAAACAGAGTGTTGTCAGTAGGGTGGCCACCTCATCCCTTTAAACCAGGACACATAATAATTGCACAGGTTCTGGAGCTAATATAATGCACATTAGGCACTGAGTTTAATCACCACCTTAATAGTCTCAGAACCTGTGCAATTAATGTGTGTCCTGGTTTAAAGGGATGAGGTAGCAACCCTAGTTGTCAGTAAGGAAACCAGGTTTAATGTTCCAGGAAGCGAGGAGAGCCACTGTGGGACACAAGGCAGGATGTGATGTCACCCCTGGGGCAGGCTGGTTGCTACGGTAACGTGTTTCGGAACTCCTAATTGCTACTTTCTCAAACTATGGAAAATCATAGACAGGCAAGGTCTACTGTATAAAAGATGGTGGGTATAGTGGGCTCAGCCAATCACAAAGCAATAAAGAGGCAGTTCAACCACTTTAAGACCGGAAGGATTTGCCCCCTTAATGACCAGGCCCTATTTTGCGATTCGGCACTGTATTATTTTAATGGACAATTGCGCGGTCGTGCGATGCTGTACCCAAATAAAATTGATGTCCTTTTTTTTCCCACAAATAGAGCTTTATTTTGGTGGTATTTGATCACCTGTGTGATTTTTATTTTTTGCGCTATAAACAAAAAAACAGCGACAATTTTGAAAAAAAAAAAACAATATTTTTCAAAAAACAAATGTAAAAATCAAAGATTTTTTAACATTTTAGGCCAATTTGTTTTCTGCTACATTTTTTTGGTAAGAAAAATCACAATAACTACGGGAAAGATTTTTTTTATTGTTTTTTTTTTTTATTTTTTACTAGTAATGGCGGCAATCTGCAATTTTTTGTGGGACTGCAACATTGTGGCAGACAGATCGGACCCTGACTGTGTTTGCAACAGCTGACCGTTCTTCTCTCTCAGCGGGGAACAATTGCGGGTGTCAGGCGGCAATCGGAGCGGCCTGACACATGCATTGGCTTCCCCGCTGACGAGTGGGGGCGGGAGCGCACCACTGGTGGCGAAACGCTCGCCCCCTAGCCTCCTGAGAGCGAGCGACGTACACCTACCGCAGTATATCTGCAGTGGGAAGTCGAAAAGTGGTTAAAGGTGGAAACACAAAACCACATCTCCTGCAAATAATGCAGTTGTGGAGCTGTGGAACTGCTGAGTCCAGCGGACTGACGCCGCTCACAACCAATTATTAATAACAGAAAAAAAGAGTCTATAACCAAAATAATATGAAGAATAAATAGCAAGTACATATAGAATACACATGTGTGTATATATATATATATATATATATATATATATATATATATATATATATATATATATATATAAGCATATAAAAGAAATGCATACATGAAATGCATGTATAAAAAATGCATGCATAAACCTCTATTGGTATGTATGTGTGGGCAAGATTACCTAGCAGTTAATAGTAGTATTATAAAATGAAAAATATGCACATATAAAGGAAATGCATACATAAAAAAGCATAAAAAAATGCATGTATGTATAAAAAGAACAAACGGAAAACTGCATAACAGAACCTGAAAAAGTACACTATTGAGATATATATATAGCAGCTTGTAGTAGTAAAAACAGGATATATAAGAAAAGGATAAATGGTAGAGGATCAGAGATGGATCCCAACCAAAATGGATACTCAGAGTGGAATATAGTCCTTAGTTAGATAAACAAAAACAAGCAGTACACAGTACATACACTAACTATGACTCTGTCCATTCAGAAAAGGAAGGAGCTGGTAAATTACATATTTGCCGACCCTTCCTTGTGCTCTATTGTGACACATCCCCTGCAGCAGCCGGAAGGAGAGGGAAGGGAGCACAGTGGGAGGCGGGAACCAGGGGAGGACACAGGGGCCCAGAGACAGCAGAACACAAGTGAACTGGATAGGAGAAGTGGCGGGGGCAGCATACAGAGGAACCAATCTCCTCCATTGTCCTCCTTCAGCTACAGGATGAAAAAAGAAAACAGTGATTTCTCTACATGCTGCCCCTGCCCCCCCTCCTATCCAGGTGTACAGGGGAGCTGCACAGGCCCCCTAGAGCATGGGTCTTGGCTACAATTGCAACCCCTGTAGTTATGCCCCTGAACTTTCATCTGTGTCTGTAGACCATTAACAGGGTAGAGGAATGGATGAGGCAACTGGATGGATGGATGAACAGAAGAAGGGACTGAGACTGGAACCTCTGCAGCTCCCACAGAAGATCTGGGTGGAAGAAAACAAATTGCAGGGCGCTGAGGTTAGTATAAAATTAAAAACACTTTATTAAAATAAGCAGCACACTTACATAGTAGTTAGCATGAAACAGTATGGATAGGAAACACCTGGGACCAAGCAGCTGTAGTCAGTGTGAGACTGTAGGCATCACTAGGTAAACAGAGACCAAGGATGACAGGGAGTCAGCCAGCTCAAAGTCTGGATATTAGCAGTGGCATTCTAGGCTGCACACAAGGATGACAGCTGTCAAAATACCTGGTGGATGTCGGGTGAGGGGGTTGCATGATGCGTTTCCAGGGACTTGCACTCTTCTTCAAATGCATGGACAGTGAAAGGAAGTGATGGACTTATAAAGCCAAAATGGTAGGAAGGGGAGGAACATGGGAAGGGAGGGAGGGAGGGAGAAAGCTGAGCTGCTTCATAAAGCTAGAAGGGCAGAAAGGGGAGGAAAGTGGGAGGGGAGAGAAAATCACAGAAGACATAGCTGAGCCATTAACCCTTGGCTTACAGACTGCCAGTATCAAGGAATTCAATTTTAGGACTGGAAACAGGGAGTTAAACAAGAAAATAATAAAAAAGGCTGCACTGTAAATATAAGGATCAAGTATTACATTACAAAATTACCATTAATATTACTAGAGATATATTCATATATGACTAAAAATGGATATTGGTAATAAAGATGTATATAAGACAAATATATATTTTTTAAAAAAAATCCAATAAATGAACTAATTCAAAGAGACTGAATGGTATGTAGCAAAGGTACATGATAACAGAAGCTCGGATAATTTACCAAAATTGAAAAATGTACAAGAACAGAGAGGAGACCAGGTACTCTATGGCCTCCTGGCGACAGGGTATTGAGGTGAAGAAATCCAAAAGATTTCCCTGAGGCAGAGGGTATGAAACGACCCTGCCACTGAGTCACAGGGGGGAATATTGTCATGGTCTTACCTTCTTGCTGCTCTCCTTCGTTTGACATGTGCTGGCGGCCATCTTGGTTTCTGGGTTTCTTGTAGCCTCCCACTCTGCGGCTCCTCCTTCCCACTGGGAGGAGCTGGATGCCTAGCTCATATATATAGGAGGTCTGTGGCTTCAGTTCCTTGCTTGGTCCTCCTGTGTTCACATGCTTCTAAGACTGCTGCTGCTTCTGGTTCCTGATCCTGGCTTCGTCTGATTACCCTGCTGGTTCCTGATCCTGGCTTCGTCTGACTACCCTGCTGGTTCCTGATCCCGGCTTCGTCTGACTACCCTCCTGGCTCCTGACCTCTGGCTTCGCAAAGACTCTGCTTCGGTTTTGCCATCCGTTTGGACTTTTGCTTTACAGCTTGATTTTCAATAAAGCTTCTTATTTTCACTTCTGTTGTTGTACGTCTTGTTCATGGTTCCCTGACATTAGGACCAAGCCATGAATTTTGACGGTACAGGGCCATCCTCGCTACCCACGCTGGTTGCCAGACTTGATCAGCAGGATCACCTGTTGGGTCAGTTCGCCGTGGCGTTGCAAATCCTTGAACGCACGGCTCATTTCGCTCCCGTTGCCGATGGGTCGGTTGTCGCTCCTGGGTCCGCTCCTACTGCCGCTCCGGTTGTTGCGCCAGAGTCTACCCCGACACCTGTTGTTGCGCCTGCGGTGTTTCAGGGTATGACCGGTTCTGCCCCCCTTCCACAGCGCTTTGGGGGAGAGCCAAATAATGAGGCTCTGGTCGCTGCTTTCTCTCATGGTCTCTCGGATGCCTTGAAGGATGAGGTTGCAGCTAAGGACCTACCAGTGGAGCTCGAGTCTCTTATTTCTTTCCTGATTTTGATTGACACCAGACTCAGGGAGAGACCTTCCTTTAAGGAGAGTCTGCGGAGGCCTCCTAACAGATTGGCGCATACCTTTGCTGTCCCACCCGTGCCTCCCTCTCCTCCCACGCCTCCTGGGGATGACTTGGCTGGGGATGAACCCATGCAGCTGGGCTTTGCTCGCCTGTCCGAGGGGGAGAGGGTACTCCGGAGACGCGAGGGCCGATGCATGTACTGTGGTCTCGGTGGGCATTTTCGGTTGGCATGTCCGAACCGTCCGGGAAACGCTCGCACCTGAGATCCTGTCGGGGGCAGATCTTGGGTGGAGTCTCCTCGTCCCCGGTTTCCCGTGTTGACAAACCACTTATCACTGTTGTCCTCTCCTGGGTCGGGGGCTCAGTGACGACCCAGGCGTTGGTGGACTCTGGTGCTGGTGGTTTGTTCATTGATAGTGTGTTCGCTGCCGCCAATTCCATTCCTCTGCAGGCCCGAGGTTCTCCACTGGCTCTTGAGGCGATAGACGGCAGACCCCTTCTGCCGCCACACGTGACTCATGAGACCCTTCCAGTGGGGATAGCCATTGGTGCCGTTCACAGAGAGTCGGTCTGCTTCCAGGTTATTTCGTCTCCACACTACTCGGTGGTCTTGGGGTACCCCTGGCTCCAGAAGCATTATCCGACTTTTGATTGGAGATCGGCCGAGATCCTCTCGTGGTCACCACAGTGTGGGGCTAGTTGCATCCATGGGCCTGTCAAGTTGCTGTGTACTTCCTCGGACTCTCTGTTGCCTCCTGAATACGAGGAGTACCGGGATGTATTCGATAAGGTGCGCGCGGTTGCCCTACCTCCGCACCGCCCATACGATTGTGCCATCGAGTTACAACCTGGTGCCGTTCCTCCTCGTGGCAAGGTCTATCCACTGTCAGTAGCGGAGAATGAGGCCATGGAGGAGTACGTGAAGGAGGCGCTTTCACACGGACACATTCGCAAATCCTCGTCCCCGGCAGGGGCTGGATTTTTCTTTGTGAAAAAGAGGGGCGGTGAGTTGAGGCCTTGCATCGATTACAGGGGTCTCAATCGCATCACGATCAAGAACGCTTACCCGATACCCTTGATTTCCGAGCTGTTCGATCGCCTCAAAGGGGCCACGGTCTTTACCAAACTCGACCTGAGGGCGGCATATAACCTCGTAAGGATCAAGGCGGGCGATGAGTGGAAGACCGCGTTTAACACCAGGACTGGTCATTATGAATCCTTGGTTATGCCCTTTGGGTTGTGCAATGCGCCCGCAGTCTTTCAGGAATTCATCAACGATGTTTTCCGTGACCTGTTGCAGCAGTGTGTGGTGGTCTATTTGGATGACATCTTGGTATATTCTGAATCCATGGAGACCCACATTCTGGATGTCAGACGAGTGTTGCAACGGTTACGAGAGAACAAGCTGTTCGGTAAGCTTGAGAAATGCGAATTTCACCGATCCCAGGTAACCTTCTTAGGTTACATCATTTCCGCTGAGGGGTTCTCCATGGATCCTGAGAAGGTTTCGGCTGTCTTACAGTGGCCCCAGCCCAGTGGCCTTCGCTCCCTGCAGCGCTTTTTGGGCTTCGCCAATTATTATCGGAAGTTCATCAGGGACTTTTCCATGCTAGCCAAGCCCCTCACAGATCTGACCAGGAAGGGCAGTAATTCCCAGGTCTAGCCGCTCGAGGCCATCCGAGCTTTTGAGGCTCTAAAGTCCGCCTTTGTGTCAGCTCCGATTCTGTCGCATCCCAACCCTGGGTTGCCCTTTGTCCTCGAGGTGGACGCGTCTGAGACGGGAGTAGGCGCCCTTCTGTCTCAGCGTAGAACACCAGAGGGTCCTCTGCTTCCTTGTGGGTTTTACTCCCGGAAACTGTCTTCCGCGGAGTGCAACTATCAGATTGGTGACAGGGAGTTATTGGCCATCGTGCAGGCCCTTAAAGAATGGAGGCACTTGCTCGAGGGTTCGGTGGTTCCGGTCCTCATCCTGACGGACCACAAGAATCTGACCTACCTTTCTGAGGCCAAGAGATTGACACCACGTCAGGCCAGATGGGCTCTGTTCTTGTCACGTTTTAATTACGTGGTCTCCTACCTACCCGGTTCCAAGAACATCAGGGCGGATGCCTTATCACGGCAGTACTCCGACCTGTCCAGGGAGGAGTCGATTCCGACTTCGGTCATACCTCCGAATCAGATCCTGGCCGCCATTCGCACCAGCCTGACCTCTCCCCTGGGTGAGCAGATTTTGGCGGCTCAATCTGGTGCTCCCTCTGGGAGACCCAACGGCAGATGTTTTGTGCCTGAGGAGTTGCGCACTCGGTTGTTGCGAACCTACCATAACTCCAAGACCGCGGGGCATCCTGGAAAGAATCAGCTGTCCTGGGCTGTTTCACGTCTGTTCTGGTGGCCTTCCCTACGTTCCGACATCGCCGCATATGTAGCGGCATGCTCCGTAAGTCCCCTCGGCACCTTCCGTTGGGCCTTCTGCAACCCATAGCCACCGGGGAGCGCCCATGGTCACACCTGGGGATGGATTTCATTGTGGACCTCCCTGCATCCCGAGGCCATACGGTCATTCTCATGATTGTGGATCGGTTTTCCAAAATGTGCCACTGTGTTCCTCTCAAGAAGTTACCCTCTGTACAGGAGTTGGCCACGATTTTTGCCAGGGAGGTTTTCCGGTTGCACGGTTTGCCCAAGGAGATTGTGTCGGATCGGGGGAGTCAGTTTGTGTCCAGGTTCTGGCGCGCCTTTTGCTCCCAGTTGGGGATTCATCTCTCCTTCTCCTCGGCCTACCACCCTCAGTCCAATGGGGCCGCAGAACGATCCAATCAGGCCTTGGAGCAATTCCTTCGTTGCTATGTCTCTGATCACCAAGACAATTGGGTTGACCTCCTGCCTTGGGCTGAGTTTGCCAGGAACACGGCGGTGAACTCTTCCGCTGGGACGTCTCCCTTCATGGCCAATTATGGGTTCCAACCTGCCGTGTTACCGGAGGTATTCTCTCCCCAGGATATTCCGGCTGTGGAGGATCACCTTTCCGTCCTACGTGCTTCTTGGGTACAGATCCAGAAGTCCCTTGAGGCCTCTGCGCAGCGCCAGAGACTCCAGGCTGATCGCAGACGAGCGCCTGCTCCTTCCTACCAGGCCGGAGACCGTGTATGGTTGTCCACCCGCAACCTCAACCTTCGAGTGCCCACTCCCAAGCTGGCGCCTCGCTTTGTTGGTCCCTTCCGAGTGCTTCGCAGGGTAAACCTGGTAGCCTATGCCCTTGCGCTTCCTCCTGGCATGCGGATCTCCAACGTGTTTCATGTCTCCCTGTTGAAGCCACTGGTGTGTAATCGTTTCACTTCCTCGGTTCCTCGGCCTCGTCCGCGGTCAGGTGCAGTTTTTGGTTCATTGGCGTGGTTATGGTCCAGAGGAGCGTTCCTGGGTTCCCTCCGCAGATGTCCATGCTCCTGCCTTGCTCCGTGCCTTCCACGCACGCTTCCCTCAGAAACCGTTCTTTACTCCGCGGAGGAGGGGCCCTTGAGGGGGAGGTACTGTCATGGTCTTACCTTCTTGCTGCTCTCCTTCGTTTGACATGTGCTGGCGGCCATCTTGGTTTCTGGGTTTCTTGTAGCCTCCCACTCTGCGGCTCCTCCTTCCCACTGGGAGGAGCTGGATGCCTAGCTCATATATATAGGAGGTCTGTGGCTTCAGTTCCTTGCTTGGTCCTCCTGTGTTCACATGCTTCTAAGACTGCTGCTGCTTCTGGTTCCTGATCCTGGCTTCGTCTGATTACCCTGCTGGTTCCTGATCCTGGCTTCGTCTGACTACCCTGCTGGTTCCTGATCCCGGCTTCGTCTGACTACCCTCCTGGCTCCTGACCTCTGGCTTCGCAAAGACTCTGCTTCGGTTTTGCCATCCGTTTGGACTTTTGCTTTACAGCTTGATTTTCAATAAAGCTTCTTATTTTCACTTCTGTTGTTGTACGTCTGGTTCATGGTTCCCTGACAAATATATTCCTAAACACAAACTCGAAGGCCATAGGTGGAGCCATCATGAGTGTATTTAAAATGGTGGGGAACACTACGATCAGTGCTGCCTTTCTCAATGAGTCTCCTGTGTTTACCATAATGTAGCCAGACTGTACGAATAGTACTGCCTACATAGAGGTGACCACATGGACATGAGAGGCAGTATACAACAAAATCAGTGAAACAGGAGAAGAAGGAACTGATTGAATATGTTTTTCCTTTGTTATCGACAAACTTGCAAATCTTGCATTTTAGTTTTTTACATTGAAACATCCCTACTATATTGAAGAAGGTAGCCAAAGGATAGGAGGAGGACTTATTGCTGGATGGTAATTTGCTAGGGGGAATTTTTTTTTCACATTCAGAGCCCTTCTCTAGACACATTTAGGACTGTTTGGTAGAATCGGCCCCAAAGACTTTTCTATGTATATCTGAAGATGCTGATATTAGTATCATAGGGAAAGGCATACTGTATATGAACATATACTGTATATACGGCTTAGCTTAACAACAATTGAAATTGTGGCGCAAACAAATGCTAATGCCCCATCCACATGAGTAAGCCTCTACCCCCCTAGATAAATGTAAAGATATAAAAATTAGTAAGAAACTGCGCTTAATATGAAAAGCAGGGAAAAACAAACAATAAGCTAACAAATGCAGCCACTCTGCCGTGAGATATTTCACACGGTGTAACTCAAATTTTAACATAAAAGGGTTATGCTACTAAATGATAAACTCATTAACCACTTCCCGCCAGCCCTATAGGCAAATGATGGCGGGAAGGTGGGGGGGGGGTGCGGCGAGCAGAGCGGCGATCGGTGATGCGTCGTGTCACTCTGACACGCCGCATCACCAATCTTGGTAAAGATCGGAGCCTACTGACGTAGGCTCTTTACCATGTGACTAGCTGTGTTCAATCACAGCTGGTCAAATAGTAAATAGGAAGTGCCACTAATTGGCTTTCCTCAGTTCGTGCCTGACAGGCATGTGTAGAGGAGAGCTGATCTGCGGCTCTCCTGACAGGAGGGGTCTGTGCTGGTAATCAGAGCATTGATTACCAGTGCAGACCCTTGGGGGGGGTGCCACTAGAACCACCAGGGATGCCCACCATGGCCACCAGGGATGGCAATCTGGGCTCAGGGAGCCCGCCAGTCCCTCCCCATCAGTGCTGCCCACCAGTGCCCTCCCCATCAGTGCTGCCCACCAGTGCCCATCATTGCCCACCAGTGCTGCCTAAGAGTGCCCATCAGTGCCGCCCATCAGTGCCACCTATTAGCACCCATCAGTGCCACCTACCAGTGCTGCCTATCAGTGCCCATCAATGCTGCCTATCAGGGCCCATCAGTGCTGCCTATCAGTGCCCACCAATGCTGCATATCAGTGCTGTCTATCAGTGCCACATATCAGTGTCCATCAGTGCTGCATATCAGTGCTGCCTATCAGTGCTGCATTTTAGTGCCACCCCATCAGTACAACCCATCAGTGCTTCCTCACCAGTGCCTGTCAGTGCAGCCTCATCAGTGCAGGAAAAAACATATCTATTTACAAAATGTTATAACAAAAACAAAAAAACTTTTTTTATATCAAACTTTTCGGTATTTTTTTATTTGCATAGCAAAAAAGAAAAAACCTTGCGGTGATCAAATACCACCAAAAGAAAGCACTACTGTATTTGTGGGAAAAAAATGAAATAAATTTGGTTTAGGTACAGTGTTACATGGCCGCGCAATTGTCATCCAAAATGCAACAGCGCTAAAAGCTGAAAATTGGCCTGGGCGGGAAGGGGGAAAAGTGCCCGGTATTGAAGTGGTTAAAAAAACAATAAATTCAAAAACATATAATTACCCCAAGATGTGGGTTAAATCCAAGTACAATACAAAAGAAGAGTCTACGTGCAAAAAATGAAAAAGAGAATAGAAGGTGCATACTTCTTCTTAATTGTTCATATAAACTTGTGGATATAATGAGCATCTGTCACCCTTGGAGAAATATGAACCGTGACATCACCACCTCTTATGAAAGGAATACAAGCTTACCAGCTATGTATGAGTTTAAAAAATGTCAGAAGAGCTTATGACCAAACATCCATATTATGTATAATAAATTTGGTCCCATGGGCCAGATCCACCAATCCAAGAAAATACTTATATAAAACAGCCGATTGGGTTTCTGTGCTTAAATGGTCACATTTTGATAGGATGCCCAAGGTTCCCAGACATTTTCAAATTTATCTCTGGAGTCTTCCAAAATACTATACATTTTTTCTTGTGTCATGATCCAAGATATCTTCCGCTTAGCTGCGTGGAAAGAGACAGAGGGTTGTTTCCATTGTTTAGCTATGATGATTTTAGCCCCAAGGAAGACAAAAAAGAGTGTGTCTGGGAACCTCAGGGATGTGATGGTTCAAGAAGGCTAGTTCAGGTGATTGTCTGAGCGAGACACCCGACACTTTACGGATGACCTGGAAAATGCGATACCAAAATCTCCGGATTTTGGGGCAGGCCCAAAATATGTGAAGCAGGGATCCCGTTAGGTCACACCCCCGAAAACAGAGTGGGGAGGAGGAGGGAAAAATAGTTGCTAATTTGCTAGGTACCATGTACCATCTCATTAGCACTTTGACATTGGCCTCCACGAGTGCGACATTGTGAATCCCGCAAAAGGATATCTCTGCACATTTGTGCCAATCTGCAAGGGCCCTCTCTGCGCTCAGGTCCTGTTCCCATTTGACCATATAGTAGGCTTTATCAAGAGAGTTAATTAGGGTTACATAAATAAGGGATATCTCACCTCTAATGTCCTGCAGCCTGGAGGCTTTATGTTTTTAATATGTTTGTATGTTGGCTAGTGATAGTGCTTTTGAGCAAAGATAGGGTTAGATGTAGGGCCTGTTTACTTCAGTAGGATTTGCTGAAAGAGTTGGCATTCCCAGATTTTAGGCAGATTTTCATGAACCCTAAAAAAATGTATCCTGGGCAGATTTACTTATCCCTAGTCTTTGTAAATGTCTTAACAGTGGTTACTAACTATTATTATTATTATTGCTATTATTATTATTATTATTAAGTGTTTCTTAAAGCTCCTAAAGATAAGTTTAATTTTAAATGCTAAGTAGAGGGCTTACTTTTTTAAATTCCCCTCTCTTCTTCACACACAAGAAGGTCATTGAAGCCTGAGCAGCCAATCATCAGGCAAAGTGCTGTCAAAGGAGGTTGAGGGTTGAGTCCTTATGTTTTTGTAAACTTCAACCAGTAAGCCTATGGCTCTCTTGACTCTGGGGTAGTGGGGGAGTACAGGAGAGGTAATATTTTTTAGCGCAGGGGTGGGATATCAGGTGCTGTTACATCAGAACAAACAACTGATGGGTCTCCCTATTACTCATACTAATAAGGCCACTATTGTGTTTAAATTGCCTCCACTGTTTCCCCATTCACTTACAGTTGTGTTCAAAATTATTCAACCCCCACTGAAATTGATTGTTTTGGCCAGTTTGACATTGATTTTGATCATTCAGTCATCCTGCTTACAATTAAATCAAAGAGGCACGTGTAGGTCAGACAAATATAACATAACATTTATAATGAAATAACCACAAATGTCTTTTCTGTGCTCACATCATTATCAGTTTTATTCAACCCCCAAGTGACATTCAATCTTAGTACTTAGTACAACATCCTTTTACAGTTCTAACACCTTTTAAACGTGAAGCATAGCTTGACACAAGTGTCTTGCAGCAATCTACGGGTATCTTCGCCCATTCATCATGGGCAAAAGCCTCCAGTTCAGTCACGTTCTTAGGCTTGTGCACTGCAACTGCTTTCTTTAAGTCCCACCAGAGGTTCTCAATCGGATTTAAGTCTGGTGACTGTGATGGCCACTCTAAAATGTTCCAGCCTTTAATCTGCAACCATGCTCTAGTGGACTTGAAGGTATGCTTGGGATCATTGTCCTGTTGAAAGGTCCAACGTCTCCCAAGCCTCAGGTTTGTGATGGACTGCATCACATTGTCATCCAATATCTCCTGGTACTGAAGAGAATTCATGGTACCTTGCACACGCTGAAGCTTCCCTGTACCTGCATAAGCAAAACAGCCCCAAAGCATGATTGACCCCCCGCCATGCTTCACAGTAGGCAAGGTGTTCTTTTCTTCATAGGCCTTGTTCTTCCTCCTCCAAACATAGCGTTGATCCATGGGCCCAAACAGTTCTAACTTTGTTTCATCAGTCCACAGAAAACTTCTTTGGTTTGTCCACATGACTTTTGGCATACTGCAGTCGACTCTTCTTATTCTTTGGAGACAGCAAGGGGGTGCACCTGGGAGTTCTGGCATGGAGGCCTTCATTACGCAGTGTGCGCCGTATTGTCTGAGCAGAAACTTCAGTACCCACATCTGACAAATCTTTTCTCAGTTCCTCAGCAGTCACACGGGGACTTTTCTCCACTCTACGCTTCAGGTAGCGCTCAGCATTTTCTTTCTGCCACGACCAGGTAGCTTTTCAACAGTGCCCTTTGCCTTGAATTTGTGAATGATGCTTCCTATGGTGTCTCTTGGTATGTTGAACATCTTTGCAATCTTCTTATAGCCATTGCCCTTCCTGTGAAGAGTAATCACCTCTTCTCTTGTCTTCCTGGACCATTCTCTTGACTTCACCATGTTTGTAACCACACCAGTAAATGTCTAGAAGGAGCTGAGTATCACAGTCATTTTAAAGCTGCCTAATTCGTGCTTATTAGGCTTTATTGCTGCTCCCTGACATCCACAGGTGTTTTCAATACCTGATTGAAAACACTTCAAGGAACCTCTGTTCTTCAGAGTGGTAGTCTTTAAGGGGTTGAATAATTGTGTCAATGAAGAATTCACAAAAGAAACATTTACTACTGTATAACAAAACCAATTGATGTCATTTTAGTTGCATATGGTTCTTTAAGAAGTCCTTGTAGGATTTCATTCTGAATACAATTACAAATGTACACTAAATTCCCTAAAACCCTTTACAGCATTGGGGGTTGAATAATTTTGAACACAACTGTAATTTCACAAACCTATGACAAACCCATCTACATTCATAAATGATGAGAATATAAACTAGTTTTGTTCCTCTTTACTAGACTGAGACTTGATAACATTTATTTTGACACTTTACAAAGTTCTCTCTAGAAACTTTACCTAGGACTCAATGTAGCTTTGCAGTATATGTATTTTAAAAGTATGTGTGCCTTAAAAAAAGCTTTGTTCATCTTATTTATACCTTATAAAACATTTTCTATTTAAACAAGGATAGAAACAGCATTGTAGCGTGGCTTCAAAAATAGGGACCATACAGTTTTTCCATTTAAAAATCAGTCAAAAAAAGTATGGAGTCCGAAGACTCCTCTAACCTATGCTTAATCAATTTTATTATTCTGCTTAAACTGTTTCTCCATGCCTTCATAAACAAGAACTACACCCATAAAAGTTTATTACAGAGTTAAAGCATTATCTTATACAACAGCACAGTAAATCTAGGGGCAATGTAAAATGTGTAGTTTTATGAATTGCTAAAAAGTGTGCAAAGTTCATTGTGGTTAAGATGTAGACACAATAAAGTCCACTGGTCCAGTGTGCTGAGTTTTAAGCAGGCATGCTCAAATGTAGTTGGTTTTAAATTATGTTTTTTGTGAGATTTGTCACTGATGTACAACATTTACATTAAAATACCGATCAAAGCAACAATGGCCCGAATAAATGCATATAGTAATGTGAAATTGGTTACCTTTGCAAAATGAGCTTTTTGGGGTTGATTTACTAAAGGCAAATAGACTGTTCACTTTGCAAAGAGATTTTCCCCAAAGCTTAGTAAATGAAATTAATCTCTGCTGACTTCAATCAACCGATTCCGAGCAAAAAATATTATTATTTTTGTTTTTTCTTGCATGTGATTGGCCATTCTTTGCAAATTGAAATTTCACCACATTCACTAAGCTCTAGGAAAGATTCTGTTGCAAAGTGCAATTTCCCGTGAAAAGAAAACCACCACTGTGTATAAGTACTGCTTGGACCTAGGAGAAGAGGGTAGACCCTTGAAAGCTTGTACGAAAAAATAAACTGTTAGTGAAAATAATAACAAAATACAAATGCTCACTCTAGGTGTTGAACTCAGTGCATCCAATCTCCTGTAGCTGCTGCTCGACAAGTGCTGATCCACCTATGCAAAAATCTCAAATATTAACACAGTGAATACAGTGTATTCCACTTTATGTGACAAACCAAAAAATATCCGCCGACTAGATATACACAGTAAACAAATTAGTCCAGCAAAAAATTGTAATGAAATATTCCAAATTCAAAAGTGATCCATTTCATCCATCCTCCAATAAAGTGCTTGATGCTCAATAGTTCATAAAAAAAGTGCAGAAGTACTTTGGCAAAGTATGGCACACACCCCTCTTGTGCCCCTACTCATCAGAAAAAATTGACCCTCAGAATTTCTGTCTGGAGGTCAAGCTCGCTTATATCTGGTGGGGGGGGGGGGGGTACTACAGATCTTCTATTTTCTTTCTATGCCTCCAACATGCTGGTTTTATATATAAATGAAAAAGCAAAAAAGAGTCGCAAAAAATGGCTCAATCACAGGTTTGTAGGAAAAATATAAAAATTTAAACTTTATTGAGGTTGTAATACATGTAATACCAAACGAATAAAAAACATCAGGTATGTTCAGAAACCTGTGAGCCTTATCCCAGAATAGACCACGTCCCAACTCTTTTAAAACACACACAAAGAACCTCTGATTTGCCCCACCCCACACCCAGGCAAAAAACAGCCCCACCCATACAATAACAGACCTCCCCAGAGAAAAACTGTGCATGTAATCAGGTCAGGGGGACACCCCTATATGCATACAAAGGCTCCAAATCAAGTTGTAACCATGAACAGTGGTTTTGTGGAATCAAGGGGGACATATACCCATATGGGGAGGAGAGGCAGTCCAAAAAGTTGAATATACTGGTTATACCATAGAAGGACCAATTCCTGTCATCCGAGCTTGTGATTCAATGATGAGAAAGGATTTAACATCAATTGGGAGCAGTCTAAAGACTGATATGAACCACACTGATGACATCCAAAGCATTGAGAGTAGTGCATATGAGGCGACCCAATAGAAGTACAGCAGTTCACAGTGATTAATATGTGTTTAAATCACTAGTCCATCTATGACAGGTATTAATCAGAGCGTGGGATAAATCAGCTGTGGAGCTCAATTGAATTCCATGTGTCACTCCAGGATAGTAGTTCTCCTTGTATAAAGCCTCAGTATTACATCCTTCATAAAAGGCTGGTTGTTTATGGCTGTAAGCCTGGTTTACTTGCCAGTAGTTATATAACCAGTCCCAATAATCTCTTGATTTGAGATATTGCAAATTCTGGTGTAACAAGTATAGAATAAGAAATGTCTCTTACCAGCAATGAAGTGATGAATGAGGAGACAGATGTATAAATGTAGGCTGAATATCCTCCATCATGGGTAAAGCTATAATCAAAGCTCCCAGAGGGCTCGCCTCCTGTTTTTCAAAGATTGGAGATCCGGATGGCTTGTACTGGGTTCGAGATAATACCGCCTCGATGTACACTTCGGATCACAGGTACCGGGAAAGTGTTCCTAATCATAGACCACTGAGAGGGATGGCGCCACCGCCCGGGTGTGGAGCGGAGCAATAGGTTCCAGCGTGTGACGTCGATGCGTTTCACGCGACCCAGCATGCTTAGTCAGGACGTAATTACATCACGCGTGTCCTCCCTTTATGTACCCGAGCGCAAGGCCAGTGATTGGCCAGTATGCGCGCGGGCACAGGAGCCAACGCAGTGAGTGAGGGACATCTTGTGGACAGACAGAGGTGCTACACCAAGTGCAAAGCAAAAGGAGACTAAAGCTCAGTTTACTGAGGCATAGAAAGAAAAGAGAATATCTGTGGACCCCCACCAGATACAGTGGGGATCGAAAGTTTGGGCACCCCAGGTAAAAATTTGTTTTAATGTGCATAAAGAAGCCAAGGAAAGATGGAAAAATCTCCAAAAGGCATCAAATTACAGATTAGACATTCTTGTAATATGTCAACAAAAGTTAGATTTTATTTCCATCATTGACACTTTCAAAATTACAGAAAACAAAAAAATGGCGTCTGCAAAAGTGTGGGCACCCTGCAGAGTTAATATCTTGCACTGCCCCCTTTGGCAAGTATCACAGCTTTTTGTAGCCAGCCAAGAGTCTTTCAATTCTTGTTTGAGGTATCTTTGCCAATTCTTCCTTACAAAAGTCTTCCAGTTCTTTGAGATTTCTGTGCTGTCTGTCACAAATTTTTACCTGGGGTGCCCAAACTTTTGATCCCCACTTGTATAAGCAAGCTTGACCCCCGGACTGAGAAGCTGAGAGTCCATTTTTTTTGGTGAGTAGGGGCTGTAACAGGAAGTCAGCTAAATCTGGGAATGTAGTCACAGGAAGGAGATACATTTCCACCTGATTGAGAAGTCCATTAATTAATTTAGGGTGTTGGCTACAGAGCTAGCCAGCAGGAAGTTGAAAGGCCTTCACCTGTTCAGAATGAGGGAGTTAAGGCTCTATAATTTGTTCAGAGAAAGTCCTGTTGTTTGCTGCCTCCAGAAGCTGTGTCCTGAAGCCATGTGGGCTGGGAGCAGGAGGACAGTCAGCGTGTGCCTCCCGACAGGATGTGTGGGCCTGGGAGAAGACCCCCCGGAGTGATGTGTGCCCGGGACGGTAACCAAGGGTGAATACGTCTCAAAGGTGAGAAGACGAAGTGTTTCTGTGTGAAAGAAACAAAAGGACTGTGTTGCCCTGTGAAGCTATTATAAAAGGACTATTGAGTGTCCGCTGAAGGACAAGGAAGTCTGCCCGACGGTAGGTTGGAGACAGACACTTAGGCAGGTTCCAGTTGTGAGAAGGTAGCCGCCCACAGAGGCAAGGATTTATTTTCTGTTTTATTTTATTTTGGATGTTTTGCTGCATACAGCCTGGTGAAGAAAACACCATTTAATAAACCACACTGTTTGTTTGCAAGCACTTGTCGGCTACCTCTCTGGGAAAACGCACCCCCCAAGGGGTCATCCACGCCTACCACCGAGCTAATCCCTCACATATGGTGGAGGTATGCAGTGGGCATAAGCAGAGATCCCTGCAATGGAGTGCATATGTTTGATGAACTTTGTCTGGTGCATGAGATTGCACAATCTATGTGTGCAGGAGAGAAGATCCTGACAGAAAAAAAAAAAAAGTGTTTTAAAGAGACAGCGGTCTCAAAATTATTTGATGAACTTTGTTGTGTCTGGTGCAAGTGACTGCACAAACTGTGTGTGCAGGAAAAGAGATCTTGCAAGAGAGAGAGAAAAACTACATGTGTTAAAGAGACAGTGGTCTGAAAAATTTTTGCTGGACTGTGAAAAATTTGTTTGTGGAGTTATTGAAGATGGGGCGTTCCAAACGCCTGAAAAATGCAAAGATAGATGAAATGAGAGACCGGATTCTATGGATGGAGGGGATGTTACCGTCTGAACCAGCCCCATCCATGCCTAAAGAGAGTCTACTAAAGAGGAAGGTTGTTGTCCCTAGCAACACTGATGAAACTGCTATGGAGACGCAGTGTGCTCAGATGAAAAGTAAGCTCAAAATGGAGGAGATGTTGAAACATCTGATTATATCAAATGCAGCTCAACAGCAAGCAAATGCAGCTCAACAGCAGGCAAATGCGGATTTTCAGCAGAGCTTTGCAGCTCAACAAAAGGCTCATCAAGAGAGCATGGCAGGCTGGAAACAGAGACGCCAGCAGCCAATGGAGGCCATCGGTTTGGAGGAAACCGAGTATGTGTGCAGGGCTGAGTTGGATGCCTTGCAACGGAAAATGGAAGAAAAGGAACAAGCCTTGGAATTGCTTAAAATGGAGCATAGAAACTTGCAGGAAATGAATGAACTACTCAAGTCTCATGTGTCACAGTGGGAAGAATCCACTGCTCTTCTTTTGGTCGAGTTGCAAAAACGCAGAGAGACTATAATGGAGAAAGATACCATCCTCATGGAAAAGGAAAGTGAAATTCAGACTTTGCAGAAACAAAGCATGTGTGAAATGTTGGAGTTGCGTAATCAGCTGGAAAAAAGTCTTCAGTGTTTGGAAGTTACAAAAATAGACCTGCAGGAGTCGCAGGAACAGAATGTTGCTCTGAAAGCGACATTGTCTCTCAGCGACAAAGAGAAAAGTGAAAGAGAGGCTAAATTACTGAGTACTGTGTATGAGCTCACTACTTTGAGCAATGTGGTAGATGAATGGCGTGCGGACTGTGAAAGTTGGAAAGGGGAAGCCCAACGTGTCCAGCAGCAGTTAAAGGAGAAAGAAGCCTGTGTGGCAGAATTACAGTCTCATTCCCAGAAACTAGCCAATGAGGTGAAGGCTCTTATGCAGGGAAAAGGAGATTGTGAACATAAGAGGGAAAAAGTAGAGGCACAGCTTCTGGAATCGCAAGTCAAGGTGTCAGAAGGTGACCGATTGTGTGCTAAGCTGTCAGAGAAGGCAAACCGACTGCAGGTTGAGTTGGACAATGTTACAAATCAGCTTTCTCAAGCAGACAGCAAATCTAGAGAAATTGCGGAAGATTTTTCTATCTTGGAATCGCAGCTGCAAGACACGCAGGAACTCTTACAGGAAGAGAGGTGTCAAAGGCTGAATTTTAGCACAAAGCTCAAACAAATGGAAGATGAGAAAAATGGCTTCCTGGAACAATTAAAAGAGGAGGCGGAAGCAAAGAAAAACCTATCAGAGCAAGTCGCAACATTGCAAGCTCAGATAGCGGATATGAAAAAACGCATGGAAGAAAGCGTTGGTTCATTACAGTGTGTTGAAGATGTGAAAAAGAAGTTTGATCAGATGCTTGGTGAAGAGAAGACTGTGTCTGCAAAATATGCAGAAGAACGCGACCGTGCAAAAACGGAGGCGCGTGATAACGAGAGCAAAGCCCTGTTCTTGGCTCGCTCTTTGGAGGAAGTTCTAGAGTGTAAGGCTGAACTAGAAAGTGTTAACAAACAGCTGCGTACAGAAATGGAAGAATTGGTCAGCTCCAAGGATGATGTTGTGAAAAGCGTTCAGGAGCTAGAAAAGTCTAAACGAGCCTTAGAACAGCAAGTAGAAGAGATGAAGATTCCGTTGCAGGAACTGGAAGAGGAATTCCAGGCAACAGAGGATCTGTCCCAAAGAGGGGATAGTGTGCCTGATGCAGTTTTTAAAAGGATCAGTGTTTTGGGGTCTGTCCTGAGTGAGCCTCAGAAATGTGATGACATGTGGCTTGAATCACCCCTTTGGAATAAACCGTTCCTTCAAAAACTTCAAGCATTGGAAAATGTATCATTAGAACTTCAGCAAACAAAGGAGCTGAGTAAGAAATGTGGTGATTTCTCAGTTCAGGCTGAAAACCTAGTGGAGAAAACTAAAGCGGAGAAAACTAAAGCAAGTGATATAAATCTGGGAGGAAAAAGCAAACGCCACCTAGTGGAGAAAACTAAGGCTGTTGGTGAAAACGTGAAGCAAATGAATTTCAAGTGCCTTTCAGGGAATATTTCCAAAATGGAACTGGTGAAAGACGGGTGGCAGAAGTTTGATCGTGATCTTGAGATGCATTCCATGTGGAATTCAGATAGAGAAAAGGAACTAGGTGACCTTGAGCGGTCAAATAGTTCAGCAGAAAGTGCATTGAAGAAACCTGTAAAAGAATGTGTTGCAGTTCCATGCTTCTTCACTGATGCAGAGAGGAGGTCTATAATGGATACCACCCAGATCGCTGGGTTCAACTGTGTTGTTGCCTTTGACCCCTATGTTGGTGGAAGGAAAGTTGATGATGTTCTGGTTGGCTTCTTCTGTGAAGAGTTTGGCAAGAAATATAAACTCAATATCAAATCAAATAGTAGGCCTTTACTGCGACTCGCTCAGGAGGGCGAAAAGTTTAAGAAGTTGATGAGTGCAAATGCTTCAGATCTGCCTATGAATATGAAATGTTTGAATGATATTGATATCTCTGGGAAAAGGAACAGGGGTCACTTTGAAGAAATGTGTGACAGCCTGTTGTCTCAATTGGAAAATCCTCTGCACAGCATCTTAGAGCAAGCAAAGCTCAAGAAGGAAGATCATTCCCTTTTACAACAAAAAGTCAATGATTGTGTACAGCTGTATGGAGAGGCAACTCAAGTCACAGAGGGATGTCAAGAGTCCCTACTTGGAACAAAGCTTAGTGAAGCAAAGGTTCTCAAAGTTTTGTGGAAAACATTTATGGATTGCAGAGAGAGGCGTCTTAAGAATGTTGAAGACTTTAAGACTAGCAAAATTGAGTTGCCTATGGATCACGGACCTCCATGGTGGATTGGACAGACGGTTATGAGGGACAAGCTGTCTGACATTTATGAGAAAGCTGTCAATGAAGATGACAGAAACGAGAAGGAGCAAAATGATGCCAAAAATGCAGTTGAAGAATGTGTATATGAGATGAGAGACAAACTGTGTGGCATTTATGAGAAATCTGTCAATGAAGATGACAAAACAGTTTCATCCGGAAGCTTGAGGATAATAGGAGGCTTATCAGTGAGTCAGCAGTGCCTGACACATGCGTGCCTGGAAATATGTGTCCCAACCCTAGGGTTGAAACAAGAGGGGGGGGTATGTAACAGGAAGTCAGCTAAATCTGGGAATGTAGTCACAGGAAGGAGATACATTTCCACCTGATTGAGAAGTCCATTAATTAATTTAGGGTGTTGGCTACAGAGCTAGCCAGCAGGAAGTTGAAAGGCCTTCACCTGTTCAGAATGAGGGAGTTAAGGCTCTATAATTTGTTCAGAGAAAGTCCTGTTGTTTGCTGCCTCCAGAAGCTGTGTCCTGAAGCCATGTGGGCTGGGAGCAGGAGGACAGTCAGCGTGTGCCTCCCGACAGGATGTGTGGGCCTGGGAGAAGACCCCCCGGAGTGATGTGTGCCCGGGACGGTAACCAAGGGTGAATACGTCTCAAAGGTGAGAAGACGAAGTGTTTCTGTGTGAAAGAAACAAAAGGACTGTGTTGCCCTGTGAAGCTATTATAAAAGGACTATTGAGTGTCCGCTGAAGGACAAGGAAGTCTGCCCGACGGTAGGTTGGAGACAGACACTTAGGCAGGTTCCAGTTGTGAGAAGGTAGCCGCCCACAGAGGCAAGGATTTATTTTCTGTTTTATTTTATTTTGGATGTTTTGCTGCATACAGCCTGGTGAAGAAAACACCATTTAATAAACCACACTGTTTGTTTGCAAGCACTTGTCGGCTACCTCTCTGGGAAAACGCACCCCCCAAGGGGTCATCCACGCCTACCACCGAGCTAATCCCTCACAGGGCACAAGAGTTGTGTGTGTCACACTTCAGTTCACTTCAGTACTTTTTTTTTTATGAACTATTGAGCACTGAGTACTCTATTGGAGGATGGATGAACATGGAGTGGATCACTTTTAAATTTGTAATATTTCATTACAATTTTGTGTTGGTCTAATTAGTTTACTGTATATACTGTAGCTATTCAGCACACATCTTTTTGCTTTGTCGTATAATGTGGAATACACTGTATGCGCTGTGGTAATATTTGAGTTGTTAGTGCAAATTAAACATAGTATTACAGGCAGTAGTCAATTGAATTGTTGCAAGTGCACTAATATGGCTACAATTACCTTTTTGGCAGGTAGTGAGTCCTTTCTTTGCTTTCCAAGGGTGCCGCTGCTATCCAACGTCTCTGAGTGTGTTGGATTTATGTGTTTTCTTGTTTTGCTTTGTCTTTTAAGGTTACTTTGTGGTAAACACCATGAAGCATGAAAAAACATCAGTAGTGTAAAAATGGTTTACTAAACAAAAAAACATACAATTATAGGAAAAACAATTCATGGCATACAAAAAAATAACAGAATATGCATACAATATAAACATGCACAAGCTATCCTTTCCATCAATTTAGCATTGATAATGAACACAAGAGCGATACATTAAAAGTTATTTAACTTTGGTTGCAGATTTAATGTTATCCCCAGGTAACATTCCTATTTCTAGTCTTTCTTTATGATGGGGTCATCTTCCAGGTTTCAGGAATCTTCCAAACTGCTTCTTGCAGTCCTACAAAGCTTCTACCAGTTCCCTTATGTCCTCGGGACTTGGCTTCATGTTCTTTCTTCCCTCTGCCTAATTCTTGTAGCATCACTTCCTGTCTTCAGCTCATTAACCAGTCCAACAAGTACATTAGCATGTGAATAGGGGAAGCCCAGCCTCCAAAACCTACACATGCAACCAATCACTCCTATGTACTGAATATCTATGCTATGAAAACCAATAACATAGCCAAAGCAACATACATCGATAGTGATATAGTAGCTGGCACATGGAAGCATAGCATGCAGCTGGGGACCGGTCATCTGACATCCCCTAATGTGTTAGACAGCCATAGCCATGCTTTTACCATGGAAAATGGATGCATGCTCTGGTGAACGACAATGAATTAATTTCCTGGTGTTCATATGTTTTTTTTTTATGATATAAAAGCCAGATATAATGTAGAAAAAAAATTACTTGGTATGTGATTATCATTATTCATTAATGAATCCAATAAAAGTTATTATTGGATTATTACTTTTTTTCTCAGCAAGCATTCTACAAAAAGGAGATGGGTTTGGTAAGCACTGATAAATAAAGCTATTGTAAGGAGAGCCACATGTGTTAGCATTTTTACTACTGCTGCAGCCATACTTGGCAGGGCAACCTGTCTTATGCCTGTTCATTGGAAGTTCGCAAAATGTTAGCAGTCTGTTAAAACAGCTTTACCATGGCACATTTTCATTAAATTCAGCTGTTTATGTACATCCCATGCACATTCATTTGTTGAAGGTATACTCTAGTGAGACATTTAAAATTGATTCAAATTCATTCACTCAGAGGCTTAAAAACTAAGTTCACTTTTTTTTTCTAAATTCCAGCTCCCCGTGTGTACCAATATACAATTAATGTGTCTCTGTTTTAGAAAAATATAAACTTTCTTTGATTTTTAGAACAAGGCCTTACCTTAGCCCCTGCTGTGTTCCATAGAAAAGTTAATGTATTCCTGAAATGTAGATTTGGAACATGAAAACCAGTAACACACAGGAAGCAGTTCACTAGCTGACCACATTAGTACACACACCTTGCACCCATCAACTATGTTTGCATGGCATTCCTGGTGTACATTTGCCTGGCTTGTCAGTGTAGGCTGCCACAGCTGCTATGTTTGCATGGCATCCCCAGCGTCCCTCCAGATGGGACCAGGCCACATGCTAAACTCTTTGGGGCTGCGGGGTGGACATCCCTGATGTAGTGCAAGGACCTGCCTGAATGGATACATAGTGAAAAGATAGATATGTGCGTACTCCTATTTCATAGTTTTGGTAAATCTAAAGGGAATTGTACAGAGATTGCACAATCAGATTATATAGTGTATGGCCACCTTTATTCATGTACATAGGAGGGAGTGGAGAGAAACATTCATCTGGCAGGCTCAATTCACTTCTCTGTACGTGTTTTTTTTAGGGCATTTAGGTGCTTTGCTGCTCATCATGCATAGGGCAGCCAATTCACTTGAATGGGCTGCCCTACACATAACAAATGCTCCAAAGAAGCTCCAAAATTCTTTTTGGTGCATTTGTAACACGTTTGTCATATGACAAAATGCAAACCAAACATGCGCCTGATACCCATGCTTGGGGTGGTATTAACATTTAAGGGTAACACAAGTGCCATGTGCATTTGCAGCAAGTTTCCAAAAGTGCACTTGTTTTGTTCAAAATCACGCAGATGTGAATCGAGCCTCATTGTTCTTGTGTAAACACCCCAATTTCATATTCAGGCCCTATTCACACCTAACATACTGGGACCGTTTTTTTTTTTTTTGGCTCATTTTTCCCACAACATGCAAAGTGCAGCCCATTGATTTCATTTTACATCCAGCAAAGTACCTTGTGGGACATTTTGGCTTGTTGCAGCTTGAACATACTTTACTGTGCTTTTTTTCTGCATTTGACACTTGTTTTTTCACGCCGTGTGTGTTTGCTTTCACATTTGTGGTGCCATTAACAACTAATGGCACTAAAAGCACGACAAGTTCATTTTAGGTGTATGATGCTAGCCATACACTATACAATCTCTGTACAATTGCCTGTAGATTTACCAAAAATATGGAACAGGTGGACCCACCTATCTATCCATTCACTCTGCATCCAATCAGGAAGGGCCTTTCACTACATGAGGGGTGTCCAATCCATGGGCCGCATGTAACCCCAGAATGTTTAGCATGCGTCTCGGGCCCATTTGGATGGTGTGTGCACTAATGAGGTCAGCTGGTAAACTTCTTCCTGTGTCTTACTGGTTTTCACGTTTTAAATCTATATACCGGGAACTTATTTATTTATTTCAGATACTTATATAGCGCTGTCAATTTATGCAGAGCTTTACATATGTATTATACATTTACATCAGTTCCTGCCCTTAAGGAGCTTACAATCTAAGGTCCCTAACTCCCATTCAGGGCCAACTTAGACAGGAGTCAATTAACCTACCAGCCTTCTTGGAGTGTGGGAGGAAAACAGAGTACCCACGCAGGCACAGGTAGAACATGCAAACTCGTGCCACAGTACTGTACTGCAGTCCAGTGGTTGGAGCATTTTCATTCTCTTACAGCAATCTGACTTCATGATTTGAGGTCTAAATGTTAGTGACTGCTCCATATGCATATTACCATTGTGTTATAGCCGCTGTAAAGCTTCAGGCAGAATGACCCAAGGCTCATTGGTAGCCCTTTATCATAAAAATGCCTTAAAAGAATTATTAAATATTAAAGTGGCTGTAAACCTCTGTAATAAAAAAATGAACAAAGCATATTTTTCTATAGTATGTATTTGGCGCAATTGACAGAACCTAGAGTGAATCTTGCAACACACTGGAGTTTATTTACTAAAACTGGATAGTGCAAAATCAGGCTCACTCCTGAATAGACATGAATCAGCTAATCAGGAACTCATTAACTTTTCTATGGAACACACAAGGGGCTAAGGCAAGGCCTTGTTTTAAAAATCAAAGAAAGCTTCTGTTTTTCTTTAACCTCCCTAGCGGTATGATTATTGTGCTGAAAACGGTACCATTATTTTGCATGTAATTCTTAAGAACGAGCAGCCCAAACCAACTATTTACATATGATTTTTTTTTATTGTGCGTTCTTCTTTATAACATCTCGGGTATGATAAAGTTTGAAACACAAAATCATAAATTATAATATAATAAATAACTATAAATAATAACAAATAATAATATAATAATAATAATAATACTTTTTATTCAATAAATTATAGTAAATAACATAATCAAAAACACTGACATTTTTTTTGGCCAAACAAGAATGCAATATTAGTAGTCATATTGCTTCAGTAAACGTCCCGGGTATGGAAAACTTTAAAACATAGTACACAGCACAAAGTCCGACGTCACAATCAGGCCAATAGAACCGCGTTTCTTTATGGATTTTCCTTCCAGTGTCATCACGTTTAGAGCAGCAAACCACACACATCCTTGTGGGTGCAGACTTATTTTCCGTTGGTGGAATGTGGTCCATAAAGTGACGACCAGTCTGGCGTTCGGGGGTTCACAACACCAGCAGCACGACGTCCGGATCTATTTACAGCCGTTAGTGTTTGGTACTTGAGAAATATAAGTCTGGCAACTTTACAAACAAAGTCCACATGAACCACAGGCCTGTCACTCTTTTTTTGAATGTGTTCCACAAACACTGTTCAAGAAGATGCCTGAAGATTTTTTTGTAATATTTTTTTTGTTGTTTTCTCATTGCCGGATAAAATGTCATGGCCTGGTCAGCTTTGTCCACACCTCCCATGGTGTTATTGTAATCCATCACCAGTTGTGGTTTCATTACGTCTTTTCCACCTTTTGTGTGTACCATGACAGTAGAGGTGTTGTGAATGGTACTCATTAGGCACACATCTTTTTTGTCGCGCCATCTCAGTGCCATCATTTTGTATTTCTGGCAGGCAACTATTAATCCTGCCTTGAGCTTTTTATTGGCAAAGGTTGGCGGCATGTCATGCCGGTTAGCCCTAAAGGTCCCATATGCATCCGTCTTGTTGTGTAGAAGAAACTCATAGAGTTCTGGAGATGTATAAAAATTGTCTGTGGTTACACAGTACCCCTGATTCAGAAATGGCTCAATCAAAGTAAGAACCAAAGCGGTTGCCATTCCATAACTGCTAAATCATTGGTTGAATTTGGATCCTTTCCCGGTGTATAGGACCGAATTCCATATGTAACCAGTGCTGGATTCACATAGCATGAATGATTTTATGCCAAATCAAGCTCTCTTTGATGCTATATATTGTATCCAGCTGAGTCTTCCTTTGTAGGCCATTAGACTTTCGTCTATACAGATGTCTCTATCTGGTACATAGGTCTGCTGGAAATTTTTCAGAATAATTTGATAAATGTCCCAAATCTTTTTGAGTTTTGGAGCTGGATGAGAAGTCTCATCAAATGCTTCATTATTTGCAAAGTGCAAATATTTCATAATGAGCGAAAATTTGTATTCTGACATGTGCCAAAAAAAAGAGTGACTAGTAATTTCTTGGTGGTCCAATACCACTTCTGCAGGGGTTTTCCCACCACTCCCTGCAGAATAATTAGCCCCAGAAATTTCCAGATGTCCTCTTTGGTTGCTGGTTCTCACATTCTGCTCCTTGAAAACCTCTGATGCGCAGTAGCTTGTTGCTCCTGGTACCGATTTGTTTCCATGACATTATTTTCAATAACCTCATCGGCCAAAAAGAGTTGGAGGTATGCCAAGGGGTTTTCATCCTCAACATCCACTTTGACTTACCAGGTGCTCCAGTAAACGGGAATCTTGGGGGCGCTACGTGCTCCGTACCACAGTCAATCGAGCACCAAGTCCGCACATCGCTTGGCACAGTTGCAGGATCATCGCTGAAATCGCTTTCTGTGTCCGATGATGAACTTTCCCACGAATCGCTATCACTCCATTCTGCAAGCGATTCTGTATCGCTGTCACTGTTTTCCAGCATGTCATATACCGCTTTTGCGGTGGCGGCATGCTTTTTTGATGCCATGGTCTTTCTGCAGTTTCCAGACACAAAGTACAGAAAAAATTCAGGAAGGGCACTGGGGGGCAAACTAAGGTCAATTTATTTTATTTTAGAAATGTAATCCAATAGGATTACAATATATTAGTGTGTTTGTGTTTTTAACTTTTTGAATTTGCCGCTGGTTCCACCCCCCTGCGACGTGACGCTCGCAGGAGACGGAAGCCGGGGCACACAGCATCAGGCGGAAGATCCGGCCGCCGTATGCTGCAGGAATACATTGTGGGATCCCAGGGACAAGGTAAGTAACCTCTCTTCCAGGATCCAGCGATGCTCACTGGTGTTACCCCGAGTGTGGCTCGGGGTTACCGCTAATGGAACTGAAATTCCATCCCGAGACACGCTCCGGAATACCGCCAGGGAGGATCATAGCTGTACATCAATGGTATCCCAGATAACAAACAATTGAGCTGCAAGTTTGAAAAAGACTTTCTAAGCTATTGCTAGACTTGCCAGGCTTCACAAGTTTGTTGCACAATTGCAGTGCGTCCACATTACATGGCTCCAGATCAACTTTCTTTGCAAACATTCTGAAAGTCTGCTGCGAGTTCTGGTTCAGTTATGTTGTGCAAAAAAGATCTGAACAAAGAGAGTTTATCCTCTTATTTACACACAAGTTCTCTTTCTCTTCGAGGCTACAAGAGAGTGGCTACAAACTATTAACTCAGTGGTAAAGGGTCCAAGAGAGATTACATAACATATGCCCAAATATCAGTCCCAATTTCTTGATATGTTGCACAGCTATGGGATCAATACTTCATATTTACTAGTCATCCCCACAAAACCAAACTTTCTGGCAGGACGTGAGTGTGCCCTGATTCATGACATTACTGACTTGTCTCTGGAACAGAACCCCGGTGGCATGCCTTCTGCATCTCAGCTCATTGTTTAAACAAAAATATCAGCACTCCCTCATGAGACATCTTATCAATGCGGCCAGGGCATGCATCCCAGCGCTTTGGAATTACCTGTGACCTCCCGCAGTACAGCAGTGAATACAATCAGTAAATGACATAGCGCACATGGAGGACCTTACCTCTTCCCTAAGGAGAGAAGAGGCCCATTTCCGTAAAACACGGTTCTATAGAAAATAATAGTGGCAGGCCAGTAGTGGTGGCAGGAGTTAGTAATTGTGACAGTACTAACCGTCACTATGGGTGACGGATCACCCTGTCCCTGGATTGTAAACCCCTTTGTGTCATTTTCCTATGAGTTTGGGACATTGCCCTTTTATTACATTTTATTTTCCCTTTATTCATCCTCTGAACAACTGATTCATGGCATTGAGTTAATGTAATGTAATGCTGCAGCCCTTCTCCCCCATCCCTTCCCCCCCCTCCTGTTTCTGTGTCTAATTGTGTGGAATCATGACACAGACAATGGTATGGTCTGAGCTGGAGAAATCTCTCCGCAGGGGGTGTGTATTAAGACTGCCTGTTTCAAATGTACAAATGTTCCGTTCCCATTGGCTGGTCCTTGTCCCCTTCCCCCGCTGTGGCAAGGCTAAAGGGAGTTTCCCTAACTGTGTGTAAAACTGTATGTCTGGTAATGTAATAAACAGTTCTTATTTAGACTCACAGCATAGAGTGTCATCTCAAGTTTGAGGGAGAAGGCTATACCAGCTCTATCTCTCTTCTGCTTGGATCGCTCAATCACTAGCTATGGTGAGAGCGATTCCTGCTCCACTCTAAAGCATCCCTCACACTAGGGGGAAGAGAACATCTCTGGCGGCGAAACCCCTCTTTTTATGGGGGCGGCCGCTACAACTGGTGGCAAGCGGTGGGATGGTTCTTTTCCCCTAGAGGAGATGCTACAACTGGTTCCAAGAACGGAATGAGCAGGCAGATGGAGAATCGCTACGGAAGCTTGAAGAGGTCAACCTTGAAAGATTTGTTGGAGAACCGTGGCTGACCAACAAATAACCATACCAAAAAGGAACTACTGGCCGAGCTGATGGAAATGGACCGAAACAACGGTGTGACTGAAGCAGTAGCCCCAAACCTGGAGGATGAGTTGACGCGGACTGTGTGTATGCGGTAGGCATTGTATGGACCCAATCCTGCTGCAGACATCATTTCCCAGGTGATGAACGCCACTATCGCTGAGAACCGGGAGAAGCGACAATACCAGTTGCGCATGGCGGAGATCCAGAGACCAGTGAGCCCAACTGTGGAGAATGCTCCAGCCCCAACAGAGCGGAAAAAGGTACCCTTCGCAGCCTTTAAGAGCTTCCAGGAATCGGAGGGGGAAATAGATGGCTATTTAGCCGACTTTGAAAGACAATGTGCCTTACACAAAGTACCCACGGACGAATGGGTCACCATCCTGGCCGGGAAATTAACAGGTAGAGCTGCCGAAGCCTTTAGAGCTATATCTGATGAGGAGATTCACCTCTACCCAGCAGTCAAGGAGGCTTTGCTTGCCCGGTACTCAGTCACCCCCGAGGCGTATAGGAGACGGTTCCGGGAGTCCAAAAAGCACAGCAGGGATTCCTACACCGAGTGGGCCTGCCGTCTTTACAGAACAGCCTCCCTCTGGATTACCGGTTGTCAAGCCATATCAGGAGAGGATGTGTTACAGCTGTTTCTATTGGAACATTTTTTCAATACCCTGCAGCCAGAGATACAGGTATGGATTCGGGATTGGCGACCGCTCACCTTACCCGAAGCAGCTCGTCTGGCTGATGAGTATACAGACTCCAGGAAAACGGAGCAACCCTCCATAAGACCTGCTTCCGGACCAGTGGCACCAACCCGAAGCCCAGGTACTTGCAATCGCCCACCACCACGCTTCCAACAGCAAAGCCAGGTACAGTGCCATCGGTGCAAACAGTTCGGACACTACCAAAGAAACTGTGACCAGAGCAGGAACCACGATTCATGGCTTCAAGCAGGACCACCTTCCCCAGCACGGACAGCCGTTCACTACTACCATTGCCACAGGCAGCAACAACCTAGCCTCAGACCAATGCTCAAGCCCTGAATTACCAATCTTGGACCACCCCTACCACAGAGAGGGGGGGACTCCTCCAACTCGCAGGCACGCAGATACCAATCCCGCAGTGGGGTACAGTGCTACAGGTGCAAGCAGGTTGGGCACTACCAACGAGACTGTACCCAGAGCAGGGACCAAGCTGCATGGATCCGACCAGGGTCACCCCCTCCAGTAAAGACAACAGTCCCCTACTATCACGCAGAGGCTCCCCCAGTCATACCAATATTCAAACCCACCGAGGTGCAATTGGGTACCCTTCACGAAGCTGACCCAGTGAAATCCGCTACAGAGAACCGCCAGCACCATTGCCAATCTGTCCAGTTAAATGGAAAGCCTGTGCGAGGTCTCCGAGACACGGGAGCCACTCTCACTTTGGTCAAGCGACATTTGGTCCCAGATGCCGCCCGAACTGGAGGTTCAGTAGTAGTAGTACGGGTAGCAGGGGGAGGGGTGCACCAGATACCCACTGCGAGGGTCCACTTGAATTGGGGTGCTGGGTCAGGTCTGATTGATGTGGGGTTGATACAGGAGCTCCCCACCGATGTCTTACTGGGGAATGACCTAGGCCACTTGACCTCAGCGTTCCTGCCGGTCCAGATTCCAGGCCCATATCATGGAGACCTACTTACATTCTGAGGTCCAGACGCTTGAATGTTTGGATGGAGTGGGGTCATATGGAATAGGTTTTGGTTTGGGAGGGGAGGGCCATGGGCGATTTACTTGAAACTCCCTGGATTGACTCGTTGGGACTTGTTACCCGACTAACTCAGGCACAGACCAGTTGGAGGTCTGGTACCTGGGTTAGTCTACCTTTGGGGGGAAGAGATGTGACGGTACTAACTGTCACTATGGGTGACGGATCACCCTGTCCCTGGATTGTAAACCCCTTTGTGTCATTTTCCTATGAGTTTGGGACATTGCCCTTTTATTACATTTTATTTTCCCTTTATTCATCCTCTGAACAACTGATTCATGGCATTAAGTTAATGTAATGTAATGCTGCAGCCCTTCTCCCCCACTCCCCCCTCCTGTTTCTGTGTCTAATTGTGTGGAATCATGACACAGACAATGGTCTGGTCTGAGCTGGAGACATCTCTCCGCAGGGGGTGTGTATTAAGACTGCCTGTTTCAAATGTACAAATGTTCCGTTCCCATTGGCTGGTCCTTGTCCCCTTCCCCCGCTGTGGCAAGGCTAAAGGGAGTTTCCCTAACTGTGTGTAAAACTGTATGTCTGGGAATGTAATAAACAGTTCTTGTTTAGACTCACAGCATAGAGTGTCATCTCATGTTTGTGGGAGAAGGCTATACCAGCTCTATCTCTCTTCTGCTTGGATCGCTCAATCACTAGCTATGGTGAGAGCGATTCCTGCTCCACTCTAAAGCATCCCTCACACTAGGGGGAAGAGAACATCTCTGGCGGCGAAACCCCTCTTTTTATGGGGGCGGCCGCTACAGTAATGGTGGCAGGCCAACAGAGTTTCTAGGGGCTGGTAATAGTGACAGACCAGCAGAGATCAGGTAAGGGTAGCAGGCTGGCAGAGGTGGTAGGAGCTGGTATTGGTGGCAGGCCAGCAGTGGTGGCTGGAACAGCTAATGAGTTGCAGGCCAGCAAAGGTGGCCGAATCTAGTAATGGTAAAAGCTGTCATTTTTTTTTTTTTTTGGGGGGGGGGGGCTTTGTGACAGAAAACTGTAGTCCATATCATCAGCTAAAGAGGTTTCGTAATTGTCGCTGATTCAGGACTGGTTCATTCTTGTGAAACTGAGCCAGTGTTAGGGGCAGTTGCATAAGATTGTCAATGTTTCCTTTTTCAGGTATCCAAAAGGGTGGCCACCCCAATGACCATCCCTCTCTTTCTTTCATATCCCAAATCCTGGGGTCCATAGGTTTAATGGCATTACAGCAATGGGTGATAATGTACACTTTCCTTTTCTTTCCAGTATCTGATCACACCAGTTGCAGCAATGTATATAAGTGATATAATAGAAAAGGGAGATCAGTTGATGTTGGCAGTAAATGCCCTGAGTTACAGTGAACTTTACCAGTGGGGCAGTGTCTTCTCTCTCTAGTCCTCTGCAAACTCCTCCTGCCCTTGGACAAAATCCTCCCTTGCGTCTCCCTCACTTTCCTCTTCTCAGTCTCTGGTACATTTGTACAGTCTGTCATCTCATCACTTCCACCCTCCTCATGGCAGTAACCTGCAACTGCCAGAATATCAATTGCCTGTGGCTGCTCCTTGCCTAGTGTACCCATTCTTTATGTTCCTAGTGCTCTCTACCTCATCCTCAACATCTGATATGAGGAGTTATTGTCCTCATCCTCATGCAGCAAGTGACTCATCACCTGCTGAGGTACAGTCAGGTCCATAAATATTGGGACATCAACACAATTCTAATCTCTTTGGCTCTATACACCACCACAATGGATTTGAAATGAAACAAACAAACTGTGCATTAACCGCAGACTTTCAGCTTCAATTTAAGGCTATTTACATCCAAATCAGGTGAACAGTGTAGGAATTACAACAGTTTGTATATGTGCCTCCCACTTTTTAAGGGACCAAAAGTAATGGGACAGATTACCCACTTGCCTACAGTGCACTTTCACCCCCTTCCTGCCCAGACCGATTTTCAGCTTTCAGCGCTCTCACAATTTGAATGATAATTACTCAGTTATGCAACAATGTACCCATAAAAAAATTGTGTCCTTTTTTTCCACACAAATAGAGCTTTTGGTGGTATTTAATCACTACTTGGTTTTTTTTTTTTTTTTTTGTGCTATCAATAAAAAAAGACTGAAAATATTGTGAAAAAACAAATTTTCCTTTGTTTCTGTAATACAATTTTTTCAAATTAGTAATTTTTTTCACAAATTTTGGCCAAAATTTATACTGCTACTTATCTTTGGTAAAAATAACCCAAATAAGTGTATATTATTTGGTCTTTGTGAAAGTTATAGAGTCCACAAGCTATGGTGCTAATCATTGAAAATTGATCACACCTGATCACACCTTATGTACTGAAGGCCTATCTAATTTCCTGAGACACTAAGGCCCCTTTCACACATACAGTCCGTTCAGTTTATCAGTTCAGTCACGTCAAAATGTATCAGTTTGCCATCCGTTTTTCATCCATTTTTCATCAGTTGTCTTCCGTTTTTCGTCAGTTGTTATCCGTTTTTCATACCGTTTTTCGTCAGTTGTTATCCGTTTTTCATCCGTTTTTCGTCAGTTGTTATCCGTTTTTCATCCGTTTTTCGTCAGTTATCTGTTTTTCATCCATTGTCATCCGTTTTTCATCCATTGTCATCCGTTTTTCATCCGTTGTCATCCGTTTTTCGTCCGATCCGTTTTTTTGACGGATGAAAAATAGGGCATTCATACGTTCAAAAAAAACGGACATTGACGGAAGCGGATGAAAACGGATGTTAACTGATGATCGTCCGTTGTCATCCGTTTTTACATAGAGATACATTGATGTCAGTTTTTCATCCGTCAACGGATGGATGAAAAAACGGACAAATGGACAGCATGTGTGAAAGGGGCCTAAAAAGCAAGGAAAGTACAAATACCCCCCCCCCCCCCTGGCTTTTTTTCCAATCAGCTGGCATCATTCCCATCTGTAGACTATCTGTAAAGATCAAGAATAAAGGTCTGGCTATCACCTGGCTGAGTTCTTTAAGAACCCTCGGGTGCAAGCCATCCGATCCCGGTGATTTATTTATGTTAAGTTTCTCTAGCTTAGTTCTAAGTCTATCTTCTGTTAACCATGGGGGTACTTCTTGAGGTGTATTATTTAATTTAGCATTACAAGCTGGGTTAGCATAGCCCCCCAATTCTTTTGTGAAGACTGAAGAGAAGAAATTATTTAGCACTTTTGCCTTCTCCCTGTCTTCTGTGGCCAGATTCCCTTCATCGTCTTTTATGGGGCCAATGTGTTATGGTCTTGCTTTCTTACTATTTATATACTTAAATCATTTCTTGGGTTTTTTTTTTTTTTTTACTCTCTTCCACTATATGTCTCTCGTGTTCTATTTTAGCCGCCTTGATTTCGCTTTTACATTTCTTATTGCACTCTTTATACTTTTGGAATGCTGCCAATGACCCCTCAGCCTTGTATTTTTTGAATGCCCTTTCTTTGGTATTAATATGCCTTTTTATGTTGGAGTTTAGTCACCCAGGGTTTGCTTTTGCTCTTTTAAACTTATTCCCCTTTGGAATGCACTGGCCAATCCCTTTGCTTAGTATGCTCTTGAAGCACTCCCATTTTTCCTCCATGTTCTTTGTTCCCAGGGTTCTATCCCATTTGATATTTTCTAGCAAAGAGCACAGTTTAGGGAATTTGGCTCTTTTGAAATTCAGTGTCCTTATATTACCCTTGTGTTTCCTATTACTATGATTTATACTGAAACTAATTGACCTATGGTCACTGTTTCCTAAGTTGCCTCGTATTTCTATATCCGTGATTAGGTCTGTATTGTTGGTAATCAGTAGGTCAAGTACCGCAATGTTTCTTGTCAGTGCATTCACCATCTAACCCATGAAATTATCTTGCAAAACATTTAGGAACTGCCGAAATTATAAACGCAACACTTTTGTTTTTGCCCCCATTTTTCATGAGCTGAACTCAAAGATCTAAGACTTTTTCTATGTACACAAAAGATCTTTTTCTCTCAAATATTGTTCACAAATCTGTCTAAATCTGTGTTAGTGAGCATTTCTCCTTTGCCGAGATAATCCATCCACCTCACAGGTGTGGCATATCAAGATGCTGATTAGACAGTATGATTATTACACAGGTATGCCTTAGGCTGGCCACAATAAAAGGCCACTCTGAATTGTGCAGTTTTATCGCACAGCACAATGCCACAGATGTCCCATGTTTTGAGGGAACGTGCAATTGGCATGCTGACTGCAGGAATGTCGACCAGAGCTGTTGCCCGTGAATTGCATGTTCATTTCTCTACCATAAGCCATCTCCAAAGACGTTTCAGATAATTTGGCAGTACATCCATCCGGCCTCACAACCGCAGACCATGTGTAACCACCCCAGCCCAGGACCTCCACATCCAGCATCTTCACCTCCAAGATCGTCTGAGACCAGCCACCCAGACAGCTTCTGTAACAATCGGTTTGCATAACCAAAGAATTTCTGCACAAACTGTCAGAAACCATCTCAGGGAAGCTCATCTGCATGCTTGTCATCCTCATCGGGGTCTCGACCTGACTGCAGTTAGTTGTCCTAACCTACTTGAGTGGGCAAATGCTCACATTCGATGGCGTCTGGCACTTTGGAGAGGTGTTCTCTTCATGGATGAATCCCGGTTTTCTTAGATCTTTGAGTTCAGCTCCTGAAAATCGGGGCAAAAACAAGTGTTGCGTTTAATATTTTGTTCAGTATACTTGGCTGCATGTGTTTTATGATGCCTGTAACTACTAGGTATGCTGCCTCCCAGACTACAAGACAAAAAACATTCATTGTATTTTGCTTTTTTGTTTTGCAATTTTGTTATCTAAGGTGAGGGGTGGTCAGGGGTTACAATCACTTAGGGCAGCATTGGGTTTGAATATGGCCCTGGCTGTGGCATGCAAGGCATTTTTTCTCCGTGGGCATTCTCTAAGATTTCTCCTTTGAGACTCTACAGCTTTACCCTTAAAGGTGAGTGAAGAATTATTTAGCATTTGATAAGAAGCCACTCTGTTTCAATTATATTTATTTTTTGTCCCAGTGCAGGTTATTTTGTTTATTAGATTCTTCCCTCTGCTGTATTGGACCCTAGCCTGCGGTCATCAAGCTAAGTACATCTGTTTACCAGAAAGTGACTCACTGCAATTGGATGCAGTGTTAGTTAAAAGAAGAAGTCTTAGTTTGTACAGATGTAGTTTGAAAATATAGTCGGTTAATTAAAACAATAGTAGTCTTGACTGGGCCCTCTGACCACATGGGATGAGAATCTGTTACCCCCCGCGCTTCCAATAGTATAAATGCAAATATGTTCCCTTTTAATATACTGTAGTATTTGTTCAGCATTCAAACATAAAAACCATACTACTGAAAGCAAAGAAGTGCAGATGAGATCCTTTGCCTCAGTGCACTTTATTACTGTATCATCAATTGAATCACTCCAGCCACCTTTGTGATGACTGATGAGACGCAAAGCAGACAGTGCAGAGCTTTAGTCTGCAGGTACACACTAAGTTGTTAATTACCTGATCATGTAGAGGAATTGTATCTGTATGCAGGAGCTAGCCTAACAAAGCCACAGACTAATTGGAAAGGGACTATGTGGCAATCTGTCCCCAACTCATGGGTTTTTAGCACATTAATAAGATTGCAATTAGGGTATTTACACTGCAAATAATGTGCATTTTATCCAAACCTCAGGGGGGTTAATGAAGACAGATTAATCATTTAACCTGTCATTCACTGTGCAATGCTTGAAAGAGCTGTATAAATACATACTCACGCACATGTATAAACTGTCCGCTGGAATGACACAAATCATACACAGTTCTCTTATCTTGATTTCCCTGCAGTCATTTTGAAGGTTATTGCGGGTGATTTGTGCTTTTAGCTTGCATATTCACTACCTATGTCCTAGTCTGTCCTAGATTCTTCAATGCATCAAATGGCATTAAAATGTGTGGAAAACATGTTACTCTAACAACACGAGTAGTCCATAAATTCCCTTTTTATGAAGGCAGAGCTCTGACTGGAAACAGATCATTTAGTGGATAGCTTACAGTCTTTGAGAGCTCTCAAGCTTGATAAAAATTTCTACACAATTAGGTCTCCTTCACACGTCCATTTAGATGCAGCCACTGGATTCCAGTGGCAAGAATTAGTGGATTCTTGTATCTAGAATGAAAGAGGGGGAGGCGTGTCCGGATGCAGGCCAAGATGGCTGCATGAAGAGGGAGCTCCGTGCAGGACAGAGCCTAATCCGCAGCCATCCGCTCACCTGGCCTCCAGATTGGCACAGAAACTTCTTCTCCGGGAGCTGACAGGGACTGGGAAGCCATCGGTGCCAATATTTCGTCCCTCCTGCAGGGGATCGAGCCATCGCGGCGCCGCGGCCTATCCGCGCCATCGCGGCGCCCGCGGCTTATCCGCGCCATCGCGGCCTAGCTGGCCTCCGCGACCCGCCACCGCGCAATCCGGGGACGGTAAGAGGTGTACTCCGCTTCGCCCCCGCGGCGGTCTCCCCTCCCAGTGACCCTTCACTAGTCGCCAGGCCTGCTTTACATCTGGGGACCCCGCCGGCTGTGGGAGGACGTTTCTGACCGCTGCTGCCCGCCATCTTGCCACTCACCCTGCACCCACCTTCAGCCCTGGGGAGTCCTGGGATACCCCCCTGCCACGGAGGAATAATTGGGGGTCCCATCTTCCCCCTATTGTGTAGCTGCCACGCTTTGCTTCTCTTGCTTCCCATTGCTGAGGGGGGTTGTGGCCTGGACAAGGACTCTCTGGCTCTTACTATCCTACAGACAGGGGGGGGAAGGGGGTCCTGAAGCCTGTGTACTGACCTCTTTCAATTGATGTCCTTACCTGCCTGCCATCTCACAGCCCCTGCAGAGTATCCCTCAGACTAACAAGTGCCTGTCTGCTGCTGTGAAGTTTTCCAGCTCCATCCTCTCAGCTCTGCAGAGTATTGCACCAGGCTCCACTGCCTGCCTCATAAATCCCTGTGCCAGTTTACCTGTCTCTCTGCTCCTCTTTTGTTGTGGATGGCTATGCTCAATTTTTTCCTACATTAACGGACTTGCACTACCTGCCTGTGTCTTTATTCCTGTGTGGATTTTATAGCAACTGATTTGAAGACACTGGTCATGCGGTGCTGAGCCACGAGATCATCCGGCTCCAGCAGTTACGTATTAGTCTAGCTACACCTACCATATACATGTCGGCGGGCAATCCCCACCCCACCGACCCTTCAGACCTTCAACAGAGCTCTATGCAACGTTACCTGCTGCGCACTGCGCCAACGGAACCCCGTTCCCCTAGACCTGACAAGATGGCGACCGGCCGCGTGGTGGGGAAAGCTAAACCCCCCCCCTCCACCGTCTCAGCCGGCCTCTCTTGGTGTGGACGCGGGTTGCACGGACCAACCTCCTTCTCCATCAACGTCCTCTTCCTCACCTCCCCTGCCCAGCTCTTCTTCACTGAATGGGGGTGCTGACGTCCGGGATTGTGGGGGAGCCCTCAGGTCGGAGGCGGCCTCCCTTCTCTCGGCCTTCAGGTCGGACTTCGACTCCTGGGCCTCTAAAATGGAACTCTCCCTGCATGCTGAATTAAATGCGATCCGTCAGCAGATTTCCACTACTGACTCTACTGTTGCCTCCGTCACCGCTACTCAAGAAGTCCATGAGTCCTGCATTTCCGCACTGGAGGCTGCTTCCCGGGACCACCTCCGCCGCCTGCGACAGCAACAACTTCGCATTGATAAAGGCGAAAACAGGAACAACATTAGGATTCAGGGTCTCCCTGAGGCCACCTCTGGCACGGACCTTAAACCCACTGTGACTGCCATTCTCAATCTGGTTCTCGGTAGAGCCCCTACCACAATCATCAAACTAGACAGGGTGCGCGGGGTGGGGGTGATGATCGTCCCCGTGATGTATTATGTAGGGTTCACTACTATACCCTGAAGGAAGAAATTATGAGGAAGGCTTGGCAACAGGGTCCTCTAGACTTTGATGGCTCCTCCATCCACCTATACCCCGACCTATCCCGCAACACCCTACACATGCGGAGAGTGGTCCGTCCCTTACTGGACTTGCTACGCCAAATTGGGGCCACTTATACATGGGGGCACCCCTTCAGCATTAAAGTAACTTTCAACTCCCGGAAGTTTGTGCTAGCGGATCCTGATCAACTAACCAACTTCTTCTCCTTCCTGGGTCACACTCCGGTGGACATTCCGAATTGGCTGGATCCTCCTGCTGAATGGGTGCGACCACAGACATCTGGCCCTCTTCCTCAGAGAAGATGGCGCTCCCGCTCACGCTCTGCCATACCCAGGAGTGGGGCTAGTCGCCCTCAGTCACCGGAAGCTTGAATACCGCATATGCCGCACTCTACACTGACTGTCCTGATGTGACCGGATCCTGTCTGTTGACCCCCTGTTTTCCCTCTCCCACTCTACCATGCTTCTCTCCACGGCTACCAGCCTTATCCGTCGGAGACTGACCTTACTTCTGCCCTTTGCTATTGCTATATCTGGCTGGGGTTTGAGGGGGTCGCGGAGTGACCATTACCGCTGAAGATTTCTGGTCCACAAGTTTTTAGTTGCTCCTCTGTTCCATGTTACTAGTGTTGCTTGCTATACGATGATGATGCTTCTTCTAATTGGTGACAATTTGTATATGTATTTTTCTCCATATTTACTGCTCATCGCCCCATGGCATCCTGCACTTACTGTTTTAACCTGCCCTTCCTCCTGCCCTTTGCTGTTGTTCTGAACGGCTGGGGTTTGGGGGGGGGGGGACACCTGACGCCGCATGGTTCTGCTGGATCTTGTCTTGTCAGTTAATATTTCAATTGCTATTTCGTTGTTGATCTGCCATATGACATGAGGTTGTAACTTTCACCCCCGATAGCCGCGATTCGGCATCTTTCCCATTCTCCCTGTATTGAGCTCTGTTATTGTCATTTTTTCTTTGGTGTACTCATGACTGATTCTTTTAGGTCTGCTGTGTTGCCGGACCCACTCATGTGCTTCTAACTCCCTCTTCACATTTCCACCCCCCCATAGGTTGAGCACGGTTCTGTGCCCGTATCGTATGTAACGTACGGTGTCCTGTATTCAGGCACCATAGTTTCCTTGGCTCCTTTCCTGGAGTCCCCCCTGTCTGCTCCTCAGTGTACCACTTAGTTTTCCCCTCCTTTTCTTCTCTATTTTTCTTTTCTTTTCCTATTTTCCGGGTTTCCATCTACCACTTCCTTTTTTCTGTGCCCCGACCCCTTTTTCCGGGCTCAGCTTGCATACCCCTGGTGACCTACTATCCTCTACCTGCCCGCTCGCGTCCCACTATGGCCCACACGGTAAGTACTCGCCCCCGACTGACCCTAGGCTCCTATAATGTACAGGGCCTCAATGTAGCTTCTAAACGGGGGCAAGTTCTGTATCATATGCATAAGCACCATGTCAATATCTTGCTACTCCAGGAGACTCATTTTTGCTCCGACTCTGTCCCTGCTTGCTCCAACAAGTACTACAACCGATGGATACACAGTTCTAATCCGCTTCAGAAGTCCAAAGGGGTGTCTGTGGCATTTCATAAATCCCTACCTGTCAGCGTGATTGACCAGGTTTCAGACCCACAGGGGAGGTACGTGCTAGTTAAGTTTGCACTCTGGGGGACGACGTACACGGTCGCCAACTTCTACTTGCCTAATACTAATCAGGTCGCCTGGGCCTTGCGGTACCTTGAACGGCTTGCGAGGTTCGCGGAGGGGAGGGTCATCCTGGGTGGCGACTTCAATCTCCCTTTGGACCCGCTGCTAGATACCTCCTCCTCTCGCTCATCCCTCTCCTATACGAAGTTACGCGCTCTGAAGCATACCCTTCACGGCATGCGCCTTGTTGATGTGTGGAGAATCCTCCACCCGACCTCTCGGACCTACACTCACTTTTCGTCAGCCCATCAGTCTTATAGCAGGATAGACTATTTTTTCGTGGATCATGCTTGTCTTGATTGGTCTCCCGAGGATGGCATTGGGACGTTGGTCTGGTCCGACCATTCCCCGATTTTTCTCACACTCTCCCCCCCGGATACTCTGCTGAGAGAATGGACCTGGAGGCTTAATGACTCTATACTGGCGACTCCGGCCTGTGTAGACACGATCTCCACTGTCGTTAACCATTTCTTTTCAGACCACGCTGACGACCCTACGCCCCTCCCTTATCAGTGGGAAGCGCTCAAGGCAGTGCTACGGGGTACCTTTATTCAGATGGGTACCCGGCTTAAAAAAGAAAGATCGGCCTCCATTGCAGCCGCGACTCTAAAACTGCGCGAACTAGAAACGAAGCACAGCCGGACCCCTTCCGATGCCGTTCTGGCAGACCTCTCTACGGCCCGCTCCCAACTTAGAGACCTCTATGTGGCCTCCGCCCACACGTTTGACCAGAAAATGGCCCTGCACAGATACAAGTCCCAGGATAAATGTGGACGCCCATTCGCTGGCGCTCTCCACCCACGCACTGCCTCTACGTTTATCACCCAGATTCGTGACCCTACAGGGTCCCTGGCGACGACCCCGACACAAATTGGTCAATCCTTTGCGACTTACTATCAGTCGCTTTACCATATTTCTGCATCCCTGCCCCAGGGTGCCCCACGGGCCTCCCTCGACGACAAGGCCGCATATGTGTCGACGACCGCCCTCCCATCCCTGCCTGCTGAAGCAGTATCGGACCTAGAAGTACCGATCTCAGCTGACGAGGTTATAGCGGCGATTGCATCCTCCCCTGCCGGTAAAAGTCCTGGCCCGATGGCTTTACTGCCAAGTTTTATAAGGTGTTTGGCCCCCTTTTGGCCCCTTTTCTAGCCCGGGTATTTAACTCGATTCCGGACGGCTCTGCATTTCCCCCTCAGACGTTAGAGGCTCACATATCTCTAATTCCAAAACCGGGGAAAGACCCCGCCTCGTGCGCCAATTACAGGCCTATCTCTTTGATTGGAATTGACCTTAAACTCTATGCTAAGATCCTAGCTACCCGACTGAAGCCTTTATTGCCGGACCTTATCCATATGGACCAAGTGGGCTTTGTCCAGGGCCGAGAGGCTAGGGACAACACCCTGAAGACCCTCTTGCTTACTGACTATGCCCGCTCCCAAGCTATACCCCTATGCCTGCTGACAGTGGACGCGGAGAAGGCCTTTGATCGCGTGGACTGGCATTTTTTACGTCTTACCCTGGAGCAAATCGGTGTAGGCCCATTGATGCTAGCTAGAATTATGGCCCTCTATAAGTCGCCTTCCGCTAGGCTCCGAATTAACGGTTCCCTCTCCCCTGCTTTCAGCATACACAACGGCACGCGCCAGGGTTGCCCCCTGTCTCCGCTCCTCTATGTCCTGGTTATGGAACATTTGGCCGTTGCACTTCGCAACAACCCCAATGTTTGCGGACTGACCATTGGCCCCATACATTCTAAGCTGGCACTATTTGCCGATGACCTCCTGCTCTACATCACTTCTCCTCAAAAGTCCCTCCCTGCGATCCTGACCGAGTTCCGCAAATTTGGCCTTATGAGCAACTTTAAAGTTAATCACTCTAAATCGGAGATACTAAATATCTCCCTGCCTAACTCAACTCTCCAGCGTATCTCGGATGCTTATCCCTTTAAGACGGGATCGTCCTCCGTTCGCTACTTGGGTGTTCAGTTACCTTCTGACCCGACACGACTCTTCCCTGACAATTTTGCCCCTCTCTTCACTAAAACCCTATCTGACCTATCTACCTACTCAACAAAACGCTTGTCCTGGTTTGGGAGGATCAATGTTCTGAAGATGGACGTTCTACTTCGTTTTTTATACCTTTTTCAAGCGCTTCCTATCCACATACCTGCCTCCTTCTTTGACAAGCTACGCAAAGCACTCTCGAGATTTGTATGGCTTCATAGCCGACCCCGATTAAAATATGCGACTCTCACCCTTCCGAAGTCTAGAGGGGGCACTGGTATCCCAGATTTCGCTCTCTACCACCGAGCGGCGACCTTGACGCGCTTAGTGGATTGGTTTCACAATGCCCCAACTAAACTGTGGGTGCAACTTGAACATTTTCTGGCCCCCTTCGATCTCAGGGCACTCCCCTGGACCCCAGTACATCTCCGTGGCCACACTTCTTCTTTCGGCGCTTTAACGCGTCAGACCTTATGGGTGTGGGATTGCCTGAATAAATCGGGACGTCTGTCAAGTCCTCAGGGCCCCATGACGCCCTTCTTTGGATCCCCAGCATTCCCTCCGGCGGCCTCGTGTTCAAGATTTGGCTCCTGGGACGCGACGGACCATCGACGGGTGTCCCAAATTCTCCGAGCTGACCCGTCCCTGTTGATGTCTCCTGCATCCGCCACCCCCAGTGGTGATCGTGTGAACTGGCTGCAGCGCCGCCAGGCCCTCTCCTATATCCACACTCTACCCTCGTTGACTGATGTTAGGGGGGACCCTTCGGAGTTGGACTCTATCCTGCTCCAGGATGTTCCCCCCACGCACACGGTGTCTCTCTTATATTCCTTGTTATTGCGTGCCCTCCGCCCTGACCTACCGACATATACTGCTGTTTGGGACAGGGACCTGGGCCGAACCCTTTCATCTACCGACTGGCACAAATGTTTTGCGATGACCCACTCACTGTCTCCTGCTACCCAAGTTCAGGAGAAGGGGGTTCAAACTCTTGAGCAGATGGTACAGGTGCCCTTCCTCGATCGCCTACATTGACCCACTCCAGTCGGACCAATGTTGGCGGTGCATGTCCTCTAGGGGAACGCTTATTCACATCTGGTGGGAATGTCCCCAGATCCATGAGTTGTGGACTGAAATTATAGCTCTGTATTGCAGGCTCCAGGCAACCAATGTTCCTGCGACACCGGAACTGGCCCTGTTGTCTTTGTTACCCGACTCCTTCCGGTCGATCAAGAGAGACGTTTTGAGGTTTTTCTTGGCGGCTGTTCGGACGGTGATACCCAGACACTGGAAGACCAAGCGTGTACCCTCTAAACTTGAGTGGGCTCTGGAACTGGACCGGCTTAAAGACATGGAAAACCTGTTGGCGCGGGAGGGGGACAGGGAGGACCGATTCTCTGCTGCTTGGAGGTCCTGGGACATGTTTCGGTGCTCGGACGCCTTTCAGTCCTGGCTCGAGATGTCTGTGCTACCTGGTACTGGGGGGCAGTAATGGGACGTGGGCGGCCCCTCCTGATTTCCTCTACCTTCTTTGCCCCCTTAGCATACCTCTTTACATTCTCCTGCTTTATCCCATCCTCTTACCTTTATTCCCCTCTCTGGCTATACCATTGACACCATAAGGCAATCTTCTTTTGCTTATTTGTTGTTTTTAGGCACTTCTCGATGGAAATCCGGGATATTTGTCAATGCCTACCACACTTCCCATAATCTCCTCAAGTGACGCCAGCCATGAGAGTGTTTATACTGATGTTGGCCTTTCCTTGAATTTTCTACTATTTATGTTACCACCTGACACCCCAAGTTGCTGTTTTCTTGACCTTGTGCTGCTGCCAAGATCTGATGGACCTGGCGGTTTAGGTTCCTTATTTGCACTTATTGATATTGATTGTTGTATGCACTTATTCACAGTTTACCATATGTCATACCTGCACAATTTATTTCACTGTATGTTTCATACCCCCATGCTTCTCCCCTAACTCTGTAAAACCCTTCTCTTTCAATAAAATAAGATTGAACTAGAATGAAAGAGGGATGCGAATAGCAGTGGCTGCTCAGCCCCTATAAACTGACAGGCTGACAGCGGGTACCGATACTCGCATGTAGTCATACAAAAAGCAGTTACCTGGCCTTAGGGACAGATGTCCAAGCCTGGACACAGCTAGTCGTAAGCCTCAGTCATTCCAGCCTTATTCTGTTTCACTATTCATCAGTATTACTGTAGCACCTTGCGTGGACCTTGCATTTCTTGGAGGTAAGTTTGCCATCCCTCCCAAACTGCAATCCACCAAACTGTTTAACTTGGTATCTTTACTAAATCTGAGAGATACAATCCAAGAGAATTTTGATCACTCTGGCAATAATAATAGGGTATTGAATTTTCACCGGTATTGGAATAGGTGGTTGCAACTTTTGGATGCCTTAGTCCTAATTGCTTTAGCTTTCCATGATTTTAGAAATATTGTGTGTCTGTTAGTGATGATGCTGTCCACTGTGCTGATAAATACGCTTTTGTAAAAAATACAGGAAAGTGGATGAATTGCAGAATGGGCTAGTTTTAACTACTGGTCCATTGTGGAGACCCAGTACTCAGTGGGGTCAGTGATTAGTATATTTGCAAAGAGCAAAGCCAAAGGTACAACTGTCACAATCCTTACTGTTTGCTACCTGTGGCTTTGGCCTAAAACATCAGGGTGGCTTTACAGCCGAAAAGAACTAGCCATCATATAAAAAAAGTTGCTAGCACTCATGGCATCATTCAAACCTGGAAATTGTGTTGCCGTCAAATTGTAGATACATTTAATTTTACACTGTAATAGCAACTTATCAATGTCTCCTCTCCTTTAATGTGGGAGGTCTATTGGTTGAACTAGATGTACCTGTGTCTTTTTTCAGTCAGACTAACCATGTAACTTTGTATGTAACTTTACAAAACACACAGAGGGTGCACCAACCTAGTGCTTTATCCAGAGACAAATAATTTATTGAAAAAAAAAACACGGTGAGTATTGAACTCACAAAGGCAACAGAAAATTGTACATCACATATCTCTGTAAATTCCATTCAATGTATCAACACATATGGGTAAAACAGTCACTGAAGACCCCATGGTCTGACGTGTTTCAAGGAATTCCTCTTCTTCAGAAGTGGAGTAATTCCTCGAAATGTGTCAGCCTATGGGGTCTTCAGTGACTGTTATACTGATATACTTATACGTGTTGATACATTGGATGGAATTTACAGATCTGTGATGCGTAATTTTCTGTTGCCTTTTTGAGTTCAATACTTACCGTGTGTGTTTTGTATAGTTGCAGTGTTAGACCCCCCTAAGTCTTTGAGGGCAGCAAGACCATGGTTACCCATTTCTAAGGGCAATGAAGACATAAGCACATCCTTCCGGAGGGGCCATTTTCCGAAGCGCAGGAGGCATTTTTTGTGTGACTGCTTCAAGTAACTTTGTATGTGCTCTAGGGCAAAAAAACGAATCCTACATCAAACCCATGATACAACCCAACATTGCCGCTAATTGGGGTTTCTAATATCTTGTTAGATATAACAGTGACATGATCATGTATATGTTGAAAGAATGCTCTTTTAATTTTTCCAATGTAAAGAACCCTGCAGTCATATCTCATTAAAGAGTAGTAAACACTGTAGCTGCTGACTCTTAAATATGAGAACTTACCTGTCCAGGGTTCCCGCAATGTCGTCACCCAAAGCTGATTTTTGCATCGGCTCTCGGGTGCTGCTGCAGCCATTCAGGATAAGGCCTTTTGGCTTCACAGCTGGTTCCCTACTGCATTGTGCTTTCTAATTGGCCCAGCGGCGGAGGAAGAAGGAGGGGGGCCAGACTTCCAAGGGGCACTGCCGCAGTGCATTCTCCCCGGAAGTGGGGAATGGTACCGGTCAAAAACAGGTACCCATTCCCCATTCCCCCTGAAAGGCGCCAAATGTGGCACTGGAGGGGGGGTGGAGGTAGCAGATAAGTGGAAGTTCCACTTTTGAGGTAAACTTTAAGGTAAACTTTGCCCATCGTTTGACAATTGGCAAAAAAATCTGGGACCATACACCATAGGGGTATCCATTTTGCTTTCAAAATGAACCTACAGGAGTTTTATTTGCCTTAGGGTGCAGTCCCTGTGACCTTAACTGTGGGTCCAGTTATAACTGAATAGTGGCTGTGAACAAGTAGATTTTTCAATGACTAGGACCTCCTAAATGTGATTTCTGGATAGCTATTGACATATTTGGAAACTGCTAAAACCAGATACCAATATTTCTCCATAATCTGGAGGACCTGTTTTTGCTAACCAGAGTAGCATGTTATTATTCTTGTGCTTTCTGCACTGAATTTAGTTTTTTACTATGGATCAGTGCATCTCTATCTTGACTTTTAAGCCAGTGGTAGGCTTTTTTGAGGCAAGATATACTGTATAATCAGGCATCTCTGAAGTGCTTTGGCCTCAGTCTCAAAATGCTCCTGTCTCATGCCATTGTTTTTTTATGAGAAGGTACTGGCTAAGATAAGGTGCCAGATGGGAGCTAGCAGCATGTAGGCTAGTAGTCCAGGAGGAAGGTTTGCTATACAGGGAGGAGGCTAGCCTACCATCTACATCTGATCAGCATCATTGGTGGAGCTGTGCCTCCCTCAGGGGCTTGCTTGGGGCTCCATTTGTTTCATTGCTCCCATAGAGACACAAAGTTGTATCTTATGTTACTAAAAGCCTTGCCTGGGCACTGGTCCCCACACACAGAAATATCAGTATAATCCTATTGTCCAGTATGCCCACCTGGCATTTTTTGAATCTTAGCTTAAAATCATTACACTTCAGAACTAGACATGTGCAGTTCCGTATTGAAATTCAAACGAATTTTCAGTTTTCAGAAATTCAGATGTATCCCAATTTTTCTATTACAATAGTACTGAATTTAAACTAATCTCAAAAATAACAGAAAAAAAAATTGGACGAAATTTTAATTTGAATCCATTTGAATAGTTTTTAAATCAATTTCAAATAGTTTTTGAATTCAAAAAGTTTTCGAATTGTTTTCCAATTTCCAAAGAGAATAAAATAGAATAGAAAGTAAATGAGTAGAATAGAAAACAATAGAATATAATAGAATAGAATGTCAAAAAAGAATATAATAAAATAGGAAGAATATAACTATCTTCTAATAGAAAAAAAAAGAATAAAATAGACTATAATAGGATGAAAAATAATGGAATTAAAAAAAAAAACAGACAAAAAAAAAAAAACAATAGAATGGAATACAAAATAGAATAGAAAAAATATAACCATTTCCCACAACTCAAATAGAATCAATTAGGATTTGAATAGAATAAAAAAGAATAGAGTAGAATAGAAAAAAAAAATAACAGAATGGTATATTAAAAAACAACAGACTAGAATGGAATAGAATAGAGTGAATATAACCATCTTCCAAAATTAGAATTTTAAATTGAATACATTTGAATTTGAATAGAAAAGAATAGAATATAATAGATAAGAATAGAATAGACAAATAGAAAAATAATAGAATTAAAAAAACTGTTGAATAGAATAGAATAGAATAGAAACATTATAACCATTTTCCAAAATTCAAATAGAATCAATTCAAATTGGAATAGAATAGAAAAAAATAAATTTGAATATGAAGTTGGTCATATTCTTTCTATTCTATTCTGTTGTTTTTTCTATACTATTCTGTTATTTTATATTCTTTTCTAATCTATTTTTTTTTCCGTTATATTCAAAGTCAGATTGATTCTATTTAAATTTTGGGAAATGGTTATATTCTTTCTATTTTATTCTATTGTTTTTGAATTCTATTATTTTGTATTCTATTATTTTCTATTTGAATTTCAGAAGATGGTTATATTTTTTCTATTGTATTCTTTCCTTTTCTTTTTTTATTCTATTATATTCTATTCTTTTATTTTCTGTTAATTTTTTTCTATTCTATCCCTTTATATACTTATCTATTTTATTGTATTTGGAAATTGGAAAACAATTTAAAACATATTCAAAATTAATTTAAAAACTATTCGAATTTGGAAAATTTGAATCGATTTGAATACGAAAAAACTAAACAAATTAAACGGATTAAAAAAATTTAACTAAATGAATTTATGCAAATAACGAATCCAAACAAAACTAAATACATTTTTTCACACTGCACATGTCTATTCAGAACTGTCAAATTCATATGATTCGTCCAAGAAGCTTGACCAAATCAAAAAAATATCACTATTACGCCAAATTAGCACCTTACTCAGACTTTCCTGAAGGTCTTCTCTTGAGAATAAATCACGCTCCCCCCCCCACCTTCATCAGGTACAGGTTTGCATAAGATGGGGGCACACCTTGTCCCCATCACGATGCCCTGCACCTGGAGGTAGTGGGAGCGCCCAAACATTAAAATGTTATTGGTCAAGATAAACCGAAGCCAATCAAAGATTAATTGATTACATGGACCTTGCTTTAATCAGTTTTCTTAAAGCAGACCCCCAAAAAATAGCTACATTAACGCAAATTATTTACTAAACCAAATTAATTACTGGTTGTTAAGAAGCAGGGCCGGATCCATAATAGCCCCCCCCCCAATCCAGAATAAGCCCTTTGGGTCTGGTATGGATTTTAAGGGGAACCCCACACCAAATAAAAAAAAGTTGTGGGGTCCCCTCAAAATCCATATCAGACCCTTATATGAGGCCAGGAAAGGGGGGAGGGGTTAAGTGAGCGCCCCCCTGAATACCAGGCCACATGCCCTCAACATGGGGGGGGTGGGTGATTTGGGGCAGGGGGGCTCTGCCCCCCCACCCCAAAGCACCTTGTCCCCAGGTTGATGGGAACAGGGGCCTCATCTCCACAATCCTGGGCTGTGGTTGTGGGGGTATACAGGCAGGGGACTTATTAGAATCTGGAAGCCTCTTCAAACAAGGGGGCCCCCCAGATCCCTCCCCCCATGTGAATGAGTATACCCATTCACCAAAAAAGTTTCAAAAAGTAATAGAAACACAGAGACAGTTTTTGACAATTCCTTTATTTAAAAATAAAAAAACAATGTCCCCCAATCTAGATTTATCGTCAATCACAACGCCAACACCACCACTGAAAAAAAACAAACAATTGCTCCGACTAAGGCAAACCGCAGAATGCCTGTATTGCCATTTGACTGTTGCATGCTGGGTCTGTGACATCACAAGGGGACAGTGCCACCAGGTGATGTCGCCAGGTGGCCCCTCCCTTACCTATATAAGAACTGTCAAACGGCAAGCCACGCAGTCAGCGATTTGCCTTCGTTAACGGAAAAGCAATTTTTTTTTCTTTTTCAGGTCCAGGTATCATGATTGATGATGGATTTACAATGGGGGACACTGTTTTCTTAATTTTTTAATAAAGGAATTGTCAAAAACTGTCTGTGTTTTTATTACTTTTTGACACTTTTTTGGTGAATGGGTAGGGGTACTATATATCCCATACTCACATAGGGGGGGGGGGGCAGGATCTGGGGGGCCCTCTTGTTAAAGGGGGCTTCCAGTTTCCAATAAGCCCTTCAGTCAGAGTTCGCCATTCAGTTCAGAACTTTTTCTCTGTTCTACAGGAATTCTACTGTGAACTGAACAGGGGGGTGTTCGGCCCATCTCTACAAATTAAGTTAAAATTATAGTAAATAAAGATGTGGTGCTACACTAAATAATCAATGTACTATCCAACAAGTGACCTGTATGGATTAAAGTGCATAGCTTTAATAATGGACTAATCCATAGCTACATGCATAAAACAAATAATGCTAGTCCGTGACACATAAATACAAATATAGATCCAATGTGACTGTTTCCAACACCAATTATACAGAGTGATTCTGTGAAGGGGATGTCTTCTAGTTGCTTCACCACAGGTGCTCTGAGGGTAGATGGCAACTCACCAAAGGTGTTTGACCACTTTTCACAGGAAGACAAAAAAATGCTGGTTCCTTGGCTTACACTATACTGCTCTAAAGACCCCTGAAGCACACATTGAATATTTTAGTTTAACCAAGGCAAAATATTGTGCTACATCCTGAGGGGTCTTTGGAGCAGTACGGTTTGAGCCTAGGAACCAATTGGTCCTATATACAACATTTTTTTTTACTTTCTATGAAAAGGGGTCAAACACCTTTGGTGAGTTGCCATCTACCCTCTGTCACGGACTAGCATTATTTGTTTTATGCATGCACAGTATCTCACAAGAGAAAAAAACATTTTTGTAAATATTTTTTTATATCTTTTCATGTGACAACACTAAAGAAATGACACTTTGCTACAATGTGAAGTAGTGAGTGTACAGCTTGTATAACAGTGTAAATTTTCTGTCCCCTCAAAATAACTCAACACACAGCCATTAATGTCTAAACCGTTGGCAACAAAAGTGAGTACACCCCTAAGTGAAAATGTCCAATTTGGGCCCAAAGTGTCAATGTTTTGTGTGGCAACCATTATTCTCCAGCACTGCTTTAACCCTTTTGGGCATGGAGTTCATCAGTGCTTTACATGTTGCCCCTGGAGTCCTCTTCCACTCCTCCATGATGACATCACAGAGCTGGTGGATGTTAGAGACCTTGCGCTCCTCCACCTTCTGTTTGAGGATGCCCCACAGTCTCTCAATAGGGTTTAGGTCTGAAAACATGCTTGGCCAGTCCATCACCTTTACCCTCAGCTTCTTTAGCAAGGCAGTGGTCATCTTGGAGGTGTGTTTGGGGTCGTTATCATGTTGGAATACTGACCTGTGGCCCAGTCTCTGAAGAGAAGGGGTCATGCTCTGCTTCAGTATGTCACAGTACATGTTGGTATTCATGGTTCCCTCAATGAACTGTAGCTCCCCAGTGCTGGCAGCACTCATGCAGCCCCAGACCATGACACTCCCACCACCATGCTTGACTGTAGGCAAGACATACTTGTCTTTGTACTCCTTACCTGGTTGCTGCCCCACTCGCTTAAAACCATCTGAACCAAATAAGTTTCTCTTTGTCTCATCAGACCACAGGACATGATTCCAGTATTCCATGTCCATAGTTTGCTTGTCTTCAGCAAACTGTTTGCAGGCTTTCTCATGCATTATCTTTAAAAGAGGCTTCCTTCTGGGATGACAGCCAGGCAGAGCAATTTGATGCAGTGTGCAGCGTATGGTCTGAGCACTGACAGGCTGACCCCTCACCCCTTCAACCTCTGCAGCAATGCTAGCAGTACTCATACTCCTATTTCCCAAAGACAACCTCTGGATATGATACTGAGCATGTGCACTCAACTTCTTTGGTCGACCGTGGCGAGGCCTATTCTGGGTGGAACCTGTCCTGTTAAACCAATGTCTTGGCCACCGTGCTGCAGCTCAGTTTGTGAGAGTGAGAGCGATAACACCCCATTTAACACACCTGCTCCCCATTCACACCTGAGACCTTGTAACACAAATGAGTCACATGAAAACGGGGAGAAAAAAATGTCTAATTGGGCCCAATTTGGACATTTTCACTAAGGGGTTTAGACATGAATGACTGTGTGTCGAGTTATTTTGAGGGGACAGCAATCTTACACTGTTATACAAGCTGTACACTCACTACTTTACATTGTAGCAAAGTGTCATTTCTTCAGTGTTGTCACATGAAAAGATATAATTAAAATATTCACAAAAATGTGAGGGGTGTACTCACTTTTGTGAAATACTGTAACTATGGATTAGTCCATTATTAGAGCTATGCAATTTAATCCATACAGGTCACTTGTTGGATAGTACATTGATTATTTGGTGTAGCGCCGCATCTTTAGTTACTATACATTTTCATGTTTAAGGTGATTCATCAAGGGCAGCTATTCACACCTATTGCACATTGAGGGCACCATCACCTTATATTATTATCATTACAAATTAAGTTACCAGTATTTATTTGCCTCTTTCTTGCGCTGTTTCCAGGGCCCCTTTCCCCCATCACATGACCTTTTCACATGTTCTGCAGTGGACTCCCTTCCTGCTTTCGGTTACCACTTTTTCTTCAAGCCAAACCCGAACACTTTAGTAGCAATTTTTTTTTTTTGTAGTATACACTATACATATATTTTGTGCTTAAATGTCATTTCTAATCATATATGTTTAATCACAAGAGTCCCCCTTTACATCTGAATCGGCAGAGTTCCCCTTTCCAGTTGAATCTGCAGAGATTCCCCTTAACATCGGAATCTGCAAAGTTTCCCCTTAGATCTTAAACTGCAAAGTTTCCCATATACATTTTAATCTGCAGGCTTCCCCTTTACATCTGAATCCATAGAGCTCCTCTTTACATATAAATCAACAGAGTTCTTCTTTACATCTGAATCCGCAGAGTTTCCTTTTACATCTGAATCCACAGAGTTCCCCTCTACATCCAAATCTGCAGAGATCCCCCTTACATCTGAATCTGCAAAGTTTACCTTAACATCTGAATCTGCAGAGTTCTCCTTACATATGAACTCGCTGAGTTATTATACACTGTTACATTGATGTAAGGGAGAACTCTGCAGACTTTGTTACACTGATGTAAGGGAGAACTCTGGGGATTCTGAATGAAGGGGGAACACTAAGCACTTTGATGTACAGAGGGAACTCTGATGTGGGGGAATGCTGCAGACTCTGGTGTACAGGGGGTCTCTGGTAACCAGCGCCCTCACTTACAGCATTCCCAGCATTCTCCTTTAATCAGGGTTCCCAGAGCCCCCCTCAAATCAAAGTCAGCAGAGGTCTCTCTTACATCAGAATACACAAAGCCCTCTTCACATCAGAGTCTGCAGCGCCCCCTTACACTAGAGTCTGCAGCGTTCTCCTTTACACCAGAATCTGCAAAGCCCCCTACATCAGAATCCATAGAGTTATCCCTTACAGAGTCCACAGATTTTCCCCTTACACTTTAAGGAGCTCTGTGGACTCTAATGTAAAGGGAAACTCTGATTTAAGGGGTGCTCTGGGAACCCTGACTTAAGAGGAGCTCTGATGTAAGGGAGAACTCTGTGCACTCTGGTTTAAAAGGGAGTTCTATAGACTCTGGTGTAAAGGGGATAAAGGGAAACTCTGATGTAAGGGGGGCTTCAGAGTCCACAGAGCACCCCTTTGATCTAAGTCCCCTTACATTAGTATACTCACTCAGAGGCAGGAGAGAGAAGGGAGGGGGGATACTTCACTCACAGTGGATGGGTGGTGTGCTCAGCTCACTCACTGCTGGACTGAGGTTCAGGCATTGGTAGTCTGCATTTTTCACCATCCAAAATCTGGGCTTCAAACTTCCTACCAACACATCACCTTTTTGAAGGCACAACACTGCCATGGTTTGGAGTGTGGGTGAGGCAGATGAAGGAGGAGAGGGATTGAAAGAGGAGGAGCAAGGGTAGGGACTGCCAGTGCCAGATCTGGGCTGTGTGAGAGAGACATTCTCAGCTCAGAGCCCTGCACCCAGAAACCCTGCCGGGGAGCCACAGTCTTGGATCTTGAGGGTCCTCTCACAGTGGCGGAACACCAGAGCCCTTAGCAACCCTGGTAGAAAACTTTGAAATAGATTCACAAAATGATTTGCTTAGAAAAACTGTCTCACTTATATTGTAAAGCACTGTGCAAACTGTTGGAGCTAAAGAAATCCTGAATAATAGTAATAATAATAATAATAATAATAATAATAATAACAACAACCTAATACAGTGAAGAATGATGCCAAGCATACCTAAAAATAGGTTTTGGATTTGCATATACTTTAAGACAAAAAAATGCACCTTGTCTGGTCATTTTTAAATGAAAACAATGTTGCTGTCAGATTTATATTGATGTAGCACCCTACAAGGTAGGTGCTATGTAAAGTATAGTGGGCCTTGGCTGCTTAACAGCAGGGCCATGATTTTCAACTGGGCTGTCATGTCTCCCAGGTGTTGCTGTTGAGACTGGGGAGTCTCACCACTGTGCTGCATGAGAGAGTTCTCATCATTGGGCAGTGGGGGAAACCCAGCCAATGGTGCACTCAGGCTTGTATCTACCCAAGAAAGGCAGATTCTGCCGCACAGAATTCTGGGAGTGGGTATAAGTTTGAGGGGAATGCATGACGAAGTGTCTTTGGCGGGAAGCAGAGTCCCAGGAGGGAGAGTACGGCTGTCTCTCCTCCTGTCAGTAGGATCGGGAGTCCCAGGCGGCTTGCCTGAGGTGACAGAGGGCTGAGCTGAGCTGCAGAGAGGATCCAGTGTGCCGGGGACCAGCGGAGTTGAGAGGGGTACAGTTTTAGGAAAGCATTCATGAGTACTGCAATCTGCCACCTGGGGGTCTGCCTAGAGAGAGAGGGGACCACTCCAGTGAAGGTCGTGGGGATCCAGGAGCTAGCTAGCTGGTGCAGGAGTAAAGGGGGTGCCAGTGTTGACCCTGAAGAGAAGCAGAGAGGGTGCCAGTGAGAGGACCCTGAAGTGTAGAAGGGTTGCCTAATGAGAGGACCCTGAAAAGTACAGGGGGTGCCTAGTGAGAGGACCCGGAAGTGTAAAGGGGGTGCCAGCAGTTGGGCCCTGAAGTGGTAAAGTGTAAAGTGTGCCGTGTACAGTGTTGAGAGTTGCAGCAGCACAAGCAGTTACAGGAGCTACCTCAGTCAGGAAGGACTGGAGGGAGCTGTATGCAGGACTTTTGAGCTACCCAGAACGTCAAAAGTCAAGTCTAAGTACAGTCTAGGTCTTTTGAACTGATCAGAGTGTCAGAAGTCAAGTTCAAGTACAGTTCAGCAAGTCAGTGTCTTTTCAAGCGCCAGCAAGCATTGGTCGGCATCCAGCCGGCATCAAGACAGCGATGAAAGGCATTTTTTCGCAAGTGTCCCATTTGTACCTAGTTGAGCCAGAGGAATATCCCACTCATTCCCTTCTCCCATCCCCAATATCAAATAAACAAAACAAACCAAAGATGCCGGAATGGTCATTGTCTCCAATCTCACACTTGGGTATTCAGCTTAAATGGGCTGAAGGTGTCACCGGTAACCATGGCAGACCCACACCAGGCCCAATGCCTTAAAAACCTGCTACATTGGGATACAAACGTAATTTTGTTTTTCACATTTATTTTTATATCTTGTATTTCTTTTTATTTGATTTTAATTATTGCAGCAATTTTAAACTGTAAAACATGCATATTACAGCATGTCTCTGTAAATGTTGCTTGTCCAAAAAAGCTATTGCATGAACTTCAAAAAGTGCAGCTTCTCTAATATGAGTGTGGAGACAAATACTGATTTTTATAAAAGTGCTTTAGTTCTTGTCACATTTGTAATCAGTTTAAGAATTGTTAGACTGTCACAATTCAATTAAACCTATTTTGGGCACTAATTCTTTTCTGCTGACAAATATTTTGCATCAAGTCTCATTTTGAAGAATGTTTTAATTTTTTTAAAGACAATTCACCAATGCATTATGAATTAGCGCCACTCAGAATTCAGTAAAGCAATGAAATAGCATCAATGAATATGACAGCATTTAGTTGTCTAATGTGTTAGGCTTTAATGCTTTTTGCAAATTCTATTTGTTAGTCAGGTCAAATTAAGTGTAAAGAAAAGGGGATTCCCCAGCCGTGCAGATTACTGCTTTATGGTTAATATATTTTCTTTTAATTTGAAGGAACAACACATTTTGTTGTATAATCATATAAGGAAAATGTTTTGTTGTAACAAAAGCGTTGCCTACAAAAGGTTATAAATAAAAATGACAACATGTTAAGAATCAATAAATATAACATTGCATAACCATAATTTGTCAACTTACTGCCAGAGACATACTTGATCTTCTCTGCATGAAATCTGCTGAGACACTGTGGGGTTGATATACTAAAGGAGTAAAAGCTGTTCACTTAGCACAGTGAATGACAGATTGGCGTGCGTGTATTTCTGCAGTGCAATGGCATTGAAGAAATTAAGCATGGGGGCCCACTGTGCCTGTTAATGACTGTGATCTGGATTTGATTGTGAGGTTGTTTTTAAGGCTTTAACCCCCCCGATACATCTCATCTCCAGTCTGTCTCTTAATTTGGGCATAGAATTGCATGACAGAGCAATTGTCAGTCGAACTGTAACAGCACTTAAAAATAGTCTGTTAAAAGGAAGATATTGCACGCTGGTACTCAAGTGGTTAATAAATAGGGTGAAGCTGGTGCTGACTCAATATGTTCAATCCTCTTTTTATTTTCTTGGTTGATTGAGCATTCAAAGTTAGCACAGCTTCATGTCATTTGAACCGGTCATTGACTGTTTGAATCTCGCTAATTCAGCAGGGACTGGCTGAGATTCAAACCATGTATGGGCAGGCTGAATCGATCAACTAATCAATCGATGGGGTACAACTTGGGTACAACCAGCCTGTCAGATTTTACATATGATTATAGCTAGCGGCTATTATAGCCGCCAATAGTAATTACTGTGTTCTCCCAGTGGGCCAGTGGGTACTGCTCCACCGCCTCCTCCCCTCCCTCCTGGGAGAACACATTGGCTCAGCGGGGGGGGGGGGGGGAGGATTCCACCATCAACTCTGACTGTGCTGATGGGGGAATTGGGTGGTTGCAGGAAAAAAAATCACTGCATCTATGGCTTGCTTTACTAAGCTAAGTAAAAATGTACTTTGTAAACTAGGTTAAAGGAGTTTTTAATATGTCCAGGCATGCTCTATGGCAGCCCTCAAAATGTTGACTCACCTGCTTGCATTAGGCGAGTGGAAATAAGCTGAGGATGAGTGTGGAGCTGCATCGGGGGCGGGGGGCGGTCGGGCGCTGCTCAGGGCCCTTCCTAATGAGCAGGCACCCCTGGGCACTGCCCAGGTTCCCCTGCTGCACGGGGGCCCATGCACTTTTCCTGTCTTCTTGCAGTCGATTGGGTCAGCAGGTGACTCAGTGGTGTGGGGGAGGCTGCCTGTAACACTCCCCCGTCATCCAATGAAGTTAGACTGTCCCTCGGATGTCTTTAATATGGAGCCAGGGATGTGATTGCATAACAGCTTGGGACTGCCACTGCCACTGTTCTATCCTTCACTACCAAAACCTGCCACTATACCACCCTATACTACCCAAATCTGCCACTATACTACCCAAACCTGCCAAACAGTGCCTATAGTAACCAATCATATTTTATCTTTATTTTATTTATCACAGTCAGTTAATATTGTTAAAGTTGTTGTTGGTAATATTTATTTTTGTAACTTAATTCTGCATAAAGCTTTTAAAAGTATAATTTCATGTGTAATTTATGAGGGCCTGTTTAGGGGTGGAATTAGGGATGGGCTAGGGTAGGGGTTGGGTGGGGCAACTGGTGGCGTTTAACTTTTAAAGGCCTGGCTAGTAGCTAAGGACTTGAAGTTGTGAGTCCTGCTTTATGGCCATACAGAGACATACCCTATGGTCATGGCTATAAGCTAGGTCTGTAGAGTAGAGTCATCAAGTTAAAAAAGAAGAGAAGAGTGCTCCACATGATTGAAAAGTCCAGAACAAAGGAAATTGTGGAAAAAATCTTAGAAAGTACCGTTGAAAAAATGCAGTTTCCCACCCAAAGTGACCTGAGCAGGCTAAATGCTGTTACTATGTTAACCCTGTTTTATTTTATTTTATGCTTTATATGACCCTCACCATGCCGTAGTTATATTTTCATGCTGTAGCACCCGAATAACAAGGGATATTGAACCTCTTCTTAGTGGGATTTATTTCAGTTAATGCTCTGATGTTCTTAAGTCTCTAACCACCAAAAGTAATCTTGTTGTTACAAGAGGTACTCCCATTAGTATATTTATAGTCTCTAGCCACTTAAGCCCCGGAAGATTTTACCCCCTTCCTGACCAGGCCCTATTTTGCGATTCGGCACTGCGTGACTTTAACGGACAATTGCGCGGTCGTGCAACGCTTTACCTAAACAAATTTGACGTCCTTTTTTTCCCACAAACAGAGCTTTCTTTTGGTGGTATTTGATCACCTGTGTGATTTTTTGATCATGCGCTATAAACAAAAAAAGAGTGACAATTTAGCAAAAATAACAATATTTTTCACATTTTTTTATATGAAATTCCCAAAAAAGAAATGCAAAAATCAAATTTTTTTAACATTTTTGGCCAATTTATTTTCTGCTACATATGTTTGGTAAAAAAAAAAACGCAATAAGCGTATTTTGATTGGTTTGCACAAAAGTTATTGTGTTTACTAACTAAGGGAAATATTTTTGTTGTTTTTTTTTAACGAGTAAATGCGACGATCTGCGTTTTTTTTTGCGAGGCTGCGACATTGCGGCGGACAGATCGGACCCTTGACTGACATTTTTGACACTTTTGCGGGTACCAGTGACATTACTACAGTAATCAGTGCTATACATGTGCACTGTTGCTGTAAAAATGACACTGGCAGGGAAGGGGTTAACTTTATTTGAGAAGGAGGGGTTAAGTGTGTCCCGAGGGGCGTGCTTCTTACTGTTATTGGATGTGGCTGTGTGTGTAACTGCAGAGAAATACGATCCTGCATAGCAGGACCGTATGATCTCTGCACTTACACAGGGGAGAATGACAGGCGGCTTTGTTTACATTAGCCGCCTGCCTTTCTCCCTCTGTAACTGACGATCGCGACTAACCGGCAGACATCGGGTCCGTCGGTCACTCGCGTGGAGGTGTCCGTGAACGAGCGCTCGCCCCCTATTGGCTCACAGGCGAGTGACGTACCGGTACGTCACTTTGCCTGCACGGGGTTGACCACCGCAGTATATGTACTGTCGGCGGTCGGCAAGCTGCTAGGATATAACACGTGCCCAATGAATAAAAGTAGTTCCACAGTTATAGATATGATTTTCTGTGTTTTAGTTCAATCAGTATGACACAAGAAATGAAATGCTCAAAACTCCAGAGGTACTTCCATAACTCCTAGGCTAGTAACCACTTGGTGGGTCTCAACATTCAGGAGCATCACATTGCTTTCTCTGGAGCACACCAACAACAACATTTTGTGTCCAGTATTGACTCTCAGAATCTCTGCCCACATGGCATCACATAAAAAGGTGATCGCCTCTAAGTCCAGCCTCCAACTTGTGGGCCTTAACCACCCTTTCCCTAGCAGGGAAAGGGCTGAAAGTTCTTTCCCATGGGGGTGGTAGGGGGGAGACCTTTCCAGAACAGTGCCTCCCTCTTTTGTCCATGCTGAGCCAACCAATAACTGCAAAGCTAAGTAGTAGCTGGCCAGATGGCAGAGCAGACAGGACTCCTTACAGCTACTCATGATATAAGACTTTGGAACCTCCTCAATAGAGTGACCTGCAGGTAATTGCAATGCTCTTAAAAAAAAACGTAGAATACCTTAACACACTGCAAGGGTGTTGGAAAACACATCCCTACACTATATACGGTAACCCCCCCCCACCCCCTTTTTTTCTTTAGGAAACAAGACACTTTCAGGCTTTAGTAATATGCATACAAGCAGGGAGCATCTCTAATAGGAAAACAGACTAAAGTAATTGAAATAGCTGTTAACTTAAAAAAAATAGAAAGACAAGTGGAAAAAGGGGGAAGAGAAAGATCAATGAAATTAATCAAGATTTTTTTTTTTCGTTCAAGTAGATACTCTGACAAAGTGAACTCAATGTCATTAATCTCTGTTCCTTTTTGCTCTCTTTACATATCTTTATTAAAGAAAAGATTGATGTTTAGTCCACAAAAACATATGGACAAACATTAAGTCATTACTGATATGAATGTGTTTGCCAGAATACTTTTGTTAAAAATATGACACATCCAAAATACTGCAGATGATGATATTTCATCTGTCATCATAGACGGGTCTGTGTTTAAAAAAGAAATAAATGTTCACACATTGTATTGGAAATATTAAGCAAAGGTCATGGCACTGAGCTTTGTGATGGAAATGTGCTGGACAAAGTATCTGAGATCTATGAACTTTGGTATGAAATTATTGACTTAGATAAAGTGGAAATGGATATGATGTTTTAAATTTATTCAAAAAGCTAACCTTTTTTACTCAGCAGCCTTGCGTTTTAGTTGATGTACCATAAAAAGTTGGCATGCCTAAGGGCACTGTCAAAATTTAGCTGTGTGCCAGGTATTGGATAATAAACTGAATATCTGTAATTGTAAATATTCAATGCAATACTTGCAAAGTTGTTAGTAATTAAGCTGAATTGTCTCCATTCACCTCACATGAAATTTTGCTTCTAAGGAACATTTTTAAAGTGATGAATGTCAATGAACTGATTTTGGCTATCATTTAGGAAAGGTTTAGCCTATTTTCTGTTGCCTAGGAGATACAAGTTATGCTCTCTGATGTCATAGAATGTTGCAAGAACAAAAGAGTTATTTTTTTAACCTAAGAAGCATCTTTAAAGGGTCAAGTCTATGCAAAATAAAAAAAAATGTCTTAGAGTTGGGCTTTATGGGTAAAACCTACAATATTATTAAATAAGAAATGTACAGTGCATCCGGAAAGTATTTACAGCGCTTCACTTTTTCCACATTTTGTTATGTTACACCCTTATTCCAAAACGGATTACCTTCATTATTTTTTAACATTCAATAAACAATACCCCATTATGACAACATGCAATAAGTTTGTTTGAAATCTTTGCAAATTTATTAAAAATAAAAAATGAAAAAAATCACATGTACATAAGTATTTATGGTGTTTGCCATGACATTCAAGATTGAGCTCAGGTGCATCCTGATTCCACTGATCATCTTTGAAATGTTTCTACAACTTGATTGGAGTCCCCCTGTGGTAAACTCAGTTGATTAGACATGATTAGGAAAGGCACACACCTGTCTACATAAGGTCCCACAGTTACCAGGGCTTATCAGGGCTAAAACCAAATCATGAAGTCCAAGGGATTGTCTGTACAACCTCCAAGACAGGATTGTATCAATGCACAGATCTGGGGAAGAGTAGAGAAACATTTCTTCAGCATTGAATGTTCTAATGAGCACATTGGCCTCCTTCATCCATAAATGGATGAAGTTTGTAACCACCAGGACTCTTCTTAGAGCCTGGCCAAACTGAGCGATCAGAGGAGAGGGCTCTTAGTCAGTGAGGTGACCAAGAACCCAATGGTCGCTCTGATAGAGCTCCAGCATTTCTCTGGGGAGAGAGGAGAACCTTCCAGAAGAACAACCATCTCTGCAGCACTCCACCAATCAGGCCTGTATGGTAGAATGTCGCGATGGAAGCCACTCCTCAGTAAAAGGCACATGACAGCCTGCCGTAGTTTGCCAAAAGGCACATGTAGGACTCTCAGTCCATGAGAAACTAAATTCTCTGGTCTGATGAAACAAAAATTGAACTCTTTGGCTTGAATAGCAAGTGTCATCACCTAGCCCACACCATCCCTACAGTGAAGCATGGCAGTGGCAGCATCATGCTGTGGGGATGTTTTTCAGTGGCAGGAACTGGGAGACTAGTCAGGATTGAATGAAAGATGAATGCAGAACCATGCTTGATGAAAACCTGCTCCAGAGCATTCAGGACCTCAGCCTTGGGCTAAGGTTCATCTTCCAACAGGACAACGACCCTAAGCACACAGCCAAGATAACAAAGGAGTAGCTACAGGACAACTCCGTGAATGTCCTTGAGTGGCCCAGCCAGAGCCCAGACTTGAACCCAATTGAATATCTCTGTAGAGATCTGGAAATTGCTGTGCACCGACACTCCCGATCCAACCTGATGGAGCTTGAGAGGTCCTGCAAAGAAGAATGGGAGAAACTGCCAAAAAATAGGTGTGCCATGCTTGTAGCATCATACTCAAAAAGACTTGAGGCTGTAATTGGTGCCAAAGGTGCTTCAACAAAGTATTGGGCAAAGGTTGTAAGTACATGTGATTTTTTGGGGGGTTGGGGGGTTATTTTTAATAAATTTGAAAATATTTTAAACAAACTTCTTTCATATTATCATTACGGGATATTGTTTGTAGAATTTTGTGGAAAATAATGAATTTATTTTGGAATAAAGCTGTAACATAGCAAAATGTGGAAAAAGTGAAGCACTGTGACTACTTTCTGAATTCACTATATAAAAAGAACAAGATACAATGATAATGTGTACCCCATACCCACCCCACAAATTAGTAGTTAAGCTCACTATTATAATATGACCTTTTGAATTTTTTGTAACTGTTCAGGAAAGATAACAGAACACATATGTCATACTAGCCTAGTGGGCCACTGGTCCATTTTGCAGAGCCAATAATCCATGAGGTTATAGATTGTGCATAAAGATTTGAGTTAACCTGTCAATATGAGACCTATGACAGTGAGACTACTAGAGAGCAGTGCAACAGGACTCAAAGCAAAGGTAACAAAACTAAGTGCTATAGACAAACAACACACAAGAGCAGTGCTCTCAACAGCGCTCAGGTAACAAAACTCAGTGCATTCCCTATGCTGGGTCACCAATCTCAGAACCCCATGCCAACATATTAATGGGGCTCCCCGACTTACCACTCCCCACAGTGACCTTTTTCTACAGTAACCAGTACCAGTAATCAGTGCCCATCTAGTGGCCTATACTGTGGCTTTAACAAAGGCCCTTTGAAACTGATGGTCATCCTCTAACCTCCTCTGTCACATTCCTACGCACCAAGAGGACCTATCCTTAGTCATGTATGAATTCCTTATACCATGTTTAAAGCTACCTCCTGGGGTTGATGCCAGGGATACTACCTACAAATCATACCTTACTCAATATTATTTACATAACTATTATACGACTGCCCAACTTAGATATTACAACTTTAGATTCCCTGACAACACTTGCACCTTACCGTTGGAAGTATGGACTTATTTGACTTCACAAACTTGAAAAAGAAAAATATATCATGGTTTTACTCATATCTGTAATCTTGCACTAAACAAACCAAAACTACGAGTATGTTAAAAGGGAAAAGTACCTTCACACTACCTATACCCTTAAAGAATGGGGGTCGGCTACATCTAAAGCCTCTTATTGTACAAACCATTGGGAATTGGCTATGAAACGTCTTCATAGAAGCTACCTGACACCTGTGCGCATAGCTCGTATCTTCAGGCAGCCCTCTGGACTGTGTAGGAGCGGCTGTGATTGTTTAGGTACCCTGTTACATATAATGTGGGGGTGCAGATGCCTCCGTAGCTTTTGGAATTTCGTGTCCCGACTGATAGCCACAATTTCAGGTATGATATTTTCCCTCAAAGCAGATCTAGCGATATTGAACCTGGGTATCGACCAATTTCCCAAACAATATAGGGCGATTATCACTCACATTTTAGTGGCTGCTTGGTTGGCTATTACTTCTAAATTGAAATCATCTGATACACCAAATATTACAGATGTGGTCCATAGGGTGAACTCCCATTGCACATATGAAGAATTTTTTGCTTTCTACAATGGCCCCTCTACACGCTTTTCGAATGTATGGTCTGTTTGGCTTAAGCACTTCCCAGGATTGGTATCCTAAATAAGACATAGCTCAGGATGCTATTTTCTTGAGGACAATTTGTTTTCGCAATTTCTGGTGATTATTTTGTTTTGTTTGTTTGAGTTCCTTCCACTATAATTTCATACTGTTTTATTTTTATTTTTTCTTTGATTGATCCTGTACATGACAAACTCTTTGGTTCACACTATCATACCATAGTCGCCACTAGTGGCGTCATTTCCCCCCGTGTGCTATTTTATGGCTACTGGGCGAGTGACGGAGTCGGACACAGTTGTAGCTTCAATCTGGGGTGTCTGAATCTGTGGTTCGCCCTCAGTTGAGTACAGGTCAGATTCCAATATAATGCTATAGCATCATTTCAATGACATATGAATGTATATCATGATAATGTTCCTAGAGATATTGTGCTACCTATATTGCTTGTGTTTAACTTATTTCCCTACCAGTGTCTAAATATTTTCATGCTTGTATTCTTTGTTATTGTCCTACACATGGATTGTTTGAATGTTTTGTATACCCTTTTTTGGAAATTTAATAAAAACGAATTGAACAGAAACTGATGGTTAGCGGTAGTTCCTGATTATACGTAGTTCAATTCACCTTGGCTGTCAAAGGTATCTGATAAAAACCTATTTAGTTACAGTGGTGGTAAGAATTATTCTCATGAATAATGTTACCTATGTACTGTTTATAGTATGTTTCTCATAGTGACTGAATGAGACTTCAGAACCTTGAATGGTGAAATTATGCATTTGGTTATGTTTGCAGAAAATTTCATAAGTGAAAGGTTAGCATTCTGTTTATACAGACATAGGTGCAACCACCATTCCTAAATATTAAACTGATGTAGTACTATAATATTAGTTCTGCCACCAGGAAGTAGCATATGTATAATAATTGTGTAATTGAATAAAAAACAAATCTCTGCCAGAATAAAACTCAAAAAGCAACTGAACACTGTGTTCATGATACAAAAAAACACAACAAATATAAAGAAAAAATAATGTGAAAAAATTGTCCAATAATTATATGTAAAAGTCCCAAATCCAGTGAAAATGATAGTCCCACAACCGTTGTGATAGGTAGGTAGAAGATTCTGATGTAAACTCGGTGACACACGTCTCACACTCAAATCCTTCTTACCAGATCTCGTGTGACCCCCTGTTAGAGTGGTCAACAAACGTGTACACTGGCTCACTAGTCACAGTGGTAAGAGAAGGTCAACATCAGATAAAAACAGGAAATACTTCCATGTGGCGTGATTAATTTCAGCAAAATCGTAACATTAAAAATAAAAGATTGCCAACATAGCGTGATACCGTATAGACTAGAAATGTATTAAAACAATTGTGGGTGCACTCACATTTTGAGCATAAAATGAGCGTAAAACACAAACATTGGTTGGCGTATCAAACGCTAAAATCCTTGATATCCAGAAATTAAAATGGCCGACTCGCGACCGTGCATGAGTTGTGGTGTGCGTACATCCCACCCTACCGGTTTAGTCACATATGACGTCATCGGGGGCATGCACGCATACCTCACCACGCACTATATATTGAAATAACAACAGGGAGGGACCATTTGTGATTGGCCAAAGGTTCAACATCAGTTGAGTCAGTGTAATTAGATTTGGGAAGATGATTGTCTTGTCACTGCCATCTTGCAGGGATATACTGTAAGTAATTGTCAATCCATGAGAGTAGAATTACAATCTACAACCCCATGTAAACATAGTGAAAGAGGACGATTTACCCGCCAGTGACATCTTAAATCGTAGTTAAAAAAGGGGAAAACAGAATATTTGTAAATTCGACATGGATAAGAAAATAATCCAAAACTCTTAAGTATAACTACAATGTAAAAATTGGATTGGAAATTTAGCTCATAGAAAGCAGTTCAAGCCCCAAATTGTTATTATAAGAATAAAAAAAAAAAAAAAAAAACAATATTAGAAAACAAATGATTGACCCTAGTAATATGCCACAATTCATGATATTAAGACATAGCTACAAGTATGCTCAGCCAGGTGATTGCCAGACCATTATTCTTGATCTTTAAGGATAGTTTACAGACGGGTATGGTGCCAACTGATTGGAAAAAAGCCAACGTGGTAACAATATTTAAAAAAGGGCCGAGATATATCCCGGGTAGCTATAGGCCAGTCATCCTAACATCAGTAGTCTGCAAGATTTTGGGGGGGATGTTAAGGGACCACATACAAGACTTTAGTAATGAAAATGGTATTATTAGTAGTAATCAGCATGGATTCATGAAAAATCGTTCTTGCCAAACCAATCTATTAACCTTCTATGATGAAGTGAGCTGCCACCTAGATAAAGGTAAGCCTGTGGATGTGGTGTATCTGGACTTTGCAAAGGCTTTTGACACCGTTCCCCACAAACGCTTACTGTTCAAACTAAGGAAGGTAGATATGGACCATAAGGTGAGTACCTGGATAGAGAACTGGCTCCAGGGGAGAGTCCAGAGGGTGGTGATTAATGGGGAGTACTCGGATTGGGCGGATGTGGAAAGTGGGGTCCCCCAAGGTTCTGTCCTGGGGCCAATCCTGTTTAATGTATTCATAAATGATCTAGAGGAGGGGATATCTAGCACAATCTCAGTATTTGCGGATGAAACTAAACTAAGCATGCCAATATCTTCTATGCAGGATGTGGAAACCTTACAAGCGGACCTGAACAAGATAATAGGGTGGGCAACTACATGGCAGATGAGGTTTAATGTTGAAAAATGTAAAGTAATGCACTTGTGCGTCAGAATTTAACATGAAAGCAAGCTACTCACTAGGGGGGGAACCTCTGGGTGAATCTAGGATGGAAAAGGTCCTGGGGGTACTGGTAGACAACAGGTTTGGCAGTAGCATGCAATGCCAAGTCACTGCAAGCAAAGCCAACAGAATACTGGGATGTATAAAAAAGGGGATTCACTCCAGAAATAAAGAGATTATTCTTCCTCTCTACAAGACTCTGGTCCGGCCACATCTGGAGTATGCTGTCCAGTTCTGGGCACCGGTCCTCAGGAAGGATGTGCTGGAACTGGAGAGAGTCCAGAGAAGGGCAACAAAAATAATTAGGGGAATGGAGGACATCAGCTATGAGGAAAGACTACAAGCACTGAACTTATTCTCTCTGGAGAAGAGACGATTGAGGGGGGGATATGATATCAATGTACAAATACTGTACTGGCGACCCTAACATAATGAACAAACTATTCAGAGAAAGGGAATACATTAAGACATGTGGCCACTCACTAAAACTAGAGGAAAGGCGGTTTAACCTTAAAATACGTAAGGGGTTTTTCACTGTAAGAGCAGTAAGGATATTGAATTCTCTTCCGCGAACGTACCAGCAGGGAGCCTCAACATACAGGGGTTTACAATGTACAGTTAACAACAAACACACGCACACATCATAGGTTGAACTGGATGAACTGATGTCTTTTTCAACCTCACAAACTATGTAACTATGTCCATACTACAATGTACAGGCATTCCAAGGATTTGTCAGGGAAACACAAACTCATGGAGTTTTTAGTAACATTTCTATTGCTGAAGCTGAATTGCAAAGTAAATGTTTTTATTATATAAGCATGCAAGAAGAGCTGTGTGCACGGAGAGCAACACAATATAGAGTATTAGATTCAAAATAATGCTCCAAATAGCTCTGAATAGCTAGGGCCTCTAATACAATGTATATGTCCTAGGATGGGTGGTAACCTAACTCCATCTGTGCAAACACACACTATTTAACCACTTGCCTACTGGCCACTTTTACCCCCTTCTGGTGGGCACAGATTGGCAGCACTGGTGGGCACAGGTTGGCAGCATTGATAATCAGTGCCCTGATTATCAGTGTACATGTTCCCTTTACAGAAGCCGGCTATTGGCCGTATTCTCCCTTCCAATGAGATCACAGAGCGCGTTATCCGTGCCCCGCTGCAGGCATGCCGTGGGCGCGATCATGGGAGGATGTCATATGACGGCCTCCCAGAAATAGCCGGCCATGCTGTAGTCGTCAGTCAGCTATAGTTCAGTCGGCAAGTCTTTCATTTACGTTATCCTTTCTCTTTATGTATATAGATAATGGCACTGTACTTATTTCAATAAACAAACTAATCTAAGTACCTTTTTCCATAATCAATATGCAGCTGTCATGTGACCCAGCTCTTTCCCAGACTGTGGGCAGGGAAGCATCAGCAGGAAGAGCTTCCAGTCCTCTGCTGCTGGTCACATGTTCAAAAAAGTAAAAAAAAAAGCCCTCAGAACGCAGAGGAAAACTTTATGATTCATATCAAATACATGTTCTAAATCATCATACAAGTATGTATTTGAACTCAAATCTTTAATATTTTTGTGCAAAAACATTGTGTGGGCCATCTAGGGGGAGGTTCTGCCAATCAGAGCCTGTTTCATGCCCCCACCCCAACTTGTGTCTATTGTTTGTATGTGCTTAGACTTACAGGGAAGTATTGCATTCATCAACATGCAATATCCCCCCCCCCCCAGTGTAGAGCTGTAAGTGGACATGGAGGAAGAGGGAGGGAATGGGCTGTCATTTACCAGTGGGTATACACCCACATGTTACACCTTGTTGAAAAAAGACAAAAGTCCATCCAGTTCAAACCACAGAGAAAAAAAAACACAAATCGAAAACCTCCATATACATAATCCTATGCCCACAAAAAGTCCAGAGGAAGGCAAAAAAAAAAAAAAAACAATATAGCAAGATCCAATTTGCTCCAGTGGTGAAAAAAGATTCATCCCTGATCCCCCAAGAGGAAATCAGATATTTCTTGGATCAACTTTACCTATTAATAATAGTTTCTCTGTCGCTCATTGACAGACGTAGTCCTCCTTGATTAATATCAACTCGGGTTATACTGCCCTCTACAGGAGTAGGACTAGACAGGAAAGAAAACATTCTGGCCACACCCTAGGGGCAGTCCCAGAGGGTATATCCTCTCACTTCCTGCTACAGCAAATCAGTTTTTTTCTGTCTAGTTAGGAGTAAGGACCTAGATTCCTTGCTAGGATCTTCGGTCCCGGCAGGATTTTTTTAGAAATACTTTTTTAAACAGCTTTTTTTCTCCAGTGTTCCTGTGAGATCTTCAAGCAAGTACGCTGAGACTGGGCGACGGGCTGGATGTTGAGATTCAGTGGTCACCCCAGTTCAGCCTACGAGCGCGTGCAGGCCATAGCTCCGCGCTGGGTCGGCCGCGACATACGGGGACTGACCCTGCGAGTTAAACGTCTCGCCTGGACGCCAATGACCAGCAGAGTCACGGCGTCCGTATTGGTCGACAGCCCCCCCACCCCGGTGGAGAGGGGTTCTGTCAGGAGTTGGCGCCCGCCTGGTTCCGGTATGGTGAGTAGAATGTTCCCCCTCTCCCCCTGTCGGATTTGTTGGTGGACGCGGGCCCCTCTCTGGGATGGTCGGACACTCAGTTTCTGGGTCCCCCCTCTATCCTATAACAGGTCACAGATCCCCCAATTTGAGTGTGATTTTGTGAATAGAAACCAGGAGGCTTGGTTTGGGAGCTGACTATCTAAAGTCACTATATAACTGTAAGGGTGACTGAAGTCAGTGGCAGACTACTAAAAGGCATTACTACTGAGGATAGAGGTATCCTACCTGTCATAGTGTGTACACAGGCCGATGCCTATGCCTGAGTTACTGCAGCCACAGATCGCCATCCCTCCAGAAAGCCGGTCACTTCCACAGGCCGCACAGCCTCCCGCAGGCCGAAGACACCTCCCGCAGGCCGAAGACACCTCCCGCAGGCCGAGGCACTCCCACAGGCCGCACAAGCCGAATGCACACCTCCCGCAGGCCGCTGCTAGTTTGCAAGCCGCCGCTATCCTACACAGGCTGCCACCATTTTCCTGCAGATCGCACGAGGCCGCCATATTGGCGTAGCCTCGTGTCTCCAGCATGGGGGCGGCCATGTTTGAGGTGACTAAACACCTCGTGGAGTAATTGGGAGGCGCCAGAAGGCTTGTAAAGGGGCGGAGCCGCCTCCTTGGCCCAGGGAAAGCAAGCCAAAGACTTCCTGTCTGTAACAGACAGTGCTGGAAGCAAGTTGATAAGAAACTTCTGTGCATCAGGTGAGCCTTGGGGTCTCTCTCTCTCTCTCTCTTTCTGAGGGGTCCAAGCAGGTAGCCTGAGGCTGTAGGCTATTGCGCTGGGGGACTAAGTAAAAAAAAAAAAGTTTTTTTCTTGCAATTATTTTTTTTTTGTGTTTGCTGGCAAGTGTCTTGTTATATGAACCCTGCCACACATGTATCCCCACCTGATCCCCTCGGGGTGGCCGCAGGACCCTCCAGTACCCCACTTGGGTTGATGCATTATCAGCAGTTTTGGAGTCTTTGGTATCCCGGGTGGAGGTAGCCTGTCAGGGACGGGGGTCAAGAAGAGCGACCCCCGCCTACCCCTATGTCATCTGATACTTCAGATACGGATTCTGAGCTGGTCATTGCAGCCCCTTTTCTGGGGTTGTTGTCTCAGGTACGGTCTCCTCAGACAGTGAGGAGGACGCTTCTGCCTCCGCCATAGCGCAAGAAGCATTGGTGGAAGCACTAGTTGTGTCTGTCCGGGAAACCTTAAATCTTGAGGTTACACCGGCAGAGTTAGCTGAGACTGATATTCCTTTTTTGGTACTAGCAAGCCTACCAAAATGGTGAAGGGTTTCCCTTGCCCAAATGGGGTCGTCCGTAAACGAGCCCCTGCTATTTCCAAACGCATTGCTAGGCGCTATCATTTTGAGGAATCCCTCATTACAAAGATGGACGGTACCACCAATAGTGGACTCATCGATATCCAGACTAAATAAAGCCACTGTTATCCCGTTGGATTGACAGAATGGGCCCCACCCATCTCTAGGGTGGGGGGACGTCTTCACCGGTTTCCGGATCCAGGGCTTTCCAGAATCCCGGATAAAGGGGTTCGCAAGGTCATATGGTCGGGATACAAGATCGAGTTTCGATCACTTCCACCGGTGCGATTCTTCCCTTCCAATATTCGACATCCCCGGGTCGCTTAAAAAGCTTTGCGGAGGACAGCTTGATGCAACAAGCAGTGGTAGTTCCCATTCCTTGGAGGAGTTCTAGTCAAACTTGTCCACAATGCCCAGGAAAAAGGGCTAGGTGCGTCCAATTCTGGTCTTGGAAGAGATGGAGTCCATCCATACAGTGGTGGCCTCCCTGCATCAGGGGGATTTCCTGGCGTCCATAGACATTTAGGATGCCTATCTTCATATCCCCATCTTCGCAGGACATCAGCGTTTTCGTTGCTTTTCCCAAAGATCATCCCTGGTTCCCACCAGGAGACTGAACTATCTGGGCCTAATTTTGGATACATCCTTGGCAAGAGTGTTTCTCCATGTGGAGAAACTCCAGAAGATTCAGTCAATGATTCGGATGTTGCTGTCCGTCAACTGGCTGGGATTGATGGTCGCCTCCTTAGAGGCAGTACCGTTTGTCCAGTCTCATACCCGAATTCTCCAAAGAGGAGATTCTTCTCATATGGAATCGGAATCCCGATTCCCTGGACAATCGGATCCGATTGAGCGAGCAGACCAGGGAGGCTCTGGTCTGTTGGCTTCGGTCTCCGATGCTCAGCCAGGGGAAGTCATTTCTTCTAATAAATTCCAGGTTACTGATAAATGTGTTGGAACTGAGAGCGATCAGATTTTGTCTGATTTACTGGACCGAGCAGCTCCAGGGCAGCCCGGTTCGGATCCAATCGGACTATGCCACGGTCATGACTTATGTCGATCACCAAGTGGCACCAAGAGTGCCCTTGCGGCCATAGAAGTGGCCAACATTCTTATTGGGGGAACAGTTGTTCCAGTTCTCTCCACGATATTTATCACGGGGGTGGACAGGCAGATTATTTCAGCCGTCAGATTCTGGATCAAGTGGAATAGTCTCTTCATCCAGAGGTATTTCGCCAGCTGTCCCTTCATTGGGGCACCCCGGATATGGATCTGTTGGCAGGTTGGCTCAACAGGGCTCACGCCCGCTATCCTCTAGCGGACGCAGCAGACGCGTTGAGCGCCCCGTAGGGGAAGTATCAGCTACTGTATGTCTTCCCCCCTCTCAAGTTACTGCTGAGATTTCTCCGCAGGATAGAGGTGGAGGGAACTCCAGTTATCCTGGTAATTCCGGGCTAGCCTCGTCAAGCCGGGTACGCCGACTTGGACAGGCTAGTCGCGGACGCTCCTTGGAGACTTCCTCTCAGGGAGGATCTGCGGTCTCAAGGACCGATCTTCCATTGTGCTTTACAGTCGCTGGTTTTAATGGCCTGGCTATTGAGACCCAGGTACTGAAGGACAGAGGGTTGTCAGCTTCAGTTATTCCTACTCTAATTAAAGCAAGGAAAGCGACTTCCAGCAAAGTCTATTATCGCACATGGAAGACTTATATCGCGTGGTGTGAATCTTTGGGATTTCCCCCACGTACCTATTCGGTGACCCGAATCTTGGCTTTTCTGCAAAAGGGGGTTGAGCAGAAACTATCCTTGAGCAATATCAAGGGTCAGGTTTCAGCGTTAGCAATCTTCTTTCAGAAGCCTTTGGCTACTCATTCCTTGGTGCGGAATTTCATCCAGGGGGTGCGGCACTTGGCTCCGCCAGTGCGCGTGCCCTTACCGCCCTGGGATCTTAATTTGGTTTTGTCGGTTCTGCAGAAACCTCCCTTTTGAAAATATCAGGGAGATTCCCTTGCTTACATTATCCCAGAAGGTGGCCTTCTTGGTGGCTATTACTTCTGCACGCAGGGTGTCAGAACTGGCTGCATTATCATGCCATTCCCCATATCTGGGGATTCATAGGGATAAGGTAGTTCTTCATCCGAAGCCATCTTTTTTTCCTAAGGTGGTTTTCAGACTTTCATCTGAATGAAGATATTGTGCTACCTTCCTTGTGTCCTAAACCCAATCATCCTCAGGAATATGCGTTGCATTCCTTGGATGTGGTTCGGGCAATCAGGGTATACCTGAAGACTACGGAATTGTTCCGTAAGACGAATTCACTTTTTGTGATCACGGATGGCCCCAGAAAGGGGTTGCCTGCATCTGCCACGACTATCTCCAAATAGATTAAACAGACGGTGGTACAGGCTTATTCTATTAAGGGTCGGAATCCTCCGTTCCCTGTTAAGGCGCACTCCACTCGAGCGCTCAGTACTTCCTGGGCCTACCGCCATCAGGTGTCAGTGGTCCAGGTGTGCAAGGCGGCTACCTGGTCGTCAGTGCATACCTTTACAAAATTTTATAAAGTTGATGTGATGGCATCGGCGGATGCCTCATTTGGCCGCAAGGTTTTGCAGGCCGCAATTTGAGGAGTCCGTGGTCTACCTCGAGGGTTTTTTTCCGTTGGAATTTCAGTTGAGTCTGATCTTTTGATTGATGAGCCTTTAAAACTTCTAGTTGGCGCCGGTTGGGCCTTCTAGATTGGATTTCCATTTTCCCACCCCTCATTTGTGGCACTGCTTTGTGACGTCCTGAGTTGATATTAATCAAGGAGGACTACGTCTGTCAATGAGCGACAGAGAAAAATGGATTTTTGTAAAATCTTACTGTAAAATCCTTTTCTCTTAAGCTCATTGACAGACGTAGTACCCGCCCCTCTGTTTTTGAGTTGGGTTGGGTTAAATTCTCTAAACACTGCTTTGTGACATAACTGATTTGCTGTAGCAGGAAGTGAGAGGATATACCCTCTGGGACTGCCCCTAGGGTGTGGCCAGAATGTTTTCTTTCCTGTCTAGTCCTACTCCTGTAGAGGGCAGTATAACCCGAGTTGATATTAATCAAGGAGGACTACGTCTGTCAATGAGCTTAAGAGAAAAGGATTTTACGGTAAGATTTTACAAAAATCCATTTATTCGGTTATATTTTGTGCAATAAGGAAATCCACGCATTTTTTTAAAGCAATCTAATGAGCTGACCAGAACCTGTTCTTTAGGGAGTCTATTCCACATTTTCACACCTCTGCGAATAAGCCTTTTTATATTTGGAGAGTAAATTTGTTTTACTCCAGATGTAAAGAGTGCCCCCTTGCCCTCTCTAATGGCCATAAAGTAAATAACTCTACACCAAGTTCATTATTTGGACCCCTTATGTATTTATACATGTTGATCATATCCTCCTTATCTCCTCTTTTCAAGAGAGAATACATTCATTATTACACATTTGATGTACCAGAACACATCTAGTTTTACAGATTCAACTGGCCCTTTGAGGGCAACCATATTGCTGATGTGGCCCGTGTTGAAATTTTATTTGACACCCCTGCCTTGCATATTAGCCGTGTGTGGGGAACTGTGTCAAATGCTTTTGCAAAATCCAAGTATACCACGTCCACAGACACCCTCTGTCCAAGGTTTTACTTACCATATCATAAAAAGAAATCAGATTTTTTTTGACAACTTTTGTCTTTCATGAATCCATACAGTCTAGCATAAACTCATATATATGTTTTTTTTTTTTTTTTTTTTAACTTTCCATTACCTTCCCAACTATAGAATTTTAACTAACAGGTCTATAGTTACTTGGTAAAGACTTTGATCCCTTTTTAAATACAGGCACCACATTGGCCTACGCCAATCCAGTAATACTATGCAGCCATTAACCACTTCAGCCCTGAAAGGTTTACCCCCCTTCATGACCAGGGCATTTTTTGCGATACGGCACTACGGTACTTTAACTGACAATTACGTGGTCGTGTAATGCTGCATACAAATAAAATCGATGTTCTTTTTTCCCCCACAAATAGAGCTTTCTTTTGGTGGTATTTAATTACCTGTAGGTCTTTTTTTGTTTATAGCGCAAAAAATAAAAACCGCAGTTTTGAAAAAAAAAACAATAAAAACAGTTTTAAAAATTATATTTGTTCATCAGTTTAGTATGTATGCTGCAACATTGACATGGACAAATCTGACACTAAGTGACACTTTTTGGGGACCAGTGACACCAATACAGTGATCAATGCTAAAAAAATAGGCACTGTCGCTGTACTAATGACACTTGCCGGGAAGGGGTTACCATCAGGAGCAATCAAAGGGTTAAATGTGCTCCTAGGGAGTGCTTTCTAAATATGGGGGGGGGGGGAGCTTTGGCTGTGAGAAGATAGAGATCCATGTTCTTGCTTAGCAGAAAAATAGGACCTCTGTCTCCCCTACTAGAAGAAAGGCGACCTGACGCTCTGTCTCTCTCGGGAACGATTAACGGGTTTCGGCGAATATGGGGTCCGCCGGACCCGCTGATTGGCTCCTGTTCTGTCCAATCACATGTACATGATATTTCACAGGAGAGTCGCCGCCCCGCAGTATATATAAGCTGGGGGGGGAGAGGGGGGGTTGGCAAGTGGTTAAAGAGTCCCTAAAAATTAGAAATAATGGTTTTGAAATGACAGAGCTCAACTCTTTTAGGTTCCGTTGGTATATGTCATCTGGTCCAGATGCTTTATTCACCCTTATTCTGTCTAAATATTTCTGGACCGTATAAATTTTGAGCCATAGTGGTTCATTTGGGGCTGTGTCAATATCATTCCCATTAAAGACTTGAGCTCCCCATGCCCGTTGTATACACAGAGCTGAAGAAGGCATTTTAATAAATTTGCCTTCTCTTCATCCCCAGTCACCCAATCTTGATTATTTTGTAAAATGACCTACATGTTCAGATCTGACCCTTTTAGTATTAATATATTAGAATATTTTTGTGTGACTCTATAGTAATGTGAGCTGCACAGATAAGAAAAGGGAGAACATGAGCAGCTTAGAAGGGAACTGAAAGATGTAGAGGTGGCAACATTGGTCTACACCAGCCTTTCTCAACCTTTTCAACACAGAGGAACCCTTGAAATAAATTTTTGGTCTCGGGGAAACCCCTGAAAAATAAAAAATCTACAACTCATGACAAATTAGTGTGACAGTCAGTGGGAAGAATACTTCTTACTCTTGTCATCATTGGTAAGAATAACCCCCTTACTGATAGCTAAAAGGAACAATGGTGTAATTGGAAACATATCGGAGAGGCAGAAATTGCCCACTGCTCAAGGAACCCCTAGCAACCTCAGGAGGAACCTTAGGGTTCCACAGAACCCTGGTTAAGAAACCCTGATCTACACAATCTCAGGCTGCAGCGGGGACACCGACAAGGAGGGAAGGAAAGTGAACAGCAGGATCAACTAAATTTTATGCATAATACAGAAAATAAATTCCATAGGAGTTTATTTATTAAAGCTGGAGAGTGTAAAAGCAAGCTCACTTCTGCAGAGAAACCAATCAGCTTCTAATCTCAGTTTGTTCAGCTTGGCAAAAAAACATGTTAGCTGACTGAGTTCTATGCAGTAGTGAGCCTGATTTTGCACTCTCCAACTTTAGTACATAAACCCCATAGTGACTGAGTGCTTATATTCATGTGAGCAGCATGTAATACAGCATGTACTGACAGTTTTTATTGATGTGGGTTTAGTGACACTTTAGGATGAAAACAATTTTTCATAAAGGTTGTTTACATCTGACACAGTCCTACTAAGAAACAGTTTCCCAAGAACAGAAAACAATGTCCTAGCTAAAAAGAAGTGTAAATAGCATTCTAACACAAGGAATTTATAAATACGGAATGATACATAATGTTACTCAAAAAGGGAAATGTTGGGGGCGTGGCGATCGCGCACCAAGATGGCCGCAATGTAAGAGAGCTCCGCTCTGAGCCCAGGGAAACTCACAGCCCCGCCGGCACCCGCCACAACTGAACGACCGCAACTGCCATACCTGCCCATGGGAAGCCTTCCACCATCATCCGAGATGCGGAGGAACCGCCCGGACACCTTCCCGGTGAAGAAATTTCCGGCTTACTTCCCCACGCTGTCGCACACCGGACTCCACCAAAATGGCGGCGGGAGACCGCCCTCCCCACCGCCTCTCTCGCCTCTACTGCCTGAAGATCCGCCGCCGCCGGAACAGACACTAATGAAAGCAATCGATACAGGCCTGCACCGCTCCATCTCCCCATCCACAGATTCGGGTGCCAGCACCCCCTCAACCAGGAGTCCGCTCAAATCCAAGCCCTGCAGAGAGGCTGACAATCGCAGGGACACCATGGAATCTGGACTTCCTCACCACTCCCAGGTACTCTCTCCTGCTCATGTCCCACAGAATGACCCTATAGCACAATTTCCAACCACTTGCCAGCTAATCTCAGACATCACCATGAAGGAGATGATGTTCTCCCTTAAGGCTTCTTTACATGCAGACCTCTTTACTGCAGTCCACCAATGCAAAGCTGAAGTACAGGAATTGGGACAGTGGGTATATGTCACCGAAACTAATCTTTCAGAAGTCACAGTATCCTATAATGTGCTAGTGGACTCCCACAACTCCCACAAAGATGTCCTCCTTATGATACAGAATAAACTCGCTGACCTGGAAGACAGGTCCCGCCGTAACAACATCAAAATAAGAGTCGTCCCTGAGTCTGTCACCCCACAGCAACTACCCCACTACGTTCATTCACTATTCAAGGAACTGGTTCCCTCATTTACTCCTGCTGATCTAACAGTAGACAGAGTCCACCGGTTCCCTAAACCCTCATTCTTTCCACAAGAAGTTCCAAGAGACGTTATCCTCAGAGTGCACTTTTACCAGGCCAAGGAGCGCATACTGGAAGCTTTTAGGTGCAAGGACACTAAACCTCCTCACGCGCAATCATTGCAACTCCTTCCAGACTATTCTAAACACACTCTTCAACTACGGAGAAACATGTCATCGATTACCAAGGCTCTCCGGAACCACAGCGTGATATAAAAATGGAAATATCTGGAAAAATTGAGCGTGACCCACAATGGTTCCTCACATCTGATCACCTCAGTTGATCTTGGCATCAAACTCCTGCGAGACTGGGCTATTGTCCCTCAAGACCATCATCAACCTCCACCTCCTGAGCATCACTATCCTGCGGCCGACCTCCGGCATCTCATGCCTGCCTGGCAAGTAGTCCTCCCTAGGCGAAACAACAAAAAGAAATAATGACGGAGAGTGTTGTTCCTATTCTTAAACACCACTGCTCTCCCTGGGCTCATCATCATCAGGTACACAACACCGTACCTGTCCCCTGCTTGAACAGGCAGCATGTGCTGCACGGACTTGGTTAAGTCCACCTTTTTTACCATTTTCTCATCTTCTCTTTTTATTTTTATTTTGATCGTGCCTAGTTTTTGGCATGCTTTCATGGATCACGTTCGCACGCACTCCCACTTGGAAATCATCCCTATGACTACGAACTTCCGACTTCTCATTGGACTGCTACCTCCTCAACTAGAAATTACATCATATCCTGGATACCTTGGAACTAAAATTCTTCTCACGGCTTCAAGAACACCCCTGGAATGCCTCCATGTTTACAGACAAAGAACTAGGACGTTCCGTCATACTCACCCACAAAGCCCCAAACCCAGATTCGTGTCTAATGTGGTTAGATGCTCTGTCTACCAGCACCCCAATGACACTCCTGGAGAACCATGTCTACGACAGTGATGTCCATTAATGTGCGGGGCTTAAACCACTCCGCAAAGAGAAGATCGCTCTGGAAGGAAGCTAAGCAACACTCCGCAGATGTAGTGGCCATGCAGGAAACCCACTTCCACAAGGACAAGACTCCACTGTGCACCCACGGAGACTTTCACCACATTTTCCTAGCCTCCAGAGAAGAAAAGAAAGGGGGGGTGTTACTCGCCATTAGTGGCAATTTAGCCTTTGAACTGATTGAATCGTTCCTCAACACCAGCGGTCGGTATATTATATTGGTCTGTAAGTTGAACAATGCTCTCTTTACCTTGGTAAATACTTATGCTCCCAACTCGCACCAGTCGAAATTTCTGACTCGTCTTTTTCGCCTAATCTCGAGGGTGCGACAGGGTAATGTCATTGTGTGTGGTGATTTGAATACTGTCCTAGACCCCAACCTTGACTTATCTGCCCCTGGCAGGCAGGGGCCTGCGCCGCTTTGTGGACTCCTGCAGGCCGAGGGACTGCATGATGCGTGGAGATGTCAGCACGTAGAAGAACGCTCCTACACCTTCTATTCAGCCAGACATAACACCTACTCCAGGCTGGACTATATCCTGGTGGATAGAGTGTCGCTCCAACGAGTCACAAATTCTGTGATTCATGACATTTTGTGGTTGGACCATGCGCCAATCACGCTCTCGCTGTCGGCGGGCCCGCCAGCTGGACATACACGTCTGTGGAGATGCGACAACTTTGTCCTCCAGGATGTAGAATGTAGGACAGCTCTGACTGCTGAACTGGAGGGATATTTTGAACGCAACCACCTGAGTGAAACTAATCCTGTTATTAATTGGAATGCTCACAAAGCATACATGCGGAGAATGCTGTTGCAAGCCAAGGCCCATAAAAGGAAAGCCCAGAATGCCAAACTTGATTCCCTTCTGACGGCGATCAGGGAGAAGGATGGTCTGAATCAGGTCCGCCCGTGACACAATTGCTTCATTAGCAAACTTGTAGTCGCAGGCCCAGATGGATACACCCCAGAATTTTACAAACTAATAGCTCCCACGCTGACCCCCACCCTTGAATTGTTGTACAACCACATTTTGACGGGGGGTGAATACCTACCCTCGGGCTACCAGGCCTTCATCAAACTGATCGCCAAAAAAGGCAAGGGCCCATCAGACCCTGGATCTTACAGGCCGATATCCCTGCTAAATTTGGATTCAAAAATCCTTTCCAAGATCATGGCAAATAGGCTAGCCAAAATCCTGCCATCTCTTATCCACCCCGCCCAGTCAGGTTTCATTCCCTGGAATACCCAAAAACAAACCCCAACGACGATGTAGCTATAATCTCACTTGGCGCAGAAAATGCCTTTGATAACGAAAACTTTTCCTGGTTGTTGACTGTCCTACACCCCTTCAACTTTTCAGGCTCTATTCAATCTAGCTCTGGAGCCCCTGTCTAGATTCCTCCTAGATCACCCCCTTCTTCATGGCATTCATATCGGACAAAGGGAACTGCGTATTGCACTTTTCACAGATGATATACTCATTTTCCCTTCAGACCCCACTTACGACATGCCACTGATTCAAAACATGTTCACCAACTTTAAAAAAATTATTCAGCTCTAAAGATAAATATTACCAAAAGTGAAATTCTCCCTCTTTTCCACCACAGATCCCCTGACTGGGCCAATTCTTCAAGCTTTTCTGTTGCTAAAAGTTACATAACATACCTTGGTATAAAGATCGGCAAAACACCCTCCTCCATATACCAACTAAACTTCACCCCGTTACTGGCAAAAATGAAGGGAGAATTGGAGATATGGGCGGATCTCCCCATCTCGCTTCTTGGGAGGTGCCACCTATTTAGAATGGTAAGCTGCACCAGGCTGTTATACCCTCTCCAAACCATCCCCTTGCTACAAAAGCATAAAGATTTACAAAACCTACAGAGATCTCTATCAAAATTCCTCTGGCCGGGTAGACGCCCCTGTGTAGCTTTGCATAAACGATTCCTCCCCAGGAGCAAAGGAGGGGTTGATCTCCCCAACTTAAGGGTCTACAATCTCGCATGTATACTCAGAGTAGGTTTAGACTGGTTGTCAAAGTGCTCCAGATACTCCAACTTTGACTTGGAGTCACAGATGGCGAGTGATTACTCCCTAAGCGCTTTGTTAAACTGCAAACTCCGCTCACTCCCCCCCTCGCCTCCAACACAATCTCTTGACTCAATGGTGACATGGAGGGAAGTCGGACACAAATTAAAAGTGACTCCTTGGGTTTCTCTATACCTTCCCATCCAGAACAATCCCTTATTTCCCCACCCAAACCAGCACAAAGGATATGCAACCTGGGCCTTGCAGAACTGCTCTTTGCACAACTTTTTGATCAGAACTCTGGCTCGGCGCTCCCACTTCGTCAGTTGCTAGAGCCTTTTCTGTTTACCGAGCCATCATTTCCTGCTCCTTCACCAAGCGGTCCAGGTCATCACAGAACAGTGCCCCAACAAACTACAAAGGTTCCAGCACACTTTCTTGGACACCCTTCTGGAAAAACAACTATATAAAATCTCGGATATTTACAAGCCTCTAAACAAGCATTTTGCATACCCATTCAAGCCACCACAATTGCCTCCTGGAATAAGGACCTCAAGTCCCCAGACGCTCTTGGATGCATATTAGCTGGCTATAAATCCACCTGTGCCCTGATCACCAAAGAATTCTGGCGTGAACAACAACTCAAAATCATTCACAGGGCCTATATTCCTTTCACATCAGACCCTCATCAACACTCTAGGCAACTTTGTTCCCAGTGCGGAGAAGTCAGGCCCAATCTGCTACACGGGTTCTGGTCATGCCGCATAATCGCCTCCTTTTGGGACCAAGTCGAAACTTATGTAGCCACTATCACTGGCCACCCCCCAACTAAGGATATTTTTCAACTGGTATTTGGAGATCTGGCTCTTCCTACCAACACCATCCTCACAGTACTACACCCTGCCACCCACTTTAACAGGGCATGGCTGGCAACTTGTTTCATGATTGCCAGACTAACCATTCTTAAACACTAGCCATCCTCAACCCCCCCCCCCCCCAACATACTGGAAGTTAAACAGGACCTTTCTTCTCTCCTTTCCTCAGCTGCCCCATTGACTCATTTTCTCCACAAATGGTTGCCTTTCATCAACAACACTCAATTCCCACTCGGTTAGCTATGGGCTCCCCCCCCCCCCCCCACCCCCGGACAAGGAGACCAAAACTACCTGATACTTACTGATTGTCTGACGCAGGGCCATCTTTAATATTGATTGGACCCTGGGCAAACATTTTCCTGGGGCCCCCATAGCCCATAACCAGGGCCATCTTTAATATTGATTGGACCCTGGGAAAACATCCCCCCCATGCAATTTCACTCTCTATCCCCAGCACACCTCCGTACCCCCCAGCACACCAGCGTACACCCAGCACATCTCTGTACCTCCAACACACCACCATACCCCAAGCACCCCTCTGTACCCTCAGCACCCCTGCATACCCTCTACATGTCTCTGCACCCCTCCGTACCCTATGCACCCCCTCATACCCTATACCCTCTGCATATGTCTGCACTTCTCCATACCATCTGTACCCCTCCAAACCCTCTGCACCCCTCCATACCCTCTGCACATCTCTGCACCCCTCTATACCCTCTTTACCCCTCCATATCCTCTGCACCTCTCTGCACACCTGCATACCCTCTGCACCCCTCCATACCCTCTGCACCCCTCTATACCCTCTGGACCTCTCCATACCCTCTGCATCCTTGCATACCCTCTGGACCTCTCCATACCCTCTGGACCTCTCCATACCCTCTGCACCTCTCCATATCCTCTGCACTCCTCCATACCCTCTGCACCTCTCCATATCTTCTTCACCCCTGCATACCCTCTGCACAACTGCATACCCTCTGCACCTCTCCATATCTTCTGCACCCCTCCATACCCTATGCACCTCTCCATAGCCTCTGCACTTCTCCATAGCCTCTGCACTCCTCCATACCCTCTGCACCCCTGCATACCCTCTGCACCCCTCCATACTCTCTGCACCCCTTCATACCCTCTGCACCTCTCCATATCTTCTGCACCCCTCCATACCCTCTGCACCTCTCCATATCCACTGCACTCCTTCATATCCTCTGCACATCTCTACCTCCAGAACCCCTTTTTCCTGTGCAAGTCTCTATACCTCTAGTATATCCCTGCCCCCCCCCCCCAGTACTTCTCTGCACCCCCACCCCTCCTGCATCCCCAGCACCCTCGTCCCTCTGTATCTTGCATTATCTTATGTAACCCTCCCAAACTTTGCAACATGTTTAAACCCAATGTAGAATGGCGACATACCGTTCCATTTCTCAGACTACTGTGGTTTCTTTGGTAGCAGCGGGAGTACACAGGAACGGAGCCCACACAGAACCTTGTGTAGCTGGGTCATTAGTGTTGAAAATACTGATACCCAAATCCTCTCTCTTCACATCCGGTAGTGGAGTAGGTTCAGTACACTTCCTTGGCTTGTGTACTGAAGCTGGGGCTGCAGGCACAGATGCTCCTCCCTACTATATAGTATAGCGTAAGCTGCTGGAGGTGAAGAGAGGGGTTCGCGGCAGCAGAGCTGTGTTCCCGCCACCCAGTGGCGTACCTAGAGCATTTGGCACCCGGGGCAGATCCTATATCTGGCACCCCCCCCCCATTTAAAATGTAAAAACACCTACAAAATTTTGTAATGTTTTCAAAAATATTTATTGCACAAATTTCACAGCCCCTCCATCATAGTGCCCCTTGCAGTCCCCCCCGTCTCTCTAATCACAGTGCCCCCTTTTACACTCTCTGCCTCCCCTGCACAGTCCTAGCTTCAGCATAAACAAATATCTAATACTATTAGCAATGTGTTTAAGTTTGAGTAGGAGATTGGAGACATGTTACAGGAGATGGTCAGAGACTGCGGACATGATACAGGAGATGGTCAGAGTCTGCAAACATGATGCAAAAGATAGTCAGAGACATTGGACATGATACAAGAGATGGTCAGAGACTGCGGACACGATACAAGAGATGGTCAGAGACTGCGGACGTGATACAAGAGATGGTCAGGGACTGCGGACTATTTAAAGGATGGTCAGAGACTGCGGACATGATACAAGAGATGGTCAGAGACGTTGGACATGATACAAGAGATGGTCAGAGACTGCGGACACGATACAAGAGATGGTCAAAGACTGCGGACATGATACAAGAGATGGTCAGAGACGTTGGACACGATACAAGAGATGGTCAGAGACTGCGGACACGATACAAGAGATGGTCAGAGACTGCGGACATGATACAAGAGATGGTCAGAGACTGCGGACATGATACAAAGGATGGTCAGAGACTGCGGACATGATACAAGAGATGGTCAGAGACGTTGGACATGATACAATAGATAGTCAGAGACGTTGGGCATGATACAGGAGATGGTCATAGACTGCGGACATGATACAAGAGATGGTCAGAGACTGCGGACATGATACAAGAGATAGTCAGAGACTGCGGACATGATACAAGAGATGATCAGAGACTGCGTACATGATACAAGAGATGATCAGAGACTGCGGACATGATACAAGAGATGGTCAGAGACTGCGGACATGATACAAGAGATGATCAGAGACTGTGGACATGATACAAGAGATGGTCAGAGACCGCAGACATGAAAGAAGAGCACTAGGGGGGCCGGAGAACACAGGAGAAGCAGAGAGCACTGGAGGAGCTGAAGGGCGGGGGGCCTGGAGAGCATTAGGGGGGAATTGGGGGGTCTGGAAAGCATTGTAGGGGGTTGGAGAGCGCTGGGGTGGAGAGCACTGGGGGGGCATGAAAAACTAGGGGGCAGAGAGCACGGAGTTGAGGGGGGCATAGAGCATGGGGGAGGGGGCGGAGAGCCAAGGATCGCTGGGGAGCCAGAGGGAACTCGGGGGGGGGGACTGGAGATTACTGAGGGGGGAGCCAGGAAGCACAGGGGGGTGGCAAGCACTGGGAGGGCCAGAGAGCATGTGGAGGGCTGGAGAGGGGGGGGCTGAAGAGCACTGGGGGGGGGCTGGACAGCACTGGGGGGCCAGAAAAAGAAAAAAGAAGTTGGATAGGAGGAGTGGTGGGGCAGCTGCATATAGAGGAATTGATCTTTCCATATTCCTCTTGCAACCGCTGAATGCCTGCAGGAGGGAGAGGAGGAGAGTCAGGCATTCGGCAGGTGAAGGAGGAATAAGGGAAGATCGATTCCTTTACAGTACAGTATATGCAGCTTCCCACCCACTCCTCCTATCCAGTCAGACAGGGAGGCTGCTCGGGCCTCGGTCACTCACCTTCTTCCAGCTCCCGTTCCTGTCCCTGCCCCCGTGAGCAGCGCGGGTAAGCACTAAGCAGCATAGACCGAGGGAGCAGCTGAGCGGCGCCAGGACACCAGCCTGACACCCCTCAGTGCGCGGCATCTGGGGTGGCGCCCCCCCCTTGGTACGCCACTGCCGTCACCTCCACAGAGAAGCCACAGAACTTCCAGCCGAAGGTGTAGAGTGAGGGTCTGGGAACCTCAGCAACACTAGTGAGCCCAAAGCTGCAATCCCGGGACAAAGCCATCATTGGGGTGTATGCTATTTGCGGGCAGAAGGAGCAGCTGCTTTGGGCCCCATGACAACGATTGGGCCCTGGGCAGCTGGGCCCATTAAAGACGGCCCTGGTCTGACGTCAGCCTCATTTCATCACTATCGGCTGCCACACCAACTGGAATTTTCTGACTGTGCTATTGCCATCCTCCGCAAAGACTCTTCACCTCTCTACCCCTCCCCTCTCATCCTTTGGAGTCCCTTTGCAGTGCCCAGTTAATGCTATCCATTGTTGCAGAAGTCAACCGTCTACCCTCCATTTGTAGAGTTCCGGTTGTTCTCTACTACCAACACCTACCTTGTGTGTTAACCGGTTTAGGTGTATCCTGTAATGTTTACCCAATTTCTGCTTGTTGTTTATTCCTTGTGATAGTACTGTAACCTGTATATTACGAAAATTTTCAATAAAAATTTATATTAAAAAAAAAAATGTGTCCTACTGGTTTAGGGGACTGCCATCTATTTTGGACCGAACAACACTGTAAGAAAATTTAAAATGTAATAAAAACGTATGAAAAATGTACTTCAATTATTGACTATCACATTTTAAAATCTTTCTTTTGTTTTTATATCAAGTACTAGTTGGCTCTGAGATACTAACTAGTGTTTCAGTAAAGATTAAAAGAATTTTTTAAAAACATATCTTTATTGAAGTTTAGGTTTCAGATGTCTCACAGTTGACATCTAGAAAGTCTTTTGATTTTGTATTCCCTCTTCAAACCAATAGTATGCATGATTTGGCCCAAAAAAGATATTGGAGGCTTAAAATCTTGCAGGGCTTTATGACAATGTTCAGAAGTCCACAGTTAACATTGTACAGTTTTAAATTTGTTCTTTTAACCACTCTTCCCAAACTCTGCTTAAACCTGAAAGCTTTTGCTAAAATCTCTGACATATTACTAAATAACAGTTTAAAATGTATGAACATGTCTTGTTCCACTCCTTAAAAAAGTTAAATTAAACCCTGAACTGTAGTGTGTGGATGAATTTTGGGATACAATCTACTAAAATATACTGTATTCCGGATTTTGTTTTTCCCCAGCAGACTATCTACCATCTTCTTCAAACATAAAATGGACCTTTTTGCCTTTTCACTAAAAAACACACCAGCATGCAGCTCTGCATGCTGTTATGAAATCATCTTACATTCATTAACTAAACAAACATTTTTTGCTTTTACAGATAATTAGTGGTAAATCTAGCATATCTAGCACCCGGGGAAGATAATTTTTCAATTATAACCACACACACACAAATATAATTAAAGGAATACATTGGTGAGCCCCAAATTTTAGGTGTGCCAAATTATGCAGTGGGAGGGGCTTAAATTGTCATGGTTAAATAAAACCTGATCCTATTTACTGTATACAATGCACACATAGGCCACAGTTCTTGTAACTACACTCTCAATCCAGAAGTAGGTAATGCACAGAGTGCCACTGCACAGAATACAATCATACATTGCCACCTGCTGCCAGAACAACCCCCACCATTATGCCCACAGCTTGCACAGTACACATCTTATATAACAGCCCCATTCTGCCCCCAGTACCACCTAAGTACAGAACACATCCCCCAACTCCTCAATACAGATCCTCAGGTACAGACCTCCTCAGAAGAGATCTACCCCACTGGAGGCTTCCTGCCCAGTTGACCCCTCAATATAGACCCCCCTGTACAGAACACCTCTCCCAGCCAACTTATTCCATACAGAACCCCAGGTACATATGCTCCCTCCCAGCCTAACCCTTCAGTGCAGACCCCCCCCCCCCCAAGTATAGACACCCCTCCCATCCCAAACCCTTTATACAGACCCCCAGTACAGACCTACAGACCTCCTCAGTAAGGATCCCTCCAGTACAGACCCTCCCCCCTTACAGCCCAACCCCTCAGTACAAACCCCCCAGTAAAGAGATCCTCAGTACAGACTCTCCTGATCAGAATAGACACCCCTCCTAGAGACACTCCTAGTAAAGACATACCCTATACAGACACTCCCAATACAGACCCTCCCAGTACAGACACCTGAGTACAGAGACCCCTAATACAGGCTTACCAGTACAGAACCTCTATTACAGAGACCCCCAGTAAAAACCTTCCAATTACAATCCCCCCCCAGTACAGATCTCAACCAACACCCCCAATCTCCCCCCCAGTACAAATCTTCCCTCACAGCCATGAATCCCACCTCACAGCCCACCAATTCAATACAGACCCCCATCTCCCAACCTAACCTCGAGGACATGCCCCCCAAGTACACACCTTTGATCCAGCGTAACCCCTCAGTACAACACCCCCCCCCCCCAAGTAGATCTCCTTGGTACAGGTCTCTTTCATTACAGACCCCGCTCCCAGCCTAATCCTTCAGTACAACCCCTCCATTCTGCTCCCCCCCCCCCAGCTCAACCCTTCAATACAGAACACAGCTTGCAGGATGTGTGGAGGAGTAACAACCCTACTTCACATTGTTACTCCTGTTACTCAGCCTCATACAAAGGCCTATCCCGCATAGACTTTTGCCTAGGTAATGCTGTTGCTTGTTCTGTGATTCAATCTGTGCATTATGCCCCTAGGAACATATCCGATCAATCTCCTGTAATAGTCTGATTGGGGGGGCTGCTGCCCACTGGTGCCCGAGTATGGAAGGTTAACCCTTTCTGGCTTTCTCTACTGCCTGCTAGTGATCCCGTTTCTCCAGCCTTGCGAGACTTCCTTCTATGCAATGTAGACTTTGCAACGCCTCTTGTAGTGTGGGGGATACCTTCAAGGCACATCTTAGGGGGCTTCTTATTACACAAATTTCAGCAATTAAATCTATGATTAAAGACTGGGAGAATCAGATACTCGCTAAGGCTGGTGAGGCAGAAATGGCATATGTGTCGGACCCTACTCCTGATCATGAACGACGCTGGCTTGAGGCTCAGGCTCTTTACAAACAGGTCTCTATTACTGCTGCAGAGAAAAAAAGATTTTTTATGCAGCAACGTTATTTTAATGAAGGGGAAAATACTGGACATTTTCTAGCTGTTATTGCTAAGGCGCAGCAGGGAATCTCGCACATAGCGGTGGTTCAGGCTTATGATGGTATGCTGGTTCGAGACCCTACCCAGGTTGCTTCAGTGTTTACTAAATATTTCAGGGACCTGTACTCCTCTAGGGTCTGCCCTCTTGAGGGGGACCTGGAGGACTTTCTGTCTGATTGTGAGATCCCTCAGATTTTGCTGTCTCAGAGGCAGGAGTTGGGTAGACCCCTGACTAGGGAGGAGTTGTCCATGGCTGCCTCCCAGATGGCAAACAATAAGTCGCCCGGAATTGATGGGTTCCCCGTGGAAATATAAAAGACTTATGGGGACACCCTCCTCCCGGTCCTACTGACTACCCTGAACGAGGCTCACGAGGTGGGTGAATTGCCGAATTCTATGAGAGAGGCAATAGTGGTGGTTATCCCTAAGCCTGGTAAGGACCCAATACACCCAGACTCCTACAGGCCTATCTCGTTACTCAACACGGATGTCAAGCTGTTGGCTAGAGTATTGGCTAACAGATTGGCGAAGGTTGTTTCTGGGCTGGTCCATGTCTATCAGTCGGGCCTTATCCCGGCCAGGTCAACTTCCTTGAATCTTTGCAGGTTGTTCTTAAATCTTCAGCTCCCAGTTGACAATCCGAGGAGTAGAGCCATTTTTTCGCTCGACACTGCCAAAGCTTTTGACGTTGAGTGGAGATATCTGTGGGCTGTGTTGCGTAGACTCGGACTGGGCACTGAATTTATCTCATGGGTTCAACTGATTTATACTGGGCCTAGAGCACTCATTAGAATCAATGGTTCTCTTTTTGACCCTTTCTCCCCTGGGTACCAGACAGGGGTGCCCCCTTTCCCCCTTACTGTACGATCTAGCGATTGAACCTCTTGCGATAATGATTAGAGACTCACCCTCTATTGTAGGTTTTCGCCGTGGTAATAGGGAAGACAAGATCTCTCTGTATGCAGATGATGCCCTACTGTATTTGGGAGACCCTGGGGGGTCCCTACGGGAGGTTATGTCCTTTTACGATTTGGCACATTTTCTGGCTTTGCCATCAATTGGGACAAATCGGTTTTGCTTCATCTGGATCCCCTCCCGGCGATGCTACCGTCTGCAGTCTCCCAGATACAGGTGGTCTCCACATTTAGGTATTTAGGTGTTATGGTCTCTGCTAACCCCAAGGATTACATTTCCTTAAATCTCAAACCCCTTCTTCTTCGATTTTGTGCTAAATGTGTTAGTTGGAGTAAGCTCCCCCTTACTGTTACGGGTCGGGTAAATCTAATTAAAATGATCTGGGCACCTCAGTTACTTTATATATTACATAACTCCCAGGTTTGGATACCTGGATACTGGTTTGACAAAATAGACTCCCAGTTTCGAGCACTTATTTGGAGGGGTGGTACGGCTCGTTTAAAACTTGAAACCCTGCAATACCCTAAAGATAGGGGTAGGCTGGCTCTTCCCCATACCCAGATGTACTTTTTTGCATCGCAGTTGCAGCACTTCACGGGATGGGATCTCCCTTTTTGTGTGGACCCTTCCCGGGATCTGCTGGCGCTGCCTGACTCAGGATATACCTCCTTCTCTCAGATGGAGATGGGGTTTCCTGGGCTGCCTCCCCATTGCCCTACTTCACAACTTTTTGTCAAACTATGGAAGGCGGTAAAACAAAATCTGGGTCTCTCTGTCTTCTTTGCCCGCACCCCTCTGTGGAATAACCGTTTCTATGGAGAAATAGCTAGGCTGGATACCTTCCCCAGGTGGATCCGAGCCGGGGTTAAATATCTTTCCCAACTGTGCGGTCCAGCTATTAAGCCTCTGGCTCATTTGCTGGCAGAATTCTCGCAGCTTGGAAATTGTAGATATTAATATATGCGTTTATCTCATGCACTTCGGAGTCAGGGCCGACATACCCCATTGAGGTTGATTGAATCTCCATTTCTGGAATCCATCCTTAGGGATAGGGAGAAAAAAGGCATAATTTCTAGAGTGTATAATACTCAGTTATCCTCCCTGCAAGACCCTTCCCTGCTCCCATGCAGGACGAAGTGGGAAAGGGATCTTGGTCCCATTGACGGTGATCGATGGGAACAAATACTTGAGGCAGGCCCCCTGGTCTCTGTATCCGCTAGTCATAAACTTTTTCACCTGTTTGTGTTACACCGTATTTACAGGACTCCGAGACAACTTCACGCATTGGGTAGACATCCCTCGCCCCTATGCCCCAAGTGCAAATTGCGTATAGGTGATTTTATTCACATGCTCTAGAAATGTCCCAAATTAGTACACTGCTGGCAATCGGTGGTGTCCACTATCAATCAAGTTTATCAGGTTCAGCTTCAACTGCATCCGCTGGTGTGTTTGCTGGGAGGACTGGACAAAATACTTTACCATCCGCATATTTATGTGGCTCTACTCAGACTTTTGTATTTAGCTAAAAAGCTTATTGCTAGATTGAGGATGTCCACCAGCCCCCCCACTAGTGTACAGTGGATCCACGCTGTCAATTCTATTTTGATACATGAAAAGCACACTTACTATCACAGGAAAACACCATCGAAATTTGAGAGCATCTGGGGTTGCTGGTTAGCTTCCCCTGCAGTGGCTCCTCCTCAACTTGTCTTAAATCGCTTGCTTCTATAAGTGGCGGTGAGCTTATGGCAGCTGAGACAATGGCAGCAAGTTATGTTTGGTTTGGTTTAATTGTTTTCTTTTGTTTTGTTATGAGTTATATATGGAATGGCTTTATTGCTTTTCTTTTTACTATGTTCACTTTGTACTGGAAAGCATTGTATTCTGAGACCACATGTGGCTGTACCTTTTGTTCGAAGTGACCCATGTACCTTTTGTGCAATGTTTTAATAACCTCTGCCATTCTCAATAAAGCTTTTTTCTTGATAAAAAAACAAAACAAAAACATTTGTATATGTGCTTTTAGTTGAATTGGTATGATAAGGGTGAAGCTCCCCTTTAAGTGTGTCCTGCAGGTATGGTCCAAATCCAATAATTTAGTGGTTGGCTGCATCAGTGCTAATGTTATGTTTTAGCATAGACTGTGGACCATGCATATATACCAGTAATCATCATAGAGTCACCCAGTAATCAGTAATGATTAAGGATGGACCGAACACCCCCCTGTTTGGTTCCCAGCAGAACTCCCGAACAAGGAAATGTTCTAACCCGAACGGCAAACCACATTGAAATCTATGGGAGCAGAACAGGAAAAATCAAAAGTGCCTATTGGGGACATGTTTCTGGGGGACATGTTCTGAAGACCGGTTTTGCAGCCGTAAAAGCATTTGACGCTGCTAAATGTGGCTTAATTCTGCATACCATGTAAAGCTACATCAAGTTTTTTTTTTTTGACATGTCAAATCAATGGTTCCCTATGAGAGCCTATTGATTTGAATGGAAGTTGCATCCAGGTGGGATCATGATGATCCGACTTGTGGTGCGACAGGTGCTCTGAGGATCTTTAAGAGTAACCCCCGCGCCCATTTTTTTTCTTAAAATTACGTGGTATGGATTTTAAGAGGAACCCCACACAAATAAAAAAAAAATCTCTAATAAGACTATAATCCTTCCACTTTATAAAACTCTGGTCCGACCGCATCTGGAGTATTCCGTCCAGTTCTGGTCGCCAGTCCTCAGGAGGGATGTGTTGGAGCTGGAGAGAGTCCAGAGAAGGGGAACTAAACTAATGAGGGGATTGGAGGACCTTGACTATGAAGAGCGTCTACAATCGCTCGATTTATTCTCCCTGGAGAAGAGACGTCTGAGGGGGGACATGATAACAATTTATAAATATCTTAATGGGGATCCCAGCTTAGAAAAAAAGCTGTTCATTCGAAGGGATTGCATGAGGACTCGAGGGCATACAATGCGATTAGAGGAGAAGCGTTTTAACCTCAGGCAACGCGGGGGGTTCTTTACTGTTAGGGCAACAAGATTGTGGAATTCTCTACCACAAGAGGTGGTTTCTGCGGGTAGTATGGTGGCTTTCAAAAGACTCTTAGACTTACATCTCAAGGATCAGAACATTCAGGGGTATGTGAGATGATTACAGCCACACACACCTACACAGGTTGAACTAGATGGACGATTGTCTTTATTCAACCTCACCTACTATGTAACTATGTAACTATGTAACTATGTATAGCCATGGGGCATGGCCAGCCAGTGACATCACCATGAGACCCTGCCACTTGTGTCATCACCACATGACCTAACAAGGGGCTGGGTCTCATGGTAAGGTCACTGGATGGCCCCATGGCTATATTAGAACTGGCAGAGAGCAGAGCTGACATTACCACGGGAGACAGCGTCGGAGGAGGACCGGATCGGTGTCGGAGAAGATCAGAGGCAGAATACTGAAAGTAAGGAAGCTGCCGGAAGCTGTGTGTGTGTGTGTGTGTGTGTGCGTGCAGCGAGTGCTGAGAGCGAGGAAAAAGAGAAGGAACTGTGGGGGAAGCCAGGTGCGGGTGTCGGAGACCTCTGGGGGAACCTGTGAATAGAAACTGAACGGCGGCGGCAGCAGCGGTGGAGGACGGTCAGGAGGACTGAAGGAAGAAGAGAAGCTGGGACGTGAGTAGGTGATCGATCAGCTGATCAGCTGTTCGGCCGCTGGAGGGAGCCAGAGGGGAATAGTTAGTGACTATAGGCTATAACTGTTATAGTGTCTAGGACTATATAGCTGCAACTGTAAGATACTGTATACCGACTGTGAGATACTGTATACTGTGACGTTACGATACCATATACTGTGACTGTGAGTATAAGAAATAACTGTGACTAGGTGTATTAAGTGTAACTTCAGCTGAGAGTACTTGCGACTGAGTACCTTGCGACAGGGACTGTGTGTGACCGGGTGACTAGGACTACCTCTTTACTGCGTGTAGCCTTAGCAACTGTGTGTAGCCTTAGCGACTGGTTGTTAGTGGCTGGGGGTTAGCCACTGGGGGTTAGCGACTAGGTGTTAACCTTTGCAACTAAGGAACAAGTTAGCGTCTGGTAGTAACCTCAGTGCGTGGGGAGCTACTGTAGCGACTGGAACTGGGTATACGGGTATATGGATAACCCTAGCGACTAGGAGCCTTAGCGACTGCGTGTAGCCTTAGCAACTGCGTGTTATCGGCTGGGGGTTAGCAACTGGGCGATAGCGACTAGGGGTTAGCAACTGGGGGTTAGCGACTAGGTGGAAACCTTAGCAAATAAGGAGTAAGTTGGCGTCTGGTAGTAACCGCAGTGCCTGCGGAGCTACTGCAGCATCTTGGACCGGGTGCACCTTGTGACTGGGACTACCGTTAACGACGGGGGGACTACCCTAGCAACTAGGAGGACCTAGTGACCGTAGGTGACTGGTGAGTACCGTAGGTGACTGGTGAGTGCCCTAGCAACTAGTGATTACCCTAGGTTTAGTAGCAGGGAAGATAGAGGCAGTGTAGGCAAGGAATAGCAGATATTTTAATTCTTCCCCATAGAGTAGAGGGTAATAATGTCTGGCAGGATTAGGGATGCACTTCTTGCTGCATGTATGCGTTCCTTGATGAACCAATCGAGGGTGAATACTGCTGTGCAAGATGTGAGCGACTTGCTTCTCTGGAAGCCCAGATCTAGAGAACAAGGTAGCAACACTGCATAACATCAACAACCTGGAAAGGAGCTAGGACATTACCCATCAGGTGCTGGCAGGGGCCGGCATAGAGGAGGGTGGAGACGTGGAGACGCAGGCACCAGGGGTAGGCAGCTGGGTGACAGTTAGAAGGAGGGGTAGAGGGAAGAGCGCTAGGGAGGCCAGTCCTGAGTTGGAACACCCCAACAAATATGCCAAGTTACATGATGATGGGGATATCAGCTCAGGGGTGGCAGTGCTGGAGCAGGCGCCCTCCCCCAGCTGCCAGGGAAGCGGCGGCTCCAGGAAAGAGGGGGCAGAGACTCAGGAAAGGTTAGACAAGTTGTGGTAGTGGGTGACTCAATTATCAAGAGGACAGATAGGGCAATCTGTCAAAACGATCGCAGTAGCCGAACAGTATGTTGTTTACCGGGCACTCGAGTTCAGGCACATCGCCGATCTGGTAGACAGATTATTGGGCGGGGCTGGGGAGGACCCAGCGGTCATGGTGCATGTGGGCACCAATGACCAAGTAAGAGGAAGGTGAAGGATCCTAAAGAACGATTTCAGGGACTTAGGGAATAGATTGAGGAATAGGACCTCCAAGGTGGTTTTCTCTGAAATACTGCCGTTCCCTCGAGCCACACCAGAGAGGCAGAAGGAGATTAGGGAACTTAACAAGTGGCTGAGGAACTGGTGTAGGAAGGAGGGGTTCAGGTTCCTGGAGAACTGGGCTGACTTCTCAGTCTGCTATAGACTCTTTAGTAAGGACGGGCTGCACCTTAATGGGGACGGTACAGCTCTTTTGGGGAGAAAGATGGCCACAAAGTCGGAGGGCTTTTAAACTAGGAGGAGGGTGGAGGGCTCAGTGGTAGAGTCAGTTAGGAGGGAGCTAAGGACAGAGAGTATTATTGGGGGCGGTAGCGACAGCAGGTCTGTGGCATCTAAAGTTACATAGTTACATAGTTAGTGAGGTTGAAAAAAGACATCAGTCCATCCAGTTCAACCTATGATGTGTGTGTGTGTTTGCTTTTAACAGTACATTGTATACCCCTGTATGTTGTGGTCTCTAAGGTGCCCATCTAATAGTTTTTGAAACTATCAATGCTCCCTGCTGATACGACTGCTTGTGGAAGAGAATTCCACATCCTTACCGCTCTTACAGTGAAGAACCCTTACGCATTTTAAGGTTAAACCGCCTTTCCTCTAGTTTTAGTGAGTGGCCACGTGTCTTATTGTATTCCCTTACTCTGAATAGTTTGTTCCTTATGCTAGGGTCGCCAGTACAGTACTTGTACATTGATATCATATCCCCCCTCAATCGTCTCTTCTCCAGAGAGAATAGGTTCAGTGCTTGTAGTCTTTCCTCATAGCTCCTCCTTTCCCCTAATTATTTTTGTTGCCCTTCTCTGGACTCTTTCCAATTCCAGCACATCCTTCCTGAGGACCGGTGCCCAGAACTGGACAGCATACTCCAGATGTGGCCGGACCAGAGTCTGGTAGAGCGGGAGAATAATCTCTTTATTTCTGGAGTGAATCCCCTTTTTTATACATCCCAGTATTCTGTTGGCTTTGCTTGCAGCGGCTTGGCATTGCATGCCACTGCCAAGCCTTTTGTCTACCACTACCCCCAGGTCCCTTTCCATCCTAGACTCACCCAGAGGTCCCCCCCCTAGTGAGTAGCTTGCTTTCTGGTTTCTGGCCCCCAAGTGCATTACTTTACATTTTTCAACATTAAACCTCATCTGCCATGTAGTTGCCCACCCCGTTATTTTGTTCAGGTCCGCTTGTAAAGTTTCCACATCCCGCATAGAAGATATTGGCAATAAGTTCTCCCCCTAAAGTGTATTGTGCTTTTATGTTTTTAGTCCCCAAGTGCAAAACCTTACACTTCTCCACATTCAACCTCATTTGCCATGTCGTTGTCCACTCTTTTATTTTGTTCAGGTCATTCTGTAGGATATCTGCCTCATGCTGCTCAGTTATTGCCCTGCCCAATTTTGTGTCATCTGCAAAAACTGATATAGAACTACTGATCCCGTCCTCAATGCTGTTTATGAATAAATTGAACAGGGTTGGTCCCAGAACTGAGCCTTGTTTGGGTTTGCTATAGGCCACCCAACCAAAGGGAGGAGGTAGAGTTTGATATTTATGGCACTGTTGGGTAACGTGGCAAAGCTGGGACCAGTCATTATATTAGGGGACTTCAACTATCCTGACATTAACTGGGAAGAGGGGACTCCACACTCACTAAAGGCCCATCTCTTCATGGAAACCTTACAGGACAACTACATGTCTCAGATGGTGGATTCTCCAACTAGAATGAATGCAGTGTTGGATCTATTAATTACTAATGACTCAGACCTAATCTCAGATGTAGGAGTCCAGGACAACTTGGGTTCTAGCGATCACAGGTCGATCACATTTAGCGTAAATCACAACATAGCAAGGCTTGAGGGCAACATAAGAACCCTAAACTTCAGAAGGACAAACTTTCCTAAACTGTGCTCAATGATAGAGGAAATGAACTGGGACAATACCATAGGATCACTGACCATGGAGGAAAAATGGGATTGCTTTAGGAATATATTAAACAAATGCATCTCGCAATGCATTCCTATGGGAAATAAATTTAAAATAGCCAAAGCCAAACCTGGCTGGCTTAGCCGTAATGTAATGAAACTTATTAGAGAAAAAATAATGGCCTTCAATAAATATAAATTGGAGGGGACGTTATTGGCTTGCAAGCAATACAAGAAATTAAATAAGAAATGTAAATACGAAATCAAAATGGCTAAAATCAACTTTGAGAGACAAATAGCAGAGGATAGTAAAAAGAACCCTAAGAAATTCTTTAAATATATCAACAGCAAAAAAAACGAGGTCAGAGCATGTTGCACACATAATTAACGATGATGGGAGGATGGTTTCAGAGGACACAGAAAAGGCAACTGTGCTTAATGCTTTCTTCTCCTCAGACTTTACACAGGAAAAGGAGGGGTACACTGACCATGACTGTATGGTTAGCAGTACTTCACAGGACTTGCCGCTATGGCTAATAGAGGGTGAAATCAGGGAAAGGCTGGATAAAATTAACACAAGTAAATCACCAGGCCCGGATGGTGTACATCTGAGAATACCTAAAGAACTCAGTAAGGTTATATCTAGACCACTGTTCCTGATCTTTGCTGACAGTATTATGACAGGAACTGTATCAGGTGACTGGAGGAAAGCTAACTTGATACCAATATTCAAAAAAGGGCAGAGGCATATACCGGGTAATTATAGGCCAGTCAGCCTGACGTCAATAGTATGTAAACTTCTGGAGGGGATAATAAGGGACTATATCCAAGATTTCGCTAAAATCAATAATATCATCAGTAGTAATCAGTATGGGTTTACAAAGGGGAGTTTGTGTGAAGCCAATCTGTTAACATTCTACGTGGAGGTTAGCTGTGAGCTAGACAGTGGGAGACCTGTGGATGTGGTGTACCTGGATTTTGCTAAGGCGTTCCCCACAAATGGTTGATTTATAAATTAAGGTCCACAGGCATCGACCACAAGGTTTGCTCTTGGATACGGAAGTGATTAAAGGGGCATGTCCAAAGGGTGGTAATAAATAATGCATACTCAGACTGGTCTGAGGAGGTAAGTGGGGTCCAATTTTGTTGAATTTATTCATAAATTGCATTGAGGACAGGGTCAGTAGCTCAATCTCAGTTTTTGCAGATGACACAAAAGTGAGCAGGGCAATAACTTCACATCGAGAGGCAGAAATCTTGCAGAATGACCTGAACAAAATAACAGAGTGGGCAACTACATGGCAAATGAGGTTTAATGTGGATAAGTGCAAGGTATTGCACTTAGGTACTAATAACGTAAAAGCAAAATACATGCTAGGGGGGGAACCTCTGGGGGTATCAAAAATGGAGAAAGATCTGGGGGTCTTAGTAGAAGATAGACTTAGTAATAGTATGCAATGTCAAGCTGCAGCTGCCAAAGCTGGCAGAATATTAGCATGCTTAAGGAAGGGGATGTATTCCAGAGACAAAACTATAATCCTACCACTTTATAAAACACTGGTCCGACCACATCTGGAGTATTGTGTCCAATTCTGGTCACCAGTCCTCAGAAGGGATGTGTTGGAGCTAGAGAGAGTACAGAGAGGGGCAACAAAACTTATTAGGGGATTAGAGGACCTTAATTACGAAGAGCGTTTAGAAGCGATTGATTTATTCTTCCTGGAGAAGAGACGCCTGGGGGGGGGGGGGGCATGATAGCAATTTACAAATACCTCAACGGTGATCATAGCATAGAAAAAAAACTATTCAGTCGCAAGGAATGCATGAGGACACAAGGCCATACAATGCGATTAGAGGAGAAGCGTTTTAACCTCAGGCTACAAAGGGGGTTCTTTACAGTAAGGGCTACAAGACTGTGGAATTCTCTGCCACAAATGGTAGTAACTGTGGGGAGTATGGCTACTTTTAAAAGACTCTTGGACATACAACTCGAGGATAAAAACATTCAGGGTTATGGGAAATGATTCATACCGACACAGGTTGAACTGGATGGACTATTGTCTTTATTCAACCTCAACTACTATGTAGTAGAAGATCAGAGGAAGAAGACCTGAGGGAGAAGATCGGAGGAGGATTTTTAATAAAGGCCTTCTCAAAACTGTCTCTTGTCTTTATCTACACTATATTGCCTTTTTTGGGGTGAATGGGTAGGGGTACAATGTACCCTATACTAATTCACATGGAGGGGCCTGGATCTGGGGGCCCCCTTGTTAAAGGGGGATTCCATATTCCGATAAGCCCCCTACCCGCAGAGCCCCAAAACCACCACCCAGTGTTGTCGGGAAGAGGTCCTTTTCCTCATAAACATGAGGGGACAAGGTGCTTTGAAGTGGGGGGGGGGGGGTGCAGAGCCCTCATGTTAAGGGCATGTGGCTTCATATGGTCTAGAAGTGGGGGCTTGCTCACTCGTCCCCTCCCCTTTCCTTGCCTGCTGGACTGCATGCTCGGATAAGGGTCTGAAGTGGATTCTGGAGGGGACCCCATGACATTTATTTTTTTTTTTCATTTTGACGTGGGGTTCCCTTTCAAGATCCATACCAGACTCAAAGGGCCTGACATGGATCTTGGGGAGGGGGCATGCTGATTATTTTTACATTTTGGCGTGGGGTTCCCCTTCAAGATCCTCAGAGCACAAGTTGGATCAGTGAAGACGGCTCTCATAGGGAACCATTGATTTTGAATAAAGGCAGAAAAACACTGTTAAAACCTAACAACAGCGGACATTGCTTTGCAGCTCTTCTTGTCTGATAAAAACCTGTATCCTCTTTCCTTTCACTTTCTGTTCTGGAAATGCAACAGTCCCTCAAAAATGGGAGAGATTTCTCGTTTGGACAGTTGTCCACAGAACAAATGTCCTCATAAACATGAGGGGACAAGGTGCTTTGGAGTGGGGGGGGGGGGGTGCAGAGACCCCCTGCCCCAAAGCACCCACCTCCCCATGTTAGGGGGGTGTGGCCTCATATGGTCTAGAAGTTGGGGGTTGCTCACTCGTCCCCTCCCCTTTCCTTGCCTGCTGGACTACATGCTCGGATAAGGGTCTGAAGTGGATTCTGGAGGGGACCCCATGCCGTTTCTTTTTTTTCATTTTGACGTGGAGTTCCCTTTCAAGATCCATACCAGACTCAAATGGCGTGGCATGGATCTTGGGGAGGGGGCATGCTGATTATTTTTACATTTTGGCGTGCGGTTCCCCTTCAAGATCCTCAGAGCACAAGTTGGATCAGTGAAGACGGCTCTCATAGGGAACCATTGATTTTTAATAAAGGCAGAAAAAAATGTCTCTTGTCTTTATCTACACTACATTGCCTTTTTTGGGGTGAATGGGTAGGAGTACAATGTGCCCCATACTCATTTACATTGAGGGGCCGGGATCTGGGGCCCCTTTGTTAAAGGGGGATTCCAGATTCTGATAAGCCCCCTACCCGCAGAGCCCCACAACCACCACCCAGTGTTGTCGGGAAGAGGTCCTTGTCCTCTTGCCCCTCAGGGGGCATGCTGATTATTTTTACATTTTGGCGTGGGGTTCCCCTTTAAGATTCTCAGAGCACAAGTTGGATCAGTGAAGACGGCTCTCATAGGGAACCATTGATTTTGAATAAAGGCAGAAAAATGCTGCTAAAACCTAACACCAGCGGACATTGCTTTGCAGCTCTTCTTGTCTGATAAAAACCTGTATCCTCTTTCCTTTTACTTTCTGTTCTGGAGATGCAACAGTCCCTCAAAAATGGGAGACATTTCTCTTTTGGACAGTTGTCCACAGAACAAAATGTCCCTATTTGGAAGGTTTTGGATCTCTCATCATTTTGGGTCTATTGACATGGTCACCATTAAATAGAGCACGTGTAACACCCCATCAGGGACAGAGACAACAACAGAAACCTATATATAAGGGAATAAATCGCTCAGTGGAAGATTAATATGCTCCACAAACCAAGGTCAAAGCTACATTCCCTGGGAGGAACCAATACAGAGTAACAGTTTGCCATTGCAAAAATAGTCAATAATGACCTATATACCCAATAATATAGAAAGACTACCATCTAACGCATGTACAGTAATGTCTCGAAAGTATTGCATTTATAATGTAAGAAACACTTCATCAATGCCAATTCAAGTATTGAAAATAAATAAATGGTAAGTCATGCCATGGAATAATCACTCATTAGTTGTTTAAAAGGTGAAATCAATACCAAAATGCATAATGTATGCCAATGGCAACAAAAGAACTCACAAATAGCAAAAGCAAAAACGCCTCAGTTAATGTTTCTAAGCATTTAATGGGCAAACAAAGCAGTGCACATTGAGTCAGAAAGCTGATATGGACCCGAATAAACATGCACAAAAGGGTCTTAAAAAGAAAAAAGGTAAATTAGATAATGTGTAGACATGTCTTGTAAGTAGACTATAATGGAGGGGCTAAGACATTTCTTAAGATGCAACAAACATAAATTCAAAGGCCACATGCTGCAGACATCACACTTTCCAGAAATATAGAACCATAGTGACCACTCACATGAATCAAAACAGATTTCAAGGACCGATCCAGCACAGATGAATGCAATGTCAGAAATGTTCAGCAAACATTTGCCAATATAGTCTGTTGAGTATAATTCTCCCCATCAACAGATCTTCTTTAACCAGTTCCTGCCTGGCCAATAGCAGATTGACGACTGGGCAGTGGCTTTGTTATCCTGACTGGACATCATATGACATCCTGTCATGAAACGCTGATCACAGGGCCACACAGTGGCGCAATCTGTCACCGGCTATGTCCATGGGACCCAGCCAATGACCGGTAAGAGTACCGACTCGTTGCCGGTACCATGTGACAGCTGTGACCAATCACAGCAAGTCACAAGACCATTGTACACAATAGATGGCTTCCTTTCATGCCAGCCTTTGTGTATAACTGTGCTGCTAACTGTGATTGGTCAACTTGATCACATGGTACAGACAGGGCCAATCACAGCCCATCTGTATCACAACTAACCACAACAAAACAGACTTAATGACTCAGTTTCATTCAGTAAAATGCTTGCTAGCTTGCATTCAGTAATGCACTGCTATAAGCAAACATAATGTGGAAAAAAAAAAAATCCTGATTACTTTCCTAGAGTAGTACAATGTTAACATTATATTGCTTATGACAAAAAATTACAACTTCAAAAAACCACAATGCCTGTTATTAAATATCTAAGACTGTCTACTTTCCAAAAAGGGGTAATTTTGGGGGGTATTTGTGCTGTCCTGCCATTTTAGGGCCTCAAGAAATGAGTCCGTCAGTGCATTAGGATTGATCAATTTTCAGATATATACCATAGTTTGTGGACTTTATAACTTTCCTACAGAATAAATAATGTACACTAATTTGGGTTATTTTGTAGCAGAAGCAGAACACATTTGGGCTACATTTATGAAGAACAATTATTTATTTGTAACAGAAAAAAAAATGCGTTTTTCAAAATTTTTTGTCTTTTTTCATTTATTTCACAGACCCAGTGGTAATGAAATACCACCAAAAGAAAGCTCTACTTGTGAAAAAAATGATGAAAATGTATTTTGGGTACAGTGTTGCATGACCGAGATGTTGGCAGTGTGTCTGGAGCCTCTCATGCCTGGTAATTTCCAATAGACAACATTGGGTCAGCTAAGCAATGTGCATATCAGAAAACATGTGAAAAAAACACTGCAAGCTTCTGTGAAGCATTTTTTCCTGACAGACTCCATGGCAGCATATGTTCGGGTAGGCTCTGCCTCCTCTCCTACCTCATAGGACCCCACTCCCATAAATCTTTGCTCCCTTTCAGCATCAGTGTTCTTTTTTCGTCCTCCTCATACATATGGTTTTTATGTTCCTACTGTTTCAGTCCTATACCTGGAAGCAGAATGGGTCGTGGAGCCTCCGCTAAGCCCTGGCTATTAGCAGGGTATGGAGGGGGCAATGGAAGAGACCCTCAGCAGGATCGCTGTGGTCTGGCCGAGAGAGCTGCCGCGGGTGGCCTAATTTTGCCCGAAGATACAGTCCGGTGATGTGCCTCCAGGACCCTTCTCTGCTTGGGCAGGGTGGTAAGCCCTGTGATGGGACCTTTTTTATTTGTTTATTCTTATGGTTACTGTGTCTTTTGTGTGCTAGTCTGAGGTTATTGTTGAGGCATATGTCAGGCCGTTCTTACTTACTGCTGGTGTTTTGTCTGCCGTGTTTTCCTTCTCTGCATTGTCCGGTGGCTCCCGGTCCCGCCGCGGCCGCCGCTTCCAGGTTGCGCGGCGCTTCTGCGCATGCGCAGTAGCCGCCGGGCACTAGATTCGGTGCGCATGCGCGGGAGTGACGCGTGACATCACTCGCACATGCGCGGCAGCGATCGGCGGCCGCGAGGCGGCATATTTAAATCCCTCAGTATGTCAGAGCTGGTGGGAAGGTCGGCACACACATACAGCCTCCCCCAGACTCTGACTGTCGTCTGAGAGGTAAGAATTGTATTTTTAAAAGGTTTATTGGCAGTTTTTTGCTTGGGGCTTAAAGCTTAGATCTATGTATATTCTTTTTGCTTAGTTGTGAAGAGTTTCTTCGCTCCTTCTGTTGCATCGATATGGACGCTTCTCCACCCCCTAGTGGCCAGCCCGTTCATACCAGCTCTTCCAGGTCTGAACACCAGCTTAGCGCACGCAGCGAAGACAGACATTCTAAGTCGCATCACCGGCACTCCTCGTCTAGGTCCAGGCGCAGCTCCCCCCATAATAGGGGATGTGATGGCAAATCTTCTGGTTCAACACATCATGGCCGTTCAGAGCACCCGCATGGGAAGAAATGCTGGGGTTGTGGTACCATGGTAACAGATGGCTCCTCTCTGTGTAAACCCTGTTATACCCAAGCCACGGGTGAAAGGGAAAAGTCGGATCATCATATTGAGGAAGTGGTGCGCAGAGTCCTCAAAGACTCCCTAGCTGAGTTACAGAAGCCGAGTACTTCTGCAGGGCCATCCCGCTCTCCGGAAAGAGATCTTCTGGTTCAAGATCCTTTTAAGTCCTCCCAACCCAGCAATCCTTCTATCCTTCCGTCAGAGTCCGAATCTGATTCAGATGACTCCGGTTCAGGATTTGAGTTCGGCCTTGTCTCCCCTCTAGTGAAGGCGGTAAGAGAAGCCCTTGAATGGGAAGAACCAGCTGTCTCCTCCCCGAAACAACGAAAATATTTCAAGCAGCTATGCAAAGAGCGCTTGGACTTTCCATTTCTAGGGGAGCTGGGAGATATAATTACAGAGGAGTGGAGCAAAGTGGAAAGGAAAAATTCACTGACCACAAAAATGGCGAAGTTGTATCCATTTAAACAAGAAAAGGTGAAGTACCTGGAATCTTCCCCAAGTGTGGATGCAGCTGTGATGCGTTTGGTCAAGCATGTCACCCTTCCAATGGAGGATACAGCCTCTTTTAGGGATCCGTTGGATAGGAGGATTGACTCTGACCTTAAACGAGCATATCTTTCGGCTGGCATGGCCTGTAAGCCAGCCTTGGCTTTGGCTACAATTTCAAAGGCCATGGAAGTCTGGATTAATGCCCTCGAGGGCACTCTTGGAGGAGTTTCGGAAGAAGTGCTCCAGAGCTCCCCAATCCAGGAGCTGAAGATGGCTGCGGGTTTCCTAGGGGAGGCATCTCTAGACACCATACGCCTTTTGGCTCGAGTTATGCTGGCTTCTGTTACGGCTAAACGCGCCCTTTGGCTTAGGCCTTGGGTTGCTGATGCTGCTTCCAAACAGGCTTGGTGCCGGATTCCCTTTGAGGATTCTTCCCTCTTTGGGAACAAATTGGATGCAGCCATAACTCGGGCCACGGGTGGAAAATCTGGGTTCCTCCCTCAGGATAAACGCCCAGGCGCTCAGAAGCGCTCTTTCCCAAGAAGACAAACTACCAATCGTTCCAGGGAAGCACGCAGCTACAGACCAGGCAAGTCCTATGGAAGAGGTTGGAAGTCAAGGCAATCCACCTTCCAGAAAGGCTCAAAAGGCTCTTCGTCTGGTGACCGGGAGGCCACCAAATCCTTTTGAGGTTGGGCCCGTCCAGGCCTTCCGGGTAGGGGCTAGGTTGCTCCAATTTCGGGATGTCTGGGCGGCCTCGATCCAGGATCCCTGGGTGTTAAACATCGTGTCCCAGGGACATTCGTGGGCGTTCGACAACGTTCCCAAACCCAGGTTTGTCGCAACCTCACTTCCTCCTTCGGCAGAAAAAAAGAAGGTTCTTCTCGCTTACGTGGATTCCTTACTGGTTCAGCGAGCTGTTGTGCCAGTTCCCGATGCAGAACGAGGTTTGGGAGTCTATTCACCTCTGTTCCTCGTCCAGAAGAAGAACGGCACCTGGCGCCCGGTAATAGACCTCACATATCTCAACAGGTCTATCCATCAAGAAAGGTTCAAAATGGAGTCCCTAGTCAACGACGGAGAATTTGTCACAAGTTATTCACCTGACCCCATTCATGAAGGGATGCCTTCCCTGGTGGTTACGCCGTACAAATTTGACCAACTGCCACTCAATCGCTCCAATTTCCTGGATTACGATAACTTCCGATGCCAGCAGTACCGATTGGGGAGCCCACTGTCTGTCCGAAGTGGCACAAGGCAGATGGAACTTTCCCGGTCACGGAGTGGTGTCCAACATTCTAGAACTACGAGCTGCCCTCAAAGCCCTTCAGGCTTTTCACCATCTAACGCAGGGGGCCTCAGTGCTGCTAAGGATGGACAACACCACGGCAGTGGCTTATGTCAAGAGGCAGGGAGGAACACGCAGTATGTCTCTCCTCCAAGAAACAGAGCCGATCATGACATGGGCTCAGCATCATCTGGCCAATCTTTCAGCGGTCTTTGTCCCGGGAGTGTTGAATGTGGAGGCAGACTTCCTATCCCGTTTCCAACTAGACAACAACGAGTGGTCCCTCCATCAGGAGGTGTTCAACTGGGTGCTGTCCCTGGGGATTTCGCCAGAAGTGGATCTGTTTGCGAGTCCACGCAACAAGGAGCTTCGGAAGTACTACACGAGATTCAGAGATCCTCGAGCCTTCGGAGTGGATGCCCTCATGGACAGGTGGAACTTCCAGTCTGCTTATGCTTTTCCACCAGTGCCAATAGTACTCCAATTCCTGCGGAGACTGAAGAAGTATAGATCGTGGCAATAATCTCCTTCTGGCCCAACAGGCCATGGTTTCCCCTGCTGTCCCTTCTCAGCTTCAGGGATTCAATCCCTCTACCTCTCAGGTCGGACCTTCTATCTCAGGGTCCTACTCTGCACCCATGCCCTGCACGGCTGCACCTCAGGGCTTGGTTCTTGAGAGGGGAGGTTGGAAGCTCTCAGATGTCCAGAAGAGGTGATCCCGACTCTCATGAGTTCAAGAAGACCTAGCACCAACAGGGTATATGAAAGGATATGGGCCAGGTTCATGAGTCATCAGGCCCAGAGGTCAGGTCCAGTAGGTTCACCTACTATTCAGCAGATTCTAAGTTTCTTGCAATCTGGTCTGGATCTGTCCCTCTCGGTTAGTTCTCTTCGGGTGCAAGTATCCGCCATTTCAGCCTTCACCGGAATTCAGTGGGCAAGTCATCATCTGATTCAGCAATTTTTTAAGGGCGCAGTCAGGCTTAGACCTCAGAGAAGGCCGAGATTTCCAAAATGGGATCTTCCATTAGTTTTGGACTTTTTTTCTTCAAAGGATGTTGCTTCCATGTCTATCAAGGAACTTACATTGAAGACAGCATTTTTGGTGGCCATTACCTCCGCTGTGAGATACACAATTTGGGTCACAAAGAGCCTTTTCTGACCTTTTTTCAAGACAGGGTGGTCTTAATCCCTATGCTGGGGTCAAATCCAAAAGCGACCTCTGTCTTCCACGAAAATGCTGAGATAGTTCTTCCCACCTTCAGAACTGATGAGGAATCTTCAGTCCATCCTCTAGACGTGGGCAACACTCTAAGTCAATATTTGGAGGCCACATCCTCCCGCCAATCGGATTTCCTTTTTGTTCTGCTCCATGGCAAAAAGAAAGGAATGCGTGCATCTTCTAGAGCAGTGGCTGCGTGGATCGTTCAGGCTATCCAATGGGCGTATAGAGCGAAGGGCTTGACTCCTCCAAAGGCGATTACAGCTCACTCTACAAGAAGCGTCGCTATGTCTTGGGCAGCTTCCAAACACGTCGCGCCTGACGTGATCTGCAAAGCAGCATCCTGGTCATCTGTCAATACTTTCCTTTCCCATTATTGTATTGAACCTGCTGCTTTATCTTCCGTTCATTTTGGCGTACAAGTCTTGTCAGTTGACAGTGCCAATTAAATTTTCTTTGTTCAGCATCTTCCCACCCGGGAGTGTATAGCGAGTTATTTCCCGAACGTATGCTGCCATGGAATCTGTCAGGAAAACGGAAAGTTGATATCAAATACTTACCGTAATTTTCCTTTCCTGATGGACTCCATGGCAGCAGGAGTCCCCTCCCAATTCCTGAGTAGGCTAGTTACAGAACACTGATGCTGAAAGGGAGCAAAGATTTATGGGAGTGGGGTCCTATGAGGTAGGAGAGGAGGCGGAGCCTACCCGAACGTATGCTGCAATGGAGTCCATCAGGAAAGGAAAATTACGGTAAGTATTTGATATCAATTTTCCGTTATTTGCACTATATACGTAATTGTTTTTTCTTTTCTTTTTTCGCTTTTTGTGGATTCATTTTGACATCTTTTCTGGACGATACCTGAAACCTAATATGGTATTACTCCATTTAATTAAGCAATAAATAACTGACAAAGGTTATACTACTTTCCCACTCTATTCAAAACCATAAGGCCCCTTTCACACATCCGTTCAGTTCAGTCACGTCAAAATGTATCAGTTTTTCATCCACTTTTCATCCATTTTTCATCTGTTTTTCATCCGTTTTTTGTCCTTTTTCATCCGTTTTCCGTCATTTTTCATCCGTTTTTCATCCGTTTTTTTTTACATCCACTACCAATGCAATTTGACGGATGAAAAATAGGGCATTCATCTGTTCCAAAAAACGGACATTGACGGAATCGGATGAAAATGGATGTCAACGGATGATCCCTTGACATCCGTTTTTACATAGAGATGCATTGATGTCCGTTTTTCATCCGTCAACGGATGGATGAAAAACGGACAAACGGACCGCATGTGTGAAAGGGGCCTAAGGATTTTCTGGCTCTCTCACTTTGGCTGCAGCTGATGGTTTCCTTCTGGGTTTGGAGATTCACTGATGACGGTGGTTACCTGCACATGAGTATTGGATTACCAGAAGTTCCTGCATGATGTGCAAGAAATATGGGAACTTAATGAGAATTAATGCTTATGTATGCTGATATTAGAAATTCTTTGTTCCAGGCAAGGTACAGGATGCTGGGTTGCATTTGAAGCCAAATGAATGTTAAATCTATAAACAGTATTATCGCAGAAACTAGTCAATGGGAATATGCTCCTTACTTTAAAGAAGAAGAAGAAAACGGAAAATTGTATCATATTTACCGTAATTTTCCTTTCCTGGTGCCTATCCATGGCAGCATACAGGTGATAGAGCTCCGCCTCGACTCCTCCCTCAGGACCAGTGAATAGCATAAAAGAAGACCTAGCCCCCTATCCCATCATTCTCAGTAATATAGAATACCAGGGTGGGAGCGTATGTTGCCATGGATAGGCACCAGGAAAGGTAAATTACGGTAAATATGATACAATTTTCCGTTTTCCTGGTGCCTCCATGGCAGCATACAGGTGATAAATAACTAGCTCAGATGGGTGGGTTAATGCTGAACTTAAAGTATTTTAATTGGTTACAGACATCGCCGCTTGGATTGCTCTCTTTCCAAACTCCACAGTTGTGAGAGCACCTGGATCGATATGGTAGTGTCTCAGGAATGTGTGGCGAGAAGACCAGGTGGCGGCCCTGCATACTGTTTCCAAGGAAACGTTCGCCCTTGCTGCCCAAGAAGCCGAGACTGCTCAAGTTGAGTGAGCGTTCACCCGCGCTGGAGGGACCATGTTCCTCGCCTTGTAAGCTTTTTGAATCAATTTTACGACCCAAGAGGCTAACGTTCTGCTGGTTGCCTCCTTGCCTCGGTTTTTGCCGAAAGGAACTACCAAGAGTCTCTGAGATCTCCTGAAGGATCTAGTAGATTCCAAGTAGGCCCTTTGAACTCTAGAGAAGTCCAAGTCGTGGCATGCCCCCAAGTCCGTATCCAAAAATACCGGTAATGCCCAGGGTTCCAGGAGATGACACGGGGTTGTGACTTTAGGCGTGAAATCACGCAGAGGGCGCAGTTCCACCCTGTCTGGGAAAAAAGAGATGTGGTCCTTGCCTATTCCCAAGGCGTGTAACTCTGAAATCCTTCTCCCTGAAGCGATGGCCAATAGGAACGCGGTCTTCAGGGTCAGGTTCCACAGTGATGTATCTTCTGGGGAAAAGGGGAAAAAGGTTTATCCGATAAGGCTTGCAGAACCACCGACAGGTCCCACTGAGGATATGGATGCCTGACAGGTGGCCTGATTTTCAGGACTCCCTTGAGAAATGTTATCACTAACAGGTCTTCTGCCCATCTCCTGTTGGTTGCGGCTGAAATGGCTGCTACCTGTATCTTTAGCGAGCTTAGGCTCAGACCTGTCTGGAGGAAGCTGAGTATATCCGTTGTGGAGGGCGAGGCTGGGTCTACCCCGCGTCCTGTGGAAAAGGATAAGAACTTGTTCCATACTCTTGAATATACCACATTTGTGGATGACTTTCTGGCCTTCATTAAGGTGGTTATAACCTCCGAGGAACAACCTAGGGCCTGAAACCTCTTCCTCTCAAGTTCCAGATTCGAAGGTCTAGTTTTTGGGGATCCGGATGGGTCAGTCTCCCTTGAGATAGAAGGTGAGGGAAGGGGGGAATTCTGACCGGAAGGTTCACAGAGAGATACATGGCCAGGGGAAACCAAGGTCTCTTTGGCCAAAATGGTAGGATCGCCAGTATCTGTACATGCTCCCTGAGGAGCCTCTGAAGAAATTTTAATATCAACGGCCAAGGAGGGAAGGCATATGCTGTTCTGAACGTCCATGGGCATGAGAGAGCATCCACTGCTTCCACCTGGGGATGTGGTAGACGGGAGAAAAATCTCGTTAGCTTTGTGTTTTTCGCGGTGGCAAACATATCCACCTGGGGGGTTTCCCAGAGTTTGCAGATCTGGCTGAAGATGTGGGGATGTAATGACCACTCGTTGATGTCCACAAACGTTCTTGACAGCCTGTCTGCCTCTGTATTTGCGCTGCCTGGGAGGTAATCTGCCCTTAGGTCTACAAGGTTTTTTTCTGCCCAAAGTATTACCTGCTCCACTTCCCTGAGCAGAGATCTGCTTCGGGTTCCTCCCTGCCTTTGCAGGTAGGAGACTGCTGCTCTGTTGTCTAGACAGAGCACTACTCTCTGACCCTGTATCAGAGAAGCTAATGACGTTAGCGATAGGAAGGCCGCTCTCATCTCTAGGATGTTCGAGACTATCCCTCTTGTGGGGTAGGACCATCTCCCCTGTACACTGGTTTCCCCGCAATGAGCTCCCCAGCCTAGGCCACTGGCATCGGATGTAATTATGATCCAGGGAAATGAGCCCAGTTGACGAGAATTGGATAGGTTCCTCCGATTCGTCCAACAGATCAGGCTCCTGCGCATCAAGCTGGATAGAAGGATCTTCTGAGAGAGACACTGTTTCTTCCATTGCGACAGGAAGCCCGTCTGAAAATATCTTAAGTGCCAATGGGCCCATGGAACCACAGGAATGCACGCTGACATTGTGCCTATGAGGCTCAGACACTGGGATGCCGTTATCTGGTGGGCTGTCATAACCCTCTTCATTCTTTTCATAATGACCTCTATCTTCTGGAGGGGCAATGACACAGTTCCCCTCTGTGTATCGAAATGTATGCCCAGATAGATCATTTGTTGGGAGGGGGCGAGATGACTCTTGGCATAGTTTACGAGCCAACCTAGCTCCGATAGGGATCGTAGCAGTATGTCCCTATGGGAAATGAGCTGTGCTGGACTGTTGGCTAAGAGGAGGATGTCGTCCAGGTAGTGGTGTACTTGTAAGCCTCTCTCCCGTAATGGTGCAAGTGCCGAGACGAGGATTTTCGTGAACACCCGAGGTGAGGTGCAGAGACCAAAAGGTAGAGCCTGAAAATGCAGGTGGGTCTGCCCTACCGCAAACCTCAGGAATCTTTGGAATATTGGATTGATTGGAACATGCAGGTAGGCATCCTGTAGGTCGATCGAAATCATCCAATCTTCCGGCTGTACCACCTGGATGATCGTCTGTAACGACTCCATCTTGAAGCTCTCCAGATTTATATACTTGTTGAGCCTCTTCAAGTCTATGACAGGTCTCCAGTTTCCTGTTTTTTTCTGCACCAGAAAAAGAGGGGAGTAAAAACCTGTGAAGTGCTCTGCAGCTGGCACTGGGATAGCTGCCCCTTGTATTTGAAGCAATTTTATGTACTGTAGCAAGGTTTGAGCCTTCTGAGGCGATGTTGGAATTCTCGTTTCTTGAAATAAGGACCGAGGAGGAAGATGATAGAAATTCCAGGAGTGGCCTGAGCGAATTGTAGACAGGACCCAAGAATCCTGGCAATGCTGGACCCATTTTGGCAGAAAGAATCTCAATCTTGTTCCCACCTGAAGGTCCCGCGTACTCCTGGCATCAAAAGGGCTTAGCGGATTCTTGCGGAGCCGATAGGGTTCTGTTTTTACGGGAAGTCAGGAAAGTAGACTGTGTGCCCCTCCAGGACCTTCTGCCGTCTCTCTGAGGTCTTGGATTCCTGAAATCCCTGACATTGGTTGGGCGAAATCTTGCTGTATGAGCTCTAGGATTTCTCACTTTTCGATCTTGTGGCAAAAGACCTGACTTTCCTCCCGTTACTCTTGAGATAGCCTGGTCTAATTTTTCCCCGAAAAGAGCTTTACCGTTGAAAGGGATTTTACACCATGACTGCTTGGATGTCATGTCGGCCGCCCAGGGTTTTAGCCAAAGGGCTCTTTTAGCCATAACCGAGTGTAGCATAGCCCTGGCTGAGCAGCGAATTGTGTCGATGGCTGCTTCACCAACGAAATCCACTTATAGCCTGAGCTCCTCTAGTGCCTTGATTATATCCTCCCTGGGGAGGATTTGTCGTAGGGCCGTCTCGACGTTATCCGCCCAGGTTCTGATAGCGTTTGAGACAGAGGTAAGTGCAATCGCTGGTTTGCATGCTGCCCCTGCTGCGAGATAGCCTCGCTTAAGGTCTGTCCAGGGGATCCTTGAAGGAGGCAGAGTCATCCAAAGGGAGGGTGACATTTTTGGCTAGACGGACTACAGCCGCATCTACCACCGGTATGGAATTCAACATATGTGAATCGGATTTAGCCAGAGGATACAGTTTGTTGAGGCGGCCTACAGAGAACCTTTTGTCCGTTCTCTGCCACTCATCCTGGGTAACCTCTCTGATTTCTCCCATCAGCGGAAAAACAATTTGTTTCCTTTTGAGAAAAGGGAAGTATCTCTTAGATGTTTGAGGAGGTTCCTCTGCATCTTCCCAATCAATTGCCCTTTTAACCGCTTGAATGAAGGAAGGAATCATCGTATAACTGAACCCTGAGGGTTCTGATTCTTCTGCCGACTCCTCTGAGTGTTCCTCTGGGGAGGTCTCTCTGGCTTGATGGCCTTGTGGAGGTAGGGGAAGGCTGGCTGTTGATGGGCCTGGCGCTTCGGAAACTGCCTGCTGAGTCCGGGTGCTTGGAGTGAGTGTCTGAGCGGGAACCAAGGCTGCCAGCTCCGAGAAGGAGTCCCTCATTGTCTGTTTTAGAAGTTCAGCAACTTGTTGGCTCTCTGACTCTCGGTCAGCCGCGTATTCCCTAAGGCAACTCTTGCAGACTAGTTTGTCCGGAAGTGGGGTACCTCCGCAGGCCCAGCACTTCTTCCTTGAGGAGCGGGAAGGAGGCGAAGGAGAACGGTATTGGTACCGTGACCTTGACCTGTCATGGGATCTGTGCCAAGATGATCGGGACCTTCGATCCGGGCTGTAGTCCTCACAATGTCTGAAGGATTTCCCAGACCTCTTGGAGTGTGCAGGACTGGAGAAAGAACAGAACGGATATCTCCATCAGCCGTGCTCTCTTTTTCTTTTTTTTACTTACCGATAGTTGGTCACATACCTATTGCAGGGAGGATCTTGATTGCGGGATGAATGGCTCACAGTAGGACGGCAGGAGGATCAGCTTAAAGGATAAGAAAAGGGAGCGAGAAGGAACAAGTAAAAAAAATTTGTCCGAATATTACCGATGGTTAAAAAAGGAACTATTTCCCCCTTTTCCATTCCCCCTCATATATATATATATATATATATATATATATATATATATATATATATATATATATATATTTTTACCAGCAGGGTTCTTAAGGCTTAGGAGAAGCAGGGTGCCACCTAAGTAGAAGAGGCCCTGAACTGCTCCCTGAGGCTGCTTAAGTATACTGAGGATACTGATTAGGGGTGGGGGGGGGAGGTCCAGGAACCACTTTGCTTGATTTAGTACATTTTAAAAGGGAAAAGGGCAAAATTCACCCTTTTTCCCTCATCCAAAATGCCCACTGGAGCATCCCGGGACTGCACATGTGCACTGCGCACTCGGCCCGACCGACGGAGCAAGGAGGTGGTGGCGCTTTAGGTCAGGAAGCCACCGGAGAATGGCGCTGCAATGCCACGAGCGGCCAGACAGGCATCTACACGCGCTGATGCTGCATCACAGAGGTAGATTTACATGAAACTGATAACTTTAACTCACGGAAAACCTGGGGGATGGTCCAGAAAGAAGGGAGGTGGGCGGGAAGGCTGACAGAAACCCCCTGTAGGAAAGGAAAGGGAAGGACAAATAATCAAGCTGATCCTCTAGCAATCCCATGCTGCCAGACATCCAAAATTAAAAGGCAGGATGGTGTTCCTATGAGAAAACCCTGCAAATAATGCCCCAAAGATCCACAGAAGGGGGCTCCCAGTCTATTTAGTGCTTTGAGCAACCCGAGAACAGGGACTGCGCACGGGAGAGGCTCAACCCGGCGGAAGCTGCCAGCGGCAGAGGTATGGACGTGCTGCTACTCTTCACCAGTCAAGAAGGTATGAGGAAAAAAAGGAGAATGATAGGATAGGGGGCTAGGTCTTCTTTTATGCTATTCACTGGTCCTGAGGGAGGAATCGAGGCAGAGCTCTATCACCTGTATGCTGCCATGGAGGCACCAGGAAATACTGTTGCAAACTTTTTGAATGAAAAAAGGTTATAACCAGTCAGAGTATGGTACTTAAGGCCCGTACACGCGATAAGAAAATCTGATAATTTTGTCCGACGACCGATCTTCGGATCGTTAGTATGGTGCTTTCAACAACCGACTCCGACTTTTCAGCCGAAAAAATCCTGATGTGCAGGCTATAACATTTTTATCGTCCGTCAACACAACGTCTGATTTTCGTCTCATTAGCACAGTTTTCGACGGAAAAAAATCTTTCAGCCGAAAAAATCCTGATGTGCAGGCTATAACATTTTTATCGTCCGTCAACACAACGTCTGATTTTCGTCTCATTAGCACAGTTTTCGACGGAAAAAAATCTTAAGAGCAAGACTAGGCATGCTCAGAGATGAAAGAAAACATACAAAAAATCCAACACATGACATCACTTCTGAAGTAGAATTCTTTCGTACGGGAAAATTCATATGAAAATAACCTCTTCACTTTCCACATCAGACTAGTATGCCACAAAAAACGGACGACAGATCATTCGATAATCTGATCGTGTGTACGGGGCTTTAGACTCTGGGAAGAGTAGCAGATACATTCCACATATACCCTCCACAATATTTACACAACTTTTGAGTTTACAAAAGTCTTGCCAGCACTAATATGGCTTCTTCAGAGTAGCACATTATTTATTTATTTTTTTTAGCGGGGGGGGGGGGATATCCTTCCTTTAGTGCCGGTTTACATTTCTGCGATGCGAGAACGCTAGGAATATACAACGTGTTCTCGCATCGCATCCGCACCCCTGGCAGTTCACAGCCATATGCGATACGCTGGGGGTGTCAATTAAAAGTTAATGACACCCCCAGATCAGATTGCATATCGCAATGCGATCTGAAAGTTTGCACAGAATCGGATCGCACTAATGTGAACCATCATGCGATCCGATTCTGCTGCGGACCAAAAAAGGGTCCTGTGGGAGTTGGGTGCGATTGCGGTGCAAATTCAGCCATACAAACTGTATGGCTAAATTTGCACCGCACAGAGATCACATGTAATTTTAGGAGCAGTGCGCTCTGAATTACATGCAATCTCTGTGATTGCAGAAATGTGAACCGACACTTAACCTAAACTCTTCCCAGGGACTTCTTTTCCTCTTCGTTAAACGTTATCTCCCCACCTCTGTAGCTAAGCACCCCAGTAGATTAAACAAACACCTAAACTTAATGGCCCAACTTTTTAGCTGAATCCATGGTTATGTGATACACTAGGTCCCAAGTCTTCTTTTTTTTTAAAGAGTTGGAGGGTCCTGCTTAAGGTGTCCATGTTGTTGCCTGTAGACTTGAACATATCTCAGCGATGGATCACTTGTCTTCACTCTTGAAACTAGCACAGTGTAGGGTCGCTTGACTGGTGCTTTAAAAGTTTTTACTTCAATTGTGAATGTATGGAGAGGATTGGAGGGTCCAGAATTGTCAAAATGCCATATCAGCTTGTATTATTTTTTTTCCATAAACATTTTATTGAGATTTTCAAGAAACAACGAACAGCCAATTGACATTTGCAACAGTATACAGGTAAATGAAAGAACTGCAGAAATGAGAAACAACAGTTTACAAGGCTATACATCAAACAGTCATAAAGCTAGATCGGGGCAGGTCCCAAAACGGGGAAGCCATGTAGTATCATAACATCATCAAACAGAGTGTATGGAGTAATCAACTCGGCATAGCTAGATAGGACAATGGTGCCGCATCGGCCCAGTGAGAAAGGCAAGAGTTAGCCAGGTTGGGAAGATCAGAAGTTACATAGCTAATGGGATCTAGCTGGGGGGTTGGACGGCTCAGGAGGTCAGCCAGGCACATGTATAGCCCTTGGGAGCATCCTAAGGCAGAAAGGAGCCTCAGCAGAAAGGAAAAAGATTGAGAAGAAAGAGTCAAAAGGACGGCCTGAGGAGATATCAAAGAGTAACAAGAAGAGAGGGGAAAAAGAGAAGAAGAAGAAGAGAGAAAATAAAAAAAAAAAGGGAAGGGGAAGGGGGGTTGGGAATGGGGGGAGGGAGGGAGAGAACGGGGAGAAGGAGGTGGACCACCATGGGATACAAGTGACAGTTGTTTAGTCGGGGACATAATAGTGGTATAGTAATCAGATTCCTTGAAGCCGATCCAGTCGTACCAGGTGGAGACAAATTTGGTAAAAGAGTTGTGGGCAACACTGATAAGTTCCTCCATTTGCTCTACATGGTTCAGTCTACTAAACCATTCTCTGATCGAAGGGACAGTGGGGCACTCTCCAGTGACACGACACGCAGAGTTTAGCAGCATTTACCATATGCATGCCCAGAGATTTCTTGTAAGAGCGCCATTGGGTTAGGGAAAAGTGCAGCAGGTATTGCGTCGGAGAGAAGGAAAGTTCACTGGAGGTGACCCTCTTGATCGTGTCATGGACTGCCAGCCAAAAGGGTTGAAGAACAGGGCAGGTCCACCAAATGTGAAGCATTGTGCCCGGCTCGTCGTTACACCTCCAACAGGTGTTCGGAATATCTGGGTAGAATTTGTGAATGCGGTCCGGAGTCCGATACCAGCACGAAAGGACTTTATATCTATTCTCCTGGATAGAGACATTCAGTGAAGATTGGTGAACTGTACGGCAGATATGTTCCCAGTCAGCATCCGATAGGGAGAGGTCCAGGTCTCTAGACCAGGCCTGAGCAAAAGTGGACGAGGAGGCTGCTGGTGTCTTCAACAGGAGACGGTACAGTTCGGAGATGATGTGGCGTTGAGGTTTGGCCCGTTCACAGATTGCCTCAATGCCTCAAAGGCCTCGTCCATAGATCCTGGGGCCGATGCAATCAGCTTGTATTAATATGACATACAGGCTGCATTCTCATAACCCTACATTTGTGGACATATCAGCGTATATGCATGATGTACAGGGGAGTATTTCCTTTAAGAGAATACAAAAATTAATAAGGCCCCATTCACAGCTAGTGATTTGGGATCACGGACTAAATCGATCCGACTCTGCCCATGATTCCAAATCACACTACAATGCTGGTAGCATGTATGTTTGTTTGTGAGCCAATTATTTTTAATGAGACCTAAAAAGGAATTGCTGTTTTGCTGTGATTATCGCATGGCAAACCTCATCATGTGAAGCTTGTTGCCCAAAAAGGAGCAGGGGCTTCTTTTGGGCAATAGGCTTCATGAGATGTGGGTTAAGGCGATTGTCACATATCAACGCGGCAAAACAGCACTGAGTTTTAGGTGCCATTAAAAAAAAACAGCGCACAAACATGCGTACTGTGTTTTGTCAGAATTGCAGTGCGATTTGGAATTGCGGGCAGAATAGCAGTGATTCCGCCCGCATTCCCAAATCGTTTGATGTGAACGGAGTAGATCCACTGTCCAAGTGTGACAGCATGAGGCCCTGTTATGGTGTGAGAAGGTTTAAGTGACACCCAGTGTCCTCATCGAAACAGATTTGGAGGCTCCAGGATACATGCTTTGTACAAAGGGAGCTGACTTTTCAGTGTCCTCTGGAATTAATATGTCTTAGTATGGGGCGTGGAACCCAGAAGCTTCATATAGACTTGGGAGGGAAGATGTCTCTAATCCTGGGTCCATGTATTGCCAACAACCAGTTCACTGATTGTACAGGTGTGCTCGGCCTTTTTAGGATAGGTGTTGGTAACAGTTCTGGGCTCCACCTGAGGCAGAGAGGTATGGGTCAGGGTCAGTGTACACTATATTGTATTGTGATGCCTGCCCTTACACGCACATGAATTCTAATGGCATCCCAGTCTTAGGCTGTAGGGTTCAATATTGAGTTGGCCTACACTTTGCACCTATAACAGCTTCAACACTTCTGGGAAGGTGGTCCACAAGGTTTAGGAGAGTGTATATGGGAATGTTTGACCATTCTTCTATAAGCGCATTTGTGAGGTCAGGCACTGATGTGGATGAGAAGGCCTGGCTTGCAGTCTCCACTCTAATTCATAACAAAGGTGTTCTGTCGGGTTAAGATCAGAACACTGTGTAGGCCTGTCAAGTTCCTCCATCCCAAACTCACTTATCCATGTCTTTATGGACCTTGCTTTGTGCACTGGTGTGCAGTCATGTTGGGACAGGAAGGGGCCATCCCCAAACTGTTCCCACAAAGTTGGGAGCATGAAATTGTCCAAAATGTCTTGGTATGCTGACGCTTTAAGAGTTCGCTTCTCTGGAACTAAGGGGCCAAGCCCAACCCCTGAAAAACAACCCTACACTATAATCTCCCTTCCACCAAATGATTTAGACCAGGCATGTCCAACCTGCGGCCCGGGGGCCGCATGTGGCCCAGAGTCCACGGCAATGTGGCCCACTGCCCCCTGACAATTTTTTTTTTTTGATGGGGAAGAAGGAATTTGGGTCGGGGGCACGGCCACGGTGGCTTCCAACTAACTGTAGGCAGAGGCTGCCTCGGAAGGGATCATCCTCTAGTTGTATTAAATTAGTGCTGGGGGGGGGGGGTGGCAGCACAAGAAGGGCGCGGCATCGTTTTATTACTTATATACCTTAACTATAGTATATATTTCATATGCGGCCCAAGAAAATTTCTCTACACTCAATGTGGCCCAGAGAAGACAAAAGGTTGGACACCCATGATTTAGACCAAAGCAAGGTCCATAAAGACATGGATGAGTGAGTTTGGAGTGGAGGAACCTGACTGGCCTGCACAGAGTCTTGACCTCAACCTGATAGAACACCTTTGGGATAAATTAGAGCGGAGACTGTGAGTCAGGCCTTCTTGTCCAACATCAGTGCCTGACCTCACAAATGTGTTTCTGAAAAAATGGTTAAAAACTCTCCTAGACACACTCCTAAACTTTGTGGACAGCCTTCCCAGAAGAATTGAAGCTGCGGACTAAGACTGAGATGCCATTAAAGTTCATGTGCATGTAAAAGCAGGCACCCCTATACTTTTGACAATATAGTGTAGCATGGAGCTACCAGGTATACAGAATGTGCATGTGAACACAGAGCTTGTGTAAGAAGACAGTCTGAAGGATACAGACAATGGACTGAGGACTGAGGCCAGAGGAGTCACACTGTGACTAAAAGCTAGGAGACTGATGAGTATTTGTGCTTTGTGGCATTGGAAGTGGAATTCGAAATAACCCCTGCAAGGGTAACCCATGTATTTTGGAACTTCATTTAAAAAATATGGGAAAGGAAGCCCTTAAAAAGAAAATCCGAAAGTGGACTGCATCCATGAAGATGCAACATTTGAGCTAATTGCAAAATGGGGCATTTGTGTTTTTTAACTTTATTTTTATTTCTCTTCAGCTTTTTATAATTTATGTAAACAATATTGATCCTGTGCTGCAAAGTTCTGGTGTGGTACCAAGAGTTTTCAGATCTTTATTATTAGGCATCATACACTCCTACACAATTCTGAAACCTAGACATTATGTTTTTTCATTTCACACCTTGCATTCATATGCCAATAGATCAGTGCACATCAAGTGCAGTACATAAGTGTTTATTATACAGGTTTCTTTTTTTGCCTTCAGTAGATATAAGCAACAAAATTCACAGCTGAGATAAGTGTTTGTGTGTCACTCTTATTAACATACTCTGCCCTTTACTGCAAATCTAATCTAACCTTTATACCAAGGTTGAGTTCATTCTCTTGGTAGCCGCGGGAGATAGCAAAGGATGGGCTGAATATTATTTATAGACACAGCCTCTAATCAAACCCTTCATTTCCAAAGACGAAAATGTTGGACACACAGGGTGATTGCGCTGAAAGACAGAGTAGCAAGAAACACAGGCAAGAGAGCGAGAGGAAAAGACATGGAAAGGTGAAAGGAGGTGAACAAAAGACAGACAACTTTAAAAAAAAACTAAAATGCAGAATAAAATTTGAAAAAAAAACTATAATTTTCTTTTATTTTCAACATTTTGCTTTTGCTATAGTATTATATCTATTTTGCAATTATTCATCTTTAATTAAAATAGACCCAGTATCAGATAACTTGTTTTAATGTTGTGTAGGCATGCTAAATAAATAATGCAAATCTAACACCTTCAGGTACCTATTGCCCCGGACAGAAATAACAGTATTACTCCTTACAACCACTAAATACCTGCTGTCAGTCAGTTTTTTGATTGTGTTCCGATGTGGGAGGAGGGAGCAGACTGAGGAAAAGCTTCCTATCTCTGCAGGAGATTGATGACATCATCTCAGTCTAGGCAAAATGATTTCACTCGACATGAAGGTACTGATACGTCAACTTCAATATGGCAACGTATAAATTAATGATGATGCATAAAGTGCCATAAACTGTGGTAGCCAATTAGATTCAAGGTTATTGTACTCAAAGTAGCTCATGCATATGTAAACCCGATCAATAAATTCTCTTATAAGCTTTAAAGAACAATTCCAAGCATCAGCGGGAATGTCATAGTTACATTGGTCCAAGCTAGACCACTGTAACAATTTAAAACGTGTAGATTCCTGGCATTTATTTATTAATTATAAAAGTAACTTTTAATATTTTAAAATGTGCAGCTTTTATAACACTAGTTGATCCTTCCACTAAGGCCCTTTATTAGTTGTTTCCTGTTTTAGAGTGCAACAAGGTCTCTGTCCATGTCTACCAGTTGTGCTATATCTATCTATCTATCTATCTATCTATCTATCTATCTATCTATCTATCTATCTATCTATCTATCTATCTATCTATCTATCTATCTATCTATCTATCTATCTATCTATCTATCTATCTATCTATCTATCTATCTATCTATCTATCTATCTATCTATCTATCTATCTGTCTATCTATCTATCTGTCTATCTATCTTTTTTTTAACATGCCTTACATTTTAGGTGTTGTAAGCAGCACATCATTTGCCATTGCCCCTCTTTCAAGTGCCCTTGTTTTTTTGTTTTTTTTTTTGTATAATGCTAGAACATAAACCCTTCTGCAAACCCTTTCTGCCTTGCAAAATATCTTGGCATCATCGTAGATGCCAGCTCTGCACACTTGCAGTGGGTCACACCAGTGTTTATTTTACATCAAATTTATTTCAGTGAGTGTCAACTTCAGAAACACTTCTGCAGTAAGTAACCTATATTTTTTAGCTTACTAGTTTGTAACCTACTTGTCCATCTACATAAATAATTTTCACCTTGAAATGAAGAATTTACATTACAGATTGTGCATGGTGTGGGAACTGCAGTAATAGCAGGGAACAGCTGGCAAACAGCCAAATATTTACATCTAAAAAAATATTTCTCTCCTTTTCTGCAGTAGTATCCCCAGGATGTTAAGATTACTAGTAGTATAATATAGACATCTAATGGGAGTTGTGCATAATGCTTATTTTGATCCATTATTTATGTTATTTTGTCTGTTATACAGAATTTACTGAAATATTCATGTCCATCTCAGGGAAACAAGACAAACAGAAAGCACAAAACAAAAGGTTATGGTGTATGTAAGGGCAAATGAAAAGATTGACTATATTAAAGCTTGCTTCCCTTTATAGATGTAGCACCCTCCTAGATAGGTGCTAAGTTAAAAGCATTATTATGCTCCATCTGCTTATCAGGGGAGCTGATCTGTTAGTTATGCCTGTTACATGTGTCCAGGTGTGAGTCACTAGGTTTGAGGGAGTGTCCCCACTGTATCCAATAGGGGAGCCTGTTGGATAATGGAGGAAACCTGGCCAGTGGCAAACTGGCTTTTGTGGCAGTCCCAGTGGGAGGGCACTACTGCAGTGCATCCTAGGATTGACCATAAAAGCCAAGGGCACATGTGACAGAGTGTCTTTGGTGGGAAGCAGAATCCCAGGAGGAGGGTGATGGCTGTCTCTCCTCCTGCAGCCTGAGGAAAGTGATCACGGGCAGTCGGCCTGGTGAGCCAAGTGTGGAGCTGGATCTTGAGGATCCTGGAAAGCTGACGGTGGAGCTGCGGGCAGAGTCAATTGGAAAAACAGTGGCAGTGAGTAACAGGGGGCTTGCCAAGGGGTCTACCCAGAAAGGGGGACCACTCCAGTTAGGTCAGAGGACAGAAGGTCAGCTCACACAGTAAGCAAGAGTAAAGGGGGTGCCGAGTAGAACCCTAAAGAGTAAGGGTAAAAGGGGATGCCAAGCGGGGCCTTGAAGAGTAATTTGCTACATAGTTCGCCTATCAGACACTTCAGTGGCAAGGTGAAGTAGCAGCCTTGCCACACTCAACATAGCTAGAAGTCCTTAAGTTGTGCATAGTTCATTCAGTTGGAGTATCCCACTCATCCCTTCTCCTATCCCAAGTAGTGATGTCGCGAACATAAAACTTGCCGTTCGCGAACGCGAACATCGGCGAATGTTCGCGAACCGGCGAACATTGCGAACCGCCATAGACTTTAATAGGCAGGCGAATTTTAAAACCCACAGGGACTCTTTCTGGCCACAATAGTAATGGAAAAGTTGTTTCAAGGGGACAAACACCTGGACTGTGGCATGCCGGAGGGGGATCCATGGCAAAACTCCCATGGAAAATTACGTAGTTGACGCAGAGTCGGGTTTTATTCCATAAAGGGCATAAATCACCTAAAATTCCTAAATTGTTTGGAATAACGTGCTTTAAAACATCCAGTGTGTGTATACGATCAGGTATGATGTTGTATCGATCAGGTAGTGTAAGGGTTACGCCCGCTTCACAGTGACAGACCAAACTTCCCGTTTAACGCACCGCAAACAACCGCAAACAGACCAGAACCGACCAAAATGAGACAGGAACTGGGCTTTAAGGGTTAGGGTTAGGTTTAGTGTTAGGGGCTAGGGTTAGGGTTACGGTGAGATACTTAGGGTTAGAGTTAGTAAACCTACCCCTACGCCTCTAACCCTAACCGTCTAACCCTAAGCACTAAAAATAACCCTAACCCTAATTCTAATTTTTTTTCTGGTTCTGGACATGCTACAGAGCTGAAACTTCACAGATACACTTTTTAGACCCCCAGACACTGAATCACACAAAAAAAAAGTTCTTAAAAATTTTAATTTTTTGATAGAGAGCCAATTATTGGAAAAATTAAAAAAAAAATAAAAATAAAAAAATTCTTTGGATTTAGCATCTGGGGGGTCTAAAAAGTGTACCTGTGAAGTTTCAGCTCTGTAGCATGTCCGGAACCAGAAAAGATTACGAATTAGGGTTAGGGCTAGGGTTAGGCTTAGGGTTAGGGTTAGGGTTAGGGTTAGGGTTAGGTTTAGGGTTAGGGTTATTTTTATGGCTAGGCTTAGAGGGTTAGGGTTAAGGTTAGAGGGTTAGGGTTATGGTTAGAGGGTTAGGGTTAGGTTTAGTGTTAGGGGCTAGGGTTAGGGTTACGGTGAGATACTTAGGGTTAGAGTTAGTAGCCCTACCCCTACCCCTCTAACTCTAACCCTCTAACCCTAAGCACTAAAAATAACCCTAACCTTAGCCCTGACCCTAACCCTAGCCCTAGCCCTAACCCTAATTCTATTTTTTTTCTGGTTCTGGACATGCTACAGAGCTGAAACTTCACAGGTACACTTTTTAGACCCCCCAGACAATAAATCCAAAGAAATGTTTTTTTTTTTAAGTTTTTTTTTTTTTTAATTTTTCCAATAATTGGCTCTCTATCAAAAATGACAATTTTTAAGAACTTTTTTGTGTGATTTAGTGTCTAGGGGGTCTAAAAAGTGTACCTGTGAAGTTTCAGCTCTGTAGCATGTCCAGAACCAGAAAAAAAGATAATTTTTCAGTAGAGCAGGGATGGTGGGAACCCCTTTTACACCTATATGATCTTTTTTTCTGGTTCTGGACATGCTACAGAGCTGAAACTTCACAGGTACGCTTTTTAGACCCCCCAGACAATAAATACAAAGACATTTTTTTTTTTTAAGTTTTTTTTTTTTTTTAATTTTTCCAATAATTGGCTCTCTATCAAAAATGACCATTTTTAAGAACTTTTTTGTGTGATTTAGTGTCTAGGGGGTCTAAAAAGTGTACCTGTGAAGTTTCAGCTCTGTAGCATGTCCAGAACCAGAAAAAAAGATAATTTTTCAGTAGAGCAGGGAAGGTGGGAACCCCTTTTACACCTATATGATCTTTTTTTTCTGGTTCTGGACATGCTACAGAGCTGAAACTTGACAGGTACGCTTTTTAGACCCCCCCATACACTAATCCAAAAAAAGTCATGCCTGCCACCGTATATATCAGTGGTGGGTGGGCAGTGGCACTGCAGTGGGCACAGTACACTCTGTGGACCTGACAGTCACTGGCACCCAGGCAACTGCAATTATAAAAAAAATATATATATTTTTACTTTGCAAGCTGCTGTGCCACCGTATATATATCAGTGGTGGGTGGGCACGCAGTGGCACTACAGTGGGCACAGTACACTCTGTGACAGTCACTGGCAGCCCAGGCAACTGCAATAATAAAAAATATTTTTTTTTTTTTCAATTTGCAACAAGATGCTGTGCCACCGTATATATATCAGTGGTGGGCAGTGCACTGCAGTGGGTACAGTGCACTCTGTGGACCTGAAACAGCACTCACTGCAATTATGACAGAGGAAAAAAAAATATTTTTTAAAATGCAAGGTACTGTGCCTGTGCCACCCGAAATGAGTGTGGTGTGCACACAGTACAGTCTGTGGTGGGTCTGTGGCCTCTCACACACAGCGGGCAGGCAACTGCAGTGTACAATAGATATATATATATATATATATATATATATATATAAAAAGAAAAAACTCAATTACCAGCCCTTAAAAGGGCTTTTGGGGACACTAGATATATATATATATATATATATATATATGTATATAAGAAGAAAAAACTCAATTACCAGCCCTTTTAAGGGCTTTTGGGGACACTAGATATATATATATATATATATATATATAAAAAGAAAAAAATCCTCAATTACCAGCCCTTAAAAGGGCTTTTGGGGACACTATATATATACATATATATGTATATATATATATATATATATATATATATATATATATAAAAAGAAAAAACTCAATTACCAGCCCTTAAAATGGCTTTTGGGGACACTAGATATATATAAAAATTACACAAATACCAGCCCTTAGAAGGGCTTTTTGGGGTGCTGTCAGGATGCTGTCCTTACAGCAGTAGTGGACCAAGAACACTGACTAGCAAGACCAGGAACACTGACTAACAACTTTCCCTAGCTTAACAGCAGCAGCAGCAGCAGCTCTCCCTGCTCTCACTAACACACACTGCTTCAGAATGATCTAAGATGGATGCTGCCCTTGCTTATTTATAGGAGGTGGGAGGGTGTGGGAGGGAGGTATGCTGATTGGCTGGAAATGTGCCTGCTGACTGTGAGGTTCAGGGTCAAAGTTTGCCTCAATGATGTATTATAGGGGGCGGACCGAACATCGCATATGTTCGCCCGCAGCGGCGAACGCGAACATGCTAAGTTCGCCGGGAACTGTCCGCCGGCGAACAGTTCGGTACACCTCTAATCCCAAGTTCTAAAATAAAACAACAATAAAACACATCCCTTGGACTGTTTTCTGACTGAGTAAAACGCTTAAAGTACTTTACATTGCCAAGTTGTTGCTATGGGTAACCCGGGGGAACCCACTTCAAGCAGCTCCCCAGGGAGTAGTGCTACATAAATATTGTGTGCAGTTTTTTTTTTGTCCAATCTTACCTGGTGGTCCTGGTAGCAAGGGTACTTGCTGTCAAAGAGTGACAACACTGCTCTTGCAGTATATCATTGTTTGAGCAATGTTGTCAACTGAGCTATGAGCTTTTGAGAACTTGACATGATGGCACACATCACACAACTCATTTAACCTCGCAGTGGGAACCAGCTACACCTTATAAAAATGCCCATGCAGCTGTGACTGACAGTGGGTCTGAGTACTATTTATTTACTGCTACATTGTGCACTCCTGCACTGGAAGCTGTGCGCTCCAGGCTCTGAACTGAGCTTGGCTGTCAGCCACATTGTGATAAAAGAGTATATTTTAAAACCTATTCCCTTAAAAAACTGCAAAAGCATAAATATCCACCGTGTTTTATTTACTATATATTTTTTCTTTCTTCAAGGGTTGGTTTAGTTGTACTTGTTGGATAGGTTTACATTTCTTATTCTCAGCTATATGATTCAATATCCTCCTACTGACATTTGAACCAGCAAACTATATATCTGAAAGTAGAAAGAAAAGAAAAAAAAAAACATCAAAGACTAAAATATTGGGTGAAAAAAATTATATTTATTTGTGTTTGTGTTCAGCCAGCGTTTCTTGAAACTATTCATCATTTATCTTATTTAAACAGTTGCATCATGTAGTTCACCATATTTCACATGATGCTGGAAGGGTATCAGTTCAAATTCAGTACACTGCCAAGTATTGCAAGTTGGAACACCCTTCTGTCCAGGCAGAAACCCAAACCACGAGACAATCCAGGACTTGGTTTTTCAAACTTTGTTTACTGTGTAATGTTTTCTTGAACTTTTATATGTCTGAGAGTAACTACTCAGCCAGCACGCAAGTTTTAACAACAAAAATGACTAAAAAAATTAAAAATTCATTTCTTGGATGAGAAGTCATTCTTGTGCAAGCAAAACAGGAAATGAAAAATGAATCACTGTTTGTTGCTACCTTAAACATACTCAAAGGAAAAAAAATGCAAAATGTAAGAAAATAGTTTTCTGTGTTAACAAAAATGTAATATTGTACTCAGACATTTTTGATGGGCAAGCTACTAATATTTTATTTTATGTCAAGCATTTCCAAATAATATATCTATTGTCAAAATAAACATAAATATTTATAAGTGAAGATAAGCGCAAACCGTATATTTGTCAACACAATAGCACTCAAACAAAGTCCACAAATCTGCAATATTTCAGGTTTTTTTTCTGAAATACTGTTTTTTTTTTACAGGGACTAGTTGGAATTTACCTATGAAGGCATACGAATAAATGTTTGCATGTACTATAGAACAGCAATTTTTTTTAGGATCTGTTATCCAGACCTATTTGAATTTAGTACATTTATGGCTGAAGGTAGCTATAGAGTTACCACTAATTTAGAAACACTTGGTACAAAAAGTAGAACTTTAATCCAAAATGTAGACCATAGTTAAAATTGTCATGGTAGCTTACAGATCTGTATATAGTATATGTTAATATTTTGTAGTGTAGATCTATGATTTCTAAGAAATGAGTCAAGAGTAGTGATGAGCGAACACGGACTGTATTATTCGTGTTCGTACCAAATAATTGGATTTTTGTTACCCGAACACGGACCCAAAAACTTTACTGTATGTTAGGGTTTAAAATCCGTGTTCGGTCTTTTTATTTCCAGGTTTGTATGTAATGGCGCGCTTTTAATGGCGGGCTTTCAACAGCCAATCAACAAGCGTTTAACTGGTGTGCCTTAAGCCATCCCAGCCATGCCTACTAATGTATTAGTAGCTGTGATTGGCCATCTGAAGCATGTGACCATGTTTTTATAAGTTCGAGAGCCCCAGCGCGCCCCGTCATTCTGCTGTAGATTAGGGAGAGAGCACACATCATACGTGCTGGCTGCTGATTAGGGACAGACAGTGAAAAATTGTATTGTGTCCGAAAAGAATGCAGGGTCAGGTCGGAGTGCAGGCAGGGCGAGTTATTAGGGCATTTTAGGGCGAGGCTGGAGAATAGGCAGGGTCAGTGTTCTACATCGATTTTGCTGTGTGTGGGGTGGTGCAGTGAACAAAATCTTTTTGCCCGCTGAGGAGGAGGGAGAAAAAAATCAATTTTTATCAGTCAGTTGTGTGCAGCATTTTTGCTTCAGTGCTGACTGTGATAAGACACTGCTGTGTTCACATGTGCTATTATTGACTGATTTTAAATTTTATACACTTTTTTCTATTCCACTATTCAAAATACACCCTTTTGGGTTAAAAAAAATTAAATTGTGGCATAGTCTGTACTAATCTATTTAAAAATTACAAACTTAAAGGGGAATTTTCTTTTTTTTTTCCCTTCATAGCCTGCAGCAGAGCTGACTGCTGTGTTCACATGTGCTAGTGATTTTCCATATTATACACTTTTTTCTATTCCACTATTCCACTATTCAACCTCCCTCCTACTCCATATGGGCCTCGTCCTTCACAGATGAAGACATTTTTTTTATTTTTCTTTTTTTTTTTGTTGTTTTAAGTTATTTCCCTATCCACATTTGTTTGCAGAGCACTTGCCATGCTCTCTAGTCTCTCTCTTGCCATGGACTCACTCTAGCCCTTTCCATTGGTGTTTTAGAGCCATTTTAGTGCCTGAAAGTTCGGGTCCCCATTGAGTTCAATGGGGTTCGGTGTCCGGGTAAAGTTCGGAAAAAATCCGGGACACGGACCCGGACTTTTTTTTTCAAGTTCGGCCGAACCCGCCGAACACGGACATCCAGGTGTCCGCTCAACTCTAGTCAAGAGCTCTACATGTTAACTACAGTAATGGTAAAGGAATACACCACAATATGATGAAAAATGAAGACATTTATCAAAGGAAAATACAGTAAAAGGAGGTAGGTCACTTCTTTATGGATATATAAGCTATATAACATTATTAGTAAAGCTTGGGTCGTAGGGGCTAGACTAGTAAACTCTGCAATGCTGTTATACTCTTAGAAAAGAGACTTACACAGCCCTAATTGGTGGTCAACATTACCATTGCTCAGTATAGATTTGTGCTGTACAATGTACAGTATACAGATTATATAGTACAGAAAACACAACATGTAAGCACAGTAGTGTTGGAGGATGGGTGCATATCAAAGTTTTACAGAGGCCCTATGTTTTAGTAAAAGAATCAATATAGGACATAGTCTGTTGTGTTCTTGCTATCATATCTAACATGTGCCTTGTGATTTCCCCTTCCTCAAAGTATATTTGTTGAATATAGAAATGTTTGTTCTCTGTGATGGAAAGAGACAAGTTCTTATACATAGACTGAACCTCCAGCAATCTACTCTCTGTAGTTGAGGTAGTGTAACGCTCCTGCGTTTTACGTATGATGTGGATTTTCAGCTGCAGAAATATTCCACTTCAGTAGTCATGTAGAGAAACGCTGAGACACCAATCCCAACTCCCAATGACTCATCATGTGTGGATGATCTCAATTCAGCAAGTAAATACACACACTCAATAAGATGTTTCCTAGAGTGACTTATGTATATAGTAACACAGTGATGATAGGCTGAAGAGACAGGTTGGGTAGAGATGATAGATGACAGACACTTGAAAGGAAATGTTCTTGAAAGTAAGATAGTAGCAGATGGGATGCAGATAGGTTTAGCAATCATGTATGGTAGCAGATGACAGAGTAGCAGGTGGACATACAAGAGAGATCAACCCAGTGCAAGAACAGGTGGTAGTAGGCTCAAGAGCTAGCAATCTTAGATAATGCAGATGTAGTAATAGTCCTTAGCATGCAGAGCTAGATAGTGTAAGCTTTAGTATAAAGTTTATAGAGGTTTCCCCTGTGGGGTACTTATCACTAATAGCAATGTAGCAGAGGAGAGGTTCGGCAAGAGCGGATGATCCGGTAGCGGGATACAGGGATCAGCGCAGCGTGGTTCCGACAGCGAGGTATGCTTGCAAGCATGAGAGCTTCAAGACAGGTTAGCATCAAGGCACAAAGCAGTTTGAACGAACCCATGTGAGTGAGAGCCAGCGATCTAAATAGCCATCCAGTCCGGTGCTCAGTGATGACAGCATCAGTCTTAAAGGTGTATGCGCACCTTACCAAAAGAGAATGGTGGGGTGCATACACTTATGAAAGAGTAATTAGGCCTCTGGAGCTGGTTTGTCTGGGTACTTCGCATGAAAATTGCGGATTAATCTAGAGGCATGTATGTCAGAGGTGTTTAGCCAGGTGTCGTCTTGGGGCCCATAGTTCTTCCATCGAACCAAGTACTGAAGTCTTCCTTTGTGGATACAAGAATCCAGAATCTCTTTTATCTCGTATTCTTCTCCACCTTTAACTTGTACAGGAGGAGGAGGTGGGATAGTAGGCCTTATTCCTTGGTCAGGAACATGGGGCTTCAGTAGCGACACATGGAAAATGGGATGTATTTTGAGGTCTATTGGCAATGTAAGCTGTACTGCAGCTTTTCCAATAAGTTTCTTGATTGGGAAAGGTCCCAAGAACAGAGGTCCAAGCTTTTTGCTAGGGATTTTCAGTCTTAAATTTTTTGTTGAGAGCCAAACGAGGTCCCCGATAGCGTACTGAGGAGAAGGTCTTCTGAGAAGATCATAGTACTTCTTTTGTTTACTATGAGCGTGTGCAATGGTAGTATTAAGCAAACCCAGAGAGTCCTTTATTTGGGTAAGATAGTCTGAAGCTACTGGGTTATTTGAAGGAAGGATGCGTGGTGGAAGAATAGAGGGATGAAACCCATAGTTCAAGTAGAACGATATCTGCTTGGTCGTACTGTGGGTTGCGTTGTTGTAGGCAAATTCTGCCAGAGGGAGAAGATCCACCCAATCATCCTGTTGGTAAGAAGTGTAACAACGTAAATATTGCTCGATGCATTGGTTGACTCTTTCAGTCTGTCCGTTGGTCTGCGGATGGTAAGGAGAAGTGAGCTTCCGCTTGATCCGTAGTATGTGACATAGTTCTTGCCAGAACTTGGAAATAAATTGTGATCCACGGTCAGACAGAAGAGTTTTTGGGATACCATGTAACTTAAAGACATGTTTCATCAGGAGTTCTGCCGTTTGTTTGGATGAAGGTAGTCTGCGAATAGCAATGAAATGTGCCATTTTTGTCAGATGGTCCACTGACACTAAGATGGTATTAAATCCTTTGGAAGGAGGCAATTCCACTATAAAGTCCAAGGACACAACTTCCCATGGAGTTTGGGGTATTGGTAGACTGCATAGTAGACCGGATGGTCTCGTAGTGTCAATTTTGGACCTGGCACAGACATTGCATGAAGAGACGAATTTTTGTATAGATGTTTTCATGTCAGGCCACCAGAATTGCCTGGTAATCAGATTAAGAGTCTTTGTCATACCCATATGTCCTGCCATAATCACATCATGCGATAATTCCAAGATCTTGGTGCGTATGGTAGGTGGTAGGTAAAGTTTGTCGTTGTAGTAGAGGAAGCCTTCTGCATCAGTATTTAGTTGTGGTGGGGGTGTATCCAAACCTATACCATGCAAAACCTCTTCCTTCAAGGAACGGACAACTCCAATAATGAGTTTGTGAGGTATTATAGGAACGGAAGGGATTTCGAAGTAGTTTTCTTCAGTTAGTCGTGATAGTGCATCCGCCTTTTTGTTCTTATCTGCAGGTGTGTAGGTCACTAGGAAGTTAAACCTTAGAAAGAATAGTGACCATCGTACCTGTCGGTGCGAGAGAGTTTTGTTAGTCTGAAGATATTGGAGATTTTTATGGTCCGTGTATATAAGTATTGGTAATTGGGTGCCTTCGAGTAGATGTCGCCAATTCTCCAGAGCCAATTTTATAGCAAGCAGTTCCTTTTCACCCACGGGGTAATTTATCTCTGGACTGCTTAGGGATTTAGAAAAAAAGGCGACTGGATGAAGTGGTGAAGTGTGAGTTGGTCGTTGGGAGAGTATTGCTCCTACTGCCATGTTTGACGCATCTACTTCCAGAATGTATTGGAGGGATGGGTCTGGATGGCGTAGTATGGGAGCAGAAGTAAACCTTGTCTTTAACAGGTGAAAAGCTTTATTTGCTTCATCTGACCATTTGAATGTTTTTTTAATGCTAGTGAGCTGTGTGAGGGGTCTCACAATGGCAGAGAAGTTTCTAATGAACTTCCTGTAGAAATTCGAAAATCCAAGGAATCGCTGTAGCGCCTTGCGTGTGGTTGGTGTAGGCCAATCCTGAATGCAGGATATCTTACTCATGTCCATCTCGATTCCTGTTTTGGATATGATGTAGCCTAGAAACAGTACCTCTTCTTTATGAAACAAGCATTTTTTCAGTTTCACATAAAGGTTGTGTGCAAGCAATCTCGATAATACTAGTCTTACATGTCTTATGTGTTCAGACAGGGATCGTGAATATATAAGTATATCATCCAGATATACCACAACACAGACATCTAGTAAGTCTCTGAAAATATCGTTTATAAATCGTTGAAAAACTGCAGGGGCGTTCCATAGCCCGAATGGCATTACAAGATATTCGAACAATCCGTATCTGGTTCTGAATGCAGTCTTCCACTCGTGTCCATCACGGATTCGAATGAGATTGTATGCTCCTTTCAGGTCCAATTTTGAAAAATAGGTAGCTCCACGCACCTGCTCAATGAGCTCAGGGATAAGCGGTAGAGGATAGCGATCTTTTATTGTAATAGCATTCAATTGCCTATAGTCGATGATCGGCCTGAGACTTGAGTCCTTATTGCAGACAAAAAGAGTCCTGCTGCTGTGGAAGAAGTGGAAGGTCTAATAAAATTTTTTTCCAAATTCTCATCTAAATAGTCTTTGAGATGGGAAAGTTCATCCTGTGAAAGAGGATAAACATGACCGAACGGCAATTTGCTATTTGGGAGTAGATCAATGCTACAATCATAGTCTCGATGGGGAGGTAGTGCTTGAGCATTTTTCTCAAGAAAAACCTCAGAGAGATCCTGATAACATAGTGGTGCAATCTCATCTGTCACCACAGACAGGATCTTCCCAAAAGACGGGAGGTTACACGTGCCCTCGCAATAGCAAGAGAGGAAGGTCAGGGTCCGTTCCTTCCAATCTATGGTTGGTTGATGTGTGTGCAACCAGGGAAGTCCCAAAACAATGGGAAAGTGGGGTGAAGGTATTAGATCGAAGGTAGTGGTCTCCATATGAGACCCGTTAGTAGTGACTAGGAGTGCCTGTGTCTGATCAGTGATCGGACCAGAGGATAAAGGAACACCGTTAATAAGACTCACTGAGACAGGTTTAAGTTTAGAAATAATAGGAACTTTATTTAAAGCAGCAAAACGTATGTCAATATAATTTCCACAAGATCCTGTGTCAATCATGGCCTTATTAGTAATCCTGTTCTGGTCCCACTGTAATGTTAAGCAAACAGAAAGGTAAGGGTTAGTGATTGAAGTTGTCAATCCCCCTAGGAGGACATGTGAACACTCACCCTTCTTTTTGTAGACTAGGGGACAGACGTTTATCTTGTGATCTGGGGATGCACAGTACAAGCAGAGATTACCAGATCGTCTTCTGGCTCTTTCCATAGTTGATAGAGGTGGGCGTATGGTTCCTACCTCCATAGGAACGGGGTCAACGGCCGAGATCCGAGAAGAACTGGATAATGGCATTCCCATTTTCTCAGCCTTTCTTTCTCGTAGTCTTCTATCTATGGTGATACTGAGTTGTATCAATGCATCCAGGGTTTTTGGCAGATCCGCTCGGGCGAGCTCGTCTTTAACGGCCTCTGATAGGCCAAGCCTAAATTGGGATTTCAGAGATGCATCATTCCATTCTGAATCCATTTGTGGTTCGTTCAATCTGTAACGCTCCTGCGTTTTACGTATGATGTGGATTTTCAGCTGCAGAAATATTCCACTTCAGTAGTCATGTAGAGAAACGCTGAGACACCAATCCCAACTCCCAATGACTCATCATGTGTGGATGATCTCAATTCAGCAAGTAAATACACACACTCAATAAGATGTTTCCTAGAGTGACTTATGTATATAGTAACACAGTGATGATAGGCTGAAGAGACAGGTTGGGTAGAGATGGTAGATGACAGATACTTGAAAGGAAATGTTCTTGAAAGTAAGATAGTAGCAGATGGGATGCAGATAGGTTTAGCAATCATGTATGGTAGCAGATGACAGAGTAGCAGGTGGACATACAAGAGAGATCAACCCAGTGCAAGAACAGGTGGTAGTAGGCTCAAGAGCTAGCAATCTTAGATAATGCAGATGTAGTAATAGTCCTTAGTATGCAGAGCTAGATAGTGTAAGCTTTAGTATAAAGTTTATAGAGGTTTCCCCTGTGGGGTACTTATCACTAATAGCAATGTAGCAGAGGAGAGGTTCGGCAAGAGCGGATGATCCGGTAGCGGGATACAGGGATCAGCGCAGCGTGTTTCCGACAGCGAGGTATGCTTGCAAGCATGAGAGCTTCAAGACAGGTTAGCATCAAGGCACAAAGCAGTTTGAACGAACCCATGTGAGTGAGAGCCGGCGATCTAAATAGCCATCCAGTCCGGCGCTCAGTGATGACAGCATCAGTCTTAAAGGTGTATGCGCACCTTACCAAAAGAGAATGGTGGGGCGCATACACTTATGAAAGAGTAATTAGGGTACCCAAAGGTACCAGAACATTACAGGTAGGGCTATTCTCTGTAGTTGATAATGTCTTTGCGTTTTGCACCTCCTGAACAACAAAATTCCCCCAGAATTTGTTGTTGGTTTTTATAGTGGATATCTCCTTAATAGCTTGTTCCTTTTAAGAAAGCTTTAGAGGCTAAGATGTAAAAAAATGATAAATGCACATATTTTTTCAGGTAAAAAAATTAGTATTTATTATTTTTTTACATTGCATCCTGTAAAGCATTGCACCCGTGATCAGCAGGGTGCAATGCCTAGATCCTGTAGGCTCTCAGTACACTGTCTGCCTGTACCTCTAAAATGGTCAGACAGTTACTGAATAGCAGGAAGAATTAATGAACTATGAGAGCACTCACCAGCACTCTTGCAGTCCATTGAGAACTACAACAGTACTTGTAGTCTATTCATTCACAGAAAACTGTGAATGAGTTACATGGGCATGTGGGCGGAGACCCACGTGATCAAGCTGTTTTCATTTTGTGACAGTGGGTGCAGGCAGAAGATCCCCCATCCGCTATCACAGAGCAGGAAGTGCTGGTGGCTGGAGATGGGTGGATAGGAGCATGTTATATGGATGTAACATGCTCCTAAACATTAACTTATCCTTTAAGAGTATCCCATATTATTGCTGTCTGGGTAGAATTTGAATTAATGGTGAGGAAAGCCTCAAATAATTCAGGAATAGGATAATTTTCTGTAAATAGTGAAAGCCAAAATGGGTTAACCCTCCATAAGCAGCAATTGTTAGCTCCCTATGTAGACAACATCACCCAAAACGGTGCATGATCAGAAATGTTTCTGGTTCATATTGGAAAGAAACTACCAATGTTTCTTGGTTAACATTGGGAAGAGACTACCAATGGGAACATGGAAGAATTGCCTAAACCAAGGTCAATCCTAGAAAGACTCCTATGATTAGTGGAGCGACATGAATATACTGTATTTAGTGGGTTTGTCTCCCTCCAAATGCCTCTCAAAAACCACATTGCAAGAAGCTGTGCAAATGGTGTCAGGCCAGTGTTGGATAAAAGAGGAGACATGAAGGCGAATATTGTATCAAAAGCTGGATCCAAATAATTATTACCATCAATAAGGGAATATTCAGATGAACAGCCATAAAGCAAGCCAAATGCTTTAGAGCTTCTGTAGAGAAGGGTGGAGGTGTATAAATGCTAGCTAGAATACAAGGGAGCCCATTAATTTTACATGGAAAAAATATATCTGCCATTTAGGTCATTCACAGATTTCATCCAAGTAAATTGTAACTTTTGAGACATTAGTATACTAACTCCTCGTGAGTAGGGATGATTGAACTTTTCAAAAGTTCGGTTCGACCAGAACACCCGAACTTCCCAAAAGTTCGGCCCGGATTTCAGAACCCCATTGAAATCAATGGGACCCGAACTTCGGTAATCAAAAAAACACCATTTTGAAGCCCTAAAACCCAATAAATTCCCCTAAAAAGTGCCTAGGGTTCTGGGTCATGCCCCAGGGACTATTAATCACACAAAAAAAGTTCTTAAAAATTGTCATTTTTGATAGAGAGACAATTATTGAAAAAATTATTGAAAAAAAAAATGAGATTTCTTTGGATTTAGTGTCTTGGGGTCTAAAAGGTGTACCTGTGAAGTTTCAGCTCTGTAGCATGTCCAGAACCAGAAAAAAAAGTTTGTTTGTATTAGAACTAATATAGAACAGGGATATGGCTCCGCTATTTTCACACCTTGCCAGTTTTGTAGCAAGCGTTTTTTTGGGCATTTTTTGGGGGACTTTGGAGGCAGGCATAACATCAGAACTTCTGTGTAGGGGTATATATACATACACCCATGTATGTATATATACAGATACACATATATAGGTGTGAAAATAGCAGAAACCTATGCTTGCGCTAATGAAATAATTAACACCAATATGTCTCCGCTCCTATCACACCTATATGTGTGTATGTGTATAAATACATATAAGTGTATGTGTATATATACCCCTATACAGAAGTTCAGATGTTTTGCCTGCCTCCAAAGACCCACAAAAAATGCCCAAAAAAAACGCCTGCAACAACACACCTGGGCATTTTTTTGGGCATTTTTTGTGGGTCTTTGGAGGCAGGCAAAACATCAGAAATTCTGTATAGGGGTATATATATACACACACACTTATATGTATTTATACACCTACACACATATAGGTGTTATAGGAGCGGAGACATATGCCTGTTAATTATTTAATTAGCGCAAGCATAGGTTTCTGCTACTTTCACACCTATATATGTGTATGTGTATAAATACATATGTGTGTATATATACCCCTATACAGAATTTCGGATGTTTTGCCTGCCTCCAAAGACCCACAAAAAATGCCCAAAAAAATGCCTGCGCCAAAAAAAAAATGCCCAGGTGTGTTGTTGCAGGCGTTTTTTTGGGGCATTTTTTGTGGATCTTTGGAGGCAGGCAAAACATCTGAACTTCTGTATAGGGGTATATATACACACACACACTTATATGTATTTATACACATACACACATATAGGTGTGATAGGAGCGGAGACATATGCCTGTTAATTATTTCATTAGCGCAAGCATAGTGTTCTGCTACTTTCACACCTATATATGTGTATATATACATACATGGGTGTATGTATATATACCCCTACACAGAAGTTCAGATGTCATGCCTGACTCCAAACATGTCCTCAAAAAAGCCCTATAAACGCCTGCAGCAAAAAGCAGGGAGACAGGCGAGAAGCCATATCGCTGTTTTGTAAGGGACCTAAGAGAAACGATCTTTTCTCTATAGCGGTCACCCTGACATGGAAGGGTTTTGTCACCCTGCCATAGCAGTCAGAGTCAGTTAACCCTACACTACACTACGGTCCCCTTACACTTAACACTTTCCCTACAGAAACTAGTTATTAAATCTAACTATAGTGGAAAATAGCACCCTGACTACACTAGATATCCCTTTCCTCACACTAATAATTGCTAAATGACACTTTGTAGCAGAAGTCACAGAATTGCTTCCACTCTCTTCCACGTCCCTGTATTACAATGCTAGGAATTTGGCGGGGGCTATCTTATATACCGGGGGGCGTATTCACGAATGATTGGCCTATGGACCCCCTAGTCACTCCAATCACATTCCTAGCATTCTCCTGCCCCCTCAATTGGCTTTTACTGATGGTTCTGGTCCAATCATGGGCTTTTAAAGCCCATTTCCTGTACCATTGCATTTTGGTCGGTTCTGGTTGCCGAATTCCGAACTTTTTCAGCAAAAAGTTCGGAATTCGGCCGAACCTCGAACAGCCAATGTTCGGGTCGAACCAATGGTCGACCCGAACCGTTCGATCATCCCTACTCGTGAGAAGGATGAGTACAAAGCGTGGCATTGCTGGCCATATTGTCCATAATAGGGATGGTATTGACACCGCCCCAAATGATCCACAATTGCTTAAAAGTGATATGGTCCAGAGATATTTAGACAGAATAAAGGTGGCTAAAACACCTGGACCAGATGACATCCACCCATGGATCCTAAATGAACTGAGCTTGTCACGTACCTGGTGGAGATTGAGCTGTAGATGTGGCTTCTCTCGTACCAATTGTCCAACACCCCTGGTAGTGATGACAGGAGGTGGGAGGACACAGAGTGGCATGAAGGCCGGTATAACAGGCAGCACCAGCTGATGTTTGCAGGAAACAGGTGACCGTGGATCACCAGGCAGGAACCAGGAACTGGAATACGGTGAAGCTTGAGCAGCAGGCAAGAGCATAGCTGGGGGGTTTCAGTACACAATCGGGCAGCAGGGCACAGAAGCACAAGACAGGAGCAGAGTCAAAGCACAAGCTGAGGTCACAAAAGGCAGGCGGAATTCAGAGATTGGTCAAGGGCAGGCCAGATCAACCATGGGTATGGTAGGTATAGCAGGTCAAGGCACAGGTAAACAGGAACTAGCTGAAGACCACTCAACAATCTGTACATGCCATAGTTCAGCTTAAATAGGCCATTTGGCGGTGACACACATTTGCACATTTCTTCTTGTACACACGCTTATACGTGGGCCATGCCCATTCTGTATTGAGCCGTTAATATCCACTCTGTATTGAGTATTTGATCATAATTATGAGTATGAACATGTAATGGCCTTGTGGTTCCAACTGAGCTTCTCTTACAGAGCTCTGTCATTTCAAAGCCAATGTTTCTGATTTTTAGGATATTTTTAATGACTGGAATAGTATCATTGGATTGGCGTAGGGCCAATGTGGTGCCTATATTTAAAAAGGGATCAAAGTCTTTAACAAGTAACTACAGACCTGTTAGTTTAACTTCTATAGTCAGGAAGATACTAAAGAGTTTAATAAAAGACCATACTGTATAGATGAGTTCTTGCTGGTAAAAATATTTTAAGCAACAGACAGCATGAGTTCATGAAAGACAGAAGTTGTCAAAGAAACCTGATTTCTTTTTATGAGGAGGCAAGTAAAACCTTGGACAGAGGGGTAGTTGTGGTCGTAGTATACTTGGATTTTGCAAAAGCATTTGACACAGTTCCCCACAAACTGCTAATGTGTAAGGTAAAGTCTACAGGCTTGGAAAGATCAGTTTGTAAATGGATAGAAAACTGCCTAAAGGATAGAATTCAGAGAGTAGTGGTTATTGATTCTTACTCTGAATGGTCTTAGGTTATCAATGGTGTACTCCAAAGTTCCGTTTTGGGACCCTTACTTTTTAATATCTGTATAAATGATATAGGGTCTGGGATTAAAAGTACCATTTCAGTTTTTGCAGATTGCACCAAGCAATGCAGTTGAATGACTTCCTTACAGGATGTCTTCAACTTACAAGCCAACATCAATGCACTTTCATTGGGCAACTACATGGCAAATGAGGTTTAATGTTGATAAATGTAATGTTATGCATATGGGTGCTAAGAATATGCATGCATCATACATACTAGGGGGGGAGTACAAATGGTGGAATCAATGGAGGAGAAGGATCTGGGGGTTTTGGTAGATCATAAACTTAATAATAGCATACAATGCCAAGCTGCAGTTTCCAAAGCGGGCAAAGTCCTTTCTTGTATTAAGAGAGGTATGGGGGGGGGGGGGGCGTGCTCGAGTATGGCTTCTCTTCACTAAGGCTCCGTCCATAGTCCAGGATTCACTGTGACATCAGGCTCCTCCAGCACTGCACCCGCTCTCCTCCTGATCTGGAAGATCTTCTGCAGTGACACGCATGACTCGCTGCAAGAAAGACCCGCCGCTAACCGGCAAGCTGGCCTTGTTATTCACTACACAAAGCCACGGTGGGCTACAGCAAAGTAACGGTGGCTCGCAGCCACAGCATGGCAACCCTCAACCAGACAGTTCAACAGGAGGAAAAGGACCAACAGGCAACAGTGATACTCTGGCTCCCCTTCTCCCTCCACAAGGCTCGCAGGGGGTCCCCAGTGAGACATAACCAAGCCAGCAGCATAGAGGTAAGCTTTGCAAAGACCTCAGGACCTGCAAATCAAACAGACCCCTTTGCTGCATTAAGCACATCTGGCCTACCAGTCTCTGACACAGTGCTAAAGGACATGCTCCTGTCCCTATGCTCATCCCTCCACTCTGACATGCTTTCCTGTGTTAACCAATTAAAATATGAAATACAAGATCTGGGAATGAGAGTGGATAGGGTTGAAACATCTATGTCTGAAGTGTCTGTCTCCTTTAATACTATAGTAGATGCTCATGTGGCTCAATCTGAATACTGTATATCATGTGGCTAAAGAACAAGGTGGCAGACCTGGAGATGGGCCCAGGAGTAAGAATATCAAACTAAGAGGGGTCCTGGACTCAGTCCCATCTGACCAGCTTATGCAACATGCTCATACCCTTTTCTCCACTCTGGTCCTTTCTCTAACCCCTACGGATCTCCTCATCGATAGAATACATAGACTACCAAAACCTTCCTTCCTCCATCAAGAAGTTCCAAGAGTTGTCCTGATGAGAAATCACTTTTTCCACACGAAAGAAAAAATACTTTATTTTCGTACATCACACAGAGCCATAAATCATAACATATGAGTGATATAGCCACCTACAAGTGAAGGACACTGACAACCAATCAGAAAGGATGCCCCCTATATAACCCCTCCCACACAGGAAATACCTCAGTTTTCCAGTGTTTAAAGGTGAGGGTCACTTTGGAGAGTCTTCCCACATTTCTCTTCAAAGAAGAAAGAAGATATGCTATATACCCTGATTTCTACAAAGATACAAAGATCACTGAATCGAAGGGGTTAGCTATCAGATCCATCTAAAACAGTCAATGGACTAAAAAGATAGTACCTGAGCCTCAGGAAGCAGATACAAGGTTTTGCCTGTAATTCTGTCCTTTTTGGGCGCTGGACCCTGGGATCCGGACCCTTGGAATACCAAACCCCAAAGGCACTCCGTGCAGGGTGCTCTACAGGTCCAAGGACGTGGCCCCTCTAAAACAAGGGGACCTAGTCCTTGAAGGTCGCCAAGACAAAGCTCACCATGATGGATGAAGATTGGATTCCTGTTTCAAAACAGAATCCTGTGGCAGGACTGGTGAGTCAAATTTATAATATTTACTCATACGGCAAACCTTGAAGGTAAAAATTGCTGCCATAATTGCAGATTGTAAATATTTTATGCACTAACAGAGACCAAGTGCCATGTGAGTCTCTGCATGAGACTATGGATGTTAAGCCTAGGCAAAATACATTCTGTTAAGCATTATTTCTGTGCTTGTTTTTCTGACACACTGTGTTCACTAAGGATGATCGAACGGTTTCGGGTCGACCATCGGTTCGACCCAAACATTGGATGTTCGATATTCGGCCGAATACCGAACTTTTTGCGGTAAAAGTTCGGTATTCGGCCACCAGAACCGCCCAAAATGCACTGGGACAGGAACTGGGCTTTAAAAGCCCCTGATTGGCCCAGAAACGTCTGCAAAAGCCAATGAGGGGGCAGGAGTCTCCTAGGAACGTGATTGGAGTGACTACAGGGACCAGAGGCCAATCAGGAGTGAATACGCCCCACACTATATAAGATGGCCCTGCCTAACCCCTAGCACAGTGATCCAGATCCTGTTGAAGAGAGTTGAAGCAGTTCTCTGACTCCTGCTTTGCTACACTACATTTCCTACATATCGAGTGGTTCTAAAGCTCCATATAGCAGAATTGTATTTAGCTTACAGCCAGTGTATTTAGATACAGCGATTGTGCTGGTTCTTAGAGTTACAAAAAAAAAAAAACTTAAGGGACAGTGTCAGTCTTCTGCTGTATGGAGCTTTCTATTTAGTGGAAAGGGATATCTAGTGTAGTTAGGCAACTTTGTACTACATTAGTTATATTTAATAATTGAGTTTCTGTAGGGAAAGTGTGAGGGTTCTGTTTAGTGAGGACGTGGCACAGTGCTGCTGTATCACAGCAGGTGTACGTGCTTGCTAGGCAGCAAAATACAGTGACAATTTAACGCCTGTTGTTCAAAGCGTTAGGTGCACTGTACAAAAGCCTTTGCAACTGTGCGTGACACGCATCTGCTGTGCTGTATCCAGCGACAACTGTGGGTCGCATAGCAGTGTGCGTTTTTCACCGCACACAGTTGCCAACGCATCAGTGACAACCTAACGCCTGTTGTTCAAAGCGTTAGGTCCACTGTGCAAAAGGCTTTGCAACTGTGCGTGACACACATCTGCTGTGCTGTATCCAGCGACAACTGTGGGTCGCATAGCAGTGTGCGTTTTTCACCGCACACAGTTGCCAACGCATCAGTGACAACCTAACGCCTGTTGTTCAAAGCGTTAGGTCCACTGTGCAAAATCCTTTGCAACTGTGCGTGACACGCATCTGCTCTGCTGTATCCAGCGACAACTGTGGGTCGCATAGCAGTGTGCGTTTTTTACCGCACACAGTTGCCAACGCATCGGTGACAACTTAACACCTGTTGTTCAAAGCGTTAGGTCCACCGTGCAAAAGCCTTTGCAACTGTGAGTGACACGCATCTGCTCTGCTGTATCCAGCGACAACTGTGGGTCGCATAGCAGTGTGCGTTTTTCACCGCACACAGTTGCCAACGCATCAGTGACAACTTAACGCCTGTTGTTCAAAGCGTTAGGTCCACTGTGCAAAAGGCTTTGCTACTGTGCGTGACACATCTGCTGTGCTGTATCCAGCGACAACTGTGGGTCGCATAGCAGTGTGCGTTTTTCACCGCACACAGTTGCCAACGCATCAGGGACAAATATGCCTGGTAGACTAAGAAAAGGCATACGTGGCCCTGCTGCGGAAAGGGGCACAGCTTCTAGGGTGTCTAGAGGCAGGGGTGGACGTGGTGGTCAGTCCTCAGCCAGGCCACCATTTGGATTGTTCTCCGGCAGTGGCCAAGCTATACGTCCAAGGTATGTACAGGAGGTGGTGGACTATATGACCAAACCCTCATCATCGGCATCATCTGCAACTACAGTGACCCAGGCAGAGAAAAGTGGTCAGTCTTCTGCAGTTGTCAGAACAAATACAGATGAGTCCATGTCCACCTCACGTCCTCCCTTAGACCCAACTTCAGACATGACAGAGGAGTCAGCTGAGCTGTTTGACCACAGTGTCGGCCATCTACTCCAGCCTGATGCTCAGTCCTTTATGGAGTCTGATGTTGGGTCTGAGTTTGAGGAGGAGGCAGAGCAAACAAGAGGGGAGAGCAGACGGCCCGCTCCATCTAAGGCCGCACCTGTTGTCTCCCGGGCCAGGCCTGATGTTCAGTCTTTGATGGAGTCAGATGTTGGGTCTGAGGTTGAGGAGGAGGCAGAGCAAGCAAGAGGGGAGAGCAGACGGCCCGCTCCATCCAAGGCCGCACCTGTTGTCTCCCGGGCCACTATACACACCTCATCTTGCTGGGACTTTTTTGAGACATCCCATGCAGACAAAACAGTTGCGATCTGCAAGATTTGTAAAAAGGGTATAAAACGTGGCAGAAATGTCAACCACCTGGGTACAAGCTGCCTAAACAGGCATTTGACAACCCACCACTCGGCCCGTTGGCAGGAGCATTTAAAGAACCCACAAAAGGGCCAAAGATCGGTCAGTCGGCCTCCTAGTCCTCCTCGCGCTCCTCCTCATGCTCCACCTGCTCCACCTGCTCCACCTGCTCCACCTGCACATCAGTCTGTTCCTGGCCCTGCTATAGTCACTCGTCACCTGTTGGCAGCCTCCACTGACAGGGATGATGATATAGCAGGCAGTGTCGCATCTACCTCCAGCACACCCCCAGCTGTAACATCTAGACGCCAAATTTAGTTTCCACACATGCTGGAACGAAAAAAAATGTATACTCCCCGCCACCCACATGCCCAGCGTCTAAACAGTAGTTTGGCTAAACTACTGGCTCTGCAACTATTACCATTTAACCTGGTAGAGTCTGCTCCCTTCTGTGACTTCGCAAAATGTGCAGTTCCACAGTGGCAGGTGCCAAGTCGGCATTACTTTGCCCGTAAGGCCCTGCCATCCCTATACCAACACGTGGAAGGCAATGTAGTGTCGTCCCTGGCCAAGTCAGTCAGCCGTAAGATACACTTGACGGCTGACACTTGGGGTTAAGGTGGGGAGGCTATGCTAAAACAAAAACTACCATGTTTGCGCACCTTTTCCACAGGTGCACTCCTTTACAATTTTTGGGCCTCCTTCAACACCAGCTCTTTGGGGTTAAGGTGGGGAGGCTATGCTAAAACAAAAACTACCATGTGTGCGCACCTGTTCCACAGGTGCACACGTTTACAATTTTTGGGCCTCCTTCAACACCAGCTCTTTGGGGTTAAGGTGGGGAGGCTATGCTAAAACAAAAACTACCATGTGTGCGCACCTGTTCCACAGGTGCACACCTTTACAATTTTTGGGCCTCCTTCAACACCAGCTCTTTGGGGTTAAGGTGGGGAGGCTATGCTAAAACAAAAACTACCATGTGTGCGCACCTGTTCCACAAGTGCACACCTTTACAATTTTTGGGCCTCCTTCAACACCAGCTCTTTGGGGTTAAGGTGGGGAGGCTATGCTAAAACAAAAACTACCATGTTTGCGCACCTTTTCCACAGGTGCACACCTTTACAATTTTTGGGCCTCCTTCAACACCAGCTCTTTGGGGTTAAGGTGGGGAGGCTATGCTAAAACAAAAACTACCATGTTTGCGCACCTGTTCCACAGGTGCACACCTTTACAATTTTTGGGCCTCCTTCAACACCAGCTCTTTGGGGTTAAGGTGGGGAGGCTATGCTAAGCAAAAACTACCATGTTTGCGAACCTGTTCCACAGGTGCACACCTTTACAATTTTTGGGCCTCCTTCAACACCAGCTCTTTGGGGTTAAGGTGGGGAGGCTATGCTAAACAAAAACTACCATGTTTGCAAACCTGTTCCACAGGTGCACACCTTTACAATTTTTGGGCCTCCTTCAACACCAGCTCTTTGGGGTTAAGGTGGGGAGGCTATGCTAAACAAAAACTACCATGTTTGCGAACCTGTTCCACAGGTGCACACCTTTACAATTTTTGGGCCTCATTCAACACCAGCTCTTTGGGGTTAAGGTGGGGAGGCTATGCTAAGCAAAAACTACCATGTTTGCGAACCTGTTCCACAGGTGCACACCTTTACAATTTTTGGGCCTCCTTCAACACCAGCTCTTTGGGGTTAAGGTGGGGAGGCTATGCTAAACAAAAACTACCATGTTTGCAAACCTGTTCCACAGGTGCACACCTTTACAATTTTTGGGCCTCCTTCAACACCACCTCTTTGGGGTTAAGGTGGGGAGGCTATGCTAAGCAAAAACTACCATGTTTGCGAACCTGTTCCACAGGTGCACACCTTTACAATTTTTGGGCCTCCTTCAACACCAGCTCTTTGGGGTTAAGGTGGGGAGGCTATGCTAAACAAAAACTACCATGTTTGCAAACCTGTTCCACAGGTGCACACCTTTACAATTTTTGGGCCTCCTTCAACACCAGCTCTTTGGGGTTAAGGTGGGGAGGCTATGCTAAACAAAAACTACCATGTTTGCAAACCTGTTCCACAGGTGCACACCTTTACAATTTTTGGGCCTCCTTCAACACCAGCTCTTTTGGGTTAAGGTGGGGAGGCTATGCTAAACAAAAACTACCATGTTTGCGAACCTGTTCCACAGATGCACACCTTTACAATTTTTGGGCCTCCTTCAAAGCCAGCTCTTTGGGGTTAAGGTGGGGAGGCTATGCTAAACAAAAACTACCATGTTTGCAAACCTGTTCCACAGGTGCACACCTTTACAATTTTTGGGCCTCCTTCAACACCAGCTCTTTTGGGTTAAGGTGGGGAGGCTATGCTAAACAAAAACTACCATGTTTGCGAACCTGTTCCACAGATGCACACCTTTACAATTTTTGGGCCTCCTTCAAAGCCAGCTCTTTGGGGTTAAGGTGGGGAGGCTATGCTAAACAAAAACTACCATGTTTGCGAACCTGTTCCACAGGTGCACACCTTTACAATTTTTGGGCCTCCTTCAACACCAGCTCTTTGGGGTTAAGGTGGGGAGGCTATGCTAAACAAAAACTACCATGTTTGCGAACCTGTTCCACAGGTGCACACCTTTACAATTTTTGGGCCTCCTTCAACACCAGCTCTTTGGGGTTAAGGTGGGGAGGCTATGCTAAACAAAAACTACCATGTTTGCAAACCTGTTCCACAGGTGCACACCTTTACAATTTTTGGGCCTCCTTCAACACCAGCTCTTTTGGGTTAAGGTGGGGAGGCTATGCTAAACAAAAACTACCATGTTTGCGAACCTGTTCCACAGGTGCACACCTTTACAATTTTTGGGCCTCCTTCAAAGCCAGCTCTTTGGGGTTATGGTGGGGAGGCTCCGCTAACACCAAAACTACCATGTTTGCGCACCTGTTCCACATGTGCACACCTTCATAATTTTTACGCCTTCTTCAACACCAGCTCTTTGGGCTTACAGTGGTATGGCTCCGCCAACACCCAAACAACAATTTTTGCGCACCTGTCACACAGATGCATATCATTGCAATTTTTTTCCTTACAAAGGCAATTATTGCCTTCATTACCAGCACTTTCATAGGGATATGGTGTCAAGGCATCGTCGGCACCACCAAAGGCCCAATTTTTAAGCATCCTTTACTTCTATTCAAAGTCAAGAGACAACAGTATTCATCCAAAACATCTCTAATCTTGTTCACTCTGCACTACATTGTGGCCCCTACCCCTAACCCTAACCCTCAATATATCCGTGCATATATGTCTGTTTCTTGTGAGAATTCAAGTTAAAGTGCACCAAACACCATTTTACATGAAATAAAGTGCAACTACATACATCTTTGGACTTCTTGAAAACATTTGGTAATAATAGCCCCATTGTGGAAATACACCCGTTAATTATATGCACATTTAAAGAGACAGCACCTTTTTCCAAAAAAAAACTCTAATCTTGTTCCCAGTGCACTGCATTATGTCCCCATCATACACATTGGCTGTGCCATTGATTAGGAGCAAAAGAAAGGTGCGGTTAAGCAAAAAAGTAATTTTTGAAGGTTTGGTATGCTATAATTCTGGTTCTGGACATGCTACAGAGCTGAAACTTCACAGGTACACATTTTAGACCCCCAGACACTAAATCCAAAGAAATCTCTTTTTTTTTTTTTTTTCAATAATTGGCTCTCTATCAAAAACGACAATTTTTAAGAACTTTTTTTTGTGTGATTAATAGTCCCTGGGGCATGACCCAGAACCCTAGGCACTTTTTAGGGGCATTTATTGGGTTTTAGGGCTTCAAAATGGGGTTTTTTGATTCCAGAAGTTCGGGTCCCATTGATTTCAATGGGGTTCTGGAATCCGAACCAAACTTTCGGGAAATTCGGGTGTTCTGGTCGAACCGAACTTTTCAAAAGTTCGATCATCCCTAGTGTTCACCCTGTGCTGATCACCTGAAAGGTATCAGCTGTGACAAACCAATGTGTGCATGACTGTGGATGTTAAGCTATGCAAAATACATCTTGTTGAAAGCTCTGGCTTTTCCTCTGGGATTAAATGTGCCATTTATATCAATTGTGATTAATGAGCTTGTGTAGTTGTGGGATTGATGCAAAGTTTGTTTAAACATTATTTCTTTGCCTATTGTTATCACACTGTTTTTTTTGCCCTGGGCGGATCATCTGAAAGGTATCAGCTGTGACAAACGAAATTCAGCCTAAACTGCTCTCACCCCATGTAGTTGCTGTTTTCACCTTGGTGCATATGCGCCCGCATGTTCGTCTCCTCCCTTGATAGCATGTCTGTGGTGAAAGACCAAAGTGCGAGAGAGAATCTTTGCCATATAGCACACCACGCATGCGCAGTACAGCATAAATAGGTGTGATTTAGAAGGAACTGTTTCCAACGCGCTAGCCTCTACTGAGGCTGAAGCGGAAACAGAGCAGCAGCAGCTGGATTGCATGAGTCACTGTGGGTGTATGTTAAGCTGTATAAGCTTGGCAAAAGCCGTGGGTACACTAAAGTTAGTATCTCAAGTTTGTCTTGCTATAAAGCAATGTCTGCCCCAAAGAAGGCTGGGGGGGGGGGGGGACCAGCTGGAAGGGGCATTGTAATGCCACCGTCAGGCCTTGAAGGTCCTAGCCGTGCTTCCTCTGTGTCTAGTCCCACTGAGAGCCAGAGGCCACTAGCCAAACTGAGCCATTTCGGTTGTCAGGCATAGTAGCTACCCCAGGTGCTTCTGCCGCAACCTACGTCACTAAAGACAATTTGTCATTGGTATTAGCCAACCTTGAAGGTAAGATTTCTGACATGATTGCAGCATCACAAAGAGGGAAGAAACGTGATAGATTCCCCTCACCTGAGCCACCCCCTGAATTCAGTTCAGGATTGGGCAGAGGGTGTGGAAGAAGTAGCTGATGATGACCCTATAGAAGGTCAACCTGAGGTTTCCACTTCTGGGGAGTCAGGGTCAGAGGAATCTCTATTAGCCTTTCAAACCCAGAGATTTTTAATTCAGTCTCTTACTGAAATGGTCCGGTCTGGACACAAAATTCCTCCCTTAGAGACGGCTGAAGTCTTCTTTTCCTCTCTAGGTTCATTGCACCCTCCTCATAGTCCTCAGATGTTTCCCATACATCCACCCTTGGAGCAAGAAGTGTATAATGATTGGGATCATCCTGATAGGATTTTTGTTCCTCCTAAAAGGTTTTCACTATTGTATCCTATGGAGGAAAAAGTTTACTAAGAAATTGAATATACCCACTGTAGATGCTGAATTTCTTTGGTTAACAAGAGTTTAACCTGCCCTGTGGATAGTGCCCAGGTTTTTAAAAGATCCAGCAGATAAGAAGTTGGAATCTTTATTGAAAGCCTCCTTTGCGGTTGCAGCATCTGTAATACAACCAGCAGGAGCGGCCATAGGAGATTGTCAGTGTTTAAAGGACCGTATGAAGCGAGTGGCCAAAACAGTTCATTCTCAAGGAGAGTCTGTGGAAAATTTGTCAGATCTACCTCGCACTTTATGTTTCACAGTGGATGCTTTTTGTCACAAGTTGCTCTGATGACGAGTTGCTCTGATGACAGTGCATATGTGCAGAATCCTTGGGTTAAAGAGCTGGTCTGCGGAATTACCATGTGAAAAGTTACTGGCTGGCTTCCCTTTTCAGGGCGAACGCCTTTTTGGTGATGATCTGGATAAGTATATACAAAAGATCTCTGGGGAGCAAAGTACCTTGCTACCTGTGAAAAGGAAGAGCAAGTGTCTTTCTTTTAAGATCCCAGCAACGATACTACCAGTGCTTCGAATTCCAGGCGGTGGCGACGGCCTCAAATATCTGGGTCCAGAACCAAGCCTTCAGGACAGGATCAGAAAAAGCCCTGGGCACAGAGATCAGCCAAGTCTTCCTCTAAGCCTACTCTCACTTGGGTGGGGGGAAGGCTGGTGCAGTTCCCAATGGTTTGGGTGGAAACAATCCAAGACAACTGGGTTATCTCCACCATTTCGCAGGGGTACAAACTAGAATTCCGGGTGTTCTCATTTTCTTGGTTTATAAGGTCAAGTATACCTACAGATTCCCTAAAAAGAAGGTCTCTCTTGCTGGCATTGGACCAGCTCAGGGCTCAAAGAGTGATAATGGAGGTTCCGGAGAATGAAATGTTCAGGGTTTTTTACTCAAACCTGTTCATAATCCCCCAACCTATTCTGGACCTCAAAGCTCTAAACCAGTTTCTGAACGTTCATACTCTCCGTATGGAGTCGATTATAGCCTCCCTGCAGGGAGAGGAATTTCTAGCATCCATAGATGTCAAGGATGCATATGTTCATGTGCCTATATTCCAGGCTCATCAAAGGTCTCTATGCTTTGCAATAGAAAACCTTCATTTTCAGTTTGTGGCCCTGCCCTTCGGGTTAGCCACGGCTCCAAGAGTGTTCACAAAGATCATAGCTCCAGTATTGGCTGTTCTAAGGTCCCGAGGGATATCTGTAATAGGATATCTGGACAATCTATTACTAATAGATCGATCGGCTTCGGCTCTAAGCCGAAATGTCCTCCAGACATTACAGTTCCTAGAATGTCTGGGTTGGATACTGAACTTGGCAAAGTCAGAATTACAGCTGGCCCAGCGTCTGGAATGTCTGGGTCTTCTTGTGGACACGGTACAGGCAAAGATATTCTTGCCAACAAGAAAGGTCAAAGACCTGAAGGATCTGGTTTGGTCCGTAGTAAGGCTGAGATATCCTTCAATATGCCTTTGCATGATGTTACTAGGAAAGATGGTGTCCACATTCGAGACAATTCCTTATGTTCAATTCCATGCCAGACCCTTACAGAACAACATTCTGTCTACATGGACAGAAAGGGTTCAGTCTCTGGACTGGTCCATGTCTCTGGTACCAAAAGTACATCAGAGTCTAAATTGGTGGTTGTTGACCAGAAATCTGGAGAAGGGGAAATCCTTTCTTCTGGTGACCTGGAAAGTGGTGACTAAAGATGCCAGTCTCTCTGGCTGGGGAGCTGTTCTGGAGTAAGCCACTGTCCAGGGAAAATGGTCTTGGGTAGAGCGGGATCTCCCCATTAATATTCTTGAAATTGGAGCAGTCAGTCGGGCTTTAAAATACTGGACTCTCAGTATTCGAGGTCACCCTGTCAGGGTGCAATCCCACAATGCCTTGTCCTTGGCTTATATCAACCATTAAAGAGGCACAGATTGTCAGTCAACCCAGAAAGAGGTAGATATCATCCTATCCTGGGCAGAGAAGTTTGTGCCATGCCTAACGGCAGTTTTTATTCCAGGAATAGAGAACTGACAGGCAGATTTTTTGAGCCGTCAACAGATGTTTCCGGGGGAAATGGTCCTTATATTCCTGAGATTTTTCAATCAATCTGCCTACGCTGGGGGGTCCCAGATGTAGATCTGTTGGCATCAAGGTTCAACAACAAGTTGAGTAGATTTGTGTCCATGGATCCACATCCAGTCGGAGTGGATGCTTTGGTGAATCCTTGGGAGTATTCCCTGATTTATTCCTTTCCTCCAGGGCAGCTGATACAGCATCTGTTGTGTAGGATCCAGCTAGAGGGGAAATTAGTAATTCTGGTAGCTCTGGCATGGCCAAAGAGGGTTTGGTATGCATAAATCCAAAGGTTGGCAGTGATGAGGCCTTGGGCTTTTCCACTTACTCTCTCAAGGTCCAATATTCCACCCTGCTGTACAGTCTCTAAATTTGACGGCTTGGCTATTGTAGCCTTAATCTTGAAGGAGCGTGGTGTATCTGGCCCTGCAGTTCATACGCTGCTAAACGCTAGGAAACCAGTCTCTAGAAACATTTATTACAGGGTCTGGAAATCCTACATTGCCTGGTGTGAAGCCAATGTGAAATGACATCCCCGCAAATATATAATTGGGAGAATTCTAGCTTTCCTTCAGGCAGGGATAGATTTGAAATTTAGCCTTGAGCACTAGTAAAGGGCAAATTTTAGCCTTATTGGTTTTCTCCCAAGAACCGATCGCTTCCCATTCGTTGGTTCAGACCTTCGTCCGGGTTACCTTTGCTTCCACCTGTGAAGCCACCATTGTGTCCTTGGGACTTAAATTTGGTGCTGGCAGTTTTACAAAAATAGCCTTTTTAACATCTGGGGCAGGTTCCCCTGGTTCTTTTGACAAGAAAACCGGTCTTTTTGATTGCGATAACTTCAGCTAGAAGACTATTGGAACTAGCAGCTCTTTTTGTAAAGAGTCATTCTTGATTTTTCATCAAGATAGGGTGATTCTACATCCACACCCAGGTTTTTTGCCCTAGGTGGTGTCCGCTTTTCATTTGAATCAGGACATTATACTACCTTCCATTTTTTCCAGATCCTCACTCAGAGGAGGAAAAGTTATTGTATTCTCTTGATGTAATGCGTGCACTTAGGTTTTACTTAGAGAAATCAGCTCAGATTGGTAACACTGAGAGCTTGTTTGTGCTGCCAGAAGGGCCCAGGAGAGGTTGGTAGCATCTAAGGCTACGATTTCTCATTGGATTCACCAGGTTATTACCAGGCATATGGTTTAGAAGAGAAGGTTCCACCTTTTCCTGTAAAGGCACATTCTACATGAAGAGTAGGTGCCTCTTGGGCACTTCGCCATCAAGCCTCTATGGCTCAGATTTGCAAGGCCGCGACCTGGTTGTCGGTGCATACGTTCACTCATTTCAATCGAGTGGATGTTGGGACCCAGGAGGAATCTGCATTTGGCCGCAGTGTTCTGCAGGCAGCGGTGTAATCCTTTTTGTAGTTGGATGGTGGTATTTTTTGGTGTTCCCTTCCCCTCAAATGCATTGCTTTGGGACATCCCAATTGTTATGATTTATGGTTCTGTGTCCCGTAATGTACGAAAAGAAAAATACATTTTTAATACATCCTCACCTGTAAAATCCATTTCTTGAAGAACATTATGGGAGGTCCCTCCCCTCTTCTATGGGGTCTTTATTGCTTGCTACAAAACTAAGGTACTTCATGTGTGGAAGGTGTTATATAGGGGGGCATCCTTTCTGATTGGTTGCCAGTGTCCTTCACCTGTAGGTGGCTATATAACCCATATCTTATGATTTATGGCTCTGTGTCCCATGATGTACTTCAAGAAATGGATTTTACAGGTAAGTATGTATTAAAAATCTATTTATCTGCCACCCGCCAGCTCAAAGGTTTCCCTGAACCCTACTCCTTTGCCCAACCACTCCTGGGTCTCTCACAACATGCTCTCCGATGCTGCAAAAACATTGCGACAGTGACAAAGGCCCTACAAAACCACAAGATACCACATAAGTGGAAATACCCGGCAACCCTACTAGTCAAGCACAATGGTGCCACCACTCGCCTTAACACTCTGGAAGAAGGCATGCTTGCCCAGCAGCAATGGGGCATCGTACCAGACCCTCCAACATGGCAACATGTGGAATGGCAAGTGGCCTCCAGCAAGCGATCTACAAAGCCAAATACCTCTGGAGGTTCCTGAACAACCTCAACAGCCTAACAACAACATCCCTGGCCCCAAATAGGCCTTACCTACTCTCCAAATGTGTTCCCCCAACTCAGCTCCATCGCAGTTTATTTATTTCTGTGCACAGCCCTCAATATGGGCTATCTTCTTAAACTTTTATTTTTCTGGTGTTTATCCTTCCCCAAATTTTGTTTATTGTAGCACCTACTTGATTTTATAAAGCAAGCTTGACTCTACAAGTCTACGCTTTTACACCCTCTTAAACCCTCAAGTGCCCAGATCATCGCCAACCAATCACTGTGCTTTTCCAATGCCACTGAAGCGTTAGGACCTCAACCACCCTGCCAAGAGGTTTTCTCTGTGGAAAGAAGCAGCTGCAGCGCATGCAGACATTCTCTGCGCCCAAGAAACACACTTTCAGAAGGAAACAAATTATAATAATTATAAATTAGCGCAATACCGTATCTAAAAAATATAAACCACACAATATCCTCTACCCCAACATTAGTGCATAAGTGTAAAAATTATTAATAATAATAAATTGCCGCCCTTATTAAAAAGTGCTCTCACTTCACTCCAATAAATATAACTGTAATAAAAATACAACGCAATCTCAACTCATCTGTGAATAACCAACATTGTTTCTACATAAAAAGATCTTTAAGTATCGTGAGTAAGGATCGATACAAAGTGACCAAATACAAAAAACTCCAAGTGAAATAAACATACAATATATCTATTACAACATGTACAAAGGAAAAAAAGTCTCTAGTGATATTCAATCAATCCAAAAAATAAATAAACAAATGAATCCTGCCACCTCTGTGAGGGATAATTAACTAAAGCCCCGTACACACGATAAGAAATTCGGCCGGGACATTTCATCCGACGACCGATCTGCCGATTTTCGGCTTGTTAGTATGGTGCTTCCGACAACCGACTCCGACTTTTCGGCCGAAAAAATTCTGGTGTGCAGGCTATATAATTTTTGCCGTCCGTCAACACACGTTTTTCGTATCATTAGTACAGATTTTGACGGGGAAAAATCTTATGAGCAAGACTAGGCATGCTCAGAGATGAAAAAACACAAAGAAAGCAATCCAACACATGACATCACTTCTAAAATAGAATTCTGTCGGACGGGAAAATTTGTGTGCAGTCTAAACCACATTCCAACCAACAGACACACACTCTGGACAAAAGACGGACGACCGGTCGGCGGAAATTCATTGCGTGTGTACAAGGCTTTAATCAATTCAAAGGATCAACGGATAATCCTACCACCTCTGTGTGAGATAATCAACTCAAAAACAGGTGCTCAAAAAGATTCCACCACCGGTGATTCCTAGCAGCTCACCTCATGCTTTGACTCCTGTTTCATCAGAGAGTCACAGAACACTGTTCCCCATTACGGGTGGTCAAACTCTGAATGGATGGATGTCTCTGGATTTATCAGGATCCCAGTTTTTCCTCCTGCTTTTACTCCTGTTTCACCAGAGAGTCACAGAACGCTGTTCCCCATTAGGGATGGTCAAACTGTGAATGGATGGATGGAAGTCTCTGAATGTATCAGGATCCCAGTTTTTCCTCATATATAATGGTCCACCATAAGGAACAAAAACAATATATCTAGTGCTACTTTTATTATCACACAAATGAAAAGAGCTCACTCACATAATGTAGCACTAAGCCGTGCCAGCTGTAATATGCTCCTACTTTACATCCACTGGCTTTCAGCCTTAAATCGGTAATGGGCGTGGGTATAGCCAAATCTCAGCTCCTGCCTCCAAATTAACTGAAGAAGTTTGTTCGAGAACGCATTGCATCTGGAGGCAGGAGCTGACATTTTGCTATACCCTCAACCATTACAGATTTTTACAACTGAAAGCCAGTGGATGTATACTAGGAAAAATGCTTTGCAAAGGAAGGTGCCTCTGTAGAAAAGAGAAGTAATTTTCTATTTGAAATGCTAAATAAATAGAGTTAAAAAGTGAGAAAACTTTTTAAAAAACCCTAGAAAAAAAGAAAAAAAAGTTAAAAAAAAGATTTAAAAAATTTAAAAAATTTAATATTTTTCTTTTTTTTTAATTAATCTATTTCTTTTTTACCTACTATCACCAGTTACTATCCGTGATTGCCGCCACATCAGTCATATGATAATGCTGTACTGCATTGTTGACATTATGTAAATATTATGTGTGAAAAAATCTAATTTTTTTTTAGTTTCTTCATCTTTCAAAAATTGTGGCAAAAAATTACAACTTCAAAAAAATTGCCATGACTCTTACCAAATACCATGGACTGTCTACTTTCCAAAAAGGGGTAATTTGGGAGGTATTTGTACTATCTTGTCATTTTACAGCCTCAAGAAATGACATAGGGCTCTTTCAGACGGCCGCTCCGCTGCTTTTGTCCGCTGCGGTACTTATTTTTTTTTTTCACGGAGCGGATGACATTTGTGTCATCCGCTCCGTATGCCCGCATATCATCCCATCCGTTTGCGGATGATATGCGGACATAATTTAAGTCTATGGCATTGCGGATGTCAGCGCATGACACCGCTGACATCCGATTTTCCTTCCTTTCCATTTTTTGAACGGATGAAAAAATAGGGTTCTGTTCCGTTCCAAAAAACGGAACAGAACTGAAAGGAAGAAAATCGGATATGGTGTCGTTTAGACCCTTTTTGGAGGGGTTTGCCTCTGGAGGTATGGAGAGATGACATCTTCCTCCTCCCAGAGTTCCTTACACAGTACGCTCTCCTTACCAGGCTGTCTGGATACTCTGTATATTCACCTGACTACCCACACATTTTTTGTCTATGCGGTAAAATGGATTTACTATTTGAAATATTTTGTAAAAAGACATGGAACTGACACCACCTATAGCCTCTTTGTTCAGCCTTGATACTTTATGCGCTATATATCTTCTTTGGTCACTAGAGTAGCTGAATGTATGCATGGCTACCTATCAATGAGTGGCCAAATGGCACCACTATAGCACAAAATAGCCTAAGATCATAATAGTTTGTGTTACTGTGGTGACAACATGTAAGCATCTTTGTTTCCAATAGTTGCATGTATTATACACAGTACATGCATTTGTTTTGATTGACACTTTTTCATACAGACATGTTTTTTGTGCATCCTCGGGGACCCTTTGCTCCAACCCGGCACGGGGTCCGGGTCTGCTTTACAGGACCCAGAGATTCCGGGCGGTGGGGACCTTCCCTGCTGACATCTCCGGATGTCCTCCCCACTTCCGGGACACGCCGCTGCACGCATTAGTGCGCTTCAGCGACGTCACATCCCGTGCCGGTGGGAGACGCCCGCCGGCTACGCCTCTGGCCCTTCGTTCCGGTGACGCACTTCCTGTGGTCATCGGGGCGTGGTTATGGGCGGGTCTGGCGAGCGCCGCTCGGGGAGCCCAGGGCCACCAGGGGGCGGAGATGCAATCAGCTTGATTGCTTTCACTGGACTGCGCTCCTATATAGGCACCACTCCCAGCATGGAGTACTGTGTACATCCACTGCTGGGAGGAAGTTTGCCTTGGAGTCTGCTGTCTTAAGGTCAGTTCTCATTACTTTAAAGGGATTTATCTATCTGTCCTCATATATAAATATGCACATTTAGCTTATGTCATGACTATATTTTCATCTTTACATATCCAGTTTCACTGGTTATCCCTCATAGTCATAAAATTGCTATAGCATAGGCTCCAATTTACTCTATGCACTGGCTCCTTCTTTTTGTAGCAGTGTTTTCAACCATGCTTGATCCTAGTAAGATGCTATATGTGCATTTATTAGACACACACTTATCAGGCTATTGCCTTATATATATATAGTATTTGTAACATACGTACATATTTTTGGTTTTATCGCGTCATTGTACTCTCTGTACATTGTACCTAGATAAAACAATATTTTTGTATTTTATTTTTTATTTATTGTATTTCCTTGCTATCTACAGCATTACTGTGACTGACCCCCGCCCCCTTGGTTGGGCCAATTTTGGACTCCAGCTGCAGCAATTTGGGCCCCCTCTGGTCTGCACATTTTCTACTATCATATGCTCACTGATATCCCTTTTTGGATCTACTCCAAGTACCAAACCTCCTCTCATAGACAAGGCTGACGATGATCTCTGTGGGTGTCGTTAATGTTCCATGTTTTTAATCTGTGGCAAAACAATTGTGGTGTTCATGCGTCCTTCAACCATGTAAGTGTATACAACGATTTTTTTTACTTACAATGCTGTTTTATAATGAGTGCATGCTTATACTCAAAAAACATGTTCATATTAATATTTTGTTACCATCTATATTATCAACAACTGCTTGTTTGCTTTGATATATTTCTTCAATACTTACAGATAAAATTATTCCCAAAAAAATCCCTGAAGAAGAGGTTCTCACCTTGAAACGTCGGATCTCGTTTGGAATAATTGGTTGAGTGATTTGTACACCTTCATACCAATATCAGTTTTGCCAATAATTTTACTAGTTTTCATTGTCATTTGTGTATGTTTACTTTTTACTATTTTTGTAATAAAACCAATATATATTTAATACAATTTTTTTGTATATTTTTTGAGTGACCTTCAAAGTCCCACCCCAAGGGGAATCCTTTAATATGCTTCTCATATCGGGATGTGGCACTCATATTTAGGAACACAGTGAGAGCACACCCCCATTTTGCTTTGTTAACTGGGTCAAATCATTTGGTAAATGGGGGATTAAGGTGTGGGGTTGTTTTTCAGGGGTTTGGCTTGGCCCCGTAGTTCCAGTGAAAGGAACTCTCAAGGCGTCAGCATACCAAGACATTTTGGACAATTTCATGCTCCCAACTTCCTGTTCCAACATAACTGCGCACCAGTGCACAAAGCAAGGTGCTACGTAAAAAAAAATAAATAAATCCACAGCAATAGAAAACCAGTAGAGCATCATTTCTAATTGGGGCCTCTATAAACTGTACCACAAAACTGTCTTGTAATAGATTTATACATTTTTGCCATTTAACTCTTCCAGCAGTGCCATTACTGTAGTCAATTTTGGAATAGTTAAAATCCCCCATTATTATCACTGTCCCAGCCCTTGCAGTCCTTTCTACCTTTGCAAGAAGCTAATGAACACTGGGTGGCCTATAACAAACCCCAGTAATTAACTTTGTTGTACGCACACCCATATACAGTTCCACCCATAATGCTTTAGGCTAGGTTCACACAGATGCAGTGGAATTTTGATACGATTTTCAAGTGCAGTTGCATTGTGACTTGATGCAATTTTGATGTGATTTGGATACATCTTTGATTTCTTATAGAACAGATACGTTTGGAGAGTGTTTCCATTGAAGTTGTCTGACCACATAATCGCACCACATCGCACCAAAAAATGGGAATCATGACCTCCAGGCCTCGTTCTCTCCGGCACAATGGCAAGCTGCATTTCGCTCGATTAATAATGCTTCTCACTACACAAGTCACTCTAAAGTGATGGTAAAAATTACAAACAGATGGCACAATATGCCTTTTAGACTCTCCAAAATGTTTACAACAGCCTCTCCCTTGTGCTGGCATGAATGTGGCCAAGTAAGGAATCTCCTATACAGCCTTTGGAGCTGCCTTTGCATCAATAGCTTTTGGGCAAGTGTATTTCACTTAATTTCCTTGTGCAATGACATACTGACCAAAGCCCAGCCTGCCTTGGTCTTGCTAAACTTAGGTATTGATCACTACCCTGTATTCCAGCGACCAGTGATCACACACGTTCTGTTGGTGGCTCACATACTAATCTTGAAGAACTGGAAATCCAAATTATCACCCAATCTTTCTGAACTGGTGAAAATGGGTACTAATTCCAACTACACACGTCTAATAGCATTCAATGCCCTAAGGTATGCCGAATTCTCCCACACATGGTCTATCTGGATGAACAAATCTACCTCCTAATGATATTATTGTTGCTTGTAACCTAGTGCTGATACTCTGCAATCTTTGTTTGTGAGTAGGGTTGAGCGGACACCTAGATGTCCGTGTTCGACGGGTTCGGCCGAACTTTAAAAAAAAGTCCGGGTCCGTGTCCCGGACTTTTACCGAACTTTTCCCGGACACCGAACCCCATTGAAGTCAATGGGGACCCGAACTTTAAGGCACTAAAATGGCTCTAAAACACCAAAGGAAAGGGCTAGAGTGCTGCAAATGGCAGCAAAACGTAATTAAGAGCATGGCAAGTGCTCTGCAAACAAATGTGGATAGGGAAATAACTTAAAACAAAAAAAAAAAACAGAAAAATAAAACAATGTTCTTCTTCATCTCTGAAGGACGAGGCCCATATGGAGTAGGAGGGAGGTTGAGGTGGTGGTGGATGTGGCGGTGACATAGGCGTGCGCACAGGGTGTGCTGGGTGTGCCTGGGCACACCCTAATCACCTAGGGCACATAGCATTGCCAGTGAGGAGATGGGAAAGATCTCCCTGGGACCTGCTCTGCTCTATTTCTCCTTGCCTACAGGTACATGGCCCCGATACATTACTCTCCCTGCTGGCAAACACATGCATGTGTATTTCAACTTTGGGGTGCACACCTTAATGCAATAGGCTGCGCACACCTATGGGCGGTGTAGGTGGAAGCGGCGGTGGAGGAGGACCAGGGCCGGATTAACAGCATCATGGGCTTGGTGCTGAGGATTTTGAAGGGCCTTAAGGGCCGTGCCTTGCCATGCACCCAGAGGAGGAAGGGTGCAGCCATGCATGCCTAATTCAACATGGGATGCTGTCTCTGAAGCCCATAAACACATCCATGCATCGCCAACTGTCCCTCCTTGTCCGGCCTTCACGCTGTGTGGGGAGGTTCTGAGGGTGCTGCCTGGGGAAGCGAGCATAGAAGCCAGACTTCTGTGTTTACAAGTGACAGAAGAGCGGTAACAGTGAATATGGCCAACCCGGGGCCTATATAAAAGGTAGGGGCCTGGAGCTGCAGCTCCAATAGCCCCTACATTAATCTGGCCCTGAGGAGGAGGACGAGGTAGCTAACACTGCTTCTTTTCAAAAATTTTAAATGAGGGTACACCCCAAAAGAGTGAGAAAGAGCAAAAATGGAACAATGGGTGGGTAAGGTCGGTATCCATTGCTATTCTGCATAAGGTACGGAAAAGTCCCGTGGGATCCATGCCTGGTTCATTTTAATGAACGTGAGCTTGTCCACATTGTCTCTGGACAGGCGGCTGCGCTTGTCTGTTATAACGCCCCCAGCCGTGCTAAATACCCGTTCAGATAATACACTGGCTGCAGGGCACGCCAGCACCTCCAAGGCGTAAAGGGCAAGCTCAGGCCATGTGCCCAATTTGGAGACCCAGAAGTTGAAGGGGGCAGACCCGTCATTCACTACATGTAGGCGTGTGCACACATACTGCTCCACCATGTTGGTAAAATGCTGCCTCCTGCTAAGACGTTCCATCTGAGCTGCTGGTGCTGCTGTTTGTTGTGGCGTGCTGACAAAGCTTTTCCACATTTCGGCCATGCTAACCCTGCCTTCTGAGGTGCTGGCGGTGCCCTGGTTGCGTTGGCGACCTCCTCCTCCTCCTCCTCTGCCTTGTGCTTCCACTGTGGCCCCGCTGTCAGATGGGAATGCCAGCAGCATGGCGTCTACCAGCGTGCGCTTGTACTCGCGCATCTTGCGATCGCGCTCCAGTGAGTGAATTAAGGACGGTACGTTGTCCTTGTAACGGGGATCCAGCAGCGTGGCCACCCAGTAATCAGCACAAGTTAGAATGTGGGCAACTCGGCGGTCGTTGTGGAGACACTGCAGCATGTAATCGCTCATGTGTGCCAGGCTGCCCAGAGGCGACGAAAGGCTGTCCTCTGTGGGAGGTGTATCGTCCGTGTCCTCTGTATCCCCCCAGCCACGCACCAGTGATGGCCATGAGCTGGCCTGGGTGCCACCCTGCTGTGAACATGGTTCCATCTCCTCCTCCAGCTCCTCCTCCTCCTCATCCTCCTCATCCTCCAGAACTGTGCCCCTGCTGGACAATTGCGTCCCTGGCGTTTGCGTGTGCAGGAACCCACCCTCGGAGCCCCTTGCGAATGACTGCCCTGAAAGCCTTGGAAATGTTACCTCTTCATCCTCCTCCTCCTCCTCATCCTGTGCCACATCCTCTTCCATCATCGCCCGAATTGTTTTTTCAAGGAGGCATAGAAGTGGGATAGTTAAGCTGAGAACGGCGTCATTGCCACTGGCCATGTTGGTGGAGTACTCAAAACAGCGCAACAAGGCACACAGGTCTCGCATGGAGGCCCAGTTATTGGTGGTGAAGTGGTGCTGTTCCGCAGAGCGACTCACGCGTGCGTGCTGCAGCTGAAACTCCACTATGGCCTGCTGCTGCTCGCACAGTCTTTCCAGCATGTGCAAGGTGGAGTTCCACCTTGTGGGCACGTCACATATGAGGCGGTGAGCGGGAAGGCCGAAGTTACGCTGCAGCGCTGCCAGGCGAGCAGCAGCAGGGTGAGAACGCCGAAAGTGCGCACAAACGGCCTGCACTTTCTGCAGCAGCTCTGACATATCGGGGTAGTTTTTAAGGAACCTCTGCACCACCAAATTCAGCACATGCGCCAGGCAAGGGATGTGCGTCAAACCGGCTAGGCCCAGAGCTGCTATGAGATTTCGCCCGTTATCGCACACCACCAGGCCGGGCTTGAGGCTCGCTGGCAGCAACCACTCATTTGTCTGCTGTTCCATGCTCCTCCACAACTCCTGCGCGGTGTGTGGTTTGTCCCCCAAACAGGCAAGTTGTAAAACTGCCTGCTGTCGTTTACCCCTGGCCGTGCTGAAGTTGGTGGTGAAGGTGTTACGCTGTCCGGATGAGGAGGCGGTAGAGGATGAGGAAGCGGAGTAGGAGGAGTTAGGAACAGGAGGCAAACTGAAGCGCCCTGCAATCCTCGGTGGTGGAAGGACATGCGCCAAATTGCTATCCGCCTCAGGCCCATCCGCCACTGCATTTACCCAGTGTGCCGTTAGGGAGATATAACGCCCCTGACCGTGCTTACTGGTCCACGTATCCGTAGTTAGGTGGACCTTGGCACAGATGGCGTTGCGCAGTGCACACCTGATATTTTCCCCCACTTGGTTGTGCAGGGAAGGGATGGCTTGCCTGGAAAAGTAGTGGCGGCTGGGCACGACGTACTGTGGGACAGCCACCGACATAAGGTTTTTAAAACTGTGCGTCTCCACCAGACGGAATGACAGCATTTCAAAGGCCAATAATTTTGAAATGCTGGCATTCAGGGCCAGGGATCGCGGGTGGGTAGGGGGGTACTTCCTCTTCCTCTCAAGTGTTTGGGAGATGGAAAGCTGAACGCTTCCACGGGACATTGTGGAGATGGTTGTTGGTGACCCAGGTGGTGGTGTTGCTGACAGATCGTCTGTTTGCGGGGTGGCAGGTGCCGGTATCACTACAGATGTGGCTGGAGCGGCCGAGACTGCAGCAGAAGAGGAAGCAGGATGAGCCAGAGACGTTTCTTGGTTTTGAAGGTGTGTACTCCACTGCAGCTCGTGCTTTGCACTTAGATGCCTGATCATGCAGGTTGTGCTCAGGTTGAGAAGGTTTATGCCTCGCTTCAAGCTCTGATTGCACAGGGTGCAAACCACTCGTGTCCTGTCATCAGCACATTTTCTAAAGAACTTCCACGCTAGAGAACTCCTTTGAGCTGACTTTGGTGCGCTCGTTCCCTTGCTGCGTTGGGCAGTAGTGGGCGTAGTGTCTAGGGCACGGCCGCTCCGCTTCTGCACCCTGCTCCCTCTTCTGCTGTGCTGGTGGCTCTGTGCGACCGACGCCTCTTCCTCCAAACTACTCAGGTCACCTGCATGACGTTCATTCCATGTGGGGTCGAGGACCTCATCGTCCTCCACATCATCTTCCACCCAGTCTTCACCCCTGCCCTCCTTGTCGGTCTCCACAATGCTGAACGCCGCAGCAGTTGGCACCTGCGTTTCGTCATCATCGGAGACGTGCTGCGATGATCCTTGCATGTACTCATCTTGAGAAATAAGTGGTTGGGCATCGCTGCACTCAATCTCTTCCACTTCTGGGGCAGGGCTAGGTGGATGGCCCTGGGAAACCCTGCTGACAGAGTCCTCAAAAAGAATAAGAGACTGCTGTATGGCTTGGGGCTCAGACTGCTGGCCTGATTTGCAAGGGGGTGAGGTGAAAGACGGTTGGACATTGGCTGCAGGTGCCAACTCTGACCTTTCTGCAGTAGACTGGGTGGGAGACAATGTGAAGGAACTGGAGGCACTGTCAGCAGCAAACCAATCTACTATCGCCTCAACTTGTTCTGGCCTCATCACTTCTAGGGGCGTTTGATGCCCTACCAAATACTGATGCAGGTTCTGTCGCCTACTCACACTTGAGGAAGGTGTTTCACTTGTGCGTGTAGCTGGCACAGATCGACCACGTCCTCTCCTTGCAACAGGAGCTCTACCAGCAGCACCACGACCCAGGCCACGGCCCTTATTTGACGGTCTCCTCATATTTCTGTAATTTAAGATCTTGCCCTAGAAAGGTTTTTATTGAATAGCGGAATAGGAAATATGATCCAAAAAAGTGTATGTATCTCGCACGTACAAAACCACACTAGGCCCCAATTACTATTGTTTCTACCCCTAAAAGGATGGATGAGGAGTAGGAGGAGTATGGAACAGACAGCACCCTCAAATCTTCAGAAGTATGAGATGAACCCCAAAAACTTGGAAAGGTGGATCTCACACGTACCGACACAGACTATCCCGCAATTCAATTGATCCTCAAAGGTTTTTATTGAATAGCGGAATAGGAAATATGATCAAAAAAAGTGTATGTATCTCGCACGTACACAACCACACTAGGCCCCAATTACTATTGTTTGTACCCCTAAAAGGCTAGATGAGGAGTAGGGGGAGTATGGAACAGGCAGCACCCTCAAACCTTCAGAAGTATGAGATGAACCCCAACAACTTGGAAAGGTGGATCTCTCTCACACGTACCAACACAGACTATCCCCCAATTTAACTGATCCCCAAAGGTTTTTGATTAAATAGCGGAATAGAAAATATGATCCAAAAAAAGTGTATGTATATCACACGTACACAACCACACTAGGCCCCAATTACTATTGTTTGTACCCCTAAAAGGCTAGGAGTAGGGGGGGTATGGAACAGGCAGCACCCTCAAACCTTCAAAAGTATGAGATGAACCCCAACAACTTGGAAAGGTGGATCTCTCTCACACGTACCAACACAGACTATCCCCCAATTTAACTGATCCCCAAAGGTTTTTGATTAAATAGCGGAATAGAAAATATGATCCAAAAAAAGTGTATGTATATCACACGTACACAACCACACTAGGCCCCAATTACTATTGTTTGTACCCCTAAAAGGCTAGGAGTAGGGGGAGTATGGAACAGGCAGCACCCTCAAACCTTCAGAAGTATGAGATGAACCCCAACAACTTGGAAAGGTGGATCTCTCTCACACGTACCAACACAGACTATCCCCCAATTTAACTGATCCCCAAAGGTTTTTGATTAAATAGCGGAATAGAAAATATGATCCAAAAAAAGTGTATGTATATCACACGTACACAACCACACTAGGCCCCAATTACTATTGTTTGTACCCCTAAAAGGCTAGGAGTAGGGGGAGTATGGAACAGGCAGCACCCTCAAACCTTCAGAAGTATGAGATGAACCCCAACAACTTGGAAAGGTGGATCTCTCTCACACGTACCAACACAGACTATCCCCCAATTTAACTGATCCCCAAAGGTTTTTGATTAAATAGCGGAATAGAAAATATGATCCAAAAAAAGTGTATGTATATCACACGTACACAACCACACTAGGCCCCAATTACTATTGTTTGTACCCCTAAAAGGCTAGATGAGGAGTAGGGGGGGTATGGAACAGGCAGCACCCTCAAATCTTCAGAAGTATGAGATGAACCCCAAAAACTTGGAAAGGTGGATCTCTCTCACACGTACCAACACAGACTATCCCCCAATTTAACTGATCCCCAAAGGTTTTTGATTAAATAGCGGAATAGAAAATATGATCCAAAAAAAGTGTATGTATATCACACGTACACAACCACACTAGGCCCCAATTACTATTGTTTGTACCCCTAAAAGGCTAGGAGTAGGGGGAGTATGGAACAGGCAGCACCCTCAAACCTTCAGAAGTATGAGATGAACCCCAACAACTTGGAAAGGTGGATCTCTCTCACACGTACCAACACAGACTATCCCCCAATTTAACTGATCCCCAAAGGTTTTTGATTAAATAGCGGAATAGAAAATATGATCCAAAAAAAGTGTATGTATATCACACGTACACAACCACACTAGGCCCCAATTACTATTGTTTGTACCCCTAAAAGGCTAGGAGTAGGGGGAGTATGGAACAGGCAGCACCCTCAAACCTTCAGAAGTATGAGATGAACCCCAACAACTTGGAAAGGTGGATCTCTCTCACACGTACCAACACAGACTATCCCCCAATTTAACTGATCCCCAAAGGTTTTTGAATAAATAGCGGAATAGAAAATATGATCCAAAAAAAGTGTATGTATATCACACGTACACAACCACACTAGGCCCCAATTACTATTGTTTGTACCCCTAAAAGGCTAGATGAGGAGTAGGGGGGGTATGGAACAGGCAGCACCCTCAAATCTTCAGAAGTATGAGATGAACCCCAAAAACTTGGAAAGGTGGATCTCTCTCACACGTACCAACACAGACTATCCCCCAATTTAACTGATCCCCAAAGGTTTTTGATTAAATAGCGGAATAGAAAATATGATCCAAAAAAAGTGTATGTATATCACACGTACACAACCACACTAGGCCCCAATTACTATTGTTTGTACCCCTAAAAGGCTAGATGAGGAGTAGGGGGGGTATGGAACAGGCAGCACCCTCAAATCTTCAGAAGTATGAGATGAACCCCAAAAACTTGGAAAGGTGGATCTCTCTCACACGTACCAACACAGACTATCCCCCAATTTAACTGATCCCCAAAGGTTTTTGATTAAATAGCGGAATAGAAAATATGATCCAAAAAAAGTGTATGTATATCACACGTACACAACCACACTAGGCCCCAATTACTATTGTTTGTACCCCTAAAAGGCTAGATGAGGAGTAGGGGGAGTATGGAACAGGCAGCACCCTCAAACCTTCAGAAGTATGAGATGAACCCCAACAACTTGGAAAGGTGGATCTCTCTCACACGTACCAACACAGACTATCCCCCAATTTAACTGATCCCCAAAGGTTTTTGATTAAATAGCGGAATAGAAAATATGATCCAAAAAAAGTGTATGTATATCACACGTACACAACCACACTAGGCCCCAATTACTATTGTTTGTACCCCTAAAAGGCTAGGAGTAGGGGGGGTATGGAACAGGCAGCACCCTCAAACCTTCAGAAGTATGAGATGAACCCCAACAACTTGGAAAGGTGGATCTCTCTCACACGTACCAACACAGACTATCCCCCAATTTAACTGATCCCCAAAGGTTTTTGATTAAATAGCGGAATAGAAAATATGATCCAAAAAAAGTGTATGTATATCACACGTACACAACCACACTAGGCCCCAATTACTATTGTTTGTACCCCTAAAAGGCTAGGAGTAGGGGGAGTATGGAACAGGCAGCACCCTCAAACCTTCAGAAGTATGAGATGAACCCCAACAACTTGGAAAGGTGGATCTCTCTCACACGTACCAACACAGACTATCCCCCAATTTAACTGATCCCCAAAGGTTTTTGATTAAATAGCGGAATAGAAAATATGATCCAAAAAAAGTGTATGTATATCACACGTACACAACCACACTAGGCCCCAATTACTATTGTTTGTACCCCTAAAAGGCTAGATGAGGAGTAGGGGGAGTATGGAACAGGCAGCACCCTCAAACCTTCAGAAGTATGAGATGAACCCCAACAACTTGGAAAGGTGGATCTCTCTCACACGTACCAACACAGACTATCCCCCAATTTAACTGATCCCCAAAGGTTTTTGATTAAATAGCGGAATAGAAAATATGATCCAAAAAAAGTGTATGTATATCACACGTACACAACCACACTAGGCCCCAATTACTATTGTTTGTACCCCTAAAAGGCTAGATGAGGAGTAGGGGGGGTATGGAACAGGCAGCACCCTCAAATCTTCAGAAGTATGAGATGAACCCCAAAAACTTGGAAAGGTGGATCTCTCTCACACGTACCAACACAGACTATCCCCCAATTTAACTGATCCCCAAAGGTTTTTGATTAAATAGCGGAATAGAAAATATGATCCAAAAAAAGTGTATGTATATCACACGTACACAACCACACTAGGCCCCAATTACTATTGTTTGTACCCCTAAAAGGCTAGGAGTAGGGGGAGTATGGAACAGGCAGCACCCTCAAACCTTCAGAAGTATGAGATGAACCCCAACAACTTGGAAAGGTGGATCTCTCTCACACGTACCAACACAGACTATCCCCCAATTTAACTGATCCCCAAAGGTTTTTGATTAAATAGCGGAATAGAAAATATGATCCAAAAAAAGTGTATGTATATCACACGTACACAACCACACTAGGCCCCAATTACTATTGTTTGTACCCCTAAAAGGCTAGGAGTAGGGGGAGTATGGAACAGGCAGCACCCTCAAACCTTCAGAAGTATGAGATGAACCCCAACAACTTGGAAAGGTGGATCTCTCTCACACGTACCAACACAGACTATCCCCCAATTTAACTGATCCCCAAAGGTTTTTGATTAAATAGCGGAATAGAAAATATGATCCAAAAAAAGTGTATGTATATCACACGTACACAACCACACTAGGCCCCAATTACTATTGTTTGTACCCCTAAAAGGCTAGGAGTAGGGGGAGTATGGAACAGGCAGCACCCTCAAACCTTCAGAAGTATGAGATGAACCCCAACAACTTGGAAAGGTGGATCTCTCTCACACGTACCAACACAGACTATCCCCCAATTTAACTGATCCCCAAAGGTTTTTGATTAAATAGCGGAATAGAAAATATGATCCAAAAAAAGTGTATGTATATCACACGTACACAACCACACTAGGCCCCAATTACTATTGTTTGTACCCCTAAAAGGCTAGATGAGGAGTAGGGGGGGTATGGAACAGGCAGCACCCTCAAATCTTCAGAAGTATGAGATGAACCCCAAAAACTTGGAAAGGTGGATCTCTCTCACACGTACCAACACAGACTATCCCCCAATTTAACTGATCCCCAAAGGTTTTTGATTAAATAGCGGAATAGAAAATATGATCCAAAAAAAGTGTATGTATATCACACGTACACAACCACACTAGGCCCCAATTACTATTGTTTGTATCCCTAAAAGGCTAGATGAGGAGTAGGGGGGGTATGGAACAGGCAGCACCCTCAAACCTTCAGAAGTATGAGATGAACCCCAAAAACTTGGAAAGGTGGATCTCTCTCACACGTACCAACACAGACTATCCCCCAATTTAACTGATCCCCAAAGGTTTTTGATTAAATAGCGGAATAGAAAATATGATCCAAAAAAAGTGTATGTATATCACACGTACACAACCACACTAGGCCCCAATTACTATTGTTTGTACCCCTAAAAGGCTAGATGAGGAGTAGGGGGGGTATGGAACAGGCAGCACCCTCAAACCTTCAGAAGTATGAGATGAACCCCAAAAACTTGGAAAGGTGGATCTCTCTCACACGTACCAACACAGACTATCCCCCAATTTAACTGATCCCCAAAGGTTTTTGATTAAATAGCGGAATAGAAAATATGATCCAAAAAAAGGGTATGTATATCACACGTACACAACCACACTAGGCCCCAATTACTATTGTTTGTACCCCTAAAAGGCTAGATGAGGAGTAGGGGGGGTATGGAACAGGCAGCACCCTCAAACCTTCAGAAGTATGAGATGAACCCCAACAACTTGGAAAGGTGGATCTCTCTCACACGTACCAACACAGACTATCCCCCAATTTAACTGATCCCCAAAGGTTTTTGATTAAATAGCGGAATAGAAAATATGATCCAAAAAAAGTGTATGTATATCACACGTACACAACCACACTAGGCCCCAATTACTATTGTTTGTACCCCTAAAAGGCTAGGAGTAGGGGGAGTATGGAACAGGCAGCACCCTCAAACCTTCAGAAGTATGAGATGAACCCCAACAACTTGGAAAGGTGGATCTCTCTCACACGTACCAACACAGACTATCCCCCAATTTAACTGATCCCCAAAGGTTTTTGATTAAATAGCGGAATAGAAAATATGATCCAAAAAAAGTGTATGTATATCACACGTACACAACCACACTAGGCCCCAATTACTATTGTTTGTACCCCTAAAAGGCTAGATGAGGAGTAGGGGGAGTATGGAACAGGCAGCACCCTCAAATCTTCAGAAGTATGAGATTGTGTTCACTGTACCCCACAAAGATTGAGTTCACTGCACCCCACAATGATTGTGTTCACTGCACCCCACAAAGATTGTGTTCACTGCACCTCACAAAGATTGTGTTCACTGTACCCCCCAAAGATTGTGTTCACTGCACCCCACAAAGATTCTGTTCACTGTACCCCACAAAGATTGTGTTCACTGCACCCTAAAAGGATGTTGTTCACTGCACCCCACAAAGATTGTGTTCACTGCACCCTAAAAGGATGTTGTTCACTGCACCCCAAAAAGATTGTGTTCACTGTACCCCCCCAAAGATTGTGTTCACTGCACCCCACAAAGATTGTGTTCACTGCACCCCAAAAAGATTGTGTTCACTGTACCCCCCAAAGATTGTGTTCACTGCACCCCAAAAAGATTGTGTTCACTGTACCCCCCAAAGATTGTGTTCACTGCACCCCACAAAGATTCTGTTCACTGTACCCCACAAAGATTGTGTTCACTGCACCCCAAAAAGATTGTGTTCACTGTACCCCCCCAAAGATTGTGTTCACTGCACCCCACAAAGATTCTGTTCACTGCACCCCACAAAGGATTTTGTTCACTGCACCCCAAAAAGATTGTGTTCACTGCACCCCAAAAAGGATTTTGATCACTGCACCCCAAAAAGGATGTTGTTCACTGCACCCCAAAAATGATTTTGTTCACTCCACCCCAAAAAGATTGTGTTCACTGCACCCCACAAAGATTGTGTTCACTGCACCCCAAAAAGATTGTGTTCACTGTACCCCCCAAAGATTGTGTTCACTGCACCCCACAAAGATTCTGTTCACTGTACCCCACAAAGATTGTGTTCACTGCACCCCAAAAAGATTGTGTTCACTGCACCCCAAAAAGGATGTTGTTCACTGCACCCCAAAAAGGATGTTGTTCACTCCACCCCAAAAAGATTGTGTTCACTGCACCCCACAAAGATTGTGTTCACTGCACCCCAAAAAGATTGTGTTCACTGCACCCCAAAAAGGATTTTGTTCACTGCACCCCAAAAAGGATGTTGTTCACTCCACCCCAAAAAGATTGTGTTCACTGCACCCCAAAAAGATTGTGTTCACTGCACCCCACAAAGGATTTTGTTCACTGCACCCCAAAAAGATTGTGTTCACTGCACCCCAAAAAGGATGTTGTTCACTGCACCCCAAAAAGGATTTTGTTCACTGCACCCCAAAAAGATTGTGTTCACTGCACCCCACAAAGGATTTTGTTCACTGCACCCCACAAAGATTGTGTTCACTGCACACCAAAAAGGATTGTGTTCACTGCACCCCAAAAAGATTTTGTTCACTGCACCCCAAAAAGATTGTGTTCACTGCAGCCCAAAAAGATTGTGTTCACTGCAGCCCAAAAAGATTGTGTTCACTGCAGCCCAAAAAGATTGTGTTCACTGCAGCCCAAAAAGATTGTGTTCACTGCAGCCCAAAAAGATTGTGTTCACTGCAGCTCACACACAGAAAAATGGATGTGGATCACTGACACCTGCCTATCTCCAATCCCACACCACACAGCAATATCGATTGTAGTTTGTAGAACACAGTTTCCCTAAAATTCAGCAGACTCTGTCCCTAACAGGATTGAGAAGAGATCGTAGATCAGGATTGAGTGCAGATTCACCCCACCCCCCACACAGCAATATTGATTGTAGTTTGTAGAAGACACTGACCCTATAATTCAGCAGACTCTATCCCTAAAATGCCTACAACTCGCCCTGCCTAAACACTCCGACCTGTCCCTCAATTCTATCCGGACACAAATGGTTTTTTCCTGCCTATCTTTCCCTAATCAGCAGCCAGCACGTTGATGTGTGCTCTGTCCCTGATATAAGCAGCATAATGACGCCGCTGCGGCTGCCTCAAACTTATAAAGACTTGGTCACATGCTTCAGACGGCCAATCACAGCTACTAAGACATTTGCAGGCATGGCTGGGATGGCTTAAGGCACACCAGTTAAACGATTGTTGATTGGCTGTTGAAAGCCCGCCATGAAAAGAGCGCCAAAGCATGCAAAACCCGGAAATAAAACGACCGAACACGGATTTTTACCCGAACATACAGTAAAGTGTCCGTGTCCGTGTTCGGGTACAAAAAATCCAATTATTCGGTACGAACACGAATAATACAGTCCGTGTTCGCTCAACACTATTTGTGAGCTGTATATCTGGAGTTGTACTGTACCCTTCAGTCAATATTCAGTTTGTTACTTTTTTGTCATAAAACCTTATTTTCAATAAAAAAATTTGATTCAAAATGTGCTTTTGACATTTTGACAAGTGGCCATTTTAAAACACTTTACACAGACATGAACCATTGTTGTCACCATCAACCAACGTGCCCTGAGAAATGCTTTTCAGCCATCGCTGGAGCGTATACATGTAAACAAGTAGTTAATGTAAAGGGGTTGCAGGATATTAGCTGCAGTAAGATGGACCTAAGGATGAAAAAAAGATGAAAGCACATATTTCTTTTTCTAATAGTGGTTGTTAAGAATACATATTTTGTGAAAATGTGTGTAAGGAAATTGCTCAGGAGGTTGGACATATTTAAAGATTTTATCTTATCTCAGCTTTAAACTGAACATAGTACCAGGCTATGGCCTTTGAAGTACTACCAAATTCTTAACAAGTAACTAAGCTTTAAAACAAGGCTTTACTGATCTCTGTAGCAGTAGGCACTGTAGGAAAATTCATCCTCATAGTTCTGAGCAGCTCAGCTCACCTTGCTCTTTCCATCTCTCAAAGCAGCCTCCTAATTTCTGGTGCAAACAGGTAAAGCAGGTGCTGTTGGAAAAGGGAGTAGGGGGGCTGAGCTGCTGAGAAAACCTTCTGAATGCTGCTGTGAACTTTGAGAATTAATGTTATCATAGTGTCTGCAGCTACAGAGGTTGGTTAGGACTTGTTTTAAAGCCCATTTTCTGTTTTAAACGGGGCAGAAAACATTCAGTGCCTATACTTTGAACAAGGATTCAGTTTAAAGCTCCTCTGTTAACTGCTATGATTTCCAGCTTGTTTGGCAGTATGAATCAAATTTTGATATTCTTTCTTGGTCTCTAGAATAAATTACATTTCCTGTAGTAGCAATCCTGGTTGCTTTGGATGTAGTAAGAATATCCACTAGCAGCTGTTAAATTGTAGAGTAATGCCTCGTACACACACAACGATTATCGGCCGACCGATCGTCCGACTTTTGTCCAGAGTGGTGTTTTGTTGGTTGGAATATGCCTAGACTGCACACGAATTTTCTCGGCCAACAAAAATCGACTTCAGAAGTGATGTCATGTGCTGGTTTACTTTCCATGTGTTTTTTCTTCTCTTAACATGCCCAGTCTTGCTCATCAGATTTTTGTCTGCCGAAATCTGTACTGACTGACGGAAAATCGGCCCTAAGCCCCGTACACACGCGTCGATAATTGGCCGAGAATTTTCGGCCAACGTCCGATCGCGCGGTTTTCGGCTTGTTAGTATGATGCTTCCGACAACCGACTCCGACTTTTCGGCCGAAAAAAATCTGGTGTGCAGGATATAAAATTTTTGTTGGCCGTCAACACAACGGCCAATTTTTCGCCAGTCAGTACAGATTTCGGCAGACAAAAATCTGATGAGCAAGACTGGGCATGCTCAGAGAAGAAAAAACACACGGAAAGTAAACCAGCACATTACATCACTTCTGAAGTAGATTTTTGTTGGCCAAGAAAATTCGTGTGCAGTCTAGGCACATTCCAACCAACAAAACACCACTCTGGACAAAAGTCGGACAATCGGTCGGCCGATAATCGTTGCGTGTGTATGAGGCATTAGTTATAAAAAAAAGCACTGACAACTGAGTACCTAGAAAGAATCAATTACAAATGAGTGCATTACAAAACAACCCTTTTGCAATTGAGTGCCTTTATGTTCTCCCAATGCATGTGAAAGTAAATCTATATAGAACCATTCTTATGTGCCTGTGCCATAACTGTTAAAAAAGCTATTTCCTTCTCATGTATTTTTTATATTATTTTAATACCCACTGATATGGTGTGATTCATATCCCACCTGCAGAACAGAGAGGTGATTCTACCTTTATCTTTCTCCACCAGGTGACCACAGATTGAACACTTGCTCAAGCCCAGAACTCAACATAGAGTATCATCTTTAGAGAAGTGATACATGACTCAGGAGCTTTCTTTTCTTTTATCTCACAGCAGAATGCTGGGAAAGCTTCGGGACAATATGCATTTTTTATGCACATGTTTTTTCTGTTATGTTCATTTTTTCTTGGGGGTGCAAGAATACCCTGGAGCAGATTCAGGCAACAATTACACGTCGACGCACCTTATTTATTTCATCCTTGCAATAGTTTTTTTTTTTTCTGAAGTTTAGGTCATTGATGTAGAGATCTGTCGTATGCAGTGTACTGATTCACTGGAACTGACAGAAAAAATATAAACACAGCAGAAGGAGTGCTGCCTGAGGACATAGTATGGGACCTAAAAGCCAGATAAAATCAGTCTGGTTTGGCATTATGTTGCCCATCTGCAAAGAGGCCTGCCTGTATTTGTTCAATTTGCTTGTGAAGTTGTGAAAAATATGCCCTGAGAATAGATGCAGATCCATAAAAAGGCATAAATGTGATATTGTCTTTGCAGAGCATTCCCAATTTATTTTTCTGCAGGCAGAAGACTGAAAGGTTTTTGCTCTGTGACTTTTTGTCACATTAGCCTCGGGAATGTCACTTTTCATGCACATCAGCCATCACATATAATAACAGCAGAGGTGACGATCAGTCCACGTGTCATTTCAAAAACCGCTTTGATGTGACTGACCAACGTGACATAGTTTGAATATTAGTGGCATGAAAGGAATTCATAATGTATGCTTTTTAAGCATTATATGTACAACACATGCATAGTGACAGTGTGTAGTTTTGGAAACTCATGTCTGTTCAAAGGCACTGTGATAGGCAATATATCCAAATATTATAACACCAATAAACTACTGTTATCATAAAAAGAAATGTGCAATCCATGACTTTTAAGCCTTGTGCTTCCAGAGCTTTATTTTTTCCCCCTCAAATGTACATTTAAGGCCCAAAGATTAGTTAAAACCCCCAAACAATAAATTTTTTATGAAAGCAGACATCCTGGAAAATAAAATAATGGTAGTTGTAATGTTTTTGATTTTTTTTTATACATATATACAGTATCTCACAAAAGTGAGTCCACCCTCACATTTTTGTAAATATTTTATTCTATCTTTTCATGTGACAACACTGAAGAAATGACACTTTGCTACAATGTAAAGTAGTGAGTGTACAGCTTGTATAACAGTGTACATTTGCCGTCCCCTCAAAATAACTCAACACACAGCCATTAATGTCTAAACCGCTGACAACAAAAGTGAGTACACCCCTAAGTGAAAATGTCCAAAAAGGGCCCAATTATCCATTTTACCTCCTCAGTGTCATGTGACTCGTTAGTGTTACAAGGTCTCAGGTGTGAATGGGGAGCAGTTGTGTTAAATTTGGTGCTATTGCTCTCACTCTCTCATACTGGTCAATAGAAGTTCAACATGGCACCTCATGGCAAAGAACTCTCTGAAGATCTGAAAAAAATAATTATTTCTCTACATAAAGCTGGCCTAGGATATAAGAAGATTGCCAAGACCCTGAAACTGAGCTGCAGCACGGTGGCCAAGAACATACAGCGGTTTCATAGGACAGGTTTCACTCAGAACAGGCCTCACCATGGTCGACCAAAGAAGTTGAGTGCACGTGCTCAGCGTCATATCCAGAGGTTGTCTTTGGGAAATAGATGTATGAGTGATGCCAGCATTGCTACAGAGGTTGAAGGGGTGGGGGGTCAACCTGTTAGTGCTCAGACCATACGCCACACACTGCATCAAATTGGTCTGCATGGCTGTCATCCCAGAAGGAAGCCTCTTCTAAAGATGATGCACAATAAATCCCGCAAACATTTTTGCTGAAGACAAGCAGACTAAGGACATAGATTACCGGAACCATGTCCTGTGGTCTGATGAGACCAAGATAAACCTATTTGGTTCAGACAGTGTCAAGTGTGTGTGGTGGCAACCAGGTGAGGAGTACAAAGACAAGTGTGTCTTGCCTACAGTCAAGCATGGTGGAGGGAGTTTCATGGTCTGGGGCTGCATGAGTGCTGCCGGCAAAGGGGAGCTACAGTCTATTGAGGAAACCATGAATGCCAACATGTACTGTGACATACTGAAGCAGAGCATGATCCCCTCCCTTTGGAGACTGAGCTGCAGGTCCATAGTCCAACATGACAATGACCCCCAAACACACCTCCAAGATGACCACTGCCTTGCTAAAGAAGCTGAGGGTAAAGGTGATGGACTGGCCAAGCATATCTCTTGACTTAAACCCTTTTGAGCATCTGTGGGGCATCCTTAAATAGAAGGTGGAGGAGCGCAAGGTCTCTAACATCCACCAGCTCAGTGATGTCATTATGGAGGAGTGGAAAAGAAATCCAGTGGCAACCTGTGAAGCTCTGGTGAACTCCATGCCCAAGAGAGTTAAGGCAGTGCTGGAAAATAATGGTGGCCACACAAAATATTTACACTTTCGGCTCAGTTTAGACATTATAACTTAGGGGTGTACTCACTTTTGTTGCCAGCGGTTTAGACATTATTGGCTATGTGTTGAGTTATTTTGAGGGGACAGCAAATTTAAACTGTTATACAAGCTGTACACTCATTACTTTACATTGTAGCAAAGTGTAATTTCTTCAGTGCTATCACATGAAAAGATATAATAAAATATTTACAAAAATGTAAGGGGTGTACTCACTTTTGTGAGATACTGTAAATGTTATTCATTTTCAAAATACATAACAATTAATCCAAGACATCATTTTAAAAATTACAGTACATTATTCCCTCCCACTTCCTCTAACCCTCCCCCATCTAGATCCCACTCCTTCCCTCCATTTTAATCAGAAACTAGCACCCTTTATAATAAGTGACTAGAAACCACCGCAGAAACCACCTCTTGTGGTAGACAATTCCACAATCTTGTAGCCCATTATTCTTCAGTTTCCTTTTAAGTTCCCTTTAAATTCGCTGTATTCATTTGTGGTCTTAAATTCTAGCCAACGTTTCCGTATGGTTCTAAAATTTCCCATTTCGTGTTTATCGTAATGATATAATTCTTCATTGTAATAGGTCTTTTCTACTTTTAATATACAGTCTCTTTTTGCTGGACTTTCCATAGCTAACCAGTATTTAGGTATCAGAGATTTGGCAGCATTTATTAAGTGTGGTATGACTGTCTTTTTATATTGTTTAATAGTCAGATTGGTCTTATGAAATAGAAGAGCTTCAAAGGTTTTAGGTATCTCAACTCCAGTAATTCCATGAATCTGTTGCCTAATCTCTTCCCAAAATCCTTGGATTTTTGAGCATTCCCACCATATGTGTGCCATTGTTCCCATCAAGCTGTAACGCCGAGTGCTCCGGGTCCCTTGGCTTCCCCGGAGCACTCGAGGCGTCCCACAGGCTGCAGCGCTCCGGTCATCATCCCCGACCGTGAGCGCTCTTCCCCCGCAGCTGAGTTACCTAACCGCCGGGTCCCACCATCTCTGCCTCCCGGCGCATGCCAGGTTCTGTCCTCCTCCCGGCGCGCGCGGCCCCGCTCCCTAGGGCGCGCGCGCGCCGCTGCACTGAAATTTAAAGGCCCAGTGCACCACTAATTGGTGCCTGGTCCAGTCAGTCCAAACCCTAAAAAAAGAACTCCTCCTGTTTTTTCCCCTGGGGACAGAGTGTGGCTCTCTGCCAAATACATCTGGTTTTGGATCCCCAGCTACAAACTGGGTCCACGTTATCTCGGGCCTTTTAAAGTCAAAAGCCAAATTAATGCTGTCTCGTACAAACTCCATCTTCCTCCCTTTCTCCGTATTCCTAACTCCTTTCATGTATTCCTTCTCAAACCCCTCATTCTTAACCGATTTTCCCCCAAGGTCACCGCTTCTGCTCCTGTTTCTGGGTCCTCTGACGTCTTCTCGGTGAAAGAGATCCTCGCCTCCAAGGTTGTCAGAGGTAAAAGATTTTTTCTGGTTGACTGGGAGAATTGTGGTCCTGAGGAGAGGTCATGGGAGCCCGAGTCCAATATTCTCGACAAAGAGCTCATCCACAGGTACCTGGGCTCCAAAAAGAGGCGGAGACCTAAGGGGGGGTACTGTAACGCCGAGTGCTCCGGGTCCCTTGGTTTCCCTGGAGCACTCGAGGCGTCCCACAGGCTGCAGCGCTCCGGTCATCATCCCCGACCGTGAGCGCTCTTACCCCGCAGCTGAGTTACCTAACCGCCGGGTCCCGCCATCTCTGCCTCCCAGCGCACGCCGGGTTCCGTCCTCCTCCCGGCGCACACGGCCCCGCTCCCTAGGGCGCGCGCGCGAGCCGCTGCATTGAAATTTAAAGGGCCAGTGCACCACTAATTGGTGCCTGGTCCAATCAGTCCAAACCCTATAAAAACCCACTTCCCCTTCCTGTCCTTGCCGGATCTTGTTGCCTTTGGTGCCTTGAGAAAGCTTTTGGTGTATCGTTCCCTGCCTGTGTATCTGACCTTCTGCTGTTGCCCCTGACTACGAACCTTGCCGCCTGCCTTGACCTTTTGCTCTGTCTGACCTTGCCTTTGCCTTGTCCTTCTGTACCACGCCTGAATCAGCTGTCTTTGAGGTTGAGCCGTTACCGGAGGATACGACCTGGTTGCTACCGCCGCAGCAAGTCCATCCCGCCTTGCGGCGGGCTCTGGTGAAAACCGGTAGTAACTTAGAACCGGTCCCCTGGTACGGTCCACGCCAATCCCTCATTGACACAGAGGATCCACCTCCAGTGCAGTCACCTGCCGCTAGTCCGGACCCTGACACAAGCCACATCCTCTACAGCAGAGAGGTGATTTATCTAGTTGTCATTTATGTGCCTTGATGGGAGTTATATACTACCTAGATAAACATTTGTAATTCAACTCTACTGTATTTACATCTATTGCTGTCCCATCTGCCAAATTCAATATCTTTATTATTTTTTGCTCACTCCAGTTAACACCCAACTCTGCCTCCCATTTCCCTAAATATGGTGGAATCCCTGAATGCACCATCCTAGCGAGGATCCTATGTGTCTGGGTGCCACCGGTAGGTCAAGAAGTTTTTCAAATGGTAGCACATTTTCTTTTGACCTTATTGGGTGAGGTAGTTTGTTTATAAAGTGCTTTCATTGGTGATATCTGATTAATTAACAGGGTTTCTTTTTTGTGTCTCAACTCTTGTAATGTGCAAATCTTCCCCTCTTTCATTATGTATTTCAATTGTGCATCCTTATCTTTATTCCATCCCCCCAACAGTGCATTATTCCCAGGTAAAAAAAATCCATTCCTATCAAAGGTATTAATGGGGAGTTAATCTGCCAATTCCTCTGTTTGTGAATAAAATCCCATATTTTAAAAATCTGTAGTGTTAGTGAACTAATATTTTTTGAAAAGTGACGGTATTGTTGTGGTACCCAAATTGTCTTGTGTAGAGGAGTCTTACAAAGACTATTTTCTATATTTACTCAAGTTATATGTCCAATCTGTGACCTGTAATAATTAAACTGCTCTAAAATACCTTTTAAAGTCTGGCATTGCCAGTCCCCCCTGTGTTTTCTCGTATATATAAATCTCAATGTTATTTTTTTCAATATATCAAAAAAACTTTGTGCCATTTGAATCTGGAGCATCTGGAACTTATAGAATACCTTTGATAATATACTCATTTTAATTATATTAATACACCCTATCCAAGAGAGAGGTCTATTAACAAGTCTTCTCAAATCTTCTTTAATTTCATTTAACAATGGGATATAATTCAGATGATATAAATCCCCCCAGGTAGCTGTCAAATTCACGCCCAAGTATTTCAAATTATCCTTCCATCTAAACGGAAATCTTTCTTGTAGAGATTGTTCCTCTTTTCTAACTAGATTTATATTCAAGATCTCCATTTTTGTTGGGTTTATTTTGAAATTTGACAGCTCTCTGTAGGATTTCAACACCTTCATTATATTTGGAAGGGATATTCTAGGCCTTGATACGTAAAACAATATATCATCTGCATATGCAGATACCTTGTGTTCTTGCTCCTCTATTTTCACTCCCCTTATATCTAAGTTGTTTCTGATTGTTGCCAATAATTGTTCTAATGATAGAGCGAACAGTAACGGTGAAGACATCCCTGTCTTGTTCAATTTTTGGGTTCAAAGGACCGGGACAAGGTGCGGTTTATCTTGCTTGCTGCCCTCGGGTGGTTATATAGCATTTTAATCCACTGGATCATTCTTGTACCTATTCCCATTTCCTCCAAAGTTGTGAGCATAAAACCCCAATCTACCCTGTCAAATGCTTTTTCAGAATCATGTGACATGAGTAGAGATGGTGGTCCAACTCTAAGTACCTTTTGGAGGTGTAACAGTCTTCTTATTCCATTATCCCTCCCTTCCCTCCCGAGGATAAATCCCACCTGGTCTAAACGTACCAGTTTCGGGATTAGTTCCTTCAGTCTATTTGCTAATATTTTTGCATATAGGTTTATATTTACATTTAGTAGTGAGATGGGTCTAGCTAGCACATTGCGTTGTATCTTTATCTTCTTTTGGAATTACTGTATTATATGCTAACAATGAAATGATTCTCCTCTTATTTCTCTTCCTTCCCCAAGGATTTCCAGCATAGACACATGTTAGGTACAAGCAGATCCCTACATTTTTTATAGTAGATCGCAGAGAATCCATCTGGCCCTGGACTTTTTCCTGATGCTATCTCACCTAATGCTTTAGAGATTTCTTCTTGCGTTATAGGTCTTTCCAATGCTAATGCTTCATCCTTATCTATTTTCGGTAGTTTAGATTATTTTAGGGAGGTTTTTATCCTCTCCTTCCTCTCTAGTTCTTTTATTTATTTTAAAGGGCTACTAATGTTGTAAATGTAGTGAATAATAAAAAGTTTGAAATACTTCTGCAATTTGTATTGTTGCATGTACAAGTTCCCCTGTGTTGTTTTTTATTTTCTCTATAAAGCCTATTGATTTCTTCTTCTTAAGAATATATGCAAGATATTTTCCTGGTTTGTTTCCTCACAGATATCTCTCTTTATTAACTTTATTAAATATCCTCCTAATTTCTTTTTCTCTTAACACATTTAATTCATCTGTCTTTAGTACCAATTAATGATGTATCTCTTTCTCTGTCCCCATCTTATGTCTTTGTTCTAGTCATACAGTTCTTTTAAAGTTTGATCCATCTTTTCCAATCTCTCTCTCTTCCTATCGAAATCAATATACCTCTGACATATGCCTTATGAGCTTCCCACAGCGTAGTTTCCGCCACCTCCAGGGTCCTATTTTTTAGGAAGTGTTGTTCTATCTCTCTCCTTATTTTCCCTTTTACTTCTTGATCTTGAGTTAATGTCTCATTTAATCTCCAATTATTGATCCTATAGTGGGCTTTTGTCATCTTAAGCTCTTCTGTGACTGGTGCATGATCTGAAATTGTTATCATTTCTATTGATGCTTTACCTACATTATCTAATAATATATGTTGTACAAATATGTGATCCAGCCTTAAATAGGAGCCATGCAAAGAAGAGAAAAAAGTATAATCTCTAACTCTCCGGTTTTGAATCCTCCAAATATCTGCCAGTTTATGTTGGTATAACAATCTCTTCAATGTTTTTAGTTGATAAACCCTACTCCTCCTAGCATTCAACACTGGATCCATCACAAAATTAAGATCTCCCGCTAAAATAATCATACTCTCTTTAAATTCCATTAATTTCTTTAACGTCTGTTTTAAGTACATTATTGGGTTCTTTGGGCAATACACATTTGCCAGCGTGTATTTGAGCCCCCTAACCAGCATATCATTCATTGCCTATATATTTATTTCACTGCCATTACCTTACTAAGTTACATTTACTTAATGGGGTTTTTCCTACAGAGAGGTGTCTTGCTTCTTCATGGTGAGCTACAATTGTGACTCCTTGTAAGCTAGTGTGTCCCATCCACCCCCCTTGGAACCATGGGAGGATCTCCCCTTTGGGAGGACTCTTTATTTAGGGAAGTGTTCTTTGGCTAACACTCATCCATCATATATAGGGTACATTTAAATATTTATGTAATTTTTTACATCAATATCAATATACTGTATTGGATTGTATACTATGTCTCTAATTGTATAATATTTCTCATAGACATCACATACCCCCTGAGGAAGACCTTACACCATAGATCAAACACGTTGGGGTCCTTTTAATTGGGTGTGATGATTCTTTGATCACTGTCCATTGTTTTTTATCAGTTTGTGATATTCGATATGACCGATATATGTCTGCAAACAAAGCTCATATTTACGCCTTTGATTTTCATGAATATTTTAAAATGTTTTGAATATAGATTAATAATTTTATACATTTACATTCTAATTTCTATTTGCTGCTTGAAAACCCCTGGGGGCTTTTTCCTTTTCTGCCAGCGTGTATTCCTTTTCTTCTAATTCTCCCTTCAGAAATATGTATCTGCTATCTGGGTCTATCCTTCTATCTTTTTCCTTAAACTTCACATTTTCTGAAAATCCCTTTTGCTTTCCTATTATCTGAGTCTCTGAGTACAATTTTTTTCTTGATTCATGGAAAAATGGGTCTCCTGCAGAAAGGCAATATACGCCAAATAAAGTCGAATTTCCTTGAGAATTTTATGTTTCTTTGTGGGATTATTTAGACCATTAACATTGTATGTCAATAGCTTCATTTTATCTCCTATAATTTTAAAGATTTATTTCTCTCTCTCTCTTCACCACCTCTTCATCCCCCCGTTCCCATCAGTGCAGGGGCCCCCCCAGGCAAAGCCGGGGGAGTCCTCTCCCCTAGGGGCACCGATGGCAGGCTCACCATTGTCCAGATTAATAGATGGCCATAGACCTGCAAAAGTAAAAAGGAGACCAGAGCATTTTAACATCCGTATCCAAGGTATGGTCCTCAGACAGGGGGTTCCCTCCCTCCTCTTTCTCCCCTTCCACTTCCCTTCCCAAATCTCGTCCTCCAAAAAATATCGGTCCTTATCTGACCATAGAGTGAGCAGGAAGGCCGTTTGTCTTCCTTCCGCCTATGACTCCATACTCCTAGGGTCTGACTCTGCTCACATACGCCTACCGGCCCCCCTCCCTTAAACATAGGGAGTGGGTCCAGAAGTAATGCCGTGATCCGAGTGGCCCATTAGGTTTTATTCAATTTTTTTAATACCTTCCCCACGGCTATTTATCTATCTCTTTCCTCCTCTCTTTTCCTTCCCCTCTCACCCCTCTCTCTCCAATCCCTCCCCCCCACCTCTCCCCCCCCTACTCCCTCCCAGTCCCCAAGAGAGAAAAAAAAAAGGGGGGGGGGTGACCGCAAGATATGGGAAGGGTAGGAGAGATCTGTGGAGTTTCATAGAGGTCGTAGAGATCAAACACAGGAAAGCCGGTTCTGGAGAGAGGGTAACGATCTTCTCTAGATAGGTCCAAGCCTCTTGGATCTCGATGCCTTATTTATTTTAAACTCACACAGTCCATATTCTCTTTTTTCCTTTATCTCTCTTTTTTCTTTCCTTCTCCCCTTCCTCTCCCTTTTAAAACTGGGCAATTTTAGTGCACATATACTTCACTGCTATTCATTCTCACGTCTCATTATATCTATCTCTTTATAGAGGCAATAGGGGTTATCATCCCCAATTTTTCATCTCATACAAAAGTCTTCCTATTTTCCCCTTTTCTTCAGCTTTAATAATGCTTCAGCACTGTGCTATAGATCTCCTCAAAACAGTCCCATCATTTTTAACTGTGTATGAGCTGTATATAGCTGTATGAAGGTGGTATCACCACTATGAGCTTTACCTGTAGGCTTTGGGCTTTAGCAATAAATCATAGCTTTAGATCATATTTTAAAGTTTTGATTCAACCCCGCCTGGCCACTGTTTTCACCTTCATTTTTCTCCTTTTTCAGGTCTGGTGTATATACACCCAATTCCCAGCCAGGGTCTTAGAGCCACAAGTAATTGTTGTTTTATGGCACACTCATTTATTTGTAGAGCGGGCTAGGGAGCTGCTTAACTGTGTAGGATCAGGTCCCCCAATCTGTAGCAGAACTGTGCAGTGTAGCTCCGATCCTCAGCTCAATACTTTTTATTTGCCTTATTATTGTTTATTGCCTACATTTGGCTCCAAAAGAGAAGATAAGAGGGCATATCCCAGCTGTATAGCTGTCTCCACTGCTCTCTCAACTCTCCACGCCTTGCATCCACTCCTCTCACTTCTTTCTACCCACCTCCACATCCGAGGTCTCGGTTCCAACCTCTTTCTGCTGCTGTTTTTGCTGCTCCCTGCACCTTCTGTCTCCACCGTGTCTGGGTACTGCCAGGGGGTGAGTCGTTGCTTATGAAAGCCACCCCTTCTCATGCTGGCTACTCACCACTCGTGGATAGCATCCAGCCATACGCCGCTCCTGAACAGGTCTCTTGTTAAAGGGGGCTTCTAGATTCCAATAAGTCACCCCCAACACCCCCACAACCACTGGGCCAGGCCCTTGTTCTCACCAACATGGGGGTAAGGTGCTTTGGGGGTGTCTCCGAAGCACCGCCCGTGTTGAGGGCATGCAACCTGGTATGGTTCAAATGGGAGGCTCTCGCTTGTTCAACACCCCCCCTTTCTGGCCTGCTGGGCTGCATGTTTAAATAAGGGTCTGGTATAAATTTTTTGGGGGGACCCACACCTTTTTATTTTTTGGCATAGGGTTACCCTTGAAATCCATACCAGACCAGAGGGCCTGGTATGGATCTTCTGGGGACCACACACATCTTTTTTTGGCATAGGGTCACCTTCAGAATCCACACCAGACCCTAAGGGCTTGTTTGTTTTAATTTCCTGCTGACAGCAGGGATGACTCATCATTTTTAGGATGTCAGTGGGCAGGCTCCTTGACATATGATGACTCATCCTGGTGCTGACAGCAAGGATGAGTCAACAGTTGTTAGATGCTGGCGAGTACCGACTCTTAGCAACCAGCACAAATTACAAGCAAAAACGCATTAAAGAAAACACGTAGATCGGATTTTAATGCATTTTTATAGAGTCTATGGACTACAAAATCACAGTGCATCACACCAAAGTAGTATAGGACCCTTCCCCAAAGTCGTATCACAGCTGTGCTGCATTGATGTGAAAAGGCACCAAGTTAGATGCAACATTATTTCCCTTGTCATATGATTCAATGAGCCCAAGTCGCATCTAAAATCGCATTAGTGTGAACTAGGCCTAAAAAGAATAAGTCAGGGACCACTACATAAAAAATGCAAGGCAAGATGAAAACTGTCAAGATTACACCAGAGAAAATTACAGTTTATGGTGTGATATTGAAACAGAAATCAAAATACCTTACTGTTTTCAAGTAAAGAAAAATATATTTTTTTAAAGCAAAAGCTAGCTAGATGTCATTATTTTCTTCAGAAATACAAAAACCAATAAAGAAACTGGGTAATTCCAGGCTAAAAGTCAAATTTGGATTCCACCCCATTTGTTTCTTTACCTCTCTCACTACATTTATTTATTTTTCATTGCTGAATTTTTTATGCTGCTCTTCAGTCTGGCTGCATGATTTTTTACAGGTACCCACCATATCCTCCAATGCTAGGTGGGTCTTAAACATTGCAGAGGACTGCACCACACACACAGTATCTCACAAAAGTGAGTACATGCCTGAAATGGTCACACACCACCATGGAATCCAATGAAGAAAAGTTATTTTATTGACATGTAGCACCCTCCTAGATAGGTGCTAGGAAGGAGAATAGTTTACTCTGCCTGCTTAACAGGGAGCTTGATCAGTAGTTATGCCTGTTGCATGTGTCCATGTGTAAATCAGTGGGTTGGCACAAACAGTGGTGCATCCTGTGATAAGTTATAAAAGCCAAGGGCACATGTGAAAGGGTGTCTTTGGGCGGGAAGCCAGGTCCCAGGAAGAGGGTGACAGCTGTCTCTCCTCCTGTCTGTATGGAAGGTGGTCACAGGTGGTCGGCCTAGTGAGCCAGAAGTGTGGTGCATAGTCAGGAGTACTGGGAAGCTTGCCAGGGGTCTGCCCAGGAAGGGAACCACGCCAGTGGAGAGTCAGTGGACAGGGGCTAGCACTCACAGCAAGTGAGAAAGGGGGTGCCAAGTTAGGACACTGAAGAGAAAATATAACAGGATCATATTCTTTATCTTCACTTCAGTGTCAAGGTGTAGCAGCGGCCTTGCCGCTCTCTACAGCTAGTTGTCCCCAAGATTTGTGCATAGTTCATAGTTGGAGTATTCCACTCATCCCTTCTCCTATCCCAGTTCCAAATAAAACCCAAAAAACGAATTCCCTGGACTGTTCATTGTCTGAGCCAAGCATCTAAAGTGATACGTTTCTACAGACTGTTGCTACGGGTAACCCAGGGGAATCCAGAAAGTGCAATTCTCAGCAGTCCTCTAGGGGGCAGTGCTACACACATAAAGAAATAACACGTGAGAAATGACACGTTGCTTCAATGTAAAGTATTGAGTGTACAGCTTAAATAACAGTGCAAATTTGTTGTCCCCCTCAAAATAACTCAACACACAGCCATTAATGTCTAAACCACAGGCAATAAAAGTGAGTACACCCCTACGTGGAAATGTCCACATTGGGCCCAAAGTGTTAATATTTTGTGTAGCCACCATTATTTTCCAGCACTGCCTTAACCCTCTTGGCGACATCAAAGAGCTGGTGGATGTTAGAGACCTTGCGCTCCTCCACCTTCTGTTCTAGGAAGCCCCACAGATGCTCAATATGGTTTGGGTCTGGAGACATGCTTGGCCAGTCCATCACCTTTACCTTCAGCTTCTTTAGCAAGGCAGTGGTCATCCTGGAGGTTAGTTTGGGGTCGTTATCATGTTGGAATACTTCCCTGAGGCCCAGTCTCTGAAGGGAGGGAATCATGCTCTGCTTCAGTATGTCACAGTACATGTTGGTATTCATGGTTCCCTCAATGAACTGTAATTATTTTTGGCCTGGACCTGTTGATCAGTCCTGCCCAATCAGATACTGTCTGTGCCTGTGTAATGTAAACACAGGCACAGAAAAGACCCACTCTCTCCTCCCCAAATCCTTTTTGGATTCATTTTGGACTAAACTGTGAGTACTGCACCAAGCACCCACACCCACGCACACACACACACACACACACACACACACACACACGTAGATAGGCACATTTAACCCCCCATCACCCCCAGTTAACCCCTACACCCCCTGTCACAACACACACTGTATACAGTATATAACATTTTCCTATATACCTGTATTAATGTGACACTGTATACAGTATATAGCATTTTCCTCTATACCTGTATTAGTGTGACTTGTGACCTGGTTTAGCGCTTGCACCCGTTCCTTTTAGGTTTAGGATACCCGCCACCCCCCAAATAAAGATTTAACCCCCCTGATCCCCCTGATCACCCCCAGATAACCCCTTCCCCCCTGTCACATTGCACACTAATATACAGGTAATATAGTGGTTTACTATATTTTGTATTAGTGTAATTGTGACTTGAGTTAGTGCTAGCGAGTTAGTTTCTGTCCCAAGTAGGTTTAAGCTCCCTGCTACCCCCCAATAAAGCTTTAACCCTTGATCACCCCCAGTTAACCCCTACACCCCCTGTCACAACACACACTGTATGCAGTATATAGCAGTTTCCTGTATACCTGTATTAGTGTGACTTATGACCTGGTTTAGTGCTTGCGGCCATTCCTTATAGGGTTAGGATACCCGTTACCCCCCCAATAAAGATTTAACCCCCTGATCCCCCCTGATCACCCCCAGTTAACCCCTTCCCCCTGTCACATTGCATACTATACACAGGTAATATAGTGTTTTTCTGTATATCTGTGATAGTGTGATTGTGACTTCAGTTAGCGCTAGCGAATCAATATCTGTCTCAAGTAGGTTTAGGGTCCCTGCCACCCCCCAATAAAGATAAACCCCCTGATCCCCCCCTGATCACCCCCAGTTAACCCCTCCATTGCCCTGTCACAGTGACACTTTTTGTGTCACAGGTGACATTAGTTAGTGTTAGCATCAATCTAGGATAGCGCAGATCCCCGGTGCATAGTTAGAAATATTAGTTAACCCCTTGATTACCACATACACACACACACATACACACACATATGCACACGTACAATTCCATTACTAGTATAGTGTTTAAACAGATCAATATCTGATGTGATCAGAACTATACTAGTGTTCCCAATAGTTTAGGGATCCGAAAACATGGTGTTTGCAGGATCAGCACTGATTCCTGCCAGCACCTGCGTTTAGCCCCTCTACCCCCCACCCAGGCAAGTGTAGTAATCAATAGATTACTGTCACTTCCAAAAAACACAACACACAAAACCACTGTGTTGGCAGAGTCAGGCCTGATCTCTGCTAGCATTAGCAGTTTTTTTTGGTAGCAGTTGAAATAGTCCTTGACAACCAGGTGCTTTTTTGCCTGTGAGTACCCGACCCCATTCTGGAGTTGCTGAGGTGCAGAGATCGCAGCATGCTCCTATGAAGCAGAGTGTCAGTAGGTATTGCTGCCGCTCAGCCTTATGGTGATCTGGCAAGCACCAGCGGCCTAGTACACCCTGGACCTAGAACAACCAGCACTGCAGTATCACTTGGTGACCTGGAGAGTCCCATAAGTGCAGTTGAAGCTGGTGCGATGGCTAGAACAAGTAGCGGCCCGCAGCCACCGCATATTGGAAGACAGGCCCGTAGAGCCCATAGTGTCCTCCCTGATGCACTGGCATATCCTGATTGGCAGCCCACTGATACTACAGTGCCCCTACTTCCCCCATTCACTGCCCAACCTGAAATCCACGTAGAAACTGCCAATTTTACTCCCCTGAATTTTTATGAGCTGTTTTTCACGGAAGATCTTTTCAGATCTATTGTGGACCAAACAAATTTATACGCTGGTCAATTCATCGTTGCCAACCCAAATTCGCACCTTGCCAGACAATTCGGCTGGAAACCTGTAACGGTTTCCGAGTTTAAAACTTTTCTGGGCCTTTCCCTCCACATGGATATAACCAAAAAGCATGAGTTGCGGTTATATTGGTCCACTAGCCCAATTCACCATATGCGTGTGTACTCTGCTTCCATGTCCAGGGCGAGATACGAGCAAATTCTGCGATTTATGCATTTCAACAACAATGAAATCTGTCGTCCTCGGGGAGACCCTGAATATGACCGGCTCCACAAAATTCGGCCCCTCATAAACCACTTCAATCAGGGGTTTGCTTTTTCGCTACCCGCCAAATTTTCGGACACATGGCGTCGTTCGCGGTGGCCATATTTGTTTACATTGGGGAGAACTTTGACCCGTGACACAGCCGTCAGGTGGAAAGGGACAGCCAATTGAAACATTCCAGCACATGGACAGTCCCCCTACCCTATAAATAGACCCGATCTGGCTTTCTGCCAGTGTAGGGAGAGGTCTGCTGTGCTCATTAGGGAGAGTTTGCTAGACACATATAGCGCTGTGAAGATCCACAAAAGCCCTTTTCAGGGCTGGTATTTTGGTATAGGCTTTCTACAATCTCTTTTCAGGTTAGGGACAGGTATCCAGTGGTTGCTTTAGGGGCAGTTAGAGATCGGCTGCAGTCACAAATCGGTCTGTCAATGTCCACAAAAGTCCTTTTGAGGGCTGGTATTTCGGTATATGTCTAGTATCTTTAGAGCTAAGGGGCAGGTATCCTGTGGTTGCTGTAGGGGCAGTTAGAGATCGGATGCAGTCACACACAAATCGCTTTGTCAATGTCCACCAAAGTAATTTAAAATGCTCCAATGTCATTTTAGGGTCTATCACAGTCTCATTACTATAGGGCCAGGTATCCTGTGGTTGCTGTAGGGGCAGTTAGAGATCGGCTGCAGTCACACAGAAATCGCTTTGTCAATGTCCACTAAAGTCATTCAAAATGCTCCAATGTCGTTTTAGGGTCTATTACAGTCTCTTTACTATAGGGGCAGGTATCCTGTGGTTGCTGTTGGGGCAGTTAGAGATCGGCTGCAGTCACACAGAAATCGCTTTGTCAATGTCCACAAATGTCATTTAAAATGCTCCAATCTCGTTTTCGGGTCTATTACAGTCTCTTTACTAGAGGGGCAGGTATCCTGGGGTTGCTGTAGGGGCAGTTAGAGGTCGGCTGCAGTCACACAGAAATCGCTTTGTCAATGTCCACAAAAGTCATTTAAAATGCTCCAATGTCGTTTTAGGGTCTATTACAGTCTCTTTACTATAGGGCCAGGTATCCTTTGGTTGCTGTAGGGGCAGTTAGAGATCGGCTGCAGTCCGAAATCGCTCTGTCAATGTCCACAAAAGTCTTTTTGAGGGCTGGTATTTTGGTATAGATCTAGTATCTTTAGAGCTTCGGGGCAGGTATCCTGTGGTTGCTGTAGGGGCAGTTAGAGATCAGCTGCAGTCACACACAAATCGCTTTGTCAATGTCCACCAAAGACATTTAAAATGCTCCAACATCGTTTTAGGGTCTATTACAGTCTCTTTACTATAGGGCCAGGTATCCTGTGGTTGCTGTAAGGGCAGTTAGAGATCGGCTGCAGTCACACAGAAATCGCTTTGTCAATGTCCACAAATGTTATTTAAAATGCTCCAATCTCATTTTCGGGTCTATTACAGTCTCTTTACTAGAGGGGCAGGTATCCTGGGGTTGCTGTAGGGGCAGTTAGAGATCGGCTGCAGTCACACAGAAATCGCTTTGTCAATGTCCACAAAAGTCATTTAAAATGCTCCAATGTCGTTTTAGGGTCTATTACAGTCTCTTTACTATAGGGCCAGGTATCCTTTGGTTGCTGTAGGGGCAGTTAGAGATCGGCTGCAGTCCGAAATCGCTCTGTCAATGTCCACAAAAGTCATGTAAAGGGCTGCAAATGTTTTGGTATTGCTGTGCAGTGCACTAAAAAGTTGGGGGGGGGGGGGGTTCGGGGGGTAATCCACAGTATAATATACTTCGTAGAAAGTATATTATAGTGGATTAGTACTATTATTGTGCACTGTGCAGCATTGTGACAGGTGTGGTGGTGAGACTGAGCGTTTCTGCAGCAACACTACACACAGTGACAAAAGCACTTATAATGTATTATAACTGGTGTGATAGACCAATTGCCCCCCCCCCCAATGCCACATATTGAAGTGGGGTGTTATCCGAGTAAATTTTTCAAGTGTATTTGTGTCATGCAACAATATTTCCTAGTTTGCTGAGTGAAGTCTGGTACACACAGCGCCTAACTCACTGGCCAAATTTTTGAACTGGTGTGCTACACCAATGCTCCCCCCCAATGCCACATATTAAAGTGGGGTGTTATCTGAGTAAACTTTTTCAAGTGTATTTGTGTAATGCAACAATATTGCCTAGTTTGCTGAGTGAAGTCTGGTACACACAGTACCTAACTCACTGGCCAATTTTTTGAACTGGTGTGCTACATCAATGCCACATACTGAAGTGGGGTGTTATCTGAGTAAACTTTTTCAAGTGTATTTGTGTCATGCAACAATATTGCCTAGTTTGCTGAGTGAAGTCTGGTACACAGCGCCAAACTCACTGGCTAATTTTTTGAACTGGTGTGCTACACCAAAACCCCATACTGAAGTGGGATGTTATTTAACAGTATAATTTTCTAAGAGTGTATTTTAGTCCTGCAAAAATTTGGCCTCTCCCTGTGTAAACAGTCCTACACACAGTGACAACAGTTACTGGCCAATTATTTGTAGAACTGGTGTAATAAACCCGTGCCCCCCCCTCCCCAATGCCACATATTGAAGTGGGGTGTTATTTAACAGTATAGTTTCCTAAGATTGTATTTTAGTCTTGCAAACATTTGGCCTCTTTTGCTGTGTTAACTCTGCTACACACAGTGACAACAGTTACTGGCCAATTATTTGTAGAACTGGCGGACTGACGGACCGGCAGATAGGGAGGAGAGGCAGGCAGAACTTGCATTGCAGAAGAGGTAGAAAGCAGACTGCAAATTAATCAGGAGCGAGCCATCAACCATGTACAGTCACATCTGGCGCTCCCAGGATGCCGACACATGGCTCCGCAGTGTGGGCTTTTATTAATGTGTCCATTGCTGACACCAGTGTTGCCATCTGCAGCCTTTGCAGTCAACGCATAAGTCGCGGTAAGCCCAACACTCACCAAGGGACAACCGCCTTAAGAAGGTACCTGAATTCCCATCACCAAGCCCAGTGGGAGCAAAACTGTCAGAACCCACAAAGCCACCCTCCATGCTCTCACCGTCCAGCCTCTTCTCCTTCTCCTCCCGCTTCTCCTTCTCCTCTCTCCTCACAGTTGTCCAACACTCCACCTTCCATGATGCCGTCGTCACGTTGTTCTGGAAAAAGGCAGGCTTCTGTGGCTCAAATGTTGGAGCATAAAAAAAGGTGTCAGTTCAACCCATGTGAGCTCATGTTTGCGACCTAAACAGCCTGCCACCAACTTGTGTATACTGTGAACACCTACTGTACCTCTAGCCATCATATACTACTTTCTTTTCTGTCAGTTCAACCCATGTGAGCTCATTTTTGCGGCCTAAACAGCCCGCCACCAACTTGTGTATACTGTGAACACCTACTGTACATCTAGCAATCATATACTACGTTATTTGCTGTCAGTTCAACCCATGTGAGCTCATTTTTGCAGCCTATACAGCCCGCCACCAACTTTTGTATACTGTGAACGCCGACTGTACCTCTAGCAATCATATACTACGTTCTTTGCTGTCAGTTCAACCCATGTGAGCTCATTTTTGCGACCTATAGAGGCCGCCACCTACTTGTGTATGCTGTGAACGCCTACTGTACCTCTAGCCATCATATACTACGTTCTTTGCTATCAGTTCAACCCATGTGAGCTAATTTTTGCGGCCCAAACAGCCCGCCACCAACTTGTGTATACTGTGAACGCCTACTGTACCTCTAGCCATCATATGCTACGTTCTTTGCTGTCAGTTCAACCCATGTGAGCTAATTTTTGCGGCCTATAAAGCCCGCCACCAACTTGTGTATACTGTGAACGCCTACTGTACCTCTAGCAATCATATACTGCGTTCTTTACTGTCAGTTCAACCCATATGAGCTCATGTTTGCGGCCTATACAGCCCACCACCAACTTGTGTACGCTGTGAACGCCTACTGTACCTCTAGCAATCATATACTATTTTCTTTGCTGTCAGTTTCATCCCATGTGAGCTCATTTTTGCGGCCTATACAGCCCGCCACCAACTTGTGTATACTGTGAACGCTTACTGTACCACTAGCAATCATATACTACGTTCTTTACTGTCATTCAACCCATATGAGCTCATGTTTGTGGCCTAAACAGCCCGCCACCAACTTGTGTATACTGTGAATGCCTACTGTACCGCTAGCAATCATATACTACGTTCTCAATTGCTGTCAGTTCAACCCATGTGAGCTTATTTTTGCGGCCTATAGAGGCCGCCACCTACTTGTGTATACTGTAAACGCCTACTGTACCTCTAGCCATCATATACTACGTTCTTTCCTGGCAGTTCAACCCATGTGAGCTCATGTTTGCGGCCTAAACAGCCCGCCACCAACTTGTGTATACTGTGAACGCCTACTGTACCTCTAGCCATCATATACTACGTTGTTTGCTGTCAGTTCAACCCATGTGAGCTCATTTTTGCGGCCTATAGATGCCGCCGCCTACTTGTGTATACTGTGAACGCCTACTGTACCTCTAGCCATCATATACTAAGTTCTTTGCTGGCAGTTCAACCCATGTGAGCTCATGTTTGCGGCCTAAACAGCCCGCCACCAACTTGTGTATACTGTAAACGCCTACTGTACCTCTAGCCATCATATACTACATTGTTTGCTGTCAGTTCAACCCATGTGAGCTAATTTTTGCGGCCTATAGATGCCGCCGCCTACTTGTGTATACTGTGAACGCCTACTGTACCTCTAGCCATCATATACTACGTTCTTTGCTGTCAGTTCAACCCATGTGAGGTGAGCTCATGTTTGCGGCCTAAACAGCCCGCCACCAACTTGTGTATACTGTGAAAGCCTACTGTACCTCTAGCAATCATATACTACGTTCTTTGCTGTCAGTTCAACCCATGTGAGCTCATTTTTATGGCCTATAGAGGCCGCCACCTACTTGTGTATACTGTGAACGCCTACTGTACCTCTAGCCATCATATACTACGTTCTTTGCTGTCAGTTCAACCCATGTGAGCTCATGTTTGCGGCCTAAACAGCCCGCCACCAACTTGTGTATACTGTGAACGCCTACTGTACCTCTAGCCATCATATACTACGTTCTTCGCTGTCAGTTCAACCCACGTGAGCTCATTTTTGCGGCCTATACAGCCCGCCACCAACTTGTGTATACTGTGAACGCCTACTGTACCTCTAGCCATCATATACTACGTTCTTTGCTGTCAGTTCAACCCATGTGAGCTCATGTTTGCGGCCTAAACAGCCCGCCACCAACTTGTGTATACTGTGAACGCCTACTGTACCTCTAGCAATCATATACTACGTTCTTTGCTGTCAGTTCAAACCATGTGAGCTAATTTTTGGAGCCTATCTGAGTATACTTTTACAAGTGTATTTGTGTCCTGCAACAATATTGCCTCTTTTGCTGAGTGAAGTCTGATACACACAGTGCCAAACTCACTGGCCAATTTTTTGAACAACTGGTGTGATAGACAAGTGGCCCCACCAATAGCACATATTGAAGTGGGGTGTTATTTAACAGGATACTTTTCTAAGATTGTATTTTAGTCCTGCAAAAATTTGGCCTCTTTTGCTGTGTTAACTGTGCTACACACATTGACAACAGATACTGGCCAATTATTTGTAGAACTGGTGTGATAAATCTGTGGACCCCCAATACCACAGATTGAAGCGGGGTGTTATCTACACAGACACATTGTCTAGCAAACATGGGCAGGGAAGGTATACCACTTTTACTGCCCACTGGGTGAACCTTCTGACGGCCGTTAAGCATGCAAACCGTGGCACCCGTGTAGATTTAGTTGTACCGCCACGGATTGCAAGCAGGCCTGCCTCTTCTTCTCCTCCTCCTCCATCCTCCCTCTCCTCCTCGGCTGACTCTTCCTCTTCCACTGATACCGTCTCTTCTCCTGCGCCGCCCAAGATCCCCAGAACCTATTCCACATGCCAGGTGAGACGTTGCCATGCTGTGCTGTGTCTGTTGTGCCTGGAAGCCAAGAGCCACACTGGTCCTGCACTCCTTTCAGCTTTGCGTTCACAGACAGATCAGTGGCTGACACCGCTGAATTTGTCAGTTCGTAAAGTGGTGTGCGATAACGGTGCCAATCTGCTGAGCGTGTTGAAACAGGGCAAAATAACACACGTGCCATGCATGGCACACGTCCTGAACTTGGTGGTGCAGCGATTCGTTGCCAAATACCCTGGGGTCCAGGACGTCTTGCGGCAGGCCAGGAAAATCTCATGCCATTTCCGAAGATCTTACACAGCCATGGCTCGCCTTGCTGAGATTCAGCGGCGACACAACTTGCCCCTCAGGCGTCTTATTTGTGACTGCCCGACGTGATGGAACTCAATGTTGCATATGCTCGATAGGCTGCTCCAGCAGAAACGTGCAGTTAATGGCTACCTGTTTGAATTCGTCGGCAGGACAGGTTCTGGGGAGCTTGGGTTTTTTTCACCTCGCCAGTGGCTGCTCATGCGGGACGCATACAGACTTCTGTGGCCATTCGATGAGATCACCAAACTGGTCAGTCACGTCCAGGGCGCCATAAGTGACATCATATCTTACGCCTTCTTTCTGGAGCGTGCATTTTGTTGTGTCATTGATCAAGCCGTCGAGGAGCAGGAAGATGAGTAAGTCGCAATGTTGGATGAATTCCCCGGGGGGTGCTACTCCATCTGAGACAAATCAACAGCAGGAGTCTAAAGAGGAGTCAGAGGAGGAGGATGGTGCTGGGGGGGGGATGAGGAGGAGCAAGAAGAGCATGCTTTAAACCTTTCTGGGATCCCTGCTGTTATCCGTGGATTAGGGTAGGAGAACGAGGACGACATTATCCTGGATGATGAGCTGTAAGCAGGCCACTATACCGCTTCCAGTTTAGTGGAAACAGGGGCCTACATGCTGCAGTGTTTTAAGGGGGACCCCCGTATAAAACGCATAAAGGCCAAGGACCAGTACTGGGTGGCAACGTACTTAGACCCCTGGTAAAAACACAAAATGGCGAAAATGTTACCACAATCACAGAGGGCGGTCAGAATGCAGGACTTCCAGGCCTTGCTGCGGGAAATGCTGCATTCTGCTTTTCCGTGCACTGGCAGAGGAATTTCCAGTCACAGAGAGACAGTTGCGGGTAGCAATCCAACAGTGCCTGCAAGAAGAGGGCGGTTGGAAGATGTCTTGGTCACTTCAGATATGAGGTCCTTCTTTCAGCCGAACCATCGACAGCTGAGGGAACGCCTAGACCGACAGGTGTCCGACTATATCGGGTTACCGGCCGATGTGGACGCTCTGAGGAGTGATGAACCCCTAGACTACTGGGTGGGCAGGCTTGACCTCTGGCCAGAGCTTGCACAATTTGCTCATGACAGTGTAGACTACCTCACATTTATAAAAATGAATTAGGCATGGATCTCTGAGGAATTCAACACATGTGACCAGTAGACCAGGTTTCATCGAAATTCCTCCACCCACAACAATTCCTGGTCCTTGGCTTCGCTACATACAGCAGCATAAAAGGCATTTCATGTCCATTGAATGGCAATTTTTTGGGGCCTTTCAGGGCCGACAATTATTCTTTCTGTGAATGCCTAATGTACCTCCAGCCATCAAATAAATTTTTTTGCTGTCAGTTCAAACCATGTGAGCTAATTTTTGGAGCCTATACAGGCTGACACTCACGGTTCTGTGTACTGTGACCGCCTACCGTACCTCTAGCCATCAAAAACTACATTTTTTGCTGTCAGTTCAAACCATGTGAACTAATTTTTGGAGCCTATACAGGCCAACACTTACGGTTCTGTGTACTGTGAACGTCTACCATACCTATAGCCATCAAAAAATATGTTTTTTACTGTCAGTTCAAACCATGTGACCTAATTTTTGCAGCCTATACAGGCCGATACTTACTTCTGTATACTGTGTGAATGCCTAATGTACCTTCAGCCACAGAATACTACGTACTTAGCTGTCAGGTAAACCCATGTGGGCTAATGTTTGGGGCCTGGAATGGGCGATACTTAATTCTGTATCCTGTGAATGCCTAATGTACCTTCAACCACAGAATACTACATTCTTAGCTGTCAGGTAAACCCGTGTGGGCTATTTTTTGGTGCCTTTTATGGCCGACACTTACTTCAGTTTCCTGTGAATGCCTAATGTACCTTCAGCCACAGAATACTACATTCTTAGCTGTCAGGTAAACGCATGTGGGTTAATTTTTGGGGCCTGGAATGGCCAACACTTACTTCTTTATTCTGTGAATGCCTAATTTTTCAGACTGGAAATGAAAAACAATGGGTCTGTAAAGGTTCCACCAAATTGTGGAATGTAACCCATTTTACAGATGTGTGAATGGACCCTATATGTATTAGACAATGTATTTACCGGCTGCTGTCAGTTCTGGCTGATTTACTAAAAAAAAAATATATATATATATTTTTTGCTGTAAAAAAAAAAAAAAAAAAATTTAGGGCAACTTTTTCAATTGCAATACTTCTGTTATGACATTGTCCATGTGCTGGGACTATTTGTGCACAGCTAGTACGTCTTTTGTGGCTGCAAATATGACCTAAAGGTTTTAAAGTTCGCCTCCCATTAAAGTCAATGGGGCCCGCCGCAAACAAAAATTTGCGGCTGGCATTCGCGAACCGCCCCGGCCGATGTTCGTCCATCACTACTGGTGATCAGCAAACAGAGGATGTTCCACCAACACCACCACATATGACACCATCACCAAGCATCTCCACCATGTCACATGGCAGCATTCAGCTGCCAATCTCCCAAACATTGGAGAGAAGGAGGAAATACCCACCTACCCAACCTCGAGCCCTGGCCCTGAATGCCAGCATTTCAAAATTACTGGCCTTTGAAATGCTGTCATTCCGTCTGGTGGAGATGGACTGTTTCAAACAGCTGATGGCGGTGGCTGTCCCCCAGTATGTTGTTCCCAGCCGCCACTACTTTTCCAGGCGAGACGTCCCTTCCCTGCACAACCAAGTGGAGGATAAAATCAAGTGTGCGCTGCGCAACGACATCTGTGGCAAGGTTCACATAACCACAGATACATGGACCAGTAAGCATGGCCAGGGTCACTGTATCTCCCTAACTGCACACTGGGTAAACGTGGTGGCGGCTGGGCCCAAAGCGGATAGCGGTTTGGCACATGTTCTTCCACCACCGAGGATCGCAGGGCATTATTCTTTGCCTCCTGTTGCTTCCTCCTCCTCCTCCTCCTCCTACTCCTCTTCTACCACCCCCACATCCGGTCATCGAAAGAACCTCACCCCAAAATTCAGCACAGCCCAGGGTAAATGTCAGCAGGCGATTTTAAAACTCATGGGTTTGGGTGACATAACCCACACCGCACAGGGGCTTTGGAGGGGCATAGAACAGCAGACTGATGAGTGGTTGCTGCCGTTGAGCCTCAAGCCTGGCCTGGTGGTGTGCGATAATGGGCAAAATCTCGTTGCAGCTCTGGGACTAGCCGGTTTGACTCACATCCCTTGCCTGGCGCATGTGCTGAATCTGGTGGTGCAGAAGTTTCTTAAAAACTACCCAGACATGTCAGAGCTGCTGCTGAAAGTGCGGTCCATATGTGCACACTTTCGGCGTTCTCACTCTGCTGCTGCTTGCCTGTCTGCGCTGCAGCGTAACTTCGGCCCTCCTGCTCACCCCCTCATATGCGACATGTCCACCAGGAACTCCACCTTACATATGCTGGAGAGACTGTGCGAACAGCAGCGGGCAAGAGTTGAGATTCAGATGCAGTATGCACGGGTTATTCGCTCTGCGGATCAGCACCACTTCCCCACCAGTGACTGGGCCTGCATGCGACACCTGTGTACCTTGTTGCGGTCTTTGGAATACTCAACCAACATGGCCAGTGCTGATGATGCCTTTGTTAGCATGACAATACCCTTCTATGTCTCCTTGAAAAAAATATTACAGTGATGATGGAAGAGGATGCGGCACAGGAAGAGGAGGGAGAGGGGGCATTTCACAGGGTTTCAGGCAGGTCATACAGAAGTGGCTCAGAGGGTGGGTTCCTGCACCAGCAGAGGCCGGGTACACATGTGGACAGCCAGGGCACACTTCTGGAGAACGAGGAGGAGGAGGATGAGGAGGAGGAGGAACTGGTTTCACTGCAGGGTGGCACCCTACACAGCTCAGTGCCATCACTGGAGCGTGGCTGGGGGGATTCGGAGGACACAGACAATACACCACTTATAGAGGACAGCTTATCGTTACCTCTGGGCAGCCTGGCACACATGAGCGACTACATGCTGCAGTGCCTGCGCAACGACAGCAGAGTTGCCCACATTTTAACTTGTGCTGACTACTGGGTTGCCACCCTGCTGGATCCCCGGTACAAGGACAACGCGCCCACCTTAAATTCCCACACTGGAGCATGATAGGAAGATGCTCGACTACAAACGCGTGCTGGTAGATGCGCTCCTGAGGGCATTCCCAACTGACACTGGGGGACAAGTGGAAGCACAAGGCAAAGGCAGAGGTGGAGGAGGAGGAGGAAGAGGTTGCCAACGCAGCTGTGTCATGGCCAGCTCCTCAGACAGCAGGGTTAGCATGGCCGAGATGTGGAAACGTTTTGTCAGCGCTCCACAGCAAACTGCACCACCAGCTGATAGGGAACATGTTAGCAGGAGGCAGCATTTCAACAAGATGGTGGAACAGTACGTGTGCACACACCTCCACGTACTGACTGATGGTTATGCCCCATTCAACTTCTGGGTCTCCAAATTGTCCACATGGCCAGAGCTTGCCATTTATGCCTTGGAGGTGCTGGCCTGCCCTGCGGCAAGTGTATTGTCTGAACGTGTATTTAGCACGGCAGGGGGCGTCATTACAGACAAATGCAGCCGCCTGTCCACAGCCAACGTGGACAAGCTCACGTTCATTAAAATGAACCAGGCATGGATCCCACAGGACTTGTCCGTACATTGTGCAGAATAGACATTTATAACTGCCTCGCCCTCAACCATACATTCTTGTACTCCTGGGCACTTCTTTATTGAATCCTCTTTTTTTAATTGTACCATTATTTTGGGGGCAACCCCAAGTTGAATCAACCTCTCCTCTGTCTGGGTGCCAGGGGCCTAAAATTCAGTTAATAGCCTGCTGCTTTGGCGGGTGACATCAAGCCTGATTTTCTGCTATGGGACCTCTCTCCTCTGTCTGGCTGCTGGGGCCTTAATAACTGAAAGTGGCCTTTTAAATTGCTGGGTGACATGAAGCCTTATTTTCTGCTATGGGACCTCTCTCCTCTGTCTGGGTGCCAAGGGCCTACATTGCAGCTATTCGCCTGCTGCTTTGGTGCGTGACATTAACCTCTTTTTGCTGTCAAATGGCCTCTCCTCTGTCTGGGTGTCAGGGGCCTAAAAATCAGTTAATCGCCTGCTGCTTTGGTGGGTGACATCAAGCCTAAATTTTCTGCTATGGGACCTCTCTCCTCTGTCTGGCTGCTGGGGCCGAAATAACTGAAAGTGGCCTTTTCCATTGCTGGGTGACATGAAGCCTGATTTTCTGCTATGGGGACTTCCATCCTGTGTCTGGGTGTCAGGGGCCTACATAAATGATAATGGCCTGTTCCATTGCAGCTTGACCTGAGGCCTGTGTTGCTGTTATGGGACCGCTCTCCTCTTTGCGGGTGCCATTGTCCTGAATTCATGAATGAGGCCTGTGGCACTACTGGGTGAAATCAATACTGTTTTGGCATGATTGTAACTCTCCTCTTTGTGGGTGCCATGGGTCTGAATCTGTGAATGAGGCCTGTGGCATTGCTGGGTTAAATCAATACTATCTTGGCGTGATTTTAACTCTCCTCTTTGTGGGCCCCGTGGGCCTGAATGTTTGAATGAGGCCTGTGGCCCTGCAGGCAGACATGATTCCTTCTTGGCTGTGATGACAACTTCCACTCCCATGTATGTTTGCCATTGGCCTGAGTCTGTGAGTGACACTGCTGACAGACATGAAGCCTTCTTGGCTGTGATGTGAATTTCAACTCCCATGTATGGTTGCCATGGCCCTGAGTCTGTGAATGAGGCCTGTGGCACTGCAGGCAGACATGAATCCTTTTTGGCTGTGAAGAGAACTTCAACTCCCATAGCATTCCCACCTGACTCCACCCCAACCTCCTATTCCACCTCCTCCTCCAAGTTGCCAATTGATATTGGTTATTTTTTATTTATTTTATTTTATTTTAAGTAATTTCCCTATCCACATTTGTTTGCAGGGGATTTACCTATATTTTGATGCCTTTTGCAGCCCTCTAGCCCTTTCCAGGGCTATTTTACAGCCTTTTTAGTGCCCAAAAGTTTGGGTCCCCATTGACTTCAATGGGGTTCGGGTTCAGGGTCAAGTTCGGGTTGAGTTCGGATGCCGAACCCGAACATTTTCGTGAAGTTCGGCCGAACTTCTCGAACCCGAACATCCAGGTGTCCGCTCAACTCTACTGCTGAACGCTTATGTGCTATACAAAGCGTAACGAAGAAGTGGATCTTTCCTAAAATTCCAGGAAGAGATCATCACAGACTTTCTGTATTCAGAAGGTGCTGTGGCCCAAATTCACAATCCAAGTGCAGTGAGCCGGCTGCATGAGAGGCATTTTCTGGCTCACTGCACCAAAGAGCACCCCAAAGAAGATGTTGTGTCTGTAGAAAACTCAAGTATAGACATTACACTCGCTTTTTTTGTCCCTCTTGTCCTGGCCAACCTGGTCTCTGCATCAGGGACTGTTTCTGTCACTACCACACACTAATAGAGTGTTAGTATAGGGTACAGCACGGCACAGTCTAGGGCACACTTTCACACAGGGTCTCGAAAGATGTTAGATGGCTATCGCATTTTGAGAGACCCTAGCCTGGAACGTTTAAAGTTTTTTTACAGTTAAAAAATCAAAAAATGTAAAAAAAAAGAAAAAAATTGAAAAGCCAAAAATAGATGTAGTTTTAGTGAGATAATTTTCCGTTCTTACTGTTTTACTGTACTTTATAATAAACTGCTATACTGTAATATTTTATTGTTACTTTTTTTATTGTTAACCATAGTTTTCTTTGCTGATACCACCATTCTATTGTTTTACTGTACTTTATGCTATTATAATGTAATGTTTTATTGTTGCTGTGTTTTTCATTGTTAACCATGGTTTTCTTTGTCGATACCACCATTCTACTGTTTTACTGCACTGTATACTATTTTATTGTGATGTTTTTTGTTACTGTATTTTATTGTTGACCACTGTTTGCTTTGGAGGTACGGCCATCAGCTGCAGCACTGATTTGTTTATTCTGACAGCAACAGCGTTTGCTCTCAGCATATACGTAAATCAATAATTGCAGCGCTGTAGGAGGTGATTTCACCACTGCAGTTAAAAAAAAGAGCATATATGGCAAAGCATAGGGGATGGGGTGGACACAGAGGGCGGGTCTCCCCTAAGCTTCCCCTATATATTTTTAACACTTTTCTTGGCAAAGAGTTCTTCATCCACATTGATCAATGCAAATGGAGGAATCTGCTATGTTGTTTTTTTTCCTTCAGCCCATGGGCTAAAGGAAAAAAAAAGAACATTGCATGTACAGTATGCCCATCATTAGAAGTGGGTGGATGCTGGGGGGGTCTGATGTGGGCGTACCACACACTTTCTGCCAGAGATTTCTTCATCCACATCAATCGATGTGAATGAAGGAATCTGTTAGGTTCTCCTTTTTTATTAAGCCCACAGGCTGCATGAAAAAAAAAAGAACCTTACAATATATGCTTAACATCCAGCAATGTACTGGTGCGTCGCCGGACTTTGAGTGGTCATACCAGTATGATGCCTGCAAATTTAAGCATCATCTTGGTATCATTTTTTACAGCCAGAGGTTGTATTTCACGTAAAAGCAATCCTAGCAGCTAATTAGCCGCTAGCCTGCTTTTAGAAGCAGTGGAAGGGGACCCCCCCCCCGCCGCCTTCCATGGTTCTCTTGGGTTCTCCTGTCCCAATGGGTAACCCGAGACTGCAGCTAGTGGTTCCATCAGCTGATCATAGAGAATATTGGAGACCAGAATGGCTCCAATCATCTCTATGGCCTAAGATACCAGAAGCTTCGAGCATTTCATGACTTCGGTTTTGCCAGATGTAAACAGCTCCATTGGGAAATTGTGAAAGCATCCTATCACACCAATCTTGGTGTCGTCAGATGCCTTAAGGGCAGAGGAGAGATATAGAGTCTAATAGACCCCAATTTTTTCAAAAAAGAGTAGCTGTCACTACTTATTGCTATCATAGGATATATTTAAATTCCCTGTGATAACAATAAAAAGGATTTAAAAAAAAAATGAAAGGGAAGGTGTCAAAATAAAATAAAAAAGCTAAATAAATAATAATAATAATAAAAAAAAATTCAAGCACCCCTGTCTCCCCGTGTTTGCTCGCAAAGGTGAATGCAAGCATTGGTCTGGTGTCATATATAATCACCATGCATGTGAGGTATTACCGCAAACACCAGATCGAGAGCAGTAATTCTTGCAGTAGACCTCCTCTGTAAATCTAAGGTGGTAACCGGTAAAGGCTTTTTAAGGCTTTTAAAAATGTACGTAGTTTGTTGCCGCTGTTTGGTATCTGTTTATTTGTGCATTAAATTTAAAATGTTTCCAAAAAATTGTGTTTGGAAAATCTTTACGCAAATACCATGTGAGGAAAAAATTTGCAACACCCACCATTTTGTTCTGTAGGGCCTCTGTTTTAAAAAAATATATATAATATTTGCGGGCTTAAAGTAATTTTCTAGTAAAAGAATATATTTTTTTTCATGTAAACAAATATTGTTAGAAAAGGCTTGGTCTTCAAGAGGTTAGAAGAGTGGGTGATGTCTGGCAAAAGATTCTAATATTGGGCATAAAATTCCAGGACTGTTCAAACACCCCCCAAATTACCCCTTTTTTGAAAGTAGACACTCCAAGCTTTTTGCTGAAAGGCATGTTGAGTTATTGATATTTTATATTTTGTCACAAATGTTGGGAAAATGGCAAGTTTTTTTTTTTTTTTTTTTTTACACAAAGTTGTCACTAAATTATATATTGCTCACACATGCCATGGGTATATGTGGAATTATACCCCAAAATACATTTTGCTGCTTCTCCTGAGTATAGGGATACCACATGTGTGTGACTTTTTGGGAACCAGGTGTGTATGTGACCCCGAAAACCAATAACCGCCTTCAGGTTTTCTAGGGGCGTAAATTGCTTATTTTACTTCCTCACTACCTATCACCATTTTGGATGCCCTGAAATGTCACTTAAATGATATATTTCTCAAACATGCTATGGCTATATGTGAAATTACACCCCAAAATACATTCTGCTGCTTCTCCTGAATACAGGGATACCACATGTATCACAGTTTCAGAGGCCAAGAAATGCCAAGATAGCCCAACCCCCCCAAATTACCCCTTTTTGGAAAAAAGACACCCCAGGGTATTTGCTAAGAGGCATGGTATTTTGCAGCTTTTATTTGTTTTAGAAAATGAAGAAAGAAAAGGAAATGTTTTTCTTTTTTTAATTTTCAAATTTTTGTGACAAAAAGCGAGATCTGCAAAATACTCAACATTCCTCTCAGCAAATAGCTTAGGGTGTCTACTTTCCGAAAATGGGGTCACTTGGGAGGGTTTTGTGCTGTCTTGGCATTTCATGGCCTCCGAAAATGTGAAAGGTAGTGAGGAGTGAAATCAACAATTTATGCCCTTGGAATGCCTGAAGGCGGTAATTGGTTTTTGGGGTCCTGTACACGACTAGTCTGCCTAAAAGTCTCATACATGTGGTATCCCTGTACTCAGGAGAAGCGTCAGAATGTATTTTGGGGTGTCATTTACCCATGGCATGTTTGAGCAATATATAATTTAAGTGACAACTTTGTGTGAAAAAAAAACTTATTTTCCCAAAACTTGTGGCAAAATATAAAATATTCCATGGACTCAACATGCCTCTCGGCAAATAGCATATGGTGTCTACTTTCCGAAAAGGGGTCACTTGGGGGGGGGGGGGGTTTGTGCTATCTTGGCATTTCATGGCCTCCGAAACTGTGATCGGTGATACGGAGTGAAATCAACAATTTACGCCCCAAGAAAGCCTGAAGGCAGTGATTGGTTTTCGGGGTCCTGTACGTGGCTAGACTGCCAAAAAGTCTCACACTTGGGGTATCCCCTTACACAAGAGAAGCAGCAGAATGTATTTTGGGGTGTAATTCCACATATATCCATGGCATGCGTGAGCAATATATAATTTCTATGACATATTTGTGTAAAACAAATATATATATATATATATTTGATTTTTCTTTTTTTTTTTTTTTTCCAAAATATTTTTATTAAATGAAATTGAAAAAGTCATACAGCAAGACTGGCAAGGCATTTGGTGAACATAAATTATTGCATTGAACAAGGAGAATACAATAATCTTATAACCAAGAATGGATAACAAGTCAACCTAAACATATTGTCAAGAGGAAAGGTATTTGACAAATAATGAAAAGTCAAGTACATCGTGAGAAAGGATTTATCTTGAACATGCCAAAATTAGAGAGCTAAGTAAAGATCGGTTCATGGTTGTGAGTGAAAGGCATAAAGGGTTGGTAAAGATCCAACTATAAGAATAAGATCTCCTTGTGGTTTATCCCATAGCTGAGATCTGAAGGGTATGGAGAAGGTGTTGTCTAAGTGATAGATGGATCAGCTATGTTGATTATGTAATAATCTAGGGATAAGTAAATGTATGACTGGGCGCTTGTATATTTGATTTTTCAAACACCTGTGACAAAAAAAAAATAATTCAATGGGCTTGGGGTATCTGCTTTCCAAAAAGGGGTAATTTTGGGGGGGGGGGGGGGGTTGGGCTGTACTGGCCTGCCATTTTAGCACTTCAATGAAAGAGTCAGAAAGTAAAAGCTGCGTAAATTCCAGTGTATACACCATAATTTGTAGACGCTTATTGAGTGTTGTTTTTTTTTTTTTAATTGAAGACATGTAGCTATATACAATTTGGTCTAAATGTATGACAAAAATTGAGTTTATTGGATTTTTTTTATAAGAAAAAGTAGAAAATGTAATTTGTTCTCCAAATTTTTAGTTATTTTTGTTTATATCACAAAAAATAAAAACAGCAGAGGTGGTCAAATACCACCAAAAGAAAGCTCTATTTGTGGGGGGGGGGGGGGGGGGGAAGGACATAAATGTCGTTTGGGTACAGCATTGCATGACTGCACAATTACCAGTTAAAGTCATGCAGTGCCAAATTGCAAAAATGGCCTCATCAATAAGGGGGTAAAACCTTCCGGTTCTTAAGTGGTTAATAAATGTGCCTTCTCTTTGACCCCAGTCATCCACTCAAGATTATTTTGTAAAGGGCCAACATGCTCAGACTTGACCTTTTTAATATTAATATATTTGAATAATGTATTTGAATAAGTTTTTTGAGGTTTGTTCTACTATATTTTGAAATCTGTCATTCTCTTTTGAAACGGAATATTTATACCGTGGTAATTTTTTTTTTTTCAATAAATCTAAAGTGCAACGCAAATATAGTCAAAATCAGTATTATATTGTACAGTATATAATGTTTTATAATAAAATATTATCAATGATCATGCTACTTTTATGAAGAACAATGAGGTGTTTATTTCAGTATGAATGTTAGTGAAATGGTATACTTTCTGAAGAAAAATGAGAGAAATAAAGAAGACCGATTGGCATGCTTAAAAGGTACAGGGGGATATATAAATGGAGAGGGGACAGACGCCTAGTTCCCCATGAAAAGTGCAATTTTGAAAGTACATGAAAATGCAAAAAAATGATACCTTTTATTAAATTAATTGCTATTCGCCTTGCCATTAAGAACTCCTGTGGTCATCTGCAGTCCAATCAGAATGTCACTGGAAGAGAATGAACCATTTTCAAGCTGTTGGTGCACTTATATTTAGCAGCTGTGTAAATGTGGCTGCCTGAAAGCATGTAAGAAAATTATAGAGGTAGGTAGCATAAATTATGATACCTTGAAAATACATATAGATGTCAGAGATTTTTAAATGTTCTCATATCATAATATTAAAGTGTATTTCTAGTCAAAACTTTTTTTTGTACATTTGAACAGAATTTGTAATTAGAATTAATTATTGTTAGAACCTCTGTCATGTTTTTTTGGTTTTGGTGTCCCCTCTAGGGAGATCAACCCTCCCTATTTGTTCTGATAACAATTGTTTCCATGTAGAATTTGGAATTAAAAATCCTAAATTTTAGTTATCTAGTTAAAGACACACTTTAACGTAAGTTTTAATGTAGTGCTTTTGCACTACTAAAATATATTTTTAAAGCCAAAACACATGTACATAAACACAATATAATATTAATTTTTTGGTAAAATATAGAAGATGACATTGGGGTTGATTTCCTAAAACAGAAGAGGGGAAAAATGAGTGCAGCTCCGCATAGAAACCAATCAGCTTTCAGGTTTTTTTTGTCAAAGCTTAAAGTGATTGTAAAGTCTCAGTTTTTTTTTTTTAAAATAGCAAACATGTTATACTTACCTCCTCAGTGCAGTTGGTTTTGCACAGAGTGGCCCGAAACCTCCTCTTCCTGGATCCCTCTTTGCTGCTCTTTGCACCCCCCCCCTCCTATTGAGTGCCCCCACAGCAAGCAGCTTGCTATAGGGGCACCTGAGCCGAACTGCAGCTCTGTTTCTCCATTCAGACTCAGAGCTGCCATTCCGCCCCGCCCCCTCTTTCTCCTGATTGGCTTTACTGACTTTGATTGACAGACGTGGGAGCCAATGACGCCATGGCTGTATCTCAACCAATCAGGATGCAGAGTCCCAGGATGGCCGAAGGAACTTGTGGACATCGCTGGAAAGAGAGGGAGCACAGGTAAGTATTAGGGGTGCTGGGGGGGGGGGCTGCTATACACAGAAGGCTTTTTATCTTAATACAAAGAATGCATTAGGATGAAAAACCTTCCTGATTTTTACAACTCCTTTAATTGAACAAGCTGAAGTTAGAAGCTGATTGGCTACCATTCACAGCCGTACTAAAATTTCCACTCTCCAGTTTTAGTAAATTAGCCCCATTGCGTAAAGTAAAGCTATACCAAATGTTTTAAGATTTAAAATGTATGTTCTGATATCTAGAAATCTCCATAGGTGACATTTTAAAAGCCTTTATAGGTTACCAGTTTAAAGTTGAATATGAGCTCTGGCACTAGAATTACTGTTCTCACTCTAATGTTCACCACACATTGCACTGCACATGTGTGGCGCAATTACATTTAAAAATGCATACAGGACATACATACATGTTTGCATATGTGCATGAGGATGGAGGTGCTTTAATTATTTTTTTTTATTTAAACTTGATTTCATTGGGATGACGGTAATCCCTTGTGATAGCTGGGCAGTGGCAGGCGCTCTTTATTGAGAGGCCCCAATCCCCCTCTGTCCTCAAAGGCAGCCAATAACTGAGACTGGTTTGACCAGCTGCTTCCTTGGCTGGAACTGGCCAGGGAAACATTGAACTGGAGCTGGAAAAGACTAAATCCTCATCCTTTCTGACTTTATTTGTCATAGATGAGATCAGGGAATGCTAGTTCCTTTTCTCTGTGGTTAGCAGACTCAACCACTTGTAGGCTCCACAGAGGAACAGAAGAGCCCTAGAACAGTGGTGGGAGAAGGGCCCTCTTCCAAGCACTGTGAAAGTAAAAGTATGGCTGTATAGCCACTCGGATCACTTTTACAGGAAAGCCAGTCATTACTGGAAAACAATAATACTAGGATCAATGTTGCAACTGTAACCACTTGATCCTGAAGCTGTATATATATATATATATATAATAAAATGGTGTGTACATCTAATAAAATCACATGTAAACACTAACAGCGCTATATAATTGATCACATAGTCCATAATGCGTCATAGAAGAACAGTCCAGCCAGATAAACACATCTTTAGTGATAATGTCCTATAAAAGGTATTCCCGTGCTCAAAGATAATTGTGCACCTTCACCACACCGGCATGCCCCCCAAGTAGTGCACATATACCTCACTGAGGCCAAAACAGATGTATACACAGGCAGATAAATCTCTCTGACACAGCTCCGGATCTCCACAAAGCTGAAGGCTGGATCACTCCATTAATATCATGTGATATGTAAATGAGAATAAAGCGCTCATAGCGTAACTCTATAAACACTCTTGCATTTATTAAAGTAAATCAAACAAATTACACTCACAAACATAGTAAAAGTAAAGCATCCAATGATAGAATCAATAGTCCCGATCCGGGCTACCTGTACGCCTATCGCTGTCCCGTTATGGAGCGGAAGCCGCGGCTAGCACCGCTGTACGACTTCCGGGTTCGGCGTGACGTCAGACGTCCGGAACGTCACATTGCTATGGTCACCGCGTGTGTCAATAGCAACGTGACGTTCCGGACGTCTGACATCATGCCGAACCTCGAAGTCGTACGGCGGGAAGTTCGCCTGTCGACGAGTGTCCCATAATGCACTGCGCAATTGCAGTGCATTAAGTGCTTGTGATTGGCCAAAGCATGCATCTGACCTGTATGCTTTGGCCAATCACAGTACAATGTCCTGTCAGAGCCATGATTGGTCAAAGGCAGGGTGCTAATTAGGGTAATTAGTGGGTTGTGCATTCAGTCAGTTTAATGCAGTCAGTGCAGTGTAGTGTAGGGTAGGGCTGATTCTTGTGTAACACAGTGTAGTGCAGTCAGTGTAGTGCTGTGCTGATTCTTGTGTAACACAGTGTAGTAGTGCCACAGAAGTGTTGAACAGGTCTGTGTCACCCCACTGATCCCATTTTTTTTTCATTGATATTTTTTTTTTTGTTTTCTTTTTTTGTGGTGCAGCAGCACTAATAATATTTAGGGCATCATTGCTGTCCCGCCCTCTGCGTCACAGGTGCTATTCCTTCTGCATCAGCAGTATTTTTGTTTTGGAGCAGCAGCACTAATAATATTTAGGGCATAAATGCTGTCCCCCCTTCAACGTCGCAGGTGTTATTCCTTCTGAGCCAACAGGTTTTTTTGTGACACAGCAGCACTAATAAATATTTTGGGCATAATGTCTCCCCCCCCCCCCCCCTCCTTCTGCATCGCAGGTGCTATTCCTTCTGTGTAAGCAACATGTTTTTTAAATTTTTTCATGGCACAGCAGCACTAATAATATTTAGGGCAAAATTGCTTCTCCCCTTCTGCATCACAGGTGCCCTTCCTTCTGCATCAGCAGGGTTTTTTTGTGACACAGCAGCACTAATATTATTTAGGGCATAATCGCTGGTTCCCCTTCTGCATTGCAGCTGCTATTCCTTCTGCATCAGCAGGGTTTTTTTTTTGCTTCATTACATTTTTCTTTATTAAAAAAAAAAACTATTATAAAATGGTTTATAGTGCACCAAGCACACAAGTATTGCACCCAAGCACCATATTTCCTTTCCACACTCTATAATAAAAAGTTATAAAAATCACCTCCAAAAAATAAAAAATAATAATAAAACAGTTTTATAGTGCACCAAGCACCAAAGTATTGCACCCAACTTCCCAAGCACCATATTTCCATCCCACATTCTATAATAAAAAGTTATAAAAAGCCCCCAAAAACATCCCCATCATGTCCAAAAGGCCAACAAGGAGAGGCATACGCCTACAGGCCACTAAAAGAGGGCAAGCAGCCTCTGTGTCCATAGTGAAAAGTGGTGGTCACAGACATGGTGCATCCTCTGAAGGCGGGGCATGCTTGTCCTTTTTTTTCTGGTGCTGGCTGTGTTATTGAGCCACAACATGCAGAAGAGTTGGTGGAGTGGATAACTAAGCCGTCTCCATCCTCCTCATCCTCTGTCACCCAGGCTCATACTAGTTTGCCTTCCATCGCAGCTGTCAAAGCAGAATATTCCACAGGCTCCTTGTCCACAGCTACTCCTTCTGTAGCCTCACCTTCGTGCACGGAGGAGTCACCTGAGTTATTTGATTATAGTGTCAGTTACGGCAATAAGGCAGGATGTCCTTCAAGGGCCGGATTAAGGGCAGCCACCCTATTTCATCACACCAAAGAGTTCAACAGGTACAGGGCACTGCTAACTCCCTGCTGACTTCCAAAAGTTCATTGGTGTGGGCTTCTTTCAACACGTGCAGCAGATCACAGTGTTGCTGTTTGTAATCTCTGTCTGAAGTGGATCAAGCATTGCTAGAACACCAGCCGCTTGGGCATCACATGCTTGACAAGGCATATGATGACCTGCCATGCAGTCCGTTGGCAACAGCACCTGAAAGACCTACATCATAAAATAAATGCAGACTTCTCCCTGCTCCTCATCTGGGATCTCTACCCCTACTAGAACTCAAGTCTTCTAAAAAACCTGCACTGAGAGGGATGATGGTATCGCAATGGGTGCCACAGGTACTTGCACCCAATCTGCTAGCAGTACACCACCTGTTGATTGCAACACCAGGCAAATTTCGCTACCCTAGTTGCTGAACTGTAAAAACAAAATACTGTCCCAGCCATCCACAAGCTCAGCACCTAAATGCTAGCTTGGCCAAATTGTTAGCACAAAAAATCCTGCCTTTTTATCTGGTAGACTCTGCCCCCTTTCCTGAATTTACAGAATGTGCTGTACCACAGTAACAGGTTCCAAAAATAAATTTCTTTTCACGTAAGGCCATTACAGCTCTGTACCATCATGTTGAAGGCAATGTTTTGGCTTTGTTGGACAGAGCAGTCAGCAGGAAAGTTCACAAGTACTGCTGATTCATGGTCCAGCAGGCATGGTCTGGGACGTTACATTTCTTTAATGTTGCACTGAGTAACTCTGCCTGCAGCTGGGAAGAATGCAGGACAGGGTTCAGTGCTGGAGCTTGTTTGGCCACCGCGCCTCTAAAAATCTGGGGGTGATTCTGCCACATCTGTCTGCTCCACCCCCTCCTCTTCTTCTTCCTCTATGGCCTCTTCTGCTTAATTGTCCTCTGAACCAGCAGTGCTCCCTAAGCGTTTAATAGGCTACTCAAGCAGTCGGGCTAAAAGATGCCATGCAGTGCTTTAGTTGGTCTGTCTAGGGGACAGGAGCCACACCAGGCCAGAGATTCTGTCAGCTATGCAGTGGCAGGTTCAGAGGTGTTTGACGCCACGGCAGCTTTAGACAGGAATGGTTGTTGCGACAATATCACCCACCTTTTCTCCGCCCTCTGACAGGGACACTTGACACATGTTCCATGCTTGGCACATGTCTTGAATTTGGTGGTGCAGAGTTTCTTGAACAGGTACCCAGGCTTATAAGATGTTCTGAGGCAGACCAGAAAAGTCTGTGGCCAATTCCGGTGGTCATACAAAGCCAGTGCTTGTCTGGCTGATATTCAACGGGAATTCAACCTGCCCACCAACCACCTCATTTGTGACATACCCACCAGGTGGAACTCAACACTGGCAATGCTGCATCAGCTGCACATGCAGCAGAGGGCCATCAATAAGTACCTGTGTGAGTATGGCACAAGGACAGGCTCAGGGGAGCTTGGCTTCTTTTCGCCACGCCAGTGGCTGCTGATTTAGGATGCATGCACTGTCCTGTCACCATTTGAGGAGGCCAGAATGATGATGAGCCGCGATGATGCCTGTATCAGTGACACTATCCCTCTAGTCTTCCTGCTGGAGCACACGCTGCTTGGAATCATGGACAGGGCACTTGAGGCAGTAGGAGGAACAGCAGGAGGAAGAGGACTACTTCCTTTCCTCACAAGGCCCCCTTAATGCAGATACCATTCCTGCTGGGCAGCAAAACAAACAGGAGTAAGAGAAGGAGGAGGATTTTGACAGCATGGATGTAGAGGATAACATACATCAGTCTTCAAGGTATGGTTTTCATTCCCCAGGAACCCCAGGAGTAGTACATGGCTGGGGAGAGGTTACTCCTGACAATGTCATCCTTAGTGACCCAGAGGACTCAGAATCTCATGCCTCCTTAAACTTACACTGCATGGGCTCCCTGATTCTTCAAAGCCTGTGACAGGACCTGAGAAATTGTGGTATCAAGGAGAGGGATCATTACTGATTGGCAACCCTTCTTGATCCACAGTACAAGAGATAAGTTGCAGAGGTCATCCTGCCTTAACAGAGGGAGAAGATGATGAAACATCTTGAGGATGCCTTGAAGAAAAATTTGTGTAACACCTGTCCAGACACTGGGAGGTTACCATTTCCTAGACAACGTGTTTCTGAGGCTACGTTCAGTCAAAGGAGGAGCGGTGAAGAAGGTGGCCGGCTGACCGATGCCTTTAATCAATTCTTTAGTCCTCAAGGCTCAGGGCTTTTAGGTTTAAGCAACCATCAGCAGCGTCTCCATCATATGGTGCAGGATTATCTAGGGGCAAGAGCAGACTTGGAGACCTTTCCATCTGAGCATCCACTGGGTTACTGGGTCTTGAGGATGGACCACTGGCCAGAACTTGCTCAATATGCAATCGAGCTACTGGCCTGCCCTGCTTTCATTGTGCTTTCCAAATGGACATTCAGTGCTGCTGGAGGTTTTGTGGGGGATAAAAGAGTGCATCTGTCCATAGACTCTGTTGATCGGCTGACATTTATCAAAATGAATCAGTCCTGGATAACAGCACCTATCAAGCCCCTAATGCTAATGTAACTGATTGAATTTGCTAAGGATCTGGGATCCCTTAAAGACTGCCTATGCTGTCTATCCTATTCTTGAATCTTGATTATGCTAGCTTCCAACAATGGCCTAAACATCGCCATTTAGGTATTTGCCTAACGCCTAAACTTTCTTGGCACTTGGTGGGATGTTTTCCCACCGAGTGCACAATAGGTTATTAAGGCTTCACTGCTAAGATCTGAATTTAAAAAAATTATTGTAAAAAAAAAAAAAAAAAAAATTAGGTAAAAACAGCCCCATGAGAACCCCATGACAGAATCAAGAAAAAAAATGGCGTGGGGTTCCCCCCAAAATCGATACCAGGCCAATTTCTGCGGACTGCCTATTCACGGTTTGACAGTTCTTTTATAGGGAATAGGTGGGGCCACACCAGTGATTTCACCCAGCAGCCCCACCCCACACAATGTACCCAGCATGCACCGGCCTGTGACGTCACAATAGGTTATTAAGGCTTCACTGCTAAGATCTGAATTTAAAAAAATTATTGTGAAAAAAAAAAAAAATTAGGTAAAAACAGCCCCATGAGAACCCCATGACAGAATCAAGAAAAAAATGGCGTGGGGCTCCCCCCAAAATCAAAACCAGGCCGATTTCTGCGGACTGCCTATTCACGGTTTGACAGTTCTTTTATAGGGAATAGGTGGGGCCACACCAGTGATTTCACCTGGCAGCCCCACCCCACACAATGTACCCAGCATGCACCGGCCTGTGACATCACAAGGGGCTATAAGAACTGTCAAACCATGAATAGGCAGTCCTCAGGAAGTGTACATTGAGAGCAGAGCTTTTTTTTCTTTCGGTCAGCGGGTGCAGCGGGCGGCGTAATTGACAATAGATTTACATTGAGGACACCATTTTTTTTTTTAATAAAGGACTTGTAAAAAACTATTGATACCCATTCACATAGGGGGAGGGGTGGTATCTGGGGCCCCCTTGTTAAAGGAGGCTTCCAGATTCTGATAAGCCCCCCACCCGCAGACCCGGACAACCGCAGCCTAGGGTTGTCGGGAAGAGGTCCTTGTCCATATCAACATGGGGACAGGGTGCTCTGGGGTGGGGGGGGGCAGAGTGGCCTGGTATGGTTCAGGAGGGGGGATCGCTTGTCCCCCCCCCCATTCATGACCTGCCAGGTTGCATGCTCGGATAAGGGTCTGGTATGGATTTTTCTGGGAGACCCTACGCCGTTTTTTTTACATTTTAGCTTGGGGTTCTCCTTAAAATCTATACTAGACCTGAATGGCCTGGTATAGACTCGGGTGAGGGGACCCTACACCATTTTTTGTTTCATTTTTGTTATCGGACAATACATTGTAACCACAAGCAAGTTTAAATTACTTTTTTTCCTTTAGAAATGTCAGTATTGCTGCACAAGGCTCCATACATTGTACAGATGCACCACTTTACAGGCACATTAAGGGGACCCTCCAGGCATGATATTTAAAGGAATTTTTATTGTTTCACTTTAGGCATCATAAAATCACTGCTCCTTTATAAACAATTGATTTAAAACATTATTTTGCATTGATACATGTCCCCAAGGGCAGTACCCAGGCCCCCATACACTTTTTTATGGCAATAACTTGCATATAAGCCTTTACAATTAGGATTTTTGATTTTTCATGTTCGTGTCTCATGTACTTTAATAGAGTTTGCATGTTTGTTAGAACTTTCTCCCTGTTCGAGATGTTCTGGTGCGAATCGAACGGGAGGGTGTTCGGCCCATCATTAATCACAACATATTTTTTCTTAACACCAATCCAAACTACTTATAAGAATAGCATTTTCTACTGGGGAAACTTGGAACATGTTCAAGGTATGAGTTGGAGCAGCATCTGTTTAGGTGCCAGGAATAGAGAATCTCTGAAGAAGATAAAAAAAAATACATAAACTTATATATTTTACTCCTTTTTAATTCTAGAAAAATGGAGTAGAGTTTAATATGTAGCACTTCTGTTATCACAACAATCAAACCAATTTGCAGAAGTATTCTTCCAATCCGGTGACTTGTCTAGGGAAATATAAAAAAAAATATTTTAACAAGTAATCAGTAAAAGCTTAATTCTCACTGCCATAAATGTTTGAGCACACGTTTAGTTCTGATAGTGATATTTAGCTCCAGATATGAATCTGTCATTCAACCCTCTCTCACCTTGCATTGTGAAAAGAGATAAGACCTGAAGCAATTTGCAAATGGAAAGCTGCAAGCCAAAGGCTAAACAATGGCAGCAATTAACACTGCCCATTTTCACAATATTCTAACACAGGTTGCTTTAACCTGCCACTCAATCTGTCTACTGCTGACCTGCTGACAGACAAAATTTTGTTATATTCAAATCACTCTACTGCTGATGCAATAACTTGATAAGATCACATTACATTGCATCAATAATTTAAATATTATTTATTTTAAATATAGTAAAATACACTGCATTATTCCAATATATAAACAACATAACTATGGAAATGATATACTACTACTACTAATAATAATAATGATAATCATTACAATAATTTATGCATCTTGTTGGAAAGGTTAATTTATTTTAAGCTAGTCATAAAGATTGTAAGTAGCTTATAAAAGATGCAAATTCAGCGTACAGAAAATTGTAGAAACAACCTTAATATTATTTACATATACATATATAGCTGTATACTTTACAGTTCATGGAACCTGTATAACTGTAAAAAGCTGGGTTGCTCTGGTAATAAAAAATGTGTGTCAGTTAAGAATGGGCTTCTCAAGTTCTGGAAGGGAAAATGTGTAATGTAAGAGAGCCACATAATGTGATGTCCACATTAAAAAGAGTATACATCTTGTGTGAATGCAAATCACAGCTGGGTACCATGTATGACAATGTGGGGTGCCCCTCTTTTAGAGCTGTCACATGGGGGGGACATCCATAGCCCAGTGTAAACTCTGACAAATTCATAGGAAGCATACATAATTTGATGGTAATGAAGTCTATGGAGGAGGGTGTCATATTCTAGATTCCTATTCTGTCCTCACATTATCAGGTTGAGCATTCACAGCTTTTACAGCACTATATTCCATCAAAAGAATGTGTATTCTTTTGCGGCCAGCCAGCAGCGATACCCCCTCCACAGCATAACACAACCAAAGTAATATTCACAAACACCTTTCAATTAAAGTGGATATAACTAACTAATCTTAAAATTTATCCCACCCCTTCTAACACCTATACTAACTACCCTTTTATCAAGCCACTCCAGTTTGGTCACCTGATCTCCCCTGTGTCAGCCAGCATTGGATATAGGGGAGAGGAAAGAGTCCTCCGACAATGGCTCACTCATAGATTTACTATAGGTTATCTGCTGCCAATGCTTTCTCCTCGTCCCTGAAGCTGTTGCTAGCTGACACATAGGAGCCGATCATGAGACTGGACTAGAGTGGCTTGAAAAAATACATCTTCTACAGGGCAGTTAGTATAGGTGTTAGAAGGGGAGCACTGCCAGTCTACTTTAAGCTCAAAGGATTTTTCTAAACAGATGTTTAGCAGTATCATAGCAGAAGTTAGGTTCTGGAAAGCCTCTTAACAGAAATCTGGCAACCAGAGCCAAAATGGTGTTATAAACAGAATTTAACCAGAGACTTGTAATTAGGCTATGTCATGGACTTCCGGTTCCGGCGCCTCATGAGACGGTAGTGCAGCACGGTGGCTCCGGCATTGTCTGCCTATTAAACCGGCTCACTACTGCCCACGGACTCCTCACTGCCTCCCGCTCGCCTCACCGCTTCAAAGCCGCTCTACATGGATCGTTTCGTGGTCCACACCACTGCGGGGATCTCTTCTACCACCCGACAGGACGGCTCCCTTCCTGCATCCCAGGCAGGTAATATGGCCGCTGACCTCCACGTGGGGGGAGCTCCGTAACCCTGCATCTCCCGCTGATCCACAGGCAGATCCCCCTGATGAACAATGCCAATGCTTGGCACAAGCAGTGGCTGCTTTACTGTCCCCCACCATCTCAGCCACGGTGGAGAGGGCAGTGACAGCAGGGATATCCCATCTCCGTAGGGAGCTGGGGGACCATGAAAAGTGCCTGATTGAGATGGAGAGCAGGATCACAGATGTGGAGGAGGAGATCCAGAACTCATTCACTGCTGACACTTCTGTGCAGAAAACCCAGCAATACATATTAGAGAAACTTGATGACCTGGAAAATCGGTCACGCAGAAATAACTTCAGAATTATTGGCCTCCCAGAATCCTTTGGCACGGGCTCCCTTACTGACATTTGCACTGCCCGTATTCCCCACGCCCTGGGCATTACAGCGCCATGCATTATTGAACGGTCACATCGCCTCGGCTCTCCCTCTAATGAGCGCCGCTCCCTGCGCCCTGTGATAGTGCGATATCTGAATTATTCTGACAGAACCGCTATACTGAAATCATTCCATAATGCCAAACACCTCCAACTTGATGGACATCGCCTGCTCCTCTTTGCCGATTATTCCCAGGAGGTCGCCCGCCGACGTAAAGCATTTCAACCTTCATGCTCTGCTCTCTTCCAAAAAGGTGTCAAGTTCACCTTGGCTTACCCTGCCATCCTCCGCTTCACTGATTCCTCGATTCTAAGTCTTTTACCCATCTTGATGAAGCGGCTGATTATATTCGGTCAAGCCTCCACATATCTATGGATACTAATCCCCTTGCTGCTCCCTCCTTCTCACCCAGATCTCGAGATCTCCGAAGCCAGAGGAAGGATTCCCCGAAAAGGGCACGCTTCTCACACAACTCTAAATAGTCTGATTTCGTGCAGTGCCCCCTACCTACTTCTCATCAGGGCTGCCTGTCCTGATTGCCTATTCCTGATTGCTATCGTTTTTGGACGCAAGACATTACTATCTCAAGGCTATGTTACTGTATATGTCATTACAAGAGTTAATCCGCATAATGTTTGCATTCTGTGTTTTAAATTTCATGTTTCCCCCGTGATAGAGGGTCTAAAATGCTAAACCATTTAATGTCCCTGGTTGCCACTCAAGTGTTACGCTCGTGCTCTTGTATAAGGCTGTATTCATTGCTTGCATGTCTCTTCCACTTTTGTCCACTCTCTTTCACAGCTTTACCGGAGACTGCAAGAACCGTACCACCTCGGCAATTGTATTGCCTGACACTTTCCGGACCAGCGAGCTCTTCACCCGCTGCCCCCTGTGGCTCTTGATTGTGATGTATACCGTGGGCGGACCACGCAACTCTCCGGTAACGCTGCCAGATATGGAGATGCTCATGAGGAAAAAAGCAAAGTCCCTCTCTATGTTGGTCTGTACCCCCCTTTTTATTTTTATTTTTACTTTTGCTTTATTGCTTAATTTTGGTTTTCTCGGAGCCAGCGTCTCATCCGTGCTCACTTTAATAGGCTATACTTCTGACCCCACCAGCATCCCCATCTGCTGGTGTCCCGTTCAGGCGCCTCAAATTTCTCCCCCCACACATTATGTAATGTCATATTACAAGTCCTTTTGCCTTCCACCCCCCTTGATTTGAAACGAATTTCATGGAATGTTAAGGGTTTGAGGTTCCCTAATTAGCGGATGGCTATCATGCGACATTTAAAACGCCCCCGTCTGCGTAAACTTTGGCTGGGCCAAGTATTTGGCTCAGCCTCTCCCAAAGGGAAGGCGGGTGTGGTCCTCCTGATTCACAAAAATCTGCCCTGCGAACTCCTCTCGCTGGACACTGATGACGAAGGTCGTCTACTCGTGGCCAAACTTCGTATCCATACGACGGAACTGGTCCTATCGGCCGTCTATGCCCCCACCACACCCACTAAAACCTTTTTCCACCTCCTCGTCTTGAAACTGGCCCCCTATGCCCACTTTCCACTCCTAGTGGCTGGCGACTTTAATGCCGTAATGGACCCGGCGGAAGACAAATCTCCGGCTCGCTCCCATTCCACGCAACCTGCCCCTATGACACCAACTCTTCTTGCCCAGTTTGCAGACACGTTACATCTCACTGATATCTGGCGTGTCACCCACCCACTGGGCAGAGAATTTACATTCTACTCATCGCCCCATGACTCACTGTCCAGAATCGACTTTCCTGACTAACCCATTAGCGCTACCTCCCACCCGTGATCCCGATATCGCAGACATGGCCCTCTCAGACCATTCCCCCATTTCCACTTGCCTGACCTACTCACCCTCCCGCACCTCCCTGGCACCGTGGCGCTTCCCTGCATTCTTGGCCAATAATACCGATCTCCGTGATGTCCTCAGGGAAACATGGACTAACTACCTTATTGATAATGCTGCGCATACTGTTGACCCAAACCTGCTGTGAGAGTCGGGTAAGGCCATCCTCAGGGGCAAAATCATAGCCTTTACAGTAGCATTCAAGCGAAATGCGAACCGCCGTCTTCAAGCAGCAAGCAACTCCCTGAGTGTCGCCCAGGCTCGACTCTCTCAGCAAAATACACCTGAAAACCGCACTGCTTGGAAGGAGGCCAAATCTGACTTCGACTTCTGGGCAAACACTTTAAGGAAAGTTTCTGCATGTCCATAGCTGACCTGCAGTATTTTAAATATGGTAACAAAACCGGTAAGCTTCTCGCCCGAATGTGCAAGGGCCCTTTTACCCCCTCGCACATCTCGGCTCTGAAATCCCCTGCTGGCCACATCTCCTCTGACCCCCTAGAAATCAATTTGATCATGGCTCAATTTTACACCACACTGTACGGCCCTGACCCCGTTGACACCAATGCGGCGCGATCCTTCCTGTCGAGGGTTCATCTCCCTCCACTGGATCCCTCTCACTTGGTCACCCTCAATGCTCCAATAACCCAGGTGGAAGTTGAATCGGTTATATCCTCCCTACCCTCTGGAAAAGCCCCAGGCCCGATGGTTATACTGCAGAGTTCTACAAACTAATGAATACCCTGATTGCCCCTACCCTTACCTCCACGTACCAAGCAATTATGGAGGGAGGCGGCTACATGCCTACTGGCCTGCAAGCCCACATTAAACTCATCCCCAAGCCCAACAAAAACGCCACAGATCCGGGATCCTATCGGCCCATATCTTTGTTGAATCTAGACTCAAAAATCCTATCCAAAATCGTAGCCAATAGATTAGCTTGCTTAATGCCCTCCCTTCTTCACCCTTCCCAGGCAGGTTTTACCCAAGGCCGATCAGCCACTTCCAACATACGGAAAGTACTTGCGGTTCTCGAACACGCCAAGTCATCCCCTGCAGATGACATAGCTATTATTTCCCTAGATGCGGAAAAAGATTTAGACAATGTCAGCTTCCAGTGGCTCCACATGGTTCTTTCCGCTTTTGAATTCTCTGGCCCCTTTCTGCATCTGATCTCCGCAATGTACTCCTCCCCTAGTGTGAGAGTGATCACCTCCCGAAATGTCTCCAATAGCATCCCTCTCACAAAGGGTACCAGACAGGGCTGTCCACTATCCCCTCTTATTTTCAATTTAGCCCTGGAACCCCTCTCACGCTTTCTTCTCCACAATCCCTCCTTCCACGGAGTACACATAGGTCATGAAGAGGTCCGTTCGGCCATCTTCGCCGACGATATTTTATTGTTTACCTCTGACCCTGCTGCTGATATGCCATTTATTAAACATACATTCGACATCTTTCGTAATTGCTCGGGCCTACGCATTAATTATGCAAAAAGCTAAATCCTCCCTCTCTACCACCCTAGAAACCCTCCGTGGACCTCCACCGCCCTCTTATCCATCGCCCCCTCTTTTATCACCTACCTAGGCATAAAAATTGGGAAATCCCCTTCCTCCCTTTCCCTTTACCAATTACATTTCCCGCCAGCACTCACCAAAATTAAACAGCAACTTGACAACTGGACCAGCCTCCCTTTGTCACTTTTGGGTAGATGTCACCTCTACAAAATGGTAGCCTTTCCTAAACTGTTATACCCTCTCCAGACGATCCCCTTTTTTTTTTTTTTTTTAAATTGTCATTTTTAATGAAAATATAAGCATAGATAAGTAACAAACAAGAGGTAGGGGACCCCAAAAAAGAAAAGACAATAAACAATAACATTGCAAAAACAAAATCAAACAGTCCCAATCGGAACATGAAGACACAGGTAAATACACCACAAAGGAGAAAGACTATATGATATAAACCATAAACACCAAAGTACAAGGTAGTAAAAAATACCACTTAGCAAACAGCATATAGCCAACTGCACCACACACTCAGCTCGAGCTAAAGTCCTGCACATCCCAATCCGCCCACACAGCGTTGAAGCGCATAACTTCATCATGAACCGTAGCAGTTAGGAATTCCATTCTCCGTATCTCCAACACCAGGCGTTGAGAGAGAACAGCATCAGGCGGCCCCATCTGCCGCCAACACAACGGGATTGCCCTCCTAGCAGCCACCAGGAGGAAGGATAACAACCGCCTGGTAGGCTTGGAGACCTCGGGGAAGGGAAGGCCCAGCAGATAGTGCAAGGGATCCAACGGAAGCGCCAGACCCGTTACCGACTGTAGCTTCGACTCTACCATTGCCCAGAAAGTTTGAATAAGAGGACATTGCCAGAAAATATGAAAAAGGGTACCCACCCCAGTACCACAGCGCCAGCAAGCAGCCGGGCAAGAAGGGTCAATCTTATGTAATTTGGCCGGAGTCCTATACCAGAACAACAACATTTTTAAGGTAGTCTCTCTCTGCACCACACACCGAGAAGATTTAAAAGCAGCAGTCCATATCTTATCCCACATCTGCAGAGAAATAGGTTTTTGTAGGATGGCAGACCATTTGCGCATATACAGGTAAGCATCCTCCACCAGGGGGTGGGCATCATGTAAAATATTGTAAATGGTAAAGATCAGATGCCGCTGATGGGGCCCCTGCGCCGTCAACTGTTCAAAGGCAGTGGGCCGCTCCAGAGTCAAAGAACCCATCAGGGATTGAAACAAGTGGCAGACTTGGAGATAAAAATAAAAAGTCTGTTTAGGAATACCATATTTCTATCGCAAAGTTTCAAAGGGATACAGAGTACGAGAAACCGGATGGACAAGGTTGTGCAGCTGAAACAAAGGGGCCTGCAACCACGTCCACACCCGTCCCACCTGCAAGCCATCAGAGATGGATGGATTAAAGAGTACACTAGTAAGCGGCGGACATGGAGAAGAGAGAGAATACTTAGTAAAACACTTGAGCCACACATCTAAAGTGCAAAGCATAGGTGCAAGACACATGTTACGCAGGACTCCATCTGAGTGCAGGTTAACCGACCACAGCAAAGAGCAGGGGTGAACCGGAAAAAGAACACCCCTCTCAATCTCCGACCACCGGTTAGGGGCCACCAAAGAGGACCAGGAGGCCGCCACCCGGAGGTGGGAAGCGAGATAATACTTAATAACGTCTGGAACTCCAAGACCTCCTCTCCGCCTCGGGGAAAACACCACTGAACTAGCTACCCTGTTCCAGACGATCCCTTTGCTACTGAAACATGCAGACATTACCTCCTTATATAAATGACTCTCGTCATTCCTTTGGAACAAGAAAAGACCTTGTATCTCCCTTCCTAAATTATTCTTGTCAAAACGCGAGGGCGGGGCCAATCTCCCAGATGTCCGTTTATACAACCTCTCTAGCCTTCTCAGAATGAGCATTGACTGGCTGAAGGGTTCTTCTAAATTCTGCAATTTTGTCTTGGAATCGCAAATGGTTGACCCATGTGGACTCCCCGCATTCACAAAAAGCTAGGCTTATCCCCTCTATTTTCCTCCAGATTACCTATTAAGGGACATCCAGTGTTTACACCCTCCGGTGGTGAGGCGGTCTTCTCCACATGGGCCAACCGAGGTCTTAGTTTTTTCTGTCAACTATTTGACCCCATAACAGGTCCCCCCCCCTAGCTTTTACCGCACTTCAGTCTCGCTACGAGCTGCCGGCCTCCCATTTCTTGCTTTTACACCAGGCATCAGCCTTCTTGCAATCACTAGTTAAATCAAGAACCGAGGCTATGTCATTAAAACTTTAGCAAACCGAACAGGCCTTAATGTTTGACATAACTGACCATTGTAAAGCATTCAGACCAAGTCTGAATTTCTTTGACTGCCCTTATACAGCAGTCCAGTTCTAAAAAAATGCATAATTTTCATAACTCCTGCTGTAAATTGAGATAACTTTTTAAAATATGTCTGCAATACTGTATAATAAAATAATTATCAAGAATAAACATCCATATCTTACGAGGTAATGCAAGCTGAGGGGGCACATCACTCTTTCTGAGCAATCTACTCATGATTAGTCTCTATCAATTTGAAAATAATTCTGTGTAATTATATGTTGGTTTCCTGACTATAAAAATGGTCATCTGGAAATATGGCTATAATTATAAAATTTAAATTGTGGGAGGGTCTGCTAAAATATTATGTAGAGCTTTCACCCACAGGAGCCACTTGGCATGGTGGGTTCTCTGCTTTGCTACTTCTCTGTAAAATGCTCCATGCCCTCTGAAACACATGGTTATTTATAATTTGAAGGCTGCGCACACCTGTATGACTTAGATATTAGTATACTACCATAATATATTACCATTCAGGAAACAGGACACAGGCAACTTGAGGGTAGAAAAATAAGTATATTATAGCACGGTAGGATAAACACGATACACAAACAATTGAAAAGGTTAGAGAATATGTTAAAATGGGTTAGACTAACTGAGGTGAATACTAGCCTCAAATATGGCAATTAACTAGACTACAAAATTGCTATACCAAATTAAACTGGTATACACAGCATTAATAAAACCCAAATAAACAGTGAAAAAATATGAATGGCAATAAAAGAAGTCCCACAGTGGCTCTCTGTATTAATCAAAATGTTTCCCTGAGTGCACTCTGGGCATACACACCTAAGAGTTGGTGGGTATACATGTTCCTGAGAAGGTACCCTTGGGGATGGCTGTAAAGTACCTTGCTCCTGATTAGCAAATTTAAGCCAGCTAACTTTGGAGCCTGTCTGCACAATGGTCCACATGTTATTGTTTCTTTAAACTGTATGCAGTGGATGACTGTTGGACTGCTTAATAAGGAGCAATAAACTGTGGACAGTGATGGGATAAGCACAGTTGATTCTGCTCACCACTCCTTCTACACAAGTCCAGTCCAGATTGCTTGACGGTCTGTTGGCCTCAGGAATCTAGTTCCTAGTGGCTCAGTCACCACGATTAGGTCCTTACAAGGCTCAGTTGCAGCATTTGAACTCACTGGTTCTCTCTTGCTGTAGGCACGCACAAGGCAACAGGTCCCTTTAGCTCTGGTCACAGCACAGCATATGACATTTCATTGGCTCAGCCCTTCAGTTCTCTGGGCACACAAAAAACATCAATGGCACCTTGGTCTCTGCACAGGCTCAGTCTCCCTGGTGCTATTCACAGACACACTGCAACTGGTCTGCGCTCTTTGTTGCCCACGCTGTACTCTCCAGGAAACCTCACACTGTGCTCCTCCTCTGTGTCCAGGGAATCCTGGTTCCTGTCACTTGCAGTCCCCTTAGCCTTAATTGAACAGAGCCTCCTTCGGACTACAGTTCCCAGTGTTCTTTGCGGCTTCATGCACAAGCCCTCTCTCCCACATGCTCAATGCTGCCAGATGGGGGAAGGGGAGTGGGGGAATTTCACACAACCTACAGCACAGCCACTCTGTACACACAGAGGCCAGTGGTGGGGGATGAAGAAGGAGATCTGGCACAGGAACACACAGCCCACTCCTCCAGCCGGCACAGCAACACCTGGCTACAATTGGAAGGCATTACTTCTACATCCTACCTCTTAACCTTTGTGTTTGCGTAGGGAAGGGTTCAATTACCCCCATTAGGGGGTCCATAAAATGATGTTGCAACTCCAGCTTGACAGCTCTCATCTACCATCAAAAGGAAGAGCATCTGCCAAAAGTCTTTTTTCTTGGGAGCCAAAGGCCCAGAACTCTCCAATCAATTTTATTTTCCCATTGACTGAACTCTGCTGGACCCCAGAGTAGCACACCCCCTAAGGAGCCGCAAGTAACTGGAATCCTCCTCCCTGCACAGCCAGGCACACCAAATTTTCACAGGCACTCCAGTGACAGAGAACAGTCCACAGCTTTGTTTTGTGGAAATGGAAAGGGAAACAAGGGAGGCAAGGGGACTTTGAAGGTACAATAAAGTAGGGGTAACAGATCATAAAATCATTCAAATTTATTAAATTACAATTAGTGTTCAGCAAACACGGACTGTATTATTCGTGTTCGTACCGAATAATTGGATTTTTGTTACCCGAACACGGACCCGAAAATTTTACTGTATGTTTGGGTAAAAATCAGTGTTCGGTCATTTTATTTCCGGGTTTGTATGTATTGGCGTGCTTTTAATGGCGGGCTTTCAACAGCCAATCAACAAGCGTTTAACTGGTGTGCCTTAAGCCATCCCAGCCATGCCTACAAATGTATTAGTAGCTGTGATTGGCCATCTGAAGCATGTGACCAAGTCTTTATAAGTTCGAGACGGAGCGCCGCTGCGTCATTATGCTGTAGTTCAGGGACAGAGCACACATCATACGTGCTGGCTGCTGATTAGGGACAGACAGGCAAAAATCATATTGTGCCCGAAAAGAATTGAGGGACAGGTCGGAGTGCTTTAGGCAGGGCGAGTTGTTAGGGCATTTTAGGGAGAGGCTGCTGATATTTAGGGTCAGTGTTCTACAATCGACTTTGCTGTGTGGGGGGGGGGGTTTGCAGTGCCGACAGTGACCGATCTTATCGATCCTTTTAGGGAGAGGCTGGAGATAGGCAGGGTCAGTGTTCTACAATCGATTTTGCTGTGTGGGGGGGGGGGTTTGCAGTGCCGGCAGTGACCGATCTTATCGATCCTTTTAGGGAGAGTCTGGAGATAGGCAGGGTCAGTGGTCCACATCGATTTTGCTGTGTGTGGGGTGGTGTGAACACAATCTTTTTCCCCTCTGAGGAGGAGGGAGAAAAAAGTATTTTTTATCAGTCATTTGTGTGCAGCGTTTTTCCTTCAGTGCTGCTGTGCTGACTGTGATAATACACTGCTGTGTTCACATGTGCTATTATTGAGTGATTTCAAAAGTTATACACTTTTTTCTATTCCACTATTCAATATACACCCTTGGGTTAAAAAAATTAAATTGTGGCATAGTCAGTACTAATCTAGTTAAAAATTACAAACTTAAAAGGGGAATTTTCTTTTTTTCCCCTCCATAGCCTGCAGCAGAGCTGACTGATATTAGACACTGCTGTTCACATGTGCTATTGATAAATCACCAATTTTATATCATATTTTCTATTCCGCTATTCAATCTACACCTTTGGGTAAAAACAATTAAATTGCGGGATAGTCTGTATCGGTACGTGTGAGATACACCTTTCCAATTTTTGGGGCGCATCTCATACTGCCAAGGATTTGAGGGTGCTTCAGTGTGCCTCCTGCCTGTTCCGAACTCCTCCTACTCCTCATCCTGCCTTTGGGGGTACAAAAAATAGTAATTTGGGCCTAGTCTGGTTCTGTACATGTGAGATACATACACCTTTTGATAATATTTTCTATTCCGCTATTTAATCTACACCTTTGGGGTAAAAACAATTAAATTGCGGGATAGTCTGTGTCGGTACGTGTGAGATACATACACCTTTTGATATCATATTTTCTATTCCGCTATTCAATCTACACCTTTGGGTACATAGTTACATAGTTACATAGTTAGTGAGGTTGAAAAAAGACATCAGTCCATCCAGTTCAACCTATGATGTGTGTGTTTGCTTTTAACCGTACATTGTATACCCCTGTATGTTGTGGTATTTAAGGTGCCCATCTAATAGTTTTTTGAAACTTTCAATGCTCCCTGCTGATACGACTGCTTGTGGAAGAGAATTCCACATCCTTACCGCCCTTACAGTGAAGAACCCCTTACGCATTTTAAGGTTAAACCGCCTTTCCTCTAGTTTTAGTGAGTGGCCACGTGTCTTATTGTATTTCCTTACTCTAAATAGTTTGTTCCTTATGCTAGGGTCGCCAGTACAGTATTTGTACATTGATATCATATCCCCCCTCAAACGTCTCTTCTCTAGAGAGAATAGGTTCAGTGCTTGTAGTCTTTCCTCATAGCTGATGTCCTCCATTCCCCTAATTATTTTTGTTGCCCTTCTCTGGACTCTTTCCAATTCCAGCACATCCTTCCTGAGAACCGGTGCCCAGAACTGGACAGCATACTCCAGATGTGGCCGGACCAGAGTCTTGAAGAGCGGGAGAATAATCTCTTTATTTCTGGAGTGAATCCCCTTTTTTATACATCCCAGTATTCTGTTGGCTTTGCTTGCAGCTGCTTGGCATTGCATGCCACTGCCAAGCCTGTTGTCAACCAGTACCCCCAAGTCTTTTTCCATCCTAGACTCCCCCAGAGGTTCCCCCCCTAGTGAGTAGCTTGCTTTCTGGTTTCTGGCCCCCAAGTACATTACTTTACATTTATCAACATTAAACCTCATCTGCCATGTAGTTGCCCACCCCGTTATTTTGTTCAGGTCCGCTTGTAAGTTTTCCACATCCTGCATAGAAGATATTGGCATGCTTAGTTTAGTATCATCCGCAAATACTGAGATTGTACTAGATATCCCCTCCTCTAGATCATTTATGAATAAATTAAACAGGATCGGTCCCAGGACCGAACCCTGGGGGACCCCACTTTCCACACCCGCCCAATCCGAGTATTCCCCATTAATCATCACCCTCTGGACTCTCCCCTGGAGCCAGTTCTCTATCCAGGTACTCACCTTATGGTCCATACCTACCTTCCTTAGTTTGTACAGTAAGCGTTTGTGGGGAACGGTGTAAAAGGCCTTTGCAAAGTCCAGATACACCACATCCACAGGCTTACAGCAGCTCACTTCATAGTAGAAGGTTAATAGATTGGTTTGGCAAGAACGATTTTTCATAAATCCATGCTGATTACTACTAATTATATTGTTTTCATTACTAAAGTCTTGTATGTGGTCCCTTAACATCCCCTCCAAAATCTTGCAGACTACAGATGTTAGGCTGACAGGTCTATAGTTACCCGGGATACACCTCGGCCCCTTTTTAAATATTAGTACTATGTTGGCCTTTTTCCAATCTGCTGGCACCATACCCGTCTGTAAACTATCCTTAAAGATCAAGAATAATGGTCTGGCAATCACCTGGCTGAGCTCTTTAAGAACCCTCGGGTGCAAGCCATCCGGTCCCGGTGATTTATTTATGTTAAGTTTCTCAAGTTTAGCTCTAAGTCTATCTTCTGTTAGCCATGGGGGTACTTCCTGAGGTGTGTTGTTTAGTTTGGCCTTACAAGCTGGGTTCGTGTAGCCCCCCGATTCTTTTGTGAAGACTGAAGAGAAGAAATTATTTAACACTTCCGCCTTTTCCCTGTCCTCAGTGGCCATATTTTTTTTCTTTGTCATCTTTTATGGGGCCAATGTGTTCTGACCTCGCTTTCTTACTGTTTATATACTTAAAGAACTTCTTGGGGTTCTTTTTACTCTCTTCCGCTATATGTCTCTCGTGTTCTATTTTAGCCGCCCTGATTTCATCTTTACATTTCTTATTACACTCTTTGTAATGCTTAAATGCTGCCAATGACCCCTCAGCCTTGTATTTTTTGAAAGCCTTTCCTGTAGCACTAATATGCATTTTTATGTTGGAGTTTAGCCACCCAGGGTTTAATTTTGCTCTTTTAAATTTATTTCCCTTTGGAATGCACTGGTCAATCCCCTTGTTAAGTATGCTCTTGAAGCACTCCCATTTTTCCTCCATGATCTTTGTTCCCAGGGTTCTATCCCATTTGATATTTTCTAGCAGCGAGCGCAGTTTTGGGAAATTGGCTCTTTTGAAATTCAGCGTCCTTATATTACCCCTCTGTTTCCTATTACTGTAATTAATACTGAAACTTATTGACCTATGGTCACTGTTTCCTAAGTTCTCCCGTATTTCTATATCCGTGAGCAGGTCTGTATTGTTGGTAATCAGTAGGTCAAGTACCGCATTGTTTCTTGTCGGTGCATTCACCATCTGACCCATGAAATTGTCCTGTAAGATATTTAGGAACTGCCTAGCCTTGGCTGAATGTGCGGTTCCATCTGCCCAGTCTATATCTGGATAATTAAAGTCCCCCATTATAATGACATTTCCCATCCTAGCTGCCAATCCTATCTGTAAAATGAGGTCCACCTCCCCCTCCTCCCTCAGGTTGGGGGGCCTATAGCATACACCCAATATTACCTTCCCCACCGTGCCTTCCCTTTGAAGCTCTACCCATAGGGATTCTGCCTCGTCCTTAGCTCCATTATTAATATCATCCCTCATATTTACCTGTATACTGTTCTAAATATAAAGACATACCACTCCCCCTTTTTTACCTTCTCTATCTCTGCGATAAAGGGAATACCCCTGAATGGTCGCCATCCAGTCATGAGAGCTGTCAAACCAAGTCTCAGTTATCCCCACAAAATCTAAATCCTCCTCAAACATCAGCAGCTCCAGCTCTCCCATCTTGTTGGCCAGGCTTCTGGCATTGGTATACAAACCTCTTAATTTTGAGCGGCTACATATATCCTCATATAAACACAATTAAATTGCGGGATAGTCTGTATCGGTACGTGTGAGATACACCTTTCCAATTTTTGGGGCGCATCTGATACCGCCGAGGATTGCAGGGTGCTTCAGTCTGCCTCCTGCCTGTTCCGAACTCCTCCTACTCCTCATCCTGCCTTTGGGGCTACAAAAAATAGTAATCGGGGCCTAGTCTGGTTCTGTACGTGTGAGATACACCACCGTTTTTGTATAATTTTTCCTATTCCGCTATTCAATATACACCCTGTTTGAGTGTAAAAAATTAAATTACAGCATAGTCTGTATCGGTACATGTGAGATACAACTTTTTAAATTTGTTTGGCGCATCTCCTTCCACCACCGAGGATTGCAGGGCGCTTCAGTTTGCCTCCTGTTCCCAACTCCTCCTACTCCTCTTCCTAATCCTGCCTTTAGGGTACAAAAAATTGTAATCGGGGCATAGTCTGTGTTTGTACGTGTGAGATACACCGTATTATAAAATTTTTCCTATTCCGCTGTTCAATATACACCCTTTTGGAGTGTAAAAAATTAAATTACGGCATAGTCTGTATCAGTACGTGTGAGATACACCTTTTAAATTTGTTTGGCGCATCTCCTTCCACCGCCAAGGATTGCAGGGCGCTTCAGTTTGCCTCCTGTTCCGAACTCCTCCTACTCCTCTTCCTCATCCTCCCTTTAGGGTACAAAATATTTTAATCGGGGCCTAGTCTGTGTTTGTACGTGTGAGATACACCGTTTTTTATCATTTTTTCTATTCCGCTATTCAATATACACCCTTTTGGGGTATAAAAAATTAAATTGCGGCATAGTTTGCATATTTGACTGTGAGATACACCCGTGCGATACTGTTGTTGTTTTGTTCCGCTATTCAATAAACACCTTTCTAGGGCAAGATCATAAATTACAGAAATATGAGGAGACCGTCAAATAGGGGCCGTGGCCTGGGTCGTGGTGCTGCTGGTAGAGCAACTGTTGCAAGGAGAGGACGTGGTCGATCTGTGCCAGCTACACGCACAAGTGAAACACCTTCCTCAAGTGTGAGTAGGCGACAGAACCTGCAGCATTATTTGGTAGGGCATCATGCGCCTCTAGAAGTGATGAGGCCAGAACAAGTAGAGGCGATAGTAGATTGGTTTGCTGCTGACAGTGCCTCCAGTTCCTTCACATTGTCTCCCACCCAGTCTACTGCAGAAAGGTCAGAGTTGGCACCTGCAGCCAATGTCCAACCGTCTTTCACCTCACCCCCTTGCAAATCAGGCAAGCAGTCTGAGCCCCAAGTCATGCAGCAGTCTCTTCTTCTTTTTGATGACTCTGTCAGCAGGGTTTCCCAGGGCCATACACCTAGCCCTGCCCCAGAAGTGGAAGAGATTGAGTGCAGCGATGCCCAACCACTTATTTCTCAAGATGAGTACATGGAAGGACCATCGCAGCACGTCTCTGATGATGACGAAAAGGATGGAATGAAGGTCATGCAGGTGACCTGAGTAGTTTGGAGGAAGAGGCGGTGGTCGCACAGAGCCACCAGCACAGCAGAAGAGGGAGCCGGGTGCAGAAGCAGAGCGGCCGTGCCCTAAACACTACGCCTGCTACTGCACAACGCAGCAAGGGAACGAGCGCACCAAAGCCAGCTCAAAGGAGTTCTCTAGCGTGGAAGTTCTTCAGAAAATGTGCTGATGACAGGACACAAGTGGTTTGCACCCTGTGCAATCAGAGCCTAAAGCGAGGCATAAACCTTCTCAACCTGAGTACAACCTGCATGATCAGGCATCTAAGTGCAAAGCACGAGCTGCAGTGGAGTAGACACCTTCAAAACCAAGAAAGGTCTCTGGCTCCTCCTGCTTCCTCTTCTGCTGTAGTCTCGGCCTCTCCATCCACATCTGTAGTGATACCGGCACCTGCCACCCCGCAAACAGAGGATCTGTCAGCAACACCATCACCTGGGTCACCAACCATCTCCACAATGTCCCGTGGAGGCGTTCAGCTTTCCATCTCCCAAACACTTGAGAGGAAGAGGAAGTACCCCCCTACCCACCCGCGATCCCTGGCCCTTAATGCCAGCATTTCAAAATTCTTGGCCTTTGAAATGCTGTCATTCCGTCTGGTGGAGACGCACAGTTTTAAAAGCCTTATGTCGGTGGCTGTCCCACAGTACGTCGTGCCCAGCCGCCACTACTTTTCCAGGCAAGCCATCCCTTCCCTGCACAACCAAGTGGGGGAAAAAATCAGGTGTGCACTGCACAACGCCATCTGAACCAAGGTCCACCTAACTACCGATACGTGGACCAGTAAGCACACTGGGTAAATGCAGTGGCGGATGCGCCTGAGGCGGATAGCAATTTGGCGCATGTCCTTCCACCACCGAGGATTGCAGGGCGCTTCAGTTTGCCTCCTGTTCCTAACTCCCCCTACTCCGCTTCCTCATCCTCTACCGCCTCCTCATCCGGTCAGCGTAACACCTTCACCACCAACTTCAGCACGGCTAGGGGTAAACGACAGCAGGCAGTTTTAAAACTTGCCTGTTTGGGGGAAAAACCACACACCGCGCAGGAGTTGTGGAGGAGCATGGAACAGCAGACAAATGAGTGGTTGCTGCCAGCGAGCCTCAAGCCCGGCCTGGTAGTGTACGATAACGGGCGAAATCTCATAGCAGCTCTGGGCCTAGCCGGTTTGACGCACATCCCTTGCCTGGCGCATGTGCTGAATTTGGTGGTGCAGAGGTTCCTTAAAAATTACCACGATATGTCAGAGCTGCTGCAGAAAGTGCGGGCCGTCTGTGCGCACTTTCAGCATTCTCACCCTGCTGCTGCTCGCCTGTCAGCGCTGCAGCGTAACTTCGGCCTTCCCGCTCACCGCCTCATATGTGACGTGCCCACAAGGTGGAACTCCCCCTTGCACATGCTGGAAAGACTGTGCGAGCAGCAGCAGGCCATAGTGGAGTTTCAGCTGCAGCACGCACGCGTGAGTCGCTCTGCGGAACAGCACCACTTCACCACCAATAACTGGGCCTCCATGCGAGACCTGTGTGCCTTGTTGCGCTGTTTTGAGTACTCCACCAACATGGCCAGTGCCGATGACGCCGTTGTCAGCTTAACTATCCCACTTCTATGCCTCCTTCAAAAAACAATTCGGGTGATGATGGAAGAGGATGTGGCACAGGATGAGGAGGAGGAGGAGGAGGATGAAGAGGTAACATTTCCAAGGCTTTCAGGGCAGTCATTCGCAAGGGGCTCCGAGGGTGGGTTCGTGCACACACAAACGCCAGGGACACAATTGTCCAGCAGGGGCACAGTTCTGGAGGATGAGGAGGAGTAGATGGAGGAGGAGATGGAACCATGTTCACAGCAGGGTGGCACACAGGCCAGCTTATGGCCATCACTGGTGTGTGGCTGGGGGGGATACAGAGGACGCAGACGATACACCTCCCACAGAGGACAGCCTTTCGTTGCCTCTGGGCAGCCTGGCACACATGAGCGATTACATGCTGCAGTGTCTCCACAACGACCGCCGAGTTGCCCACATTCTAACTTGTGCTGATTACTGGGTGGCCACGCTGCTGGATCCCCGTTACAAGGACAACGTACCGTCCTTAATTCACTCACTGGAGCGCGATCGCAAGATGCACGAGTACAAGCGCACGCTGGTAGACGCGATGCTGCTGGCATTCCCACCTGACAGCGGGGCCACAGTGGAAGCACAAGGCCAAGGCAGAGGAGGAGGAGGAGGAGGAGGAAGAGGTCGCCAACGCAACCAGGGCACCGCCAGCACCTCAGAAGGCAGGGTTAGCATGGCCGAAATGTGAAAAAGCTTTGTCAGCACGCCACAACAAACAGCAGCACCAGCAGCTCATATGGAACGTCTTAGCAGGAGGCAGCATTTCACCAATATGGTGGAGCAGTATGTGTGCACACGCCTAGACGTACTGAATGACAGGTCTGCCCCCTTCAACTTCTGGGTCTCCAAGTTGGGCACATGGCCTGAGCTTGCCCTTTATGCCTTGGAGGTGCTGGCGTGCCCTGCAGCCAGTGTATTATCTGAACGTGTATTTAGCACGGTTGGGGGCGTTATCACAGACAAGCGCAGCCGCCTGTCCAGAGACAATGTGGACAAGCTCACGTTCATTAAAATGAACCAGGCATGGATCCAACAGGAGACTTTTCCGTACCTTGTGCAGAATAGAGATGGATACCGACCTTACCCAGCCATTGTTCTATTTTTGCTCTTTCTCACTCTTTTGGGGTGTACCCTCATTTAAAATGACTGAAAAAAAGCAGTGTTGGCTACCTCGTCCTCCTCCACCGCCGCTTCCGCCTACACCGCCCATAGGTGTGCGCAGCCTATTGCATTAGGGTGTGCACCCCAAAGTTTAAATACACATGCATGTGTTTGCCTACATGTACATGGCCCCGATACATTACTCTCCCTGCTGGCAAAGTGAAATAGAAGTGTGTGGCACTTCTCTTATGGCAGAGCAGGTCCGAGGGGGATCTTTCCCATCTCCTCACTGGCAAACAGAGCGATAATGCTAATGTGCCCTAGGTGATTAGGGTGTGCCCAGGCACACCCGGCACTTCCTGTGCGCACGCCTATGACACCGCCACATCCACCACCACCTCAACCTCCATCCTACTCCATATGGGCCTCGTCCTTCACAGATGAAGAACATTGTTTTATTTTTCTGTTTTTTTTTTTGTTGTTTTAAGTTATTTCCCTATCCACATTTGTTTGCAGAGCACTTGCCATGCTCTTAACTAAGTTTTGCTGCCATTTGCAGCACTCTAGCCCTTTCCATTGGTGTTTTAGAGCCATTTTAGTGCCTGAAAGTTCGGGTCCCCATTGACTTCAATGGGGTTCGGTGTCCGGATAAAGTTCGGAAAAAGTCCGGACATGGACCCGGACTTTTTTTTTCCAAGTTCGGCCGAACCCGCCGAACACGGACATCCAGGTGTCCGCTCAACTCTACTCCTGGGGTTTCTGGGGAATCAAAACCATCCATTGAGGACTGCTGTATGCTATCCTTTTCCTCTACATCCATGCTGCTGAAATCCTTATCCTCCTCCTCCTCCTCTTCTGAGATCCCTATAGAAATATCCACAACTGAGCAATGGTTACTGTGGCTGATATCTGCAGTGATCTCTATTCCTACAGGTCTGTGATCCCTATAGAAAGATCCACAACTGAGCAAAGGTTACTGTGGCTGATATCTGCAGTGATCTCTATTCCTACAGGTCTGTGATCCCTATAGAAAGATCCACAACTGAGCAAAGGTTACTGTGGCTGATATCTGCAGTGACCTCTATTCCTACAGGTCTGTGAATATTATAGAATGTGGCAGAAACTGACCAATGAATAATACTGTGACTGGTATCTGATGTAAAGAAAGACATCTCTCCCTACCTCACACAGGAACCTTGGCCCTTCCTACACTGCTACTCACTCACTTGCGCTATACTGTCTGATATGATGTAAAGAATTCAATATCTCCCTACCCCACACAGGAACCTGTGTCTATCTGCACTGTCTGACTCCAAAAAAAACTACTCTCTCCCTGCCTGAATCACATGCCTATCCCTGTCTCATCACCCGCACAATGACACTACATGCTGCGGCTGCGCGAGCAGCCTTTATGTAGTGCGGGGCGTGTACTTGGCCCCTCAGCCATTATTGGCTAAAGGCAGCCTACCTTTAGTCCAATCATGGCAGAGATAATTTGATTGGTGCATGCTTTGGCCAATCACATAATGTGCTGCATGTTTGGCACACGTGCAGTGCATTATGGGAAACTCAAATTTCCAGCGAAGAAGCACATTTGTTCGTCATTCGACGAACGATCGAATTGGCGATGTTCGACTCGAACTTACCTTCGACTCGAACTCGAAGCTCATGCCTAATTTTGAGGAACTCTGATTATCTTATTTAATCTTTTGAATGGACTATCGTTTTATTTATTTTAACAAATGGGTACTCAGAATGAAAAAGTGTTTTTGAAGACACTCTCTACTCAAAACATCAAGCTCCGATGGACATAGGACATACTGTATCTCAGTATAGCACTGTACCATAAATGCCCTAAATGCCTGATGTGGAAAAGGAAAGAGGCTGGATTACTAAATGAGTTAAGAATACATTGAGTGAATATTTAATTCAGTTATCTAACCATGTGAACAGCAAATTTCTGTTTAACTATTTCATCTGCATATGATTGAGCATTTAATGTGAGCAGGAGTTAGCATTTCACATTAAAAACCGAAGAAAATATTCACTTAATTTATTGAGTGAACATCCTTAACTCCTTTAGTAAGACAGCCGTGATTTCTCAAGAGTGTGGAGGACATTCCACTTTTGCTGATTGTATAACAAAGAGTGAACTAACATATAAAAAGTAGATTAAATCAGTTTGCTAGTCTCTAGTGGCAAATACAAACTGCAGATTAAATGAAATGGATAATTTATCCCAAAACCAAAATGTGTACTAATTTACCTTTAAAGCTACTCCATGAATTGTAATTATATTTTTCTCTATAACTGCAATTGTCTTCTTCATACTAAAAGAGATCTTAACTACTGAAATGCCTAACAAACAGTTTTGCACTGATTAGTAGCCCAGATAGACTGATTTTGTTTGTAAATTAAAATGTTTTAATCTTTAAAATGCCACTTGTAACACAGTGGCTCTGAATATAACTTCAAATGTATTTTGACTGTGAAAACTTTATGGTAAACATTGCTTTATAAAATGTGCATTTAGAAAAAAATATTTGCTGGAGCAGAGCAAATAAAAAATATTAAACACAGACAGCAAGATGTCTAAGCCCAAGTAGGAATCTGAAAAAGGTCAAGCAATTGTAAAATAGCACAATTGCATAAAAGACAGGCATTTGACAGAAGTGAGTGGCATGCACTGTTGGGAACATGATCTACTATTTGCTAAAAGGCAAGCCAAAATAAATTGCCTTAACTTTGCTTTTATTTATTGGTAAAGTTGTGCTGTTTTGGAATACGATTAGAGCTAAAACTTCTAATATGCACTATTGTGCTCAATTTGCAATTGTGGCCTATTAGATAATAGTAATACGGGAGGGTATTTAAGTGTAAATCTTTATATTCAAGTGTTTGAAAAATAGAAAAAATATTTTAGTATATCATGTGTTTTTCTCATTTCATTGTATTTTTTCTTTTTTTTCAATACGTTTTTAGTTGTGCAAAATTTGTAGTTAAGATTTTCAAACAAAAATTCTTTCAAAATTTAAACCATGAACAAAGCCTTAGGATAAGCCACATCAATCAGAAAAGAGGAGCAGAAGAAAAAAATAATTACAAATCTAACCCATGCCTAGTGTCTTAATGCCAGCATGGCAAAACTTCTGGATTTGCAGCTTCTACCATTCCAGCTTCTGGAATTCAGCCCCTTGCTGTGAATTTATGTTCTGTGCTACATCACCATGGCAGATTCCTAGCTGCCAGAATTTTGCCTAAAAGGCTATCTGTGCCCCCCCCCCCCCCCAGCATGTGGAAGATAGTCATGTAAATAATGAATGTAACTGTTGTTAAGGTGTATGTTAGAGCTGCATGATTAATCTTTATAAAAAATCGCAATCTTGATTCAACCGCCCTTACAATCTTAATCCGGCATTTCCACAAAGTATGCAGTGCAGAGCCGCTCACTCAGCTGTCAAAAAAAAAAAGGAGCCTCCGGCAAATGTTTAACAACGTTTCTCAGCGCTGGGAGATAACTATAAACAAAGTATCATTTGGTTCTTTTAGATCAAAGGGATGAACGTCCATCTGTAAATTAGGTCAGTTTAACCACCTAAAGACCAAGCCTTTTTCTGACACTTGTTGCTTACAAGTAAACCACTTACGGACCGCCCACTGTGTATTTACATCGGCACTTTGATGTTAAATACTGGGGTTATGGCAGCAAATAGCAGTCCACTTTAACATGAGTGTTGTCCCAGCGGTGGATTCACTGTAGAATCACCCTTATGGGTGGCGGGAGAGGTGCCCCCCCACCGCCGCTTCCCGGTCCTTTTCCTTGCTTACCGAACCTGTTGATAGCGGGTAAAATTATTCAGTCTACTGTCCCATCAGGCAGGAAGTCGAGTGAGGGCAAGATGGCCCTCACTCGACTCTATGGCCTTGGAGGACCGGAGAAACGTCATACGTCGCTTCCTAGCAAAGGATTTAAAGAACCCATTTTTTTCATCATGGAAAAAAAAATTACTTTTTTTTTCTTTAGTGTAGATGTGTAGTGTAGATGTGAGATCTGAGGACTTTTTGACCCCATATCTCACATTAAAGAGGTCCTGTCATGCTTATTTCTATTACAATGATGTTTACATTCCTTGTAATAGGAATAAAAGTGATCAAAACATTTAAAAAGGCAGGGCTATGGAGGGAGGAGCCTGCTAATGGAGCTGATCCCGACGGCCTGCTGAGTCTCTGAGCCACCGCCCAGAGAGATGTGAGGGAATGCTCTCTCACCTAGCCTCGATGCCTGCCTAGCTGGATCCCGCTACCCCCCCTCCCCGCTACCCGGAGGCCCCGACCCGGTCCTGGTTGCCGACCCTCCCTGAGGCTTGGAGGAGGGAGGACGAGCACCCTGGGTCCCTCCTGGAGACTGGAATCGGCTATGTATTGGAGAGGTGGCCGCCGAGTGCAGGGGCGGCTGAGACGCTGGGAGAGCCGGCGTCCAGGATCAGGAGAGAAGGTCTGATTGGAGTGAACACCGCCGAGAGATCCAGCTTGGAGAGACCCAGCAACATTGGACATCGTAATCATCCCCACCACACCACTCTACAAGGAACGCCACAGATTAGCCGAAGGGGACTGGTGAGAGGGGAAACCCCCCAGAATTTTCATATGAACGATATCAAAACAGTCTTTCTTAAAAATACTATCATCATTTTGGAGTGTATAACTTAAGAGCTAATGTGACTGTGATGGAAAAGTGGTGTGGGACCTTGCTTGCTTGAGTGCGAGGGAAACCCCCAGAGAGGTTGTACATTTATTTCTCAACATCAGATCTTCTTGAAAAGCACTGTCTTATTATCATCTATAAGTATGCAGCTTAATAGAACAGAGGGACTAATCTGAAAAAAGTGCGGGACTATGCTTACTTAAGCGAGAGGGGAAATCCCCTAGAACCCCCCTGCGTTGGATCATAAAATCAGCCTTCCTTGAAGCACTGTTAAATTATCACCCAGGAGTATATAGCTTAAGAGTCAATGAGACTGTTGAGAAAAAATGTGCAGGACTCTGTTTACCAAAGTATGAGGGGAAACCCCTATAGAATTGCACTACATTTGATTTCATTCCTAGCCCTTCGTGAAAGTATCAGTATATTTTCATCTATGAGTTTATAGTTTGGTGAGTCAGAGGGATGGTTCTGAAAATTGTGCGGGATGCTGCTTACTTATGGTAGAGGGGAAACCCCCCAGGATTTTATTTCACATGATCTCAATATCAGCCCTCCTTGAAAGTACTGCTGAATTATCTTTCATGAGTGTATAGCTTAAGAATTGTCGGGACTGTTTGGAAAAAATGTGTGGGACTCTGCTTACTTATATAACTTAAGAGCTAATGTGACTGTGATGGAAAAGTGGTGTGGGACCCTGCTTGCTTGAGTGCGAAGGAAACCCCCCAGAGAGGTTGTACGTTTATTTCTCAACATCAGCTCTTCTTAAAAAGCACTGTCTTATTATCATCTATGAGTATGCAGCTTAATAGAACAGAGGGACTAATCTGAAGAAAGTGCGGGACTATGCTTACTTAAGCGAGAGGGGAAATCCCCTAGAACCCCCCTGCGTTGGATCCTAAAATCAGCCTTTCTTGAAGCACTGCTAAATTATCACCCAGGGGTATATAGCTTAAGAGTTAACGAGACTGTTGAGAAAAAATGTGCAGGAATCTGTTTACCAAAGTATGAGGGGAAACCCCTATAGAATTGCACTACACTTGATCTCATTCCCAGCCCTTCGTGAAAGCATCTGTATATTTTCATTTATGAGTTTACAGTTTAATGAGTCAGAGGGATGGTTCTGAAAATTGTGCGGGACACTGCTTACTTATGGTAGAGGGGAAACCCCCCAGGACTTTATTGCACAGGATTTCAATATCAGCCCTCCTTGGAAGTACTGCTAGATTATCTTTCATGAGTGTATAGCTTAAGAATTGTCGGGACTGTTTGGAAAAAATGTGTGGGACTCTGCTTACTTAGGGAGGGGGGAAACCCCCCAGAATCCTCCTTTATTGGATATAATATACCGGCCCTCTCTGAAAGCAAAGACATATTGTCATCTATGAGTTTAAGGTCTAAGAGAAGGTGGGTTTGTGTTGAAAAGGTTCGGGACTCTGCCTGTTTGAATGAGAGGGGAAACCCCCCAGAATCCTTATATGACCAATCTCAAATATCAGCTTTCTTAGAAAGCACTGCTACAGTATTTATTTACAAGTGTATGCTTAAGAGCTAGTTGAACGGTTCTGGAAAAAGTGGGGGACTCTACTCACTTGGGTGAGGGCGGAAACCCCCCAGATCTTACTTACGCGCATTGAGAAATGTGCGGGAATCTGAGTACTTAAGTGAGAGGGGAAACCACCAAAATTTTCATACGTTTGACTTCAACAACAGCTTCCCCTGGTAGAACAGCTATATTATCATGCGTGAGTGTATAGCTTAAGAACTAGTGAGACTGTCGTGCAAAAAGTGTGGGACCTCTCTTACTTGAATCACTGAATAAATGTATATGATATTTAGTTCATACTGAAAATAGAGACATAAGAGGAAGCTATACTGAGGGCTTATTCCCCAGAGCCGAATCCACAATGAGAGGTAAACCGGCAAAGGAAGTAGCAGGGAAGCCTCCAAAAACCACAGCAAGCCCAGGAACAATTAAAAAATACATGACACCTGAGGGAAAAGGTCAAAACACACAGCCAGAGGATCAACCGGCTGTTAGACCCAAACAAAATACAGAGGGAACCAAGAAAACTAAGAATCAAAAGCATATAGGAGTAAGTGGAGAAGAAAGCCTACAAGTGTCAAGAGAAAGCAGTATAACAATAGAGGATGGAGACATGAATAGAGAAGATGAATTCAATGAAAAAGATTATCCACCATCAAAATCAGAAATGCGGGAAATGTTTGCCAGCCTTGAAAGATCCATCAAAGCCGAGATGGCTACATTACACGTCGACTTTGGGCATATTCTGGGCAGAGTAGAAGAAACAGAAGAAAAGGTGGAGTCCCAAGGAAAAGAACTAAAAAATCTAAAAGAACAAATGAGAAAAATGAAAATGGAGCAGAGAAATATGTTATATAAAATCGAAGACCAGGAGAATAGAAATCGAAGAAAAAATCTGAGAATAAGAGGATTAAGAGAGAAAGGGCCAACAGAAAATTTAGAAGAAACCCTGGAGAAGTTATTTAACCCTCTGCTGGGAAAGGCGACCACAGATAAAATTTAGTTTTAGAGAATTCATAGGTTGCGCAAACCAACCAATCTACCAAAAGAGAAAACAAGAGATGTGATTGTAAGATTCCATAAATACGAGACAAGGGCCCAGATCTGGGGGAAAATGAGAAGTAGACCGGAATTAAAATATGACGGGGAGGACATTCAGATTTTCCCAGACCTGGCAAAAGAGACAATTAACAGAAAACGCATTCTTAGACCAATGGTAGAAATATTAAAGAAAAAAGATATACAATACTTTTGGAACTTCCCAGCAGGCCTAGGAGTGAGAAGAGATGGGTTGACAGTACTCCTTAGATACCCAGAGGAAACCAAAGACTTTTGTGAAGCAGTAAAAATCCCACTTATGGATATTCCAGGCTGGACCGACCAGGAGTGCCCAGAGGAAGAAGATGATGAAGGAGAATTGAATCAGTGGAAACAGAAGAAAAAGATGAAAACAAAAGGATGAAAAAGGACTGGGGGGACCGGGGGGATTGGGGGAGGGGGGAGGGCTGGCGGGAGAAGGGGAGGAGGGGAGGAGGAGCAAGTAAGAATAAAAAACGGGTGGCCCTATGGAGATCAGCGGGCCGTCACCATTAGACCCTATGGTAGGGAAGATGGGAGGGAACGGTGACCACTAGCAGAGCTCAACCTCGGCCACAAGTCGATTGGAAAGGGAGGAAGGAGAATCGACAACCCTGATGGAGGGACCGGGAATAGTTGGGGGAGGGGAGGGTAGGGGTGGGAAGAGGAAAGGGGAAGAAAGAGGGAAAAAGAAGTCAATAGATCAAAACGTCTCCTATAAGAAAATACAAGAATTAAGAGAACCCACAAGACAAGAAAAATCAGAGGGATTAATGCCATCTCTTAGGGATCCCTGGTGTTGGTTGAACAGTTTTTATGGCCACTTTAGAGTTGAAGAGATGATAGAGAAAGACAGTAATGAAGATTAAGAAACAATGGTTATAGTTAACATATTATCTTACAATGTCCGAGGTTTAAACTCTCCAGAAAAAAGGAAAACATTTTTAAAAGAAATTAGTTATTTGAAAGCAGATTTGACATTCTTACAGGAGACTCACTTATCTCATGCATCTAATATCAGATTGTATTCTAAGAGCCATCCTACCTGGTATTACGCGGACTCACCCGGGAGGAAGTCCAAGGGAGTAGCCATTGGCATTTCTAGGGGCCTTGGATTTGTTCTAGAGTCGAGAAAGGTAGACCCAGAGGGAAGATACCTCTTTTTAAGAGGAAAAATAGGAGATGAAGATTTGACCCTAGTAAATATATATAGCCCTAATGAGAGACAAGTAGACTTCCTAGGTAAAGTACTGGGAAAATTAATGGAGTTTAAAAAAGGGGGAGTCATACTGGCAGGGGACCTCAATCTCTGCCTTGACCCTAAAGTAGATACCACATCAAAAACCCTACGGATAAATAAAGTACAGGCAAAGAAAATAAAGGAAAAATTATTTACAAATCAACTGGCAGATATTTGGAGAATTCTCCATCCGAAAGATAGAGATTATACATGTTACTCAAGTGTACATGGAACATACTCAAGATTGGATTATATACTAATCGAACATAGGTGGATCGAAAGGGTAAGCGAGGCAGAGATTGGGGTCAAGACTTGGTCGGACCATACCCCCATTATGGTAAAAATAAAAATGGCGAAAGAGCGACCTAGGATGGATGCTTGGAAAATAAATGAGGAGATTTTTGGAGATAAAAAGTGGGAAAAAGAAATAGTGAAAGAGTTGGAATTCTATTTTCAAATAAACGATACAAAAGATGCACCAAAAGACATAGTATGGGAAGCTCATAAGGCTTATATGAGGGGCATATTTATCTCAAAGGGGACCCAAAGGAAAAAAGAAAGAATAAAAGATAAGATTAGGCTAATGACAGAAGTACATCAATTAGAGCAAAAACATAAAAATACACAAGATATATTAATAAATAATTTACTTGAGGTGAAGAGAGAAGAATTGAAAGATCTGCTAGAACAGGAAATAAAGCAGGAAATGAAAAGATGCATAAAAGAAAAATACATTGAAAGTAATAAGGTTGGGAAAAACCTAGCAAAAATCCTGAAAAAGAAGAAAGGAAAAAATTTTGTAGATAAAATTAAAAATAAAAATGGGGAAATAATTCAAACAACGACAGGAATAGCCAAAGAATTCCAAAACTACTATGCTAATCTTTATGCAGTAAAGAAAGGTGAGATACAGGGGAATGAAACAGAAAGGAGGGAGAAAATCAAAAAATACCTTGTAGACGCAGGACTGACAAAGATAGATGAGGAAAAGTTAACATTCTTAGAAAGACCAATCTCAGAACAAGAAATAGAGAGAGCCATTAAAGAAACGAGCCTAGGTAAAAGCCCAGGACCGGATGGGTTTACCATAGGTTATTATAAAAAATTTAAGGACATTTTAATCCCAAGATTTAAAGAATATATAAACGGAATAGGGACTCAGTACGAGATGAGTAGAGAGGCCCTGTCAGCATCAATCACAGTTATACGGAAAGAGGGAAAAGACCCGTTACTATGTTCTAGTTTTAGACCAATCTCCCTACTTAATGTTGATACTAAATTATTCACAAAAATTTTGGCCACTAGAATGAAGAACCTAATGGGGGAGTGGATACACAATGATCAAGTAGGATTCATCCCGGGGAGACAGGGACGGGACAATGGGATAAAAACTATACTGTTGATAGACCATATGGTAAAAAGCAGAGCTCCCAGTCTACTCCTGTCAATAGATGCGGAAAAAGCATTTGACAGGGTAGACTGGGAGTTCATGATAAACACCCTAGTGGAGTTGGGAATAAAACCTAGAATGTTGGCCTGGATCAAAACTTTGTATAATCAACCAACTGCAAAGGTAAAGGTCAATGGAACTTTGTCAGACTCGTTTAAAATGCTCAATGGAACAAGACAAGGATGTCCCTTGTCTCCGATGTTATTTGTCTTATCTTTGGAATCACTACTGGCAACTATTAGAAATAGTGTGGACATCGGGGGCATAAAGGTGGGACAAGTGGAGCATAAGGTATCTGCCTTTGCAGATGATATCCTGCTTTACATAAGTAATCCGAGGATCACTTTGCCCAACATAATTAAAATAATGAAACAATATGGAGAACTATCCAATTTAAAAATTAATCAAAAAAAATCAGAAATATTAAATATTAATATCCCTAAACAAGAAGAGGAGATGTTAAAAAAAGAATTTCAGTTCAACTGGAGAAAAGATGAGATTAAATATTTAGGGATAAAATTAACCCCAACTCCAGAAAAACTCTACAAAACAAATTTTCTAGAACTTCTGAATGAAGTAAGATCAGAATTAAATAGATTATCCCCGAGAATCTTTTCCTGGATAGGGAGAATAAATACGATAAAAATGATAATCCTGCCCAAAATTATATATAAATTCCAGATGATTCCGATTTCATTACCTCAAGTATTTTTTAAAACACTTAAAAGATTAATATCCCGCTTTATTTGGAAATACAAAAAGCCAAGGGTAAAGTACACTACACTATGTAAAGGTAAGGGACAAGGGGGATTAGCCCTACCCGACTTTAAAAATTATTATTTTGCAGCAATACTCACAAGGGTGATAGAATGGACAAAAAAAAATAATGATAGAAATTGGGTTGTAATAGAAAGCACGATGAGTGGAACACACCTAGCAAAAGTTATATGGATACCTGAGAGGTTCAGAAATCTGGACACTAACACGCATATAATCACAAGACATGCTATTAAGGTTTGGGATAATATACATAAAAAAGAAAATTGGAAACACAATTCACCACTGATCCCGTTACAGGGCACAAATTTTTTTGCACCAGGGGAAGAGAAGGAATTAGGTAAATGGATAGAAGAAGGAGAAGCACAATTAGGGGATATAGTAGAGAAGGGGAAAATTATAACCTTGGCGGAGCTGAAACAAAGGAAAGAAAACTGGAAGATAAATGAGTGGAGGTATATCCAACTAAAGCACTTCACATTGTCACTACCACAGCCATTGAGAGATATAAACGACCTCCGCCCTTTTGAGCAATTATGTCTTAAGGATAAGATAATAAATAATATTTCGAATGTGTATAAAATACTGTTAACAATAACAAAAGAGAGAGGAATATCATTAAAAGAAAAATGGGAAAGAGACCTCGGCCCGTGTAGTAACAACAAACAGTGGGATAAGAGCCTTCAATTAGTACATAAATCCGCGATAGACACCAACACAGAGGAGATGAACTATAAATTGATCACAAGGTGGTACAACACTCCTGATAAGATGGGGAGAATTCAGGTGGAGAGTTCAAGACTTTGCTGGAGGGGATGTCAGATGGTAGGGACTATAGCCAATATATGGTGGGAGTGCCCAAAAATTAAAGTATTCTGGAGTGAAGTTATAGAATTAATAAGTAAAATTACTAAAATAGATATTCCCTTGGATCCTTGGAAATGCATGTTTCATGGAACCCATATGTCAGTGAAGCAATATAAAAAAACATTACTCCCTCACTTATTAAACTCAGCTAAGAGCTTGATTCCCTTTAATTGGCAAAAAGAAGAGGCCCCCTCCAGGAAAGATTGGCTGTTAAAAGTAGAGAAAATAAGAAAGTTGGAGCAGCTGAGGACCTGGGAGGAGGAGGAACAGGGGAATGAAGAGGAGATTTGGGATGAGTGGCAAGAGTTTAAGGACACAAGGGAATACAGAGAAATAATAGGAGTCGAATGATAAGAAGAGACGGGGGGGGGAGGGATAAGGAAGGGAGGGGGGAAAAAAAAGGGATAAAAGGTAATATGTGTAAAATGTATATGAAAAAATTCTCCAGCGATTGGAGTGTTGTAAATAATTTTTTACCTGGAAAATTTAATAAAGAAATAAAAAAAAAAAAAAAAACATTTAAAAAAAAAAAAACAGTGTAAAAGTAAAAAATAATAGATAAAATAAATAGGAAAAAATAATTGAAAGCACCCTGTCCCTGCTAACTCGCGCACAGAAGAGAGCGCATACGCAAGTCATGCCCACATATGTAAACATGTTCAAACCACACATGCGAGGTATCACAGCAATCCTTAGAGTGAGAACTATAATTTGTAATAATCTGTAACTATAAACTGGTAACCTGTAAAAATGTTTAAAGTGTCGCCTATGGGGATTTTTAAGTAACAATATTTGTTGCCATTCCACAAACGTGTGCAATTTTGAAGCCTGACATGTTGGGTATCTATTTACTCGACCTAACCTTATCTTTCACATTATAGAAAAAAATTGGGCTATCTTTACTGTTCTCTTATTTTCTAACTCAAAAAACTGTATTTTTTCCAAAAAAATTGCTTTTGTAAGACCGCTGCGCAAATACGGTGGGATAGAAAATATTGCAATGATCTTCATTTTAGTCTCTAGGGTCTCTGCTAAAAAAAATATAATGTTTGGGGGTTCTAAGTAATTTTCTACCAAAAAAAACAGATTTGAACTTGTAAACAAGTTTTAGAAAAAGGTTCGGTCGTGAAGTGGTTAACCACTTCCCGCCCGCCCTATAGGCAAATGACGGCGGGAAGGTGGTTGCATTATGCTGACTGGACGTCATATGACGGGGGGTGCCCAGAGCGGCGATCAGTGATGCGACGTGTCACTCTTACACATCGCATCTCCGATCTCGGTAAAGAGCCTACTGACGTAGCCCACATTAAACCGTTAACCCAATGTATTCAGACACCTGTCGGTCTAGGCATTCCCTCATGCTGGATCCGGAGTACAGCTGCCGATGGGTCGGCTGAAAGAAGGATCTCAAATCTGAAGTGACCAACACATCTTCAAACCGCCCTCTTCTTGCAGGCGCTGTTGGATTGCTACCCGCTCTGTGACTGGAAATTCCTCTGCCAGCGCACGCAAAAGCAGAATGCAGCATTTCTCGCAGCAAGGCCTGGAAGTGCTGCATTTTGACTGCCCTCTGTGATGGTGGTAACATTTCCTGTGACTGACCAGTTTGGTGATCTCAACAAATGGCCGCAGAAGTCTGCATGCGTCAAGAATGAGCAGCCACTGGCGAGGTGAAAAAAACCCAAGCTCCCCAGAACCTGTCCTGCCGCAGAATACATACAGGTAGTCGTTAACAACTCATTTCTGCTGGAGCAGCCTATCAAGCATATGCAACGTTGAGTTCCATCGCATCGGGCAGTCACAAATAAGACGCCTGACGGGCTGGTTGTGTCGCCGCTGAATGTCAGCAAGGCGAGCCATGGCTGTGTAAGATCTTCTGAAATGGCCCGAGATTTACCTGGCCTGCCGCAAGACGTCCTGAACCCTAGGGTATTTGGCAACAAATTGCTGCATGACCAAGTTCAGGACGTGTGCCATGCATGGCACGTGTGTTATTTTGCCCTGTTTCAGCACGCTCAGCAGATTGGCACCGTTGTCGCACACCACTTTACCAACTGTCAAATTGAGCGGTGTCAGCCACTGATGTGTCTATGAACGCAAAGCTGAAAGGAGTGCAGTACCAGTGTGGCTCTTGGCTTCCAGGCACAACAGATGCAGCACAGCATGGCAACATCTCCCCTGGCATGTGGAATAGGTTCTGGGGATCTTGGGCGGCGCAGCGGAAAAGGAGGAGTCAGCCGAGGAGGAGAGGGAGGATGGAGGAGGAGGAGGAGAAGAAGAGGCAGGCCTGCATGCAATCCGTTGCGGTACAACAAAATCTACACGGGTTACATGCTTGATGGCCATCAGAAGGTTCACCCAGTGGGCAGACCATGTGTCTGTGGTCAGATGTATCTTGGTACCAACACTGTGTGCCAGAGATATATTCACTTCCCGCTGAACATGGCCATAGAGCTCTGGAATGCCCTTCTGCGAGAAATATTTCCTGCCTGGGACCTTCCATTGTGGTGTTCCAATGGCCACAAATTTACGAAAAGGCCTCAGAGTCCACCAGTTGATATGACAGTAGTTAGCGGGCCATCAGTTTTGACAAGCCAGCAGTCAAATGTTGGGCAAGAGGGCTATCCGGCGTCATAATTTTTTTCCACTCCAATATTTGGGCCACAGAAGCCTGCCTTTTTCCATAACAATGTGACGACGGCATCATAGAAGGTGGAGTGGAGGACAATTGTGAGGAGAGAAGAGAAGGAGAAGAGGCTGGACGGGGAGAGCCTGGAGTGTGGCTTTGTGGGTTCTGACTGTGTTTCTCTCGGTGATGGGAGTTCAGGTGACTTCTTAAGGCGGTCGTCCCTAGGTGAGTGTTGGTCTTACCGCGACTTATGCGTTGACTGCAAAGGCTGCAGATGGCAACACTGTTGTCAGCAATGGACACATTCAAAAAAGTCCACACTGCGGAGCCATGTGTCGGCATCCTGGGAGCGCCAGATGTGACTGTACATGATTGATGGCTCGCTCCTGATACATTTGCAGTCTGCTTTGTACCTCTTGTGCAATGCAAGTTTGCCCTGCTTCTCCTCCCTATATGCTGGTCCATCTCTCCCTCTGAACTCCCCTCCTCTTCCTCTCTTGGCCACCCAAGTGATGTACATAGACACATCATCCATGTCAACTTCACCACCACTAACATTCGAGATCTCAGAGTAGGCAGCAACAGCGGAACCAACCTCCTTGGGCTGATCTGGGTACTGTCATCATACTGCTGAGTGGCGGCTGTTGCTACCTCCTCTTCCTGATCCGATGCCAACAATGGCTTCACATCGCAAATGTCTTGTGATGGATCGGAAAATAATTCCAGTGACTCAAGCGGAGGGTATTTGGTGGTGGTGGTGTCTTTGGGGGTGCACACAGCAGAGAGTGAAGAGGGTGCAGATGGAGAGGATGAGGAGGGTGCAGAAGAGGAAGGCTGAGTGAGCCACTCAACCAAGTCTGGTGCTTCCTTTGACGTAATCGAACGCACCTTCTGAAACTTCACACTTTGGCTCCGGCCTACTGCTCCTGCCCTACCCCTACCACCCCTGCGGAAGGGCCTGCCTCTTCCTCTGCCTGTCATTTTTTTAAATTACCCTGTGACGAAAGTCTCTAGAGATACGCAGTATCTCTGGAAAAAAGGTATATAACACCCCGCTTCAATCTGTGGTATTGGGGGCCATAGGTTTATCACACCAGTTGTACAAATAATTTACCAGTAACTGTTGTTACTGTGTGTAGCACAGTTAACACAGAAAAATTTTTGCAGGACTAAAATACACTCTTAGAAATGTATACTGTTAAATAATACCCCACTTCAGTTGTTCAAAAATTGGCCAGTGAGTTTGGCACTGTGTGTATCAGAGCTAACACAGCAAAAGAGGCAATATTGTTGCAGGACACAAATACACTTATGAAAGTATACTCAGATAACACCCCACTTCAATATGTGGTATTAGGGGGCCACTGGTTTATCACACCAGTTGTTCAAAAAATTGACCAGGGAGTTTGGCACTGTGTGTATCATAGTTAACATAGAAAAAGAGGCAATATTGTTGCAGGACACAAATACACGTATGAAAGTATACTCAGATAACACCCCACTTCAATATGTGGTATTGGGGGTCAATGGTCTATCACACCAGTTGTACAAAAAATTGGGCAGTGAGTTTGGCACTGTGTGTAGCACAGTTAACGCAGCAAAAGAGGCCAAATTGTTTGCCGGACTACAATACACTCTTAGAAAAGTATACTGTTAAATAACACCCCACTTCAATATGTGATATTGGGGGCCACTGGTCTATCACACCAGTTATAATAAATTAAAAGTGCTTTTGTCACTGTTTGTAGTATTGCTGCAGCAATGCTTACCACACCAGTCACAATGCTGCACAGTGCACTATACAAATCCACTATAATATGCTTTCTATATTGTATATAAGTATATTATACGTGGATTACACCCCTATAGAGTGCACTGCACACCTATACCAAATAGCAGCCCTTAAAATGACTTTTGTGGACCTTAACAGAGCGATTTGTGTCACTGACGATCTGTCCCTGGTGCACACTGCATAACTGTCCCAAAACTTTAAAGAGACTGCAGACCTATACCAAATAGCAGCCCTTAAAAGGACTTTTGTGGATCTTAACAGAGCGATTTGTGTCACTGACGATCTGTCCCTGATGAACACAGCATACCTGTCCCTACACTGAAAAGAGACTGTAGACCTATAACAAATACCAGCCTAAAAAGGGCTTTTGTGGATCTTAACAGAGCTATTTGTGTCACTGGCAATCTGTCCCTTATGCATTTGCCAACCTCTCCCTACGCTGACAAAAAGCAGAATGTGAAATGACCACCAGCTCTGGTCTATTTATAAGATAGGGGGCATGTCCATGTGCTGAAATGTTTCAATTGGCTGTCCCGTTTCACCTGACAGCTGTGTCATGGGTCAAAGTTCTCCCCAATGTAAACTAATATGGCCACCGCAAACAACGCCATGTGTTTGCAAAATTGACGGGCTGCGAACAAGCAAAATTTGCCACGAACCAACCGCCAGGCAAACCGCAAGGCCATCCCTAGTTTGAGACAACAAACAGTCTGGCATCTTTGTTTTGTTTTGTTTATTTTGTATGAGAATGGGAGAAGGGAATGAGTGGGATACTCCTCTGGCTCAACTAGGTACAAATTGGGACTCTTGAAGAAAAATGCCTACTGACACTGCCTTGACGTTGGCTGAATGCCGGTCAATGCCCATCGGTGCTTGTCGGTGCTTGTGAAACTGACTTCCTGTCTGTGAACTTCTGACACTTCTGGTTAGCTCAAAAGTCAAGCACTGTACTGAAGACTGACTTCTGACACTCTGGTTAGCTCAAAAGTCTAGCACTGCTCCCTCCAATCCTTCCTGACTGAGGCAGCCTTTGTAAACGGCTTCTGCTGCATTTCTCAACACTGCACGCTGTACACTTGACACTTTAGGGCCCAACCGCTGGCACCCCCTTTACTCTACTGTACACTGCATGCTGTACACTTAACACTTCAGAGCCCAACCACTGGCACCCTCTCTACTCTTCAGGGTCAACACTGGCACCCCCTTTCCTTTTGCTTCTGCACTGGCTAGCTAGATCCCTCTGACCTTCTCCAGAGGGGCCCCCTCTCACTAGGCAGACCCCCAGGGGCAGTTTTCAGTACTCACGACTGGGAATGCTTTCCTGAAACTCGACCCCTCTCAGCTCCGCTGGTCCTCTAGACACCGGATCCTCTCTGCAGCTCAGCTCAGCCCTCTGTCCCCTCATGCCAACCACCTGGGACACCCAATTTCTCTTGACAGGAGGAGAGACAGCCATGCTCTCCCTCTTGGGACTCTGCTTCCCGCCAAAGACGCTGCGTCATGTGCTCCCCTCAAACTTATACCCACTCCCAGAATGCTGTGCAGCAGAATCTGCCTTTCTGGGGTAGATACAAGCCTGGGTGTGCCATTGGCCGGGTTTCCTCCACTGTCAAATGAGAGCCCTCATTCAGCCCAGTGGGGAGACTCCCTAGTCTCAACAGCCACACCTGGGAACCATGACAACCTAGCTGAAAATCATGGCCCTGCTGATAAGCAGACAAGGCCTACCACACTTTATCTAGCACCTACCTTTTAGGGTGCTATATAAGAATAAAAAAAAATAATTTATGTTTATTGTCTTTCAGATAATATTCTATGCTACCTGCTTTGTTCTCCCTCTTGTATCGCTGCCTGAATAAGCTGCTAACGTAATGTTCAGCAACTATACAATATTTGTCACTTATGTCTCTCCGATAATGCAATCTAAATTCTATTTCAGATTAAAATTTGCCTAGTCTCTTTCTGTTATGTTAAAGATTAACCAAGCTACTTACATACTGTCCAGCAACTGTACAATATTTGTAGCTATTGTCTCCAAAATAATACACTCTAATATCTATTTAAAGATAAATACTTCCTAATCTCTCCATCCTATTATGTGGCCTAGCCAGGCTATTTGCCCAGCCACTGTACAACAGCAACAGACTAATGAAGTCATTAGTCTGTTCTCTCCTTTTGTTGTGTGATGTCACATCTGGCCCACTCCACAGAGCCCTCCACCAGCCTCCTTGTAGAGTATGTTCTTTGTCAGCACATACATGCAGAATTCCTGATTGGCCTCAAATGCTTTCTTTCCCTGTCCCAGAGACTGTTACTGCACATGGGGATTTCAAAAGTTTAAAATCCAACTGAATATGAGTATTTATACTAGATGTATGTAAAATACAGTGCATTGGGAAAGTATTCGGCCCCCTTGAACTATTCAACCTTTTGCCACATATCAGGCTTCAAAGATAAAGATATAAAACTGTAATTTTTATATCTATTTTTGTAAAGAATCAACAACAAGTGGGACACAATCATGAAGTGGAACAAAATTTATTGGATATTTCAAACTTTGTTAACAAATAAAAAACTGAAAAATTGGGCGTGCAAAATTATTCAGCCCCTTTACTTTCAGTGCAGCAAACTCTCTCCAGAAGTTCAGTGAGGATCTCTGAATGATCCAATGTTGACCTAAATTACTAATGATGATAAATAGAATCCACCTGTGTGTAATCAAGTCTCCGTATAAATGCACCTGCACTGTCATAGTCTCAGAAGTCAGTTTAAAGTGCAGAGAGCATCATGAAGAACAAGGAACACACCAGGCAGGTCCGAGATACTGTTGTGGAGAAATTTAAAGCCGGATTTGGGTACAAAAAGATTTCCCAAGCTTTAAACATCCCAAGGAGCACTGTGCAAGCGATAATATTGAAACGGAAGGAGTATCAGACCACTGCAAATCTACGAAGACCTGGCCGTCCCTCTAAACTTTCAGCTCATACAAGGAGAAGACTGATCAGAGATGCAGCCAAGAGGCCCATGATCACTCTGGATGAACTGCAGAGATCTACAGCTGAGGTGGGAGTCTCTGTCCATAGGACAACAATCAGTCGTATACTGCACAAATCTGGCCTTTATGGAAGAGTGGCAAGAAGAAAGCCATTTCTTAAAGATATCCATAAAAAGTGTCATTTAAAGTTTACCACAAGCCACCTGGGAGACACAGCAAACATGTGGAAGAAGGTGCTCTGGTCAGATGAAACCAAAATCGAACTTTTTGGCAACAATGCAAAACATTATGTTTGGCGTAAAAGCTACACAGCTCATCACCCTGAACACCCCATCCCCACTGTCAAACATGGTGGTGGCAGCATCATGGTTTGGGCCTGCTTTTCTTCAGCAGGGACAGGGAAGATAGTTAAAATTGATGGGAAGATGGATGGAGCCAAATACAGGCCCATTCTGGAAGAAAACCTGGTGGAGTCTGCAAAAGACCTGAGACTGGGATGGAGATTTGTCTTCCAACAAGACAATGATCCAAAACATAAAGCAAAATCTACAATGGAATGGTTCACAAATAAACATATCCAGGTGTTAGAATGGCCAAGTCAAAGTCCAGACCTGAATCCAATCAAGAATCTGTGGAAAGAACTAAAAACTGCTGTTCACAAACGCTCTCCATCCAACCTCACTGAGCTTAAGCTGTTTTGCAAGGAGGAATGGGCAAAAATTACAGCTGTAATCGCAGCAAAAGGTGGCACTACAAAGTATTAACTTAAGGGGGCTGAATAGTTTTGCACGTCTAATTTTTCAGTTTTTTATTTGTTAAAAAAGTTTGAAATATCTAATAAATTTCGTTCCTCTTCATGATTGTGTCCCACTTGTTGTTGATTCTTCACAAAAAATTACAGTTTTATATCTTTATGTTTGAAGCCTGAAATGTGGCAAAAGGTCAAAAAGTTCAAGGGGACCGAATACTTTCGCAATGCACTGTATATTTAATCTACTTACGTAAATGCATAACTGGATTAATTTTTTAAATATCTGTCTTTAATTCATTCTCATTCAGTGACCTGGAACTAAGCAGACCACAAATGCACAATTGTTATGGATGGCCCTTGCAAGGGTACCATGATTTTGCCATTTCTGTATTCTTTTACAACTCTACTGTCTTTTTACAAAGAAAATGTTGTCTGCTTTTTAGGCCTGTCATTTGTAGAACCGCAATTTTCTGTGAAACTTTATAGAGCATGCAACTTTGGTAAGGATTTCCACTTATCAGCTTCAAGTGGTAGATATGATTCCTTCATAAGCAATATTTCTTATTTACCTTCCTAAAATAAAAAAAATGTATTTTTATCACTGAATATAAAAAGAAAATACATAAAACACTATGGATTCTCTTAACTGCTGTTTACCCAGGCTTTTATAACAGGCAGCACAAACTTTAATACTTTTTAAATAAAAACTTTTTTATCCTGTTCTAAGCCATTTTTCTGTTTCATTTATTTCACACTTTGAAAATACATTTCCATTTAATGAGATTTACTTCATTTGCAGGCAATAACTACATAACAATGTGCCAAAATTAGTTCTGTAGGAAATGTATACCTGGAAATATTTTATGTAGTCTTTGAGGATTTGATAAATAAAGTTGGATGCATCTGTAGAGGCTACGAGTAGGGAAGGGAGCCAGTACTATTCATTGTGCTTTATGCTTGGCTTTAAGAACCAAATTTAAGACTTTTGACTCAGGGTTATGTAAAATACAAAATTGTTCTTTGCTGGCATTCCTCTTCATATCTTATCTTTGTTCTGCACGCTTATTTTTATTAATGGAAAAAGAGAATAATGTTTACTAGGTCCATTCCTATCTCTGGCAAACAATTGGTTAATTTATATTTCTTCCTTTAAATGTCATCAGGCAGCACAATTCTTTTTTTTTTTTTAAAGTGTAACAATTGAAAATTTAAAAGAGTTAACTTTGCAATCCTTCTTCCCAGAATGGGGTATGCATTATCTTTTTGTTAAATTCACACATTTTCTTGTGGTCCCTTTTCTTTCCATTTCCCTCTTTTTCTGCTTTTAGTTTGTTGCTGACTGCGAATTCAAAAGAATCATTCATTTTAATAGCTGTAGACTTTGGAATCTTTGAAATGACTTCAGCCATTTTGCTACTCACCTAGTTTACAGATGACAGAAATTCACAATTCCCCAGAACCTGCGGCCCCTGATATTATCCTGGAAGAAAAAGGTTTCTGAAACTCATCCTAAATATAGATTTTTTTCCTTGCTTCACTACTTTTGCCTTTTATTCTAGAACAGTGGTACAACAAGTTAAGGGGATCTGTTAATGGAATTCACTCTGAAAAATAATGATTGTGGTGTTCAGCAAAAATCACTGCCATTTTACAAATTTTTATTTATTCCACTTCCATTTTGTTAAATGATATATATAATAGTATATCATTAAATGGTGCTTTAATTGCTGTTTACTCTAATAACAACTATATTCTTATTTAAATGCAAAATGTATGAAATGTATTACAAAGTTAACCAAACTTTAAAAAGACATACTAGCTAGTTATTTACTTTTGTTTGTTTCCATATGCAAGAGTTTTTGCTCATTTCCAATATTTTCATGTTTTTTTTTTAGCCTAGACAAAGTAGGAGCTATAAGGGAAAACTGCCTATTTTTGTAAAGTGAGAGATACTGTTATTTCTTATTTATTTTTATTGTTTTAATTCTGACATTGATCCATGGCCCCCATAGCTCTACCTGTTTTTACATTCATTTTGTTTGACAATAGCTTGCCTATTATCCCTACAAATGGCCAGATAGGAATGATAATATTTGCTTTGCATAGACTTCAGACAGGTACACTGCAAAGTTTTCTTACCTTTGAACTTTGAGCAAGATTCTCAAAACTGATTGCAAACCAAATGCAGGCAGATTTCCCACACATAAACTTGAACACATTCTGTCGTCTAGGAACAACTTACAGATGCAGCCTCCTTCAGAACTTTTCCCTTGTGGTCAGCGCCTGGGGCTGTCTCCCATATCAGCCATGTCTATCAAATGCTGAAGATTAGAGTTGGAAGGATTGATCTGTATGAAACTTTGACTAGCAACAGCCAATCAGAGGATGGGTCAGGGTTAGACCCTTCTGTGCAGAGAAGAAAAACAAAAAATGCACGATAGCTTATCCAGATTTAACCAATTCTGGACCTGAAAATTTTCCCCCTTAATGACCAAGCCATATTTTGAGATTTGGCACTGCATTACTTTAACGGACAATTGCGCAGGCGTGTGACGCTGTACCCCAATAAAATTGATGTCCTTTTTTTCCTCACAAATAGAGCTTTCTTTTGGTGGTATTTGATCACTTGTGTAATTTGTATTTTTTACGCCATAAGCAAAAAAATTATTTTTCACATTCTGCTACATAACACCCCCCCCCCCCAAACAATTTAAAAATCCAAACTGTTTAACATTTTAGGCCAATTGGTTTTCTGTTACATATTTTTGGTAAAATAAAATCCCAATAAGCGTATTTTGATTGGTTTGTGCAAACGTTATTGCATCTACTAACTACGGGAACTGCGACATTGCAGCAGACAGATCAAACCCCTGACTGACATTTTTGACACTTTTGGGGGGGCCAGGGACATTATTACAGTAATCAGTGCTAAAAATATGCACTGTTACTGTAATAATGACACTGGCAGGGAAGGGGTTAGCACAGTAAGTGATCAGGGGGTTAAATGTGTTCCTAGGGGTGTGTTTCTAAATGTATAGGGGCGGGGCTTGTGAAATGATTACAGAGACCTGTGTTCCTATATAGAAGGATCACAGGCACTCTGTGATCATTCCAGGGTATCAGACGGCAACCGGAGCCACCTGCCCCCTGCATCGGCATCCCCGCTGCCGAGTGGGGGCAGGAGTGTGCCATCAGCGGCGCACGCTCGCCCCCTAGCTGCAGGCACGCCACCGACATATACCTACATCGATTCGCTCAGGAGGGCCGCCCTGAAGCAGTTAGGCGGGCAGTCAGGAAAAATCCTCCTGCCCTTTTGAGGGGCAGTCAACTTGCAGTCCACTATATAAAGTCTGACTCTTTATAAAGCTGGATATTATTTTGATGTACAGTAGCTTTAGACAGGTGTCACACATGTATTTCAGAACATATTTGAATTTTTTGATATTGCAACCAAACCATTAAAGTCATATTTGTATAGCAAAGATACACAGAGTGAATAGTATTTTTGGATGGCCCCAAGCAGTGTAACTTAAGTTCCATCACTACAGGTGGAAAACATTAGCCAAAAAGCAAAATCATTTAGGAGCAATACAAATACAACTCGTTATCTTGCAAGCTTAATGGCCTTATTTCTTCACTCTGCTGCATAATGACAGCTCTCAGTGCTAGCGCAAGCTGCCTCTCCCAGAGTGTAATTGTTTTTAAATGTTAATAGAAGCGGATCACACAGTGCCCATTTATTTGCTCTCAGGTAAGTGAGAAACTGCAGCCAGGACTCTCCTCTTTGTAGTAATAATTCAGAAGGTCTAAGTGGGGGTTCTGCCGCATGCAGCCACATAGAGAAAACCTGTGCACAACTCATGCTAGGGAAATCAGCTTATGTTGTACCATCATCATATAAAGAAGCACACCCATTACAGCTTTACTTAACAGCCTTTAAATTATCACTTAAACCTTTAAATAATTAACGTGGATATATAAATGGTTTAGTTAAATATTGTAATTAAGTAAAAATTAAACACCCATTTCTATTATTTTGTTCTGCCTTTGGTTATTTATTTGAGATCCTAATGGAAGTTTAGGCTATTCACTGTACACGGAATTCTGTTATGAACATATCAAACTTAATCAATATGCACACGGGAGAACTTTGTTTTTATTGCAGGACTCCTTAAATAAAACTGTGTTTTTTAGGAAAGAGAATACCCATAAAACATATTTACATGTAAAAAGCAGTATTTTTTGCTAGTTTCTTAAAACCCCCAGACATTATTTTTTTCTAGCAGAGGCCCTAGAGAAAAGGATGGTGATCATTGCAATTTTTTTATGTCACAGGGTACGATTTAAAAAAACAAAAAATAAATAAACTTAAAATGAATTTTAATGCAAAAAAACACAATATATAATCCAATTTTTTGAATATGTTACACTGAGCAAATAGATACCTAACACTTTGAAATTGCGACAAACTAGGATACTTAAAAATCTCCATTGGAGACGCTTTAAACGTTTTTACAGGTTACCAGTTTAGAGTTATAAAGGAGGCCTGATGTTAGAATTGTTGCTCTTGCTAAAACCTTCAGATTGGCTGGCAATGGTAAACAGTATCTATTATATGTGTAGCACGTAGCACCCTCCTAGGTAGGTGCTAGGTAAAGCATATATGTGACCCTGTTTTGCTTATCAGGAGGGTCTAATCTGTTAGTTAGCCTATCACGTACTTCCAGGTGTGACCTGTTGAGTCTGGGGAGTCTCCCCACTGTATCCAATGAGGGACCTTGTTGGACAGTGGAGGAAACCTAGCCAATAGCACACCAGGTTTTATGACTGTCCCAGTGGGTGGGCATTGCTGCAATGCATCCTGGGATTGGGAATAAATCCAGAGGGGGCGTGTGACAGGGCGTCTTTGGGTGGGAAGCCAGGTCCCAGGACTCCTCCTGTTGCTGAGGAAGGTGGTCCAGGCAGTCGGCCTAGGGACCAAGGGTTGAGCTGTGTTGCAGAAGAATCCAGTGTGCTGACCAAGTGGAGTTGCTGGGCAGAATACTTCTGGAAAAACAGTATCATAAGTACTCAAGCATCTGCCCAGGGGTTGGCCTAAAAGAGAGGGGACCACTCCAGAGGGGTCAAGGGGATCCAGAAGTCAGCTAACCCAGAGTGTCACAGTAAAGTGGGTGCCAAGTTGTTAAACCCTGAAGATTAGAGGGTAAAAGGGGGCACCAGGAAGGGCCCTGAAGTTGCTCAGCAGTGCAGTCTACTATACAGGACAGCTACCACAGGAAAGGAGTACCTTAGGACAGTGTTTCCCAACTCCGGTCCTCAGGGCACACTAACAGGCCACTGAGGCCAGATTTTAAGTATTACCTTGGGGGGATGCAGACTAGAATACTGCAATCACTGAGCCACAAATGATATCACCTGTGATATATTTGAGTTTTCTTGCAAACCTGGCCTGTTAGTGTGCCCTGAGGACCGGAGTTGAGAAACACTGCCTTAGGAAGCTAAAAGGACTCTTTCACAGTCAACGGAAAAGTAAAGTAAGAAGCCTAGCCATGACTAGCTCAAACAGCGTTTAACCAGTGTCAGTCAGCGTTAACCAGCATCAGTCAGCATTAACCGGCGTCAATCAGCATTTTCTATATCGTCTCAGCATATTGTGCCTAGTTCAGTTTAATTGGAGTATCCCACCCATCCATCCTCCTATTCAAGTTCCTAATAAAACATAAAAACCAAAGAAACTGGACTGGTCCCTGTCTGAGGTAAAACACTTGGAAAAATGCCAGAATGGTCTACTGTTGCTAATGGTAACCCAGGGGAACCCACACACAGCAGCTCCCATGGGAGTAGTGCTACATATAGAAGAAACCCTGGCCATGCAAAAAGATTCCTGAATATGAAACTATAAATAAATAGGAGCTGCATGGATCACTACAGTATCATCACTCTCACTTCTCCACATTACACTTGGAAAAACCCAATATGCTAAATGGTCCCCATACTCCACCACCAAAACTCCACCTCCCTGGGACAGCTCAAATAATATTATCTTGAGCTCCCAGGTGTATTGCCATACATGGGACCACTCAATAGACAAAAAAAATCCCACTATAGCCCCAGTCATTGCTATCATTGCTAAGCCGCCCCAGGGATATCTTCACATTCAGTGTAAATAAACACGCATCTTGTTCCAATTCTAAAAAAAAAAAAAAAATATATATATATATATATATATATATATATATATATATATATATATATATATATATATATATATATACAGATTAAACAATGTAAATCTCCATCAACATTTTGAAAAAACTTATAGTCACATAACAACAACATGGCTATAGTTGCTTTGCACTATAGACATCCATCCATCATTCATAATCTGTCTTTTTTGTTATTTTATTTTTGTGTGATGGGTGACTATATCTGCCTTATTCCCTAAACTTACATTATTTACCCACATCTCAGAGGAAGGGCTTAGACCATAGAGGTGATCGGAGTCAATCTGGTCACCTCTGGCATAACCTCAGGATCAAGCCCAAAGTGGCACCAGAGTGCGGTGGAGGGGGACCCTCTTCTGCCGTCTGTAAAATCAATCCAGAGGCTAATTAGCTGCTAGTATTGGTTTTATTTTGTAGAACATTGCTGGCTCTAAAAAACAATTCGGGGTTATGGTTAACAGCTGCAGCCATAACCCCCATATAAACACTTGCAGTCAATCATATACATGTACTATACATGATTTGGCAGCAAGCAGATAATTAATAAATAATTATGATAGAAAAATGTAAATATTACACTATTACTATTGTTAGATACATGTGACTGATGGGAGGGAAAGGACCTTCTTATGAGGGCCAATTCATCTTGTGATTGATGTTGGGAGACTCACAGTGTTGGAGCCTGATGGTGCTAATAAGAAAAACTGGTAAATGAAATCTATAAAAAAATAACAAAAAAAGAAAAAACAAAACAAAACCCTTCACACTACCACCATAATACCCTCCAATATTCCAAGAGTTTACCTATACCATGACGTAGGCAAACCCAGCCTAATCTCCATGCACCAAGTTTAGAATGGCTTGCGCTGCACTGCTGTGGAGAGTGTTCGCAGTAAATATATAGCAGCATGCAAATACAGTAGGTCATTGCTTCAGGAATGCCTTAATGCCACTGGTAGAAAAAAATAATAATTTAGCTGGAGACATGAAAGATGCCAAGTTGGCTGTGGTGTGCCCTGCCACATTGCAAAAGGTTTGGTGCCAATATACTACAGCAGCCACATTACACTGCAACAGTCCACTTAGTGCTGCAGCTACACAGCCTTCTCAGCTCACTGGAACCCCTCTGAGTAGGTGAAAGTAAAGGAGGAGGCAAAAAAGCAGGTGGCTGTCTAGTTTACTATAGATGCAAGCAGTTCAGGAGCCCCGGAGAGATATTTAGCTGCTGGTAGAAGACAGGGAGAGGGAGTTTCAAATAGTGTTATTGCAGTTTAACATTTCTGCAACTACAGGTGGTCCCCGGGTTACAAACATCTGACTTACAAACAACTCCTACAAACAGAGGGAGACAACAGGAAGCGAGGAGAAATCTCCCCCTAGGAAGGGAAATTCACTCCTGTGAGAGTTATCATGAGAATAATGTGTCTCCACTAAAGGTTTCTCACCAATCCTTGTTTCCACAACAACCCAAAATTTTCAAAATCCAATTGTCATAGGGACAGAAAGTGAGGTCAAATCTTTTGAACAGGGGTACAGACAGCAAAACAAATGGTACAGGGGTGTTAACCCTTCCATATGCTATCCACAAAATGTAAAAAATATTCTTTTGGCTGGAGCTACACCTAAAAAATGTACCTGTTCCGACTTACAAACAAATTCAACTTAAGAACAAACCTACAGTCCCCATCTTGTTTGTAACCGGGGGACCACCTGTACAGAGGAAATACTTCCCATATGTTCTGCCTCATATCTTGCTTTTGGATTCATTCTGGATTCATCAAAGGTCCATCTCCTCCATTTAGAGAGTGCTTTACATGCATGGAAACTATAGTACAGCTTCTACGAATGGAGGAGGGGAAGGAATAGGTAGGCATAGTAAACACTTTTGATGATTGTGATAACAGATCCCTTTGCTCTATTAATTCCTGCAGCACCAGAAGAATACCATGCATGGGGGATCAAAAGACAGAAGTTTGCAAACAATGACATGGTACCATCACAAGGAACACTTCCGTTAAATGTAAGTTTTTTTTTTTTTTTCCTTAAATATACCTAAACTTAGGCTTGAAGAGGGTGCCAAGTGCAGTCACGGTTTCACACTACTACTCATAATGCAAAAGATAAAACTTCCACAAGACTGCTAGCTTGGAAACCCTGATGCTTCTGGGAGACTTCAGGCAATGCTGCTGACTACAGATACAGTATATTATCTGTGTCAGTGTACAACAAAAGACAATTTCCAGGATGCTGGTCAATTTTCTCAATTTGCACTTTTTTAAGATTTGCACTATGATTCACATCTTTACTTAATTTTATATTTCTAAAAATTTTTTGAGATATTTATACATTGCACATGCACTTTTTTGCACCGGACATTTTTCTATATAGTTATTTTGTCCTATTTGTTTCGGTTATCTGTATTATTGTTGCAGTCATATTGCGCTTTTTTTGTTTTTTGCATGGTGCACTTTTTCCAGCACACAGATTTGTGTCAGCATTGTGGTCACAATGACCAATATCTTATAAAGAATAACGTGTCAGATACATTTTTTTGTTGTACACTGACACAGATAATATATCTGTTTCACTTTAAATTATTTTGTGTCTAAATACATACTGTTATTGATATTATTTAGGGGAATTCAAGGTCTTGTGCTGATTGTCACATTCTTCTCAATGCTGCTGACTAGTCATTTGTCTAGAAAAAATATATCTCACATGAATATCTCTTGTGAGCATAGGTGCACTTTTCAGGCACAACATGAGACATATCCACAAATTATGTTATGCAAAAAAAATAAAGTTTATTTGAACAATAAATTAAAACATATACAAAAACATAAAAATGCATAAAAAAGGTTAGGCTTGGGAAGACCTAACCTGTTAGGGGAGAAAAATCACCCCTATAATATGAGTACCCCACAGCTAGCAACTGGACAAGAGTAACAGTCATAACACCAATTACTGATACATATCACCCAGGTGCTCTTGTCCCAATAACAGTCAACGTTTTTCACTACACAATAGCTTCTTCAGGACAGTTTTGTTGTGAGAGTACAAACACATTTATCTTAAAAGAAACAAACAATGTATTAGAATCTTAGTATACAAATCAATCGATATCAATATTTCTATACTCTGTGGAAGATGTAGTCATTTTGCTTACATGGCAGTGCTGATCCCATCCCTGACATACACAGCCTGGGGGACATAGGGGCTCAAGAATGCCTCCCCAGGGATAGCTACATGGAAACAGGGGAGTTCTAGGTACGAAATATGAAATACAATATCTCACAAAAGTGAGTACAGGCCTCACATTTTTGTAAATATTTTAATATATCTTTTCATGTGACAACACTGAAGAAATGATAGTAGACACAAAACACTTACTGTAGATGACCACAATTTAACAAAGGGTATCCATGGATATATTTGCCACAAGTAACTAAAGTAGGCGTCAAAATTGCCTCAAAATTGTAGACAGAGGTTAGGCGACCTCTATACAGTCAAATAAACTATCTTGCAGAAGATCTATAAAAAATACATATGTGTATTGATTAATATATAGTACTACCTGTAAACTGCCCTGCTCAAAGGGGACTACTAGTCATAGAGTACTTACCTAACTTTCAATAGCCTAGATGTTAAACCTTGATAATTATCTCTCTAAATGAAGCCCGCCAAGGAAGCAAAGATAGCAATCTCCACATAAGGAGAAACACTGGTATAAAAGAAAGAGACACAGAAGAAGTTTTAAACATATGTAATATACTACCGACGGTCAAAACAAATATGTTAGATTAGGATGATAAGGGCAATCTTACCCACAAGTGCCTGAGGTGGAAAAAATAATTTGATTAACTGAGTTGAGGGCCAGAGATATGATGAGAAGGACCTCTACAAGTAAAGATTGATCATGAGACTGCAATATAGAAAGATCACCCAGTCTTAAACCCCAGTTTAGAGTGTCCATACCTAAGACACCCGCTTCTCTCCAGTAGGGATGGGCCGAACACCCCCCTATTCAGTTCGCACCAGAACATCTCGAACAGGGAAAAAGTTCTACCGAACATGCAAACTCTATTAAAGTATATGGGACACGAACATGACAAATCAAAAGTCCTCATTTTAAAGGCTTATTTGCAAGTTATTGTTATAAAAAGTATATGGGGACCTGGGTACTGCCCTGGGGGACATGAATCAATGCAACTTTTTTTTTTTAAAGGATCGTTTTTACAGGAGCAGTGATTTTAATAATGCTTAAAGTGAAACAATAAAAATGAAAGATTCCTTTATATATCATGCCTGGGTGGGGGGGGGGGGTTAATGTGCCTGTAAAGTGGCACATTTGTGCAATGTATGTAGCCTGCTGCAGCAATTTTTTTTTAATTATCCTTTTTAAAGGAGCAATGATTTTAATGATGCTTAAAGTGAAATAATAAAAATCAAAAATTCCTTTAAAAATCGTGCCTGTAACGTGGCGCATCTGTACGATGTATGGAACCTGCTGCAGCAATACTGACATTTCTAAAGGAAAAAACTTGCTTGTGGCTGTAATGTATTGATATAGTAGTGGTAATATACTGCGCCAACCTCAACACATTCACAATATAGTAACAGCAGCTGGCACAAATCCTGAATAACAGATACAAAATAGAAAACAGCGCTCATGCAGATGGTGAACATGTCCCCTGATGACGAAACAGGAGGAGCCTGGCTGGCGGGACGCTCGACACACCGGAGGACACGGCGGCCATCTTCTAGGTTATCAGGACTACTGCCTACCACATGATGAGCGATTTTACATTTGGTATTTTGTAAGTTGCCACTTTTACCTTAATAAAATGGTTTGTTGAACATGCTGCACCATGAGGAGTCTCTCCTTCTCTCTCTGATCTGATGTCTGGTACTGTCTGATATTGGGCTGGGAACCAAGGATTGTGGTGGGGACTGCTTTTGGATTCTCCTGGGGATTTGAATGTGTGCGTTTGACTGACCTTTGTAATGGGGGTCGGTCATATCCGGTAAGAGGCTTTGACACCTGGGTGATTGTTGGTGGTGGCCCCAATAAGCGTATTTTGATAGGTTTGCACAAAAGTTATTGCGTCTACTGACAACGAGAAAGATTTATGTCATTTTTATTGTTTTTTTTTAACTAGTAATGGCGGTGATCTGCAATTTTTTGCGGGACTGCGACATTGTGGCGGATAGATTGGACCCCCTGACTGATATTTGTGACACTTTTGGGGGGGACCAGTGAAATTACTAAAGTAATCAGTGCTAAAAATGTGCACTGTTACTGTAATAATGATACTGGCAGGGAAGGGGTTAACAGTGTTAGTGATCAAGGGGTTAAATGTGTACCTAGGGGCGTGTTTCTAATTGTGGGGGATGTGGCTTTTGGAATGACCATAGAGACCTGTGATCCTGTATAGAAGGATCACAGGGGCTCTGTGATCATTTCAGGTAGAAGAATGGTCAGCTGTGTTTACAACAGCTGTCCGTCCTTCTCTCTAAGCAGGGAACGATTGCAGGTGTCTGGCAGCAACCAGAACCGCCTGACCCGTGCATCAGCTTCCTTGCTGACGAGCAGGGGCGGGAGCGCACCACCGGCACGCATCCTCACCTGCTAGCTGCAAGCATTCGACCAACGTAGCCCTGCGTCGATTTGCCTCGGAGAGCCACACTGCTGCAGTAAATACACGGCGTGTGGTCGGCAACCGGTTAAGGGAAATCTTTGTTATGGTTTCTAAGAATTGTGTCATTAGTGAGTCAGTGGTTCCGAAGTGTTTTTCTTATTTGTGTATGTTATTTAATATATGGAGTTATCAAAGAAACCATCTCTGTTTTGAGTTGGCTCTTTGTTTGAAACAAGGCCTCTTCTCCTTTGCGTTTACATGCCTTGTTGTATGCTTTCCGCAAAATAGTACGTGAACATCCCCTATTGAGTAGTTGCGTAAAGAGTTTGCCTCTTGTTTAAATCGTTCTTCGTCGGAACAAATCCGTCTAAGTCTCAAGTACTGGGAACACGGTATACTATATACCAGAGGTTTTGGATGGAAGCTGCTTGCATGAAGCAGTGTGTTCCATGCTGTGGGTTTCCAGTATAACGTTGTTTCAATCCTTCTTTCTTCCTGTATCAACATTTGAATGTCCAAGATTGGAATGGCTTTTTCATTGTGTTGTACAGTAAATTTCAGACTGAAATCATTCCTATCCCAGGCTGTCATAAGTTCAGAGAGTTCCTGTATAGACCCTGACCATAGCATCATCACATCATCTATGTATCGGAGCCGAAAGAGGGTTTTTTCTTTTTTAAATAGGATGTTGGCATGCTCTAGAAAGCTGATTTTTTCCATAGTCATTTGTCTGCTTTTATTTTTTTTTTCGTGTGGCTGTCACAATATAGGGGCTTTTTATTGTCACATGGTAAAGTGAAAATCTAAGATCTATTTATTTTTTCAGTATCCCAGGGTAAAGGTTGCTGTGCTTAAGTTAAAAGATCTGAATGTAGCATTTAATAATGCTATGGGTCTGTAGAAAGAGCAATTAGTGAGGGCTTTACTAGGGATGAGCTTCGAGTTTGAGTCGAAGGTAAGTTCGTCTCGAACATTGCTAATTCGATCATTCATCGAATGATGAACAAATGTGCTTCTTCGCTGGAAATTTGAGTTTCCTATAATGCACTGCACGCGCGCCGCGCCTGCAGCGCGTTATGTGATTGGCCAAAGCATGCACCCTGACCTCATGCTTTGGCCAATCAAATGATCTCTGCCATGATTGGACTAAAGGCAGGCTGCCTTTAGCCAATCATGGCTCAGGGGCCAAGTACATGCCCCACACTACATAAAGGCTGCTCGCGCAGCCGCAGCGTGTAGCGTCATTGTGTGGGCGATGAGACAATGACAGGCACGCAATTCAGGCAGGGAGAGAGTATTTTTTTTTGAGTCAGACAGTGCAGAGAGACATTCCTAGCAGTGTAGGGAGGGAAAGGTCCCTGTGTGAGGTAGGGAGAGATTGATGTATTTACATCATATCAGACAGTATAGCGCCAGTGAGTGAGTAGCAGTGTAGGGAGGACCAAGGTCCCTGTGTGAGGTAAGGAGAGCTGTCTTTCTTTACATCAGATACCAGTCACAATATTGTTCATCAGTCAGTTTCTGCAACATTCTATAATATTCACAGACCTGTAAGAATAGAGATCACTGCAGATATCAGCCACAGTAACCTTTGCTCAGTTGTGGATCTTTCTATAGGGATCACAGACCTGTAGGAATAGAGATCACTGCAGATATCAGCCACAGTAACCATTGCTCAGTTGTGGATCTTTCTATAGGGATCTCAGACCTGTAGGAATAGCGATCACTTCAGCTATCAGCCACAGTAACCATTGCTCAGTTGTGGATCTTTCTATAGGAATCACAGACCTGTAGGAATATAGATCACTGCAGATATCTGCCACAGTAACCATTGCTCAGTTGTGGATCTTTCTATAGGGATCACAGACCTGTAGGAATAGAGATCACTGCAGATATCAGCCACAGTAAACATTGCTCAGTTGTGGATCTTTCTATAGGGATCTCAGACCTGTAGGAATAGAGATCACTGGAGACATCAGCCACAGTAACCTTTGCTCAGTTGTGGATATTTCTGTAGGGATCACAGACCTGTAGGAATAGAGATCACTGCAGATATCAGCCACAGTAACCATTGCTCAGTTGTGGATCTTTCTATAGGGATCACAAATCTGAGGTCTTGGTTACGGTGTTCAGGCACCACCTTCCACAAAGGCCCAATTTTTGGCACTTGTATAGCACATGCAATTTCCAATTTGCATGGAATTCTTACCAGCAGGTCCCGTTCCGGCACCCAGAAAGAGTAACTGCGAGGCCTTGGTTACGGTGTTCAGGCACCACCTTCCACAAAGGCCCAATTTTTGGCACTTGTATAGCACATGCTATTTCAAATTTGCATGGAATTCTTACCAGCAGGTCCTGTTCCGGCACCCAGCATCAGTAACTGCGAGGCCTTGGTTACGATGTTCAGGCAACACCTACCGCAAAGGCCCAATTTTTGGCACTTGTATAGCACATGCTATTTCAAATTTGCATGGAATTCTTACCAGCAGGACACGTTCCTGCACTCAGCAAGAGTAACTGTGAGGGGTTGGTTAAGGTGTTCAGGCACCAGCAACATCAAAGACCCAATCTTTGGCACCTGTATGACAAGTACATGCAATTTCATATTTGTATGGATTTTTTAGCAGCAGGGCCCGTTCCTTCACCCAGCAAGTGTAACTGCGAGGGGTTACGGTGTTCAGGCACCATCAACAGGCAAGGCCCAATTTTTCTGCACCCGTATGACAAGTACATGTGATTTAAAACTTGTATGTATATTTGTATATGACATTTTTTGCTTTAGAAATGTTAGTATAGCTGCAGCAGGCTACATACATTATAGAAATGCACTACTTTACAGGCACATTCAGGAGACTCCCCAGGCACGATATTTGAAGAATTTTTCATTTTTATAGTTTCACTTGAAAACAATAAATTAATACCCGCGCTGTGATGACTAAATATTAGTGAATTATAAAATTATATATGTATCTATCTAACCTGAAGCTGCTGCTCACCAAGTAAAAAACCGGGGAAGACTAAAAGACAAATAGGCAGCGCTAGCAGGTAAAATCTATAAATAAGTGCTGAATGGTAAATAAAGTATGATGTGATGAAAATTGTACTAAAAAGTAAGTGCATATAATTCAATTATAAAATCATGAATGCATAAAATACTACAACGAATATGGTTAAATGTATGCACAAATCAGAAAATTCATAAAGTGCAACAAAAAAATATATAATCCAGTGTCCACAAATTTTTAAATAAAGTGCAAAATGTGTTTAAGGTGCAGTCCAAATTTATATTCTTCCAAAGAAGTTTATGGTGCAAAAAAGTGCTCAAAGTCCAAATAAAGTGCCCAAGTGCTCTTCAAAGAAAGTCCCCCTATGGGGATGCACTCACCAAATTTGGGATGTAAATGAGCCTTAAATATATATAATATTCCGTTTAGAAAGTCAGGGCAGCCACACGGAGACTAAAGGTTTCCCTTGTCCGGATGGATGGATGGCTGCAATCCTTTACCATGGGCTCCTTATTAGCTCCTCTCCACTCTCTCCCAAATGATGTGATCAGAAAGAAGGAAAGAAGCCAAACATCGTGAAGCCCGTAATATATTTATTATAAGTTTTAAAAAAGTAATGGTACTCACAAAAGTAAGGTATAGTTAGGCATTAATCGGTAAATACAGCGATGTCCTTCTCTTCCGTGTCCGCTGCCGGCGTGCGGTTCACGGTGGTTAACAGGAAATGACGCTGTAGCGTACCACTGCCCGGAAGTGCGTCAACGCGTTTCGCCCGCCTTGTGGGCGTTATCAAAGACATCACTTCCGGTAAAGCGGCTCGCATTTATACTTATCATGCTCCGCTTGTAGCCAATCGGCCAGAAAGGGGGGTGGAACAAATTCAGTGTTTACTTCCTGCCCATGTTTATCCCAAGCGTGTCCCCACAAGGCTAAACTGGCCATTACGTCCGTGGACAATTTTCTATTCCGCAAAGATATATGTCTATAATATTATTTTATTTATGCCATCAGACCCATAAAGCGATCATTTATGCCACCACCTCATTTCCTGTTACCGATTCAGTAACCAACATACACATTAAATTTATTTAAAAACATATTATACAATTAACATTATCTTATGATAAATAGCAATGGGATATTAATACCACTAGATTACCTAATTTATAGTATGTTTTATATCATTAGTCTATAGTATTTCTCCATTGCAATTCATCTTTAGCATGAGCAATTGATTTTAAAACATCAAATATTCCTCAGAATGTATTATTTATAAAAATCTTTAAAAATTGTTAAAAATTATTATATCCTATACATATAAAGTGGTCACTAAGAGAAAAATTATTAATTTTTATTATAAAGAAAATACTAATAAATAATAAAAATAAAAAATAAAAAATAATAATTAAATAATAAAAAAATAATAAAATATAAAAAAAAAATATATAAAATAAAATAAAAAAATAATAAAATAATTAAATAAAAAATAATAAAAATGAATAAAATAAAAATAAAAAAATAAAAAAAATAAAATAAAATAAAAAATAAGAAAATAAAAATAAAAATAAAATTAAAAAAATGAAATAAAAATAAAATTAAATATAAAAATAAAAAATAAAAAATAAAAAATAAAAAATAATAAAATAAAAATAAAAATAAAAAATAAACAAAAAATGAATGAAAATAAAAATAATAAATAAAAAATTTTTTATAAATAAAAATATTTTTCAATCGAATTACAGGAAAAAGAAAGGAAAAAAGGAAGAAAAGAAAGGGGTGTCACCAATTAGACAAAAAACAATTTAGATCTAAATCTATATTAAGACCCCGGGGCTGCAGAGTACCGAGGCGGTGGATCCACTGTGTTTCATTTTTAGAGATTGCTCTCTTTAGATTACCACCTCGCCAATGTGGTTCAACCCTATCTATGGCACAAAAGGCCAGCCCTCTTGGGTCTTTATTGTGGGCCAACCTAAAATGGTTGGATACGCTGTGATGGCGGAATCCCTTTTTAATGTTGGTCACGTGTTCACGTAATCTGACTTTAAGTTCCCTCGTTGTTCTACCCACATATTGTAGCCCGCAAGGGCATGACAATAAATATGTCACATGGGTAGATGAACATGTGATAAATTTGTCTATGGTAAACTGTTTACCATAGGCAAAGGATCTAAAATCAGAAGTTTTTCGCTTCCTATGCCTTGAGGTCTTACATATTGCACATCTCCCACAGCTAAAATAACCAACTTGGTCTAAAAAGGTACATGTTTTAATAGGGGGATTTACCACGTTATGCGCTAATTTAAGTCTTAAAGTGCTTGGTTTAGTGTAAATAAATTTAGGCCTCTGAGGTAGGATATTTTTTAGTGTGTCGTCTTTTAAAAGTAATGGCCAATGTTTTTTTATTATGTGTTCGACTTGTTTATATTGCCTGGTAAAACCTGTCATAAAGGCCAAACTGTAATTGTCGGTATTGTTACGATCTCTAGATTTGTCCTTCAGTAATTCTTTTCTGTCCATCTTCCTGATATTTTCTTTAGTGTTAATAAGGTCCTTGGAATTGTAGCCTTTCTCTTCAAATCTCCTTATTAGCATGTTGGCTTGTTGGTCGTAATCTTCTATTCGATCACAATTCCGTCTGACTCTGAGTAGCTGGCTCTTAGGGACTGAGCTCAGCCACTTTGGATGATGGCAACTCCCTGTTGGAATGTAACCATTCCTATCGACGTCTTTAAAATATGTACGTGTAAAAAGTTTTCCCTCAGATTTAAAAATTTCAAGGTCTAAAAATTGGATCGATTGGTTTCCTATATTCTCTGAGAAGGAAATACCATACTTGTTTCTTCCAATAAAATCCAAGAACGCCATCAAAGAATCCCGGTTGCCCCTCCACACCATGATAATATCGTCTATATATCTATAGTAGAGTTTCAGATGGATTGGCTGATCCCTAAAAATTGTCTCCTCTTCCCATTTCATCATAAAGATGTTGGCTATGGACGGCGCATATTTAGCGTTTATTAATTTATTTTTATATTTAATTTTATTTTTATTTCATTTTTTTTTTATTTTTATTTCATTTTTTTAATTTTATTTTTATTTTTATTTTCTTATTTTTTATTTTATTTTATTTTTTTATTTTTATTTTATTCATTTTTATTATTTTTTATTTAATTATTTTATTATTTTTTTATTTTATTTTATATATATTTTTTTTTTTTATATTTTATTTTTTATTATTTTTTTATTATTTAATTATTATTTTTTATTTTTTATTTTTATTATTTATTAGTATTTTCTTTATAATAAAAATTAATAATTTTTCTCTTAGTGACCACTTTATATGTATAGGATATAATAATTTTTAACAATTTTTAAAGATTTTTATAAATAATACATTCTGAGGAATATTTGATGTTTTAAAATCAATTGCTCATGTTAAAGATGAATTGCAATGGAGAAATACTATAGACTAATGATATAAAACATACTATAAATTAGGTAATCTAGTGGTATTAATATCCCATTGCTATTTATCATAAGATAATGTTAATTGTATAATATGTTTTTAAATAAATTTAATGTGTATGTTGGTTACTGAATCGGTAACAGGAAATGAGGTGGTGGCATAAATGATCGCTTTATGGGTCTGATGGCATAAATAAAATAATATTATAGACATATATCTTTGCGGAATAGAAAATTGTCCACGGACGTAATGGCCAGTTTAGCCCTGTGGGGACACGCTTGGGATAAACATGGGCAGGAAGTAAACACTGAATTTGTTCCACCCCCCTTTCTGGCCGATTGGCTACAAGCGGAGCATGATAAGTATAAATGCGAGCCGCTTTACCGGAAGTGATGTCTTTGATAACGCCCACAAGGCGGGCGAAACGCGTCGACGCACTTCCGGGCAGTGGTACGCTACAGCGTCATTTCCTGTTAACCACCGTGAACCGCACGCCGGCAGCGGACACGGAAGAGAAGGACATCGCTGTATTTACCGATTAATGCCTAACTATACCTTACTTTTGTGAGTACCATTACTTTTTTAAAACTTATAATAAATATATTACGGGCTTCACGATGTTTGGCTTCTTTCCTTCTTTCTGATCACATCATTTGGGAGAGAGTGGAGAGGAGCTAATAAGGAGCCCATGGTAAAGGATTGCAGCCATCCATCCATCCGGTCAAGGGAAACCTTTAGTCTCCGTGTGGCTGCCCTGACTTTCTAAACGGAATATTATATATATTTAAGGCTCATTTACATCCCAAATTTGGTGAGTGCATCCCCATAGGGGGACTTTCTTTGAAGAGCACTTGGGCACTTTATTTGGACTTTGAGCACTTTTTTGCACCATAAACTTCTTTGGAAGAATATAAATTTGGACTGCACCTTAAACACATTTTGCACTTTATTTAAAAATTTGTGGACACTGGATTATATATTTTTTTGTTGCACTTTATGAATTTTCTGATTTGTGCATACATTTAACCATATTCGTTGTAGTATTTTATGCATTCATGATTTTATAATTGAATTATATGCACTTAATTTTTAGTACAATTTTCATCACATCATACTTTATTTACCATTCAGCACTTATTTATAGATTTTACCTGCTAGCGCTGCCTATTTGTCTTATAGTTTCACTTGAAGCCTCATTAGAATCAGTAAATCAGTGCTCCTTTAAAAACTACAATTTTTAAAAACTTTTTTTTTCATTGCTACATGTTCCCCAGGTCAGGACCCTGACCCCCATACACTTTTTTGGTGCAATAACTTAAATTTAAGCCTTCAAAATTAGGTTGTTTGATTTTCGAGGTTCGAGTCCCATAGACTTCAATGGGGTTCATTTGTTTGAACAAACTTTTCCTCTGTTCGCGGTGTTCTGGTGCGAACCGAACCGGGAGATGAACGGCTCATCACTAGTCTTTATCAGACTTAGGCAAAAGCTTCCAGCATTGACTGTGGAGAGTCTGTTATTCCAGGCAGTGAACCTACAAACAGCAGAGTCAGGGGCCAGTATCTTAGCATAAGTCTTATAGCACTCTATTAAGAATCCATCAGGGACAGGTGATTTATGTGGTGAAAAAGAACTAATAGTGGCCACTACTTATAGGGAAGTGATCTTAGCCTCCAGGAGTGCTCTATATGGGTCAGACAATGTGGGTAGAGCCAGGCCCATGTGTACTACTGCCTTAAATGCATCTCAGACCATGGGGGGGGGGGTTAAGACGAATCTTCATTTGCATACCAATAGGTTGTCATGGCGGACTCTAGTTGTTTGGTGACTTGTTCAAGCTGCAGCCAAACTGAAATCAACCTCCAGGTACCTCCTCTGGCTCCCACAGGGAACCCCAACTCCAGAGACAATGGAGTGTGATCAGAAATGGCCCAGCCAAATAGGCAGCATCCTGCACCGATGGCAAGAACTGGGAATTACCAAAAGCCAAGCCCAGCCTAGAAGAGGACAGGAGGGTCCTAGAAAGATGAGAATAACCCCTCTCCAGTCGATGTTTCCATCTTCACACCGCATAAAAATTGGCAGATGCCCGAGGTGTGAGATCCGTGGAACTGGGCCTAGTAGAACTAGACGAGTCCCTATCACAGCACTATCACTCCAAAAGGGCAAGCAGACCTCAGCAGGGGAGAGACTCCATAAAGCTACATAGCAAAAAAACACTGCTGTTATATTAGAAAATATAACACACCTCATAGGGGAAAAAAACTTTTCTAGTATGCAGCCTATACCCAAAACTGTAAAAAAGTTGTGGGAAATGCAAACCATGCCATGCATTATTCTTTACTGACTTTGTTTACGTGTAGAACCTTCTTCCGAACTCCATTCAGACTGTAGAAAATCAGATGGGTGTCTAAACCCCACCAGGCACAAAGGAGTGGGAGCCACAGATGGCAAGAGAATGCAAAGGGTTCATCAAAGGAGCAGAAACTATACATATGCAGAACTGGAACCTAACAAGAAACAAACAGAATATCCCATAGTACCAATCCAGTGAGAATCACGTGAAGATAAGCAAATGAGGAGCTTGCAATTGGG